>NC_140479.1:1736838-2336838 GCF_051167445.1 Perissodus microlepis
AAGCATTTTCCTATGGGATTAATAAAGTATACATTAACAGTGAGATTCAAGATCAGGCAAATTCCATAATATTCGACACATCTGTAAAGCAGAAATGTCAGTAAAATACACAGGAAGTAATATAACTGAAATGGTAATAAAAATAACTTAATATAAATAGTGAATAGGACACTTTTGTGGCATTTGTCAACACCATTAGAAAAAGGGTCAACACCATCAGGCAAAGTCCTGATGATGCTGACACAATACCCTACTTTCTCTCATAACACACGTTTTTCTGACAGATGGCATCTTGTTTTTCATCACTTACTTATGGCCTCTACAATCTACCTAAATGAAGCTGTTTTTGCAAAAAAAAATAATAATAATTTAATCCTGCATTTCATCGACTGTGGTTTTATCAGAAAGGTGTGCAATAAATGAAATAAAAATAAAAAACTCACCAGAGCAGTGACCTCATGGCATGTGTATCAAACAGGAAGTGGTAAAGGGGTCATCAGAGTGTAAGCTACCCACAATAATTACTGACTTTTTTGTACTTTTAAAAAAATCTGATGGTGTTGACAAAAACTCTGGATACAATTTTAATCAGTTAAAAAATATGTAAAAATAAATTTTCAATTGCATATTTTGATATTATATAAGGTATTGACTTAAATACTTAATGACCAGAGCCATGATGTTTAATTTTACATTACTTTAAAAAAATGTCTGTATTTTAATATTATCACACCTGCTTCTGGACAATGGATTTTTAAGGTACTGGTAATGTACTGTACCATTTAAAATAAATGTGTATGTATAAAAAAACGTAAAATCATACTTTTGTTTTGTAAACATTGCCTTGGTTTGTCTTTTACGCAGTTGGGTTAATATTTGTATGCATATTTTTAATGCCAAAATTAGGTTTTATCTGGCAGACATGTTTTGTCCCTTATCTCAGGAATCACTGATTAGCAGTATCCAGTGTTGGGGAGTAACGGAATACATGTACCGCCGTTACGTATTTCAAATACAAAATATGAGTAACTGTATTCCGTTACAGTTACCATTTAAAAAGGTGGTATTTAGAATACAGTTACTTTGTTGAAATAAATGGATTTCACGGCGGTATTTTGCTGTTTCATATTGTGGCGGGTCAGGACTTTTTGGGTTTTGTTTGACATGTTCTGTTGTTCCAGGCAGCAGCGTTACGGTTGCCATGGTTACAGGGTGACACTCTCTCTCTCTGCGTGTTTCCTGGGTGAGAGAGCGCCTTTTTGTTGTTGTTGTTGTTGTGCTAAGCTAATAGGCAGAATGCTACAGCGGTAAAGAATGTAGCCTCATGGGCAGTGTAGTCCGTGCTGCAGGGAGAATGGACTGCCATACACGTTATGTGGCTGTGAGCGCGAGGTGGGAGAAAAAGGAGAGTGGAAAAGTACGAGCTGTCATCGAGCAGCTGGAAGCATGTAAATATAATAATAACCACTGCAGCCAAGAAGAGAGCCTGACGAGCCCAGCTGTAAGTAAGCTATTAAGACTCGACTGTACGCTGTGTTCGTGTTTTCCTCCGAAAACAATAAGTTCCGTTGGAGCAGCCTTTCAACGCCTCTCTTTGTCTCTGGCTAGCAAAGTTGACCCAAACAACAAAGTAAAGCTAGTTTTCGGCTACGAGCCCGACACGAACCCGCTGTATTAGTCAGAGGTCCCTTTACTACGGGTTCGGAGCCGCTGACCTTCAATAACAGTAATAAATCACAGCAATAGTACATTCAGGTAGTTGTAAAAAGCATGATAACATATTAAGCAATCCAAAGTATTCAGAATACGTTACTCTCATCGAGTAACGTAACGGAATACGTTACAGAATACATTTTGGGGCATGTATTTTGTAATCTGTAATGGAATACATTTTAAAACTAACCTTCCCAACACTGGCAGTATCTAATGTTATAAAATAGCACTGCTGTTCAGCACTTATACTATTGGCACTACTGATACTCGGTTGTCACAAGAGTACTGCAATGGGATGCCACATACTAACAAAATGAGCAGTGATCATTGAGAAACAGATTACATACACATAGAAACACAGAAATGAAATCTGAGCCTCACTTAACCTGAGTTCTGCTATTCCACTTTTCCCATTATGGCAGGAACATAAGGATGGACAGGAATGGGCCGCTAACAGAAGCGACTGCAAAATGTGAAAAAGTACCAGCAGATGCATCCTTTGTCAAATTAACCTTACAAAAAGACAGCCTTTTGTATATCCATGTTAGTAGCCCTATCTCTCTGATGTTGTTTTCAAGGTGCAGAGTGAAAAGGAATCCCAGATTAGCTGGGATTACGCTGCTTACGAGTGACATGTAATCCCACACTTCAATCAGAATAACACATTAAAACATCGGGGCCAGCCTAAGGCTTTTTGAACCTTGTGGGGGGTCGGCCTGTGCACCGTCTCCTAATAGTTTTGTACATCACATCGCAGCATAAGCATTAAACAGTCCTGCTAATGTTTCCACACACACCATGCTGGGGGTGGAGGTGGTTGAGAGGAAGAGGAGTGAAGGGGCACTGAAGTATTGTGGTTAGCACATTATGGTCAACATCAGCTGGAGCCTTTGGGGTTTCCTCCCACAGTCTAATGTTAGGTTAACTGGTTGATTCCATATCATTATAAGTAAGGTAATACTAGTGCCAACTAAGGTAATAATAGTGCAGACATGTTAATTAAATCAAAATAACATTACCAGTTACACGGAAAATTACACCCGTGACAGCACCTTATTGTATCAGTGAATTAACAGAAACACCATTTTTACTTGTTTTATAAAACATGCACACAGTGCATTGTATGCATTTACTGTCCCATAAATGCACATCACCTCAAAACTTTAAAACTGTACTGCTACATTACAAAGTAGCACAAAGCAACATACAAAGCATGTCACATAACTCAGCAGAAGTCCATTGAGACACCACATACAAGCACAGGGCTCCTCTCTGAAGGTGATGCAAAATGATGCACATCCACACCGGTATTTAATGGGTTCTACTTTAGACTCAGATTTTGTTTAATCATGCTGATAAACTAAATGAACGCGAGTGATCACATACCTGAGGAAGTCTGATTATGAAATCATTACATAAAATAAAAAGGTTTTGTTTAAATAAATAAAAAATAAAAAAACAAAGTCATGAAAAACGTGGTGATGTGGTGGTTAGCAACTGTTGCCTCACAGCAAAAATGTTCTAGCTTTGAATCCGCTGTTTGGCTGGGGCCGGTCTGGGGCTTTCACAGGTTCTCTCCGGGCACTCCGGCTTCCATCACATCCAAAGACTGTGATTAAGTTAATTGGTGTGTTAGCCCTGTAATAGACAGGGCGTGTGCCATCTGTTTCCCTGGGACAGCAGCTTCAGCCCACCCAACATCAAATGGATAAGCAGAAGAAAATTGATGGGCCTATTTCCAAGCAGACATTTGGAGATTTACTGAAACTGCACTTAAACATGACTCCCAACTGTAAAATTGTATGAATTAACTAATGTGTGCTTATCTACCCAAAATGTTAGTAATAGGAACACAAGTTTTTGGCACACTACCAGGAAAAAAATATATGAAGATGGTTAAGGCCACATTAAGACAAAAAATATTATTGATCATTTTGAGAATAAAGCTGAAATTCTATTCCAGAAATTCAAGGAAAAAGTGGAAATACTATTTTGAGAAATGTGGAGCTTACAGTTGTTTCAAGGCAAACTGCTGCTATACCCTGTACAAAATGTCTTGTGTAGATGAGTTAGTGAAATAATAGCTCAGAGTCAGTTTTAGTTTCAAGGAAACGATTTAAACACAGTGTGGTGATGGGTATAAGGAGGTGAAAAAAGTCAGTGCAGAGCGTTGCATCTAGTCACAAGGGAAAAAACACACAAACATGGAAGAGTTGATCGGATTTGTGCAAAATGAAATGTTGCCAGTGGACAGGATATCGATGGTTAGTCCCTCGTGCAGTAAAGAGGATGGAGGACAAGACATGATAAGACAGCTGATCAGTTTGTGTCACTAACTCATCTACACGAGGCTGTTTGTACAGGGTATAGCAGCCTTGAAACCACTGCGTCTCTATATTTCGACGTATTTCAGCTTTATTCTCAAAATGATCGATAATAATTTTTTTCTTAATGTGGTTCTTTTTTAGTGGAGGAAGCATGTTTCCATAGAAACAAGCTTCCATACTATTTGCCGGTTCTGCGAGCATTTCCACGGCTGTCTGGCTCAGTGTTCCACATAAGTGAAGGGAGATAACACCGCTGTCATTACTTTCCTGCCCTGTGGGTGGCGCCTTGTCACAGGGTCGATGAAGTTTAGACGCTTAAAAAAATCTGCTGGCTCCCGACATCGAGAACGCGCTGAGTCGCTACCCCAGCATGTGTTTACTCCTAAAAGTTCCTGTCACTGTACTAGCAGGAATATGTCTGCTGTGACGCCTCCTGTAAATGGCCGGCATGTTTCTCATCGACGTGAGTTAGAAGAGCTACCAACGGAAAACCGGAGAAGACAGCATATTCCTCCGCCTGTCCAGGGTGGAAGGCAGGCACCACTACACAGCCAGCGGCACCGGGTAAAGCGGCCGAGCGGCGTTTGTTGAGCTAGCCTTAGCCGCCTTTTTCAGATTTCATGCTAACATTGTGGCAAACAGGGCCGAGTTGTCAAGATCTGGGAGCGGTTTCACCGTGTCGGCTTAGCCTGCCGTCAGGTGTTTTTGAGGTTTATCTGTTGTCCTAACGTAAACACTTGAGTCAGATTCCATTCAGATGTTATTTTATTCGAAGAATTAAGCAAAGGATCCGCGGACAGGACAGGACGGTCATATAACTCAAGTCGGGATATTATAGAAGCCATGTAATGTCATACAATATGAAGTTAACGATCCCGCGTCTTCTTGTAAGACGCATTGCTTTGTGTCAGAACACGCCATTGATCATTGAACCCACAGTAAACTTGATCAGTCAAAGTACACCAGTGGCAGTGGGCCCTACTTTAAATATCACAAATCCTCTGTTATTTCTAATTGTTTTCTTTATTATTTCATTTAATAAAGAAAACTGCAGCTATTGTCGTGTTATTAGTTTAGTAATCGAGTTTTTAATCGACTGCTGCCTTATTAATGAGCAACGATAAATGTTCCAAAGTGGAAAAACAGGTATTTCAAAAATGATCTGCTCATTGTTTTGTGTTTTGGAAATTTCAGTGTTTTAAAATTTCACTGCATCCAACATCTGTCAAAGAAACATTTAATATTTTACAGCATACACTTTCCAAATGCAAAAGTAAATAGATGATCTCCAATAATCGGAGGCAAACAGCCCTGACAGCAGTGTGTCTGTTGGTAATGTGTTTTTGTGTCTGCATGTTTAATGAGAGAGTTATCAGCACTCTGAAGCCTGTGCTGCTGAAAACGGATGTTGTAATGCTGTAGATGTTAATGATAATTCAGTGTCCAACCTGACAGCCCCAGGTCAGTGGCTCAGAGCCCATGTACATTTTATTGGCCTGTAGAAAGAAAAAAAGCCTTTATTCTTATATTTTTCTAAAGCATTTGCTCTCCGGAGTGTAGGAGGACCCCGGCTCCACATTAAACTCTCATCATCACTGCTGCTGTTGATTTTTCAGTCTTCCTGTTGAGAAACTGGTGGGCTCTTTATCCTTATTTTCATTATCGCAGGTCTGCTGTCGTTAGCGCTATAGAGTGATGCAGTGAAACAATGAATTTTTATAATCGAGTTATTCCAAGTACTCGATGAATCAGCCCTACATTATGCTTGAGTTGAGTTTTCTTCTATATGAACTATAAATGTGATGCTTTTTCACACAAGTGCAGACATGGAAATGTAAGTTCGTATGTAGACGTGATACGTGCCAGTAAGCAAAGCTTTGATTTGCTTGACAAAGGTCCATTAAATGATCTTACTTTTTGAGCGCAGTCTTGGCCTCAGTAGATGTGAGTGTGTTTGGTAGGGACTAAACCCAGGCCTTGCTGTATTTTTTCCCATCTTGTCACCACTGGTTACATCTGTAATGCAGTGTTTCCCACAGAATTATGTAGCATTTGGAGCAGTACCAAAGGCCGGGCCACCCACAGACACTTTTTAATTCATTATAAATACTACCACATTAATCGTCATAGTAATTTGTATCTTCCTAGATGAATGGATTCAGCATTAAGCTTTAAACTGTATCTAAAGGGACACTTACTTTATCCTCATCCAAACAAACAAGAACACACATAATCGTGTTTGATCAGCATGCCACTGTGTTGGTTTGTCTGTAGAAATGCCACGCTGGAATGAAGTTTTAGCTTGACTTGTCCAATCTTGTCGAGTCTTACTAGTCCTACTGGTTGGTTTGCTATCGTGGGTGAGATGCTGCCTTTATGGAATCTGAACTGTTACAAAAGTGGACAGTATTAGAACTGTGCAGCACAAATGGAGGCTGTAGAGAGAGACTAAACTACTACACAGTTAACTTCTGCGTAGATAGACTTCTAGACTCAGTTTGTAGCATGTTCCATTAGGTGTTAGTACCAGGTACTTTGTTTTTTAAGTACTTACTCAGCTGGGGTTGCAAGCAGTCTGAGACGATCCAAAAATGTGACATCAGAGGACTGCATGTCACTGATTGCCTAGTCATTGGCATCACTAGATGAGGCTTGAGAGCGAAACAGATTTATTTGTAAACAGAGTAATTTTGTAGGACACAACTTTAGACCACATCATAACAGAGCGTCTTTTTTACGCTGCAGCAGAAACTGTTTGGAGCACACTGCTGAATAAGACGAGTTCATTAGTAGATGCACATCCAGTGTGATAGTCACACTGCTCTTTAAACCGGTCAGCTCACTTCTCTGGCTAAGCTAAAACAACAGCACATCATTACAGATACAAAGCAATAACTGAGCATTATAATTATGTGCTTCTCAAAGCTTCCACTGTCACTGACTGTAGCTCTCTGCAGTTTCAGTCTGCTCAGCATAGCACAACAGGAACTACAAGCACCAGCTCTCCACCTGCTCTGCTTCTGCAGCGGATCTCCACAGTGCAAAAACATTGTGGCTGTCAGTTTAACATTTTTATTTACGTTTGCTATTCATCTGTTCACAAGTTGAATTACTCTGAGTAAAAGTAACCTCTGAGGTCAGGCGTGCGCATACTCGCATAAATGTTTCTTTTCATTTTTTTCACGTAGTCGAGTCAGTGGTTGACAAAAATCTTCACAGTCAGACATTTTCTTGCCCAATATATTACAGGATGCACTATAAGCTGTCTTACATTTTATACAAGTGTTACATTAATTTACCTTCCATCTGAATTTAGGAATTCGTAAATATATCTTTGTCTCCACAGACTGATGTCAGCCAGAACCGCCCTCGAACTGATCCCAGTGCAACCTGGTCCCGCACGAATGATCCCAGTACCAGAGAGCCTCTGTTGGACGACTGTGAGCGAATGGGGACTCTGTTTGGTTCGCTCAACAAGTGTCTGCGGGGAATGGGCTTCAGCCAGATGTACTTTGGGGACAAAATAGTGGAGCCGGTCGTGATCGTCTTCTTCTGGCTGCTGCTCTGGTTCCTGGGCATCCAGGCCTTAGGACTGGTGGGAACTCTGTGTATTATCATCATCTACATCCAGAAATAATGTTGATGATTTGAGTGGTGCTTGGTGAAACTCTGGAGAGGCCTGTACTTATACGCTCTTGGTGATTTACGATGCTTTATAATTCTGCAAGTGGAGCCTTCACTTGCTTTCCACAGTTGATGCAAACAATGGAGACCGATTAAAGAAAAAACCAGCACAGAGCCAGATTAATGGATTTGATCATCTTGCAGTATTTACTACAGAGGACGCTGCGTCAGTTTGGGGTATTTTTGTGGCTGGTTTGATTGCATGCACGTTTATGTTCATGTACATTTTGGGGAGAAATATTAAATGAATCCCACAAAGATGATTCACTAATGTTTGCAGTGCACAGTTCACTGTGAATTGTGTTGAGTATAATACTAAAAGTGTCTCATTTTGGGCCAGATGCGGTTGTGATTGTGTGTCTTTATTTGGACAGCGAAGGGCTGATTCATCGAGTGCATGAGTGATGTAGAGGCCTTCATGCTGTGAGCACAGTAGCTGAGCTCTGGCTCATCGTGCTTCACTCAGTCCTCATTCTGCATCCACGTTTCTGCATCAGGACAGAGGAGGAGAATCCCGATGCATGGAAGTTACAGTGACCTGATGGGCTTCCAGTGTTTCAAAGATCATTCCACAACGACACAATCTGTTGTGTGTTTTCTCAGTCTGCACAAATATGGCAACTGTTTTCTTTCTTTCTGATTTTACAGTTGTTATGAAGCAAATTGAAATGTAATTTCCAATGTGACAATAATGAGACTCGGAGCTGCACGATGTCACGATGTGAGTTCACATATCGAGTGTGACGATATGGAATTTTGACTTTGATGCATACCTGCACCCTCACACAGCCTGCTGAAAACAAACCGTGTTGTGCATATTTAAGAGTAACGGTAACATGAACAACTTAGCTGTTACGCTCAGATTTCAGGTTTATATGGTGGAATTGTAATAACAGCGCCCTCCTCTGGTTGAATCCTGCACTACACCTGGCCTGTCAGATTTATGCAGAGAATCGCTGTCAGCCTGCATGACCACACCGTGCATTGTCCGTTCTAACAGAATTTGCCTTGATATCATTTATCTAAATTGCCATCGGACTTTGAACTCCCATCAGCTCATCTGAAGAATTAATCGGTCATGCTAACAGTAAACACAGTCCGTAATCTCTTAATATCGTGTCATTGCCAGAAACACCTTTAGTCTCCTTTGCAATGATTCTGCAGGATTTTATTAGATGGTTAAAATTATTTGAATAGATTTAAAGTGAATATCATTAATGGAGTGTTGTCATCCCCCCACACCTACATAGTATGACATGCATGCTGCTGGGAAAAGGAGAGAAAAGAAGAGACACTGAAAAGTTTATTTCCGCCTCCAGGATGACAAGAAGAGAACACACAGTTCACCACAATGTAATCAGTTTACTTAAGAGCGAGGTTATCTAACTGAGCAGGTAATGATTTAGTGGTTCTGGAGTTTTTTTCTTTGACTTGAAAGTGGAAAAATTAAGCTAGAATGATACGCTGGCGAACTTTGAGGACTAATTCCTGCCCCATGCAGCTGGTCAGAGCCACTGCATGGTCTCTCTGTGGGCAGTCGAGTCTTCTACTTTGTGTTTGCTAGTGTGGTGGAGTCGCTGTGAACATCAGGCCAGGATGTTGTATGTTCCTAAACTGGAACAAATAATTTACTGCCATTCTAAAAGCGATAATGAAGATATTATTTTGTTAAACACAAGTGTGTGACAGCGTGTTCAGCTGAAATCCTAACATCACACACTTTAATGTGTGCTGTGCAAACTAATCTGTGATCTCTCGGGTTTCCAAAGAGCTGAATGCTTAAAACAGCAAATGCTGATGTGAGTAAACCCTGGACTCGCCTTTGCTCTTGTCTCAGGTTATTTAAGTATATTTGTGTTCAGACGTGCAGGTGTCTACATTAACTACACTCTAATCATGGGGAATGCATAATCACAGATGGTAAACTACTGATTTCCAATGGCCAAGCTGTCCCTCCTTTAAGATGCTGCAATCAGCTATTATCAAAATAAATTATTTTTCATATGGCATTTTCACTGACACTGACAAGGAAACGTCATCTAATGATATTCCAGTGTATCAATAAAATGTTTTTAAAAATATTCTCTGGTTGTACTGTGTTTAAAAAAAAAAGTTATTCCCAAAAAGTAACAAATTACTCTTTACTTAAAAAAAACATAAGTAACCACACCATGTAGAAAGTAATTTGTTACATTAGTTCCATCATATTTATGTTACTTGGCAACTTAATATGGAAAGTTGTCTGCCATTAAACAGCATAAGCTTACAGTAAGTTTGTAGGTCAGTAAGACTAGAAAGAGATCAAAGTGCCAGTACATTGTGAGACCGTACACTTTGTTTGAGCATCGAGCTGCATCTGGTTTGGATGTCACGTCAGCATGTTGTCTTTGCAGGTGCTTGCAGAACTTCAGTGTCATGTTTTGCAACAGTAGGTGTTTCTGCACTGGCACAGTTTATACCTTATTATCACATTGTTTTTCATTTGTGTAATAACTGACTGTAATACTCACGTCTGCTCTCCTCCAAAGCAGTACATCATTGCCGCTTGAATGAGCTGAGCTCAGGCAGTTGTTGCAAACGTTTACCTTATAAACCCCAACAGATCATTTCTTTTCTATGCATCTGTCATTCAGATTATTAGTACAGCAATGTTTTATATTGTTACATTATTGAGAAATGTAATGCATTTATAGTTCAGCTGTGTTGCACTGCTTATAAATATTTTTTAAACTGTAAAATTTGCAACATGTACATCTAGTATCCATATTATTAGAGGCCCCCTAACACAAACACTCTGAATACATCATTTAGCTGAAATCTGTATGCAACAATCCGTAGTAGTCATCAGGGTAGACAGTCGGATCCATTCTACAAGTGAAACGTTGTTCTTCACTTTTATGTGTGTGAGCCCACAACTACAGATTACACTTTATATCACATGTATTCACAGTGGATGGTAATCAGCTCGTGCTAAGCTGTCAGCGTGACATACAAATAAACTATAATATAAATCTCAAATATTTATACACTTATGGCAAATTGAAGTAAATGTAAATGTAGGTGGTATTTCTGTCAAATGTACTGCTTATTTTTCATAACTGCAACACTGAATACAGTGGTTCCCTCGCTAGGTTCACTTTTCGCGGCCTCGCTGTTTCGCAGATTTTTTTGGGGGGGAGGGTTCTCTGGGAAATGTGAACACTGTTTTATTGGTTTGGCTGTCAAACATCTAATACACCATGGATCAGCCTTCGCCTAGTATCCCTGATGTGCACTTCTTCTGTTGCAACATAGTATTTTATTCTATTTTGTATAGTATGTTATTCTACTTTATCTTCTATTCTATTGTTCTTTTCTTAATTTTTGCTGCTTTTAACTTTAAATGTCCACTTCCTGCCATGACCCAACAAATTTCCCACGTGTGGGACTAATAAAGGTTTATCTTACCCATCACATCAGAGGAGTCACCCCTTGGTATTCTGAAGATGAGGAAAGACAATAGATATAAACACACAGAAGCAGCACAAATTCCTTTTTGGCACAACACCGGCTTTCACGGTCCTCGGGGGACGTAGCCCTTGTACCTTTTTGACTTTGCTGTGTGGGTATGGGTGTCAGTGATTTGAGTGTAATATTCCCAAATTTGTGTGCATTTCATTTCCAATACCAGTTTTACCTTTTTGATGATACGCAATGTTCTTTTTGTCCCAGCTTTTGTTCCTTTGCTGTAGTTTGTCTTCACACACATGCCCACAAAGTTATGGTTGATGTGATACGATTTACAGGAGCGTAAATTCTGATTAAAATTTTGTGAGCTGTGCCACACTGCTCATGTGGACAGGTTGTTCATTCTAACTGACGACACAAAAATCTTCATGTATTAGTCAGATCTGTTATTGTATTTACCTACCATCCAAAATGTGGTTACTGTGGATGAATTCATTACTTGCATTAACTGTAAGATGAGAAAACAAACACACTCAGGTCTGCTGTAGCTGCATTCTTCTAAACAGTTGGTGTGGGTATGTGCAAAAGCTCAGTATACAAATGAAGAAGTCACAACAGGAAACAGTCTTTTTGAGGATTTTTCCACATTTCCAGATGCAGCAACCTTCCTGTTTGTCATCTGACAATCTGAGAGAAAAACAAGCTTCCCACCTGCACTGCCGGGTTACAGGACGTGTGACGAGTGCGGTCAGCCAAAATGATACCAAAGATCTGCGCAAAATCATTTTCTGACACCTTTATTCATTTACAAAGAAACAACAACATATGTTACAGCCTATACAGACGACTGTGCGCAAAATGATCTGCAGATTAAAGTGCATCCTCACACAGATCGACCTGCAGTAACACAGGTGTACACGTTGATATCAGGTAAATGTTTGAGACCAATAAAAGTTGAATCTCATGGTAACAAAGATCAATACAGTCAGCAACACAAAGATAACATTCAAAATTTTAGTTTTAAATTATGTATATGCAGATAAACATACTGTATACACTAATATTTACAAGCAATGTACAGTATATACAGTGCACTTTCACCTCCACAAACCTGTGAAGGCTGAAATATTAAACCCCGCTACAGGAGTCAGCATACAAACCTTTTCAAGTATATCTGTCGGAGCGATTTTCCTCTGGAGAAAGTCTAACACCAATCAAAATTTAAAATAAAGCTCAATGACTTCAAGCTCCAAACCTGGCTAACATTAAAAGCAGCGACCCGTTAACGGTTTAGAAATCATTGAGCAGTTGCTGCAAAACTCAACCTTACTTTAAGAAACAGCTGCTCAGCTCCAGTGGAAAGATCAAATCTTCTACCACACTTAACGAAGCAGTAGTGCATACACTTTACTGTACACGCCAGACTTCTGGGACCACATCGTTGTCATGTCAGACCTGTAGACACTTCACATGAGAACTGAAGCTGAACGTGAATGAATTATTGAGCTTATATTTCATGAGTTAAAGAAATTAACAAACTACGTTTGGCATTTTGAGTCCGACTCCTCACTGACTGAGATTTTGAACTCTGCGTAAAAATAAACAGACAATTTCAAGACATCACACTGGACAGGGGCAACCTGCTGTGACTTCTTGTTTTTTTCAAGAGTTATTTATTGAACTCCTGATAAATCCAGCTCAGTGTCCATTGCCAGCCTCCAAGAGGATGCGGCTGGGCTCAGTGAATTTGGCTGTGACGATGTAAAACAGAGCGGGTCCTGGCACGAGGGCCAACAGCGGCAGGTCCTGTTCCAGCTTGTCCAGTCGGGAGATCGAGATGATGCCGTAAGCATGCAGCAGCCAGTGGCTGAACAGGACGATGAGACGTTTCTTCTTGGCAACCAGATTCTTAAAAGACTGTGTTCAAAGGAGATGGGTTATGGTAAGAGTGGACAGAGAAGAGAAATAACCCATACACATATGTCAGCTTCCAAACGCAAACAAACGTGCAGTAATGACAGCAAACCAGACAGAGTCCTGAACGTGTGTGTGTGTGTGTGTGTGTGTGTGTGTGACAGGGGAGTGACTTAGCTATTGTTCACAAGTTATCATGTTTGTGTGGGGTCTGTCTACACTGCCTGCCCGCTGAGGTGGCAACAATACCCCATCAGCCTTTTACAGGTAAGGGGTTTAAAAAAAACACAACAACAACAACAACAACCATCTACAGTCTAGAGTTTATCCAAACTAGTGTAATTCCTAAATGGTTAGTGCCCACACAATTAGTTTGGAGGAGTCATTTTGCTGTTTTAACTTTATACAAGTCGATGAACAAACACTGTAAAGAAGTATAATTATTATCCAATCTCATATCAAATTGAAGAACTTCTTGATCACAATTTTAAAGTTAAACTGGGAAATAAGAAATGCCCGTACCGCAGTGACTGTAATTACCTGTATCTCAGAGGCAGACATGTAAACAGCCAACGTGACAAGAGACAGGACCAGGATGATGTAGGGGAATGCATAGTCTGAAACAATAACACAGTCGTCTTTACTCAGAGTTATTTAAACAAAAAGGGCATTAGTCATAGTCTTATGAAAGCTGTAAAACAAAAATGATACCACAGTGTGAACTAAGAAGCAGAGTCCCCCAGGTACTCACAGAGCAGTCCTCCTCCTATAGCCTGCAGCACAGTGAGGATCGGGAAAAAGTACAGAGCAGCATAGATGCTCTTAAAACGGTCGGATTTGCCCAAACCACACGCCATCTTCTTCACCAACAGAGGACGCAGCATCATCATTAGTATCAAGCAAAATGCATAGTAGATCAGCACGATGGTGTAGCTGAGAAAAAGGACATTCAGGAGTTCGTGTTACGCTGATGCAACAGATACAGAATGAATGACAAGCCTGAGATGACCTCCCACCAGTCTATGCACCAGTTCAGAAGGAAACTGCACAAAAGTTAAAAAAGAGAATAAAGAATCAGAAGCATGTTGATCGGTTTACTCATTCAGCAGGTGTCTGTTCAACTTGTCTAATAAACAAAGTAGCCTAAATCATTGGTCAGTGTGAGGCTACTCTCCTGCTGCTTTTTATATCGAATGAACCTCCCAGTGTTTCTCCTGTCAGCACGCTGCTGCCAGCCTCCATCACCCAGCATCAATGTGTCCACCTGTCATGATCTGCAGTGTAACAGGAGGAAAAGTAATCTCCTCTTCCATCTAAGAACTCATCTGACTGAAACACTAAGATCCAATAAATAACCTCAATCTTTTGAATAAAGACTGGGTATGCTGGTATCTCCTCAGCTTGCTGCCTGTACGTTGAGGTTTTTTCCCAGTTGATAACAGGGTTTGTTCTAGGGCTGCACGATTTTGCATAAAATGAGAATCACGATTTTTTTGGCTTAGAATTGAGATCACGATTCTCTCACGATTTTCTTTTCCAGTATAAATATTTATTGCACTTATTAACTGCACGTCAACTTCGTAACAGTTGAGACTGAACATAAAAACAATAAATAAACATAAAAACAACAAATGTCTCATTTTGTTGTTGCCGCAAAACGTTGTACTGCTTGTAGTTCCGTCTCCACCGTTGCTCGACGCTGCGTCTGTAGAGCAGGTAGTGCAACAATAGAAAAATAGTTGCGTGACGGCACTGTGTAGCGTTTGTCTAGGGTGTTGATCGTTCTCCTAAATCCCTCGTTTTGCACAGTGTTGATGGAGCCATATCTTTGGTCAGGTGATAACTGATGGCCTCCGTAATTTCTTTGTGCCTGCGGGAGGTCGACGGGTACGGGGAAGCGCTGTATAAGGTTCCCGTTATTGATGTTTGGGTGGTTGACCGGGATGGATTTTCTCCTGTCACTTTCTCGTGCTCTCCGTTGTTTTTTCCCTGCCAATTTTAGCAGCCAGCTTCTGTATCACGTGGTATAAGCTCCGCCCTTGTCATTTGTTGAGCAGGAAGCGTGAGCGCTTGTTTTCATGCAGATTACGTCCCGGATCAAAATGCGGTACAATCGTCATCTTTTTTTTATTTAAATCGTTGTCATTTGGAAATGAGATCGCACATAAGTATGAATCGAGATCGCGATTTTCTAACGATTAATCGTGCAGCCCTAGTTTGTTCCCTGTGCCTCAGGGTCAGGGAACAGTTCCTGACGAACGACAGTTCAGAGTACCCAGCCTTCTTAAAGTTGCTGGTGGGGGTGTTTGAGAGCGCTCCATCTCTCTGCTGTCACTCATGTAGGCATCAACAGTGAGGGCTGAAGGGATTGACTGGGAGGAACCACCTGCCTGACCTGAACCGTGTTCTGCTGTCCATAACTAAGCTTTTTCTTATGTAACGTGTAATTGTATTTTCTTTTTTTAAATTTTGCCCTAAGACACATACGGAGCTCAGTGTCCCACAGTATGGCCTTGATGCCCTGCTGCAAACACACCTTTGTCCTCTTCTGTGGAGTGCTGGGAATTATTGTTTTATGGTTAATTGTAGAATTTGGCAAAATGATTACTGGTAATACTCACAGTGGGTACACAGCTTCCTGAGTGCAGTGTAATGTGTTGACATAGTCTGGACTTGGGTTGTACAGCATCGTGTACCAGTCTGAAAGCATTTGCACTCGACAAGAACGGATAGTGAGCATTCCCACAGGCTCTGTGACCAGCAGAGTGACCACAGCTGACATACTGCACTCCAACATGGCGGTCACATGTTGTAGTAAAGCACTGGAACTACAAAGGAAGAGCATGAGATCAAATGACAGAAAGAAAACACACTGTCCTCACAGACAAGAGTACTAAAGGGATTCCACGGGATTCTGTGCTTGGAACAAATACTCTCTAAGTCAGACGTGTTTCATATAGCTGTGTTAGCAGAAGACCGCATATAGTTTTAGATTCTATAGAAATCATACACAGGTACATTTATCTGATTCTTCTCTCACCCCAACCAATCACAGCAGATGGCCCCGCCCCTCCCTGAGCCTGGTTCTGCCGGAGGTTTCTTCCTGTTAAAAGGGAGTTTTTCCTTCCCACTGTTGCCAAACGACTTGCTCATAGGGGGTCATATGATTGTTGGGTGTTTCTCTGTATGTATTATTGTAGGGTCTACCTTACAAGATAAAGTGCCTTAAGGCGACTGTTGAAGTAAAACCGAAATGAAGCCAAAAATTGTCACACTACAGGAAAACCTTAAAGACATAAAGCCCTGGGTAACTAGTTATTTTCTACTTCCAAATTCAGACAAATCAATGTTCTGAACAAGACCTTCAAATTAGACATTTATGAGTGATGCTGAAAAATTAGTTCATACCGCAACTTAACAGCAGCACAATTTAAATTTACAAAACTGTTTAAATTCAGCTACACTGCAGGGTTTTTCAGCGTGAATGACCTGTTTAAAGTCAAAGCAATTTATTTTAAGTCCTGACACTGACTACACCAGTCCAAAACCTTCATTTTTTTTATTTTTAAGCCATTAACAGGTGGACTTGGTGGTTTGTTACTGATCATTGTTCAAGTGTGTTTGAGCTTCTCCTCCATGATTTTCTGGTAGAGCGCAGAATTGATGACTCCATCAGTTACAGGAAGTCAACCAGGTCCTGAAGCAGCAAACAGCCCCAGAACATCAAAGTAACACCACCATGTTTTACTGCTGCCATGTGTTCTTTTTATGAAATGCTATGTTAGTTTTACAACAGATGTTATGTGACTTCAGATCTCTTCTTGTCAGTGCACAGCATGCTTTTGCTTTGTCCAAAGTCTCTGGTGGGGAGGGGGGATTACTTCTCCAACATACAACTCTGAAAAGTGCATTTTATATTTACTTGATTTATCTTTGTCTAATATTAAAATTAGTTGTAGTTCCCTAGATATAGCTAAGCTATATCATTCAACATTACACTATGACAGGAATAGAAAAAAGTGTAGTTCAACATGAAATCCTGAGAACTTGAATTTGTTTGAAAATATAATAGTAAGGTCTCCACTATTGAAGGCTTGTAGAAAGAATTTCAAAGATAGGGGGCTGAAATTTAAGGGATGGCAATCAAGAACCTTGTAATTATCAGTCTGCTCGTCTGTGGATTCTGCTTATCGTTTCCACTTACACTACAGTCAGCTGGAGGAGGAAAATAGTGGAACAGTCTGCAGCGTAGATGTGGACATTATTTTTGTTGTTATTGCACAAAAGGACGACAGCATGTTAGTAAAGTTCAAACTGCATCCAGAACAGAAACAACTGCATGATACTGCTAACAGAACATCACAGACAACGCCAACGCTAAGCTAGCCAGAGCGATGTTAAAGCTGAGTAGATGCTGACCGGGCGGGGGCGGGGGCGGGGTCACGTTAGCCCTGTGTTCATCTTTATTTGAAGTGTTTTCTATTTATTGTTTCATAATGACTTTCTCATAATGCTACAGTTATAAGATGGAGTGTTTGTGTTAGTCATAAGCCTTACTGCTGCCACAGTTTAACCTTTCAGGTACGTCTGGTATTTAGTTTAAGCCTACGTCTGGTAGGCTTAAACTGCTTATTTGCCTTTTTTCAGTTACATGTTTTCATATAAGCAAAGGTTAGGACAGCAGTTTATTGCATAAGTCTGAATGCTGTAATTCAAATTTCTATTTCACTTAATAGGAAAAGTATATTACTGCTACAGTTTACATATTCTTTACATTTGCTATTTTATATAGTAATATTTCATGTTTGGCCTTTAGAGATGTGTTTTATAGATATGTTTACAATATTAATTACACATTAGACCAGAAGTGCCACTGAGTGTTCATTATATAAACTCTTCATTAAGTTTGAAGTTATGCAATATGACTTATAAGTGGACATGATCACTTTGGTCATTTCACACAGAAGTAACTTCCTCTGTACAGCAGCAGCTTTGGAACTCAGTCTCACCTCTTCTTTCCAGAGTACCATTCAATAAAGAACCAGTGCAACACAAGAGGCAACATGGCCATAAACCCCAGATAGAGCCAGTCATAGATCTCAGGAGACTCGATGCAGCGCTCACACACTTTCTGCATGTTGGCCCGCTCTCCTCGAGGACAAACCTGCCAAAACACATTATTGTGAGAAAAATCTTAATCTCATCCAAATCCACTCTTAAAGTTGTCTTTCATTTAACTGCGCTGCTATATTCATTCAAATCCACCATTCATGCATTTTTAATACTTTGAATACAAAAAATCTGAATGAATTCAAAATGTTTTATTTTAACCATTTTTAACCATCAGTATCAGTTTATGAGAGAAAACAGAACAACTGAACTTTACAACTTAACAATTACAGTTACTCCTTTGTGCTTATAACATATAAAAGTAGTAAAATTAAAAACGTGATGACCTCAGATTACAGGAACAAAAGTCCAGACAGTGACCATAAAAACGACTGACCAGGAACAGTCGCAGGTGTCACAGCTGGTTTATTTAACGCTTTCTTTGGTGTGTGGGGAGACGTCGACATGCAGAGTTTGAAACACTCTTCATTTTGCAGTGGATGACTTTCAGCTGGTGGAATAATTTCGTGGTACTGCTGCCTTTTGCTGCAATAGTTTTACAGCATGTTTTGCGAATTACTGCATTTCGTTCTGCATCATCCTTGTGAAAACGAGTCTACAGCGAGTCTCATTCACTCGCTCGTCTGTCACCATATTTTTCCCTAACTGGTAGAATATAAAGACGCATGCTCAGCACAGTGCGCCAGGTGGAAAATTTTCCAGTTGGGAGGGGGGATTAATGATGCATTTGCAGCGCGTGGGAGGAAAAAATGATTCATTATCTATTTTACACTGGTTATTTTAACTGAACACTGGTAGAGTAATGAGCATTTCTTAAGTGCTGGCTAGTTATGACCTTTCTAAGTGGAGACGGCATGTTCTCTCTGTGCCTGTGAGAGTTTGGCTTCTCCAGCTTCCTGCCACATGTCAATTCATGTCTCTGAATTAATGGCTGTCTGTCCCTCTGCACTGTTCCTACAGTTAGTCCAGGCTGTGATAGGCTCCACTGGCTCACAACTCGAACAAGCAGGATGAGCACTTCCAAATTTCCTCAGAACAGTCTGCTACACCACAATGACTGGATCTCAATATGAAAACCTGAATTATTATGAGCCGCTCTCTCTTTTATGATGCAAGGCGCAAAGTTAGACATACATCCACATACTGTCTATCCAACAGCACATCAGCAACAACTAATGTTTAGTACTCACACCACATTCTCCCTCCACTGAGCCGTTGACCATCATCCTGCCACAGTACAGCCCTGGACATGTTGAACTCACGGCCACAGCTGCAAGCATACAAAACCATTGTGAAGTGTGCAAGCATCAATACTATAGTACAGTATTTTCAAACAATCAGGATGCTTGAAACTTAAAAATTGAGCTGTAAACTTTCTTTTAGCTTTGTGGTGGTATAAAGTTCATTTAAAACAGGCATGTCCAAAAAGTCTGGCCCGGGGACCAATCATGGCCCTTTCTGCCTACCTTAAAATGTATTATTTGTGGCCCACCGCCACAAACAGGATTAATAAAGTGTAATTTCTCTGTTCCTCATGTTGTCAGCAACACGAGATGTAACCAGTGAGTGTATAAACGTTTTATACACCAACACAATACACACAATAGTAAGTCTCTTTAAAAATTAACCTGAGATTCAGCAGCTTTACTGAACTTTCAGGTGTTCCAGACAGCTTGATCCTTGTGTTCATTTACTCTCCACATGCAAATGAAAAGTAGTTTTATTTTGTAATTCTTGTGTTATTGAAAATATTTTGTTATTATTATGATTTTTGAAAGAATAATGATTATATCTCAAAAAAAAAAAAGATTGAGTAAGATTGTTGGTCCTGGGTGATTGCCTTAATGTTTCTAAGGGACAGACTGGATGATGATGGGTAGCTCCTGTGACAGGTTGAACTTCCTGAGGAAGTGCAACCTGTTGGGCCTTCTTCCAGACACAGTGTATGTGAAGAATATTGTACTGCCCATGAAAAGATGGATCCTAGGAATCTAAGGCAATCCACAGTGGGTCCACAGTACTGTTGAAGATGGCGAGAGTGGGGGGGGGGGTTTCTCTAAAGGTCCACTGTCATCTCCACAGTCTTGAGCAGGTTCAGATCCAAGTGGTTCTTACTGTGTTGTGTGTATGTGACTTTAGGTCATCATACAGCCCACTCCAAAGTCAAAGGCAAATCCCACAGAGCACCACTGCACCTCCAATCAGAATCATGGTTAGGTTGTCTGCGTGGATGAAAACCAGGGAAAATATACGTAGAGAGGACTGTCCAATGTTTAAGAGTTCCTCTCTGGTAAAATGATGGGAGGATAACAGCAAAAGACGGAGCAAAAAACACAGAAACATGCAAAGCATGAGAACACAAAGCACTGAGGCTCCATCTGCAGCGACATCTTGGATCATCTACTGAGCAGATGCACCTGTGGTATCAATTTCAAAAATCCAAGATGCCGTCTTTCTTCAGTTATCATACTCACAAGATTTTTTAATAAAGTTTGACATCTGACCTTGAGGTTGAGATCACTAAGATTTCAACACATGTGAGATTTTCAATGTTAGACCTATGGTATGAATTTGAACATTTCTTCAGTTATCACATCCGCAAACTTGGGTGTCGACCCTGGCCCAGCAGGGGGATAAAGATACCCCGTCAGCTTTTTACAGCTGAGGGGTAAAAAGCAGAGGGTTAAAAAAAAATAGCAGGCCTACAAACAAAGTCTTTTTCTTAAGAAATGGGGAAAAAAAATTCTGCAGGACGCAGAACCTGAGAGAGCATCTGACCCTTCAATCGATCTCTCTCTCGTTTGCTGAAGCCTGATCAGAAATGGTCACAGCAGAGGGTTTGCTGTCATGAAGCAATTTTTAAGGAAAGGAAACAGGAAGAAAAGGTAGACCAAATTACACAAGAACTGAACTTTAAACAAAAAAAAAGGAGCGACATGTCTATTGGAGTGATGACTCTAAAATCTTTGGTTCAAACTTGTACATAGAAAGTGTGTATAGAGCTTAATGACTGATTGTCTACTATAAAACACAATGGATGCTCTCTCGTGGTTTGGCGCTGCAATCCAGCCAGTGGTGTTGGAGATGTTGTCAAAATGAATGTAATTATAAACACAGACATTACTGTCAGGTATCGCTCTGCTCTCGGTTTCAGTGGGATAACTGCGCGTCTTATTTCTGAGTGAGTTAAGCCTCCCATGCAACACAGCAGCAGAGACAGGACACAACAACAAGACCCCCCACTCACACGTACACGTTGCGTGAGCTTGAGATTAACACATATCCACTCCAGTTCTTAGGAAAACTGTACACACGCTACTGCAGTGTATGTAGCTGGCATGCAATATTTCTGTCACTTAGATAAGCTTCAACGGCCGGGCGGTTGTTAGCTAAACTGCCAAGCTCACAGCTAAGGCTAACTTCCACATTTTATAAAAATACATATTATGAGAAACGCCGCAAAGTCTCTCAACACCTTAGGTATCATGGGAGGAAAAGTGAGGGTAAAAGGCGACCTCAACTTACCCATTTTGAGAACGATATGACTTGTAAATCTGCCTTTTAAAACCGCAACTTAATCGCGTTTGTTTGGGACTGCTGTAACCGGAAGTGGACCAGAACACTTCTTTTGTTTAGCCGACTGGTCTCCGTGTAGTGCTGCCCTCTGCCGTCTGTCGCTTTTCACTCCTTCTTGACATCTGTGGGGTTTTATGACATTTGTATTATTGTCACCTTCTGAGCTGCACCGGAATACTCAAAAACATCTTTTCCTTGTGTGCTTTTTCTGTTTCTTATTTTTTAAGTGGGACTCAGCAAGTGGAGGAGCCTCAATATTAATTGCCATGGTTAATTCAGTAAGATATAAGCAGATGTCTCATAAGCTAAGCTAACTGACTTCATTACTAAATATATTTGTTACTGTGTTTATGCACTTATCACTTGGCTCTCATAACTCATCAAAACAGTTTGTACTTTTGTACTATCTATGTATAATCTATGTATGAGGGAGCAACGCCAGTAACACATTGTCAAAGCAAATGGGGTCTTTTGCACAGGTCACTTTGTGTTATGAAAAAAGGCATAACTGTTTTGAGGACATTCATTAAAGTGATAAGCATCACTTTTCTGTGAGAACTGTGCCATATTGATTGAGAAAAACTGTAATCTACCAGAATTTTCCCACACAACCATCTTTAGGGTTTACAGACACTGGCTTAAAAAAGAGAGATGCAGAGAGTGGCAGTTCTCTGAGTGAAAATACCTTGTTGATGTCCGAGGTCAGAGGCTGACAGGAAGGCAACACTAACTCAATCAACCACTAGTTACAAAAGAGAGAAGAACATCTATAAACGCACAACACATGGGCTACAACAGCAGAAGACCACAAGAGGTGTCACTCCTTTAGCCAGGTCCAGAAAACTGAGGCTACAGTTCACAATGACTCACTGAAACTGAACAAGAAAAGATTGGAAAAATGCTGTACTCCAGTGACTTCCACAGTCCAGTAGAGCACCATTGGGATGAGCAGACAACAAATCTGACAAACAGTGTGATGCTGTTGTGTCAATATGGAACAAAATCTCTAAGGAACGATTCCAGCAACAAGCTGAAATTCTGCAAAGACAAACTACAGCAGCTCTGAAGGCAAAATGCGGTGTAAGTGTACCTAATAAAGTGGTTGATGGATGCACACATTACTGCAGTGTATGCAGCTGGCATACAGTATTACTCTCACTTAGTTAAGCTTCACTTATTATTGCTCTTTTGTACATATTTGAGTCTGAAGTAAAAGCTAATTCAGTGCTGGACAGTATTCAGGAAAGTGACAGATGAAATGTCATCAACAGAACCAAAATTTCTTTAGCACTGAAGCACGTGTAGAAAAATTAGCTGTGTGTATAAAAACAGTAAGAAAGGCTAGTGTTGTGGGGACATGTGTCACTGATCTGACAATTGCAGTAAGAGTAGAGCAGAATCCCCAAAAGTTGATTCTGTTCATCTGGACGTAGCGTTTTGAACAGATGAACACAATCAACTTTTGGGGATTTGCTTACATGGATGATTGAGCATGCATCAAGTAGAGCAGAATGACTTTTCTGATACGAGATTTGCACCCAAGATATAGAGAGAAACTGGTAATCTCAAAGTGAACCACCAACTTTCTGATTGGTAAACGACCCACTCTACCCCTTGTGCCAGCAGCCATACTAAACAGATTACGAATGCTGTGGAGAACAGAAAGGAGTCAGAGGGCACAGCAGCGGCAACAACACCTTGGCCTGATACATCCTAGATTTATGATATAAATTGGAGGTTTCATCAAATTCGATCCACATGGTGGAACCCACGATGTCGCTGCTCCTGTGGGGGAAGATGACGCAGCTACATAGAACAGGACAGCAGGTCAGAGTAACCTCCTCACACCTCTACAATGGTGCTGGGAGGCTCTGGACAGCCCTGAAGCAAGTCTTCAGGTGTTGTAGCTCTCAGTTGAGTCCCTCACCCTCTCCCGCTCCTCGGTCGAGTTTCCTGGATCTGAAACTGGTGAGTAAGCACTGGTTTCCTGTACATCTCTCCACCCCTCTATATTCTTCCACTGGGTTTGCTGTTTAACCTTCACTCTTTGGGTAACCCACAGTGTGTTTTCCATGTAAAACTCATGTGGGCCCCATGTAGACTAGCCTATACCTAAAGATACAGTGAAGATTAGACTATGAAATAAGACGTTACCGTTAAGTTTTGTATTAAATTGAGTACACAGATAAACTATATGAAAACACCACTGTGTGTTGTAACCGAAACAGGAAGTGGTACTGCACCGCACTGAGCCAACACCAATTCCTCATCTCCAAAGCAACCTCCGTCTCACCTGGACTCCAGCCCTTTGGCCCCTCCTCCGTCCGTGTCCGTGGGAGGTCCGATGACACCTCTGGATTTGATCATTAGTTTTTATTCATCTCTGGCTCTCTTTCACTGTATGTCTCTGTCCTGTCCACACACCCCAAACCAGTCGAAGCAATGGCCTCCCCACCCAGAGCCTGGTTCTGCCAGAGGTTTCTTCCTGTTAAAAGGGAGCTTTTTCTTCCCACTGTTGCCAAAACGCATCCTCATAGGTGGTCATATGATTGTTAAGGTTTTCTCTGTATTATTGTAGGGTCTTTACCTTACAATATAAAGCGCCTTGAGGTACAAATGGGATTTGAGTAATAATAATAATAATAATAAACTTTATTTATAAAGCACACTAAAAAACCAAGGGTATACCAAGGTGCTTGACAAAAATAAAATAGGAAAAGGGAGATGGGAGGGAAAAGAGAAAGGACCTGGCACGTATCAATTATAAAAACCTTGACAATCATAAGATATAAAAGTAGTTCACAAGCATAACGGATAAAAATGTACAACGCACACCAAGTGTTAACTAGGTGGAAAGGCAAGATTAAACAAATAAGTCTTCAGCCGTGATTTAAACAGTGGCATAGAGTCAGACGCCCGGATAGCAACAGGAAGGTTGTTCCATAAGACCGGGGCAGCTACAGCAAACACGCGGTCACCACGAGACTTCAGCCGAGAACGAGGTTGCTCCAGAAGAATTTGGGCAGCGGATCTAAGTGCTCTGACAGGAGTATGTAACCTGAGAAGCTCATTGAGGTAGCTCGGCGCCAAGTTATTAATGGTTTTGTAGGTGAAAAGTAATATTTTAAATTGAATACGGTATTTAATTGGGAGCCAGTGCAAGCCAGCAAGAACAGGAGTGATGGAAGAAAACTTCCTGCTACCTGTCAAAAGGCGTGCCGCTGCATTCTGGACGGTCTGCAATCTAACGAGAAGGGTGGAGGAAAGGCCAATGTAAAGAGAGTTGCAGTAGTCCAACCTGGAAGTCACGAATGCGTGAATGAGTTTTTCCAGGTCAATGTGCGGAGTAGTACCCAGTAGTTCAACCTTTAGTTGAATTGTTAGTCTGCATGCATATCGATCCCTCTTGATCGATTGGTTCATTTGCACTTGTGCTACAATCAGTGGATTTCAGTTTGTGTGCCGGAGAAAGAAAAGATTGTCTACAGCATTGATATGGATATTACTTTTATTTTATTTTTAAATGACGAAAGGTAAAATGAGGTAAGTAATTGCGAGACAGTGTGTTTCAGCTTTTTTATCAAGTAACAAGTAGAGTAACGAATTACTTTTAAGAAAAGTCTTCTGTGTAATATGTGTAATATATTACTTGTTTTGACTAACGACCCCAAGAGTGTTCACAACAAAGATGGGAAATACCTCGCACATGCACAAACATTTGACATGCATACGATTCATTTGCAGAATATAATGTCTTTGATATGTTGCTGCTTAGAGGTGGCGGCAACTCCCAGAGTGAAACCAATAAGAAACCAGTAAAACCAGCAGGTTTAGGAACAGCTTCTTCCCCACAGCTGTCACCGTACTGAACTCTGCTAAACCTTTCCATCCACACTCACTTAACCCTTCTACACTCCTCCTCCCCCCATCCCTCCCAGTGACCATGATCATGACTGTCATTCATTCTCAACATTCACCATATGCTCACATTGGTTACTGCTATAGTTTAGGACACTGACGTAACATAGTCTCTGTTATAGTGCCCACACTGTTCACTATTATAGTCTGTCAGAGCTCTACGCTTCCACTGCTGTAGAGCTCTGAACAGCAATACAGAACATCTGTATGCTATAGAGATCCTCTGTATATACATATACATATATATACAACATTACATCTGTACATTTTCCTGCACTTCATCTGTATATTTGGTCTCTACTTAACTTATCTGTATATAATCTGCTCCTATTGCACTTACTGCTCTTGCACTTCTGATTAGATGCAAACTGTATTTCTTACCCTGTATTTATACATGTGAAATAACAGTAAAGTTCAATCCTGATTGTTTTTGTGATTTGGCACTATATAAATAAAACAAAACTGATATGAATTCAAATAAACTAAATTTTGAATTGAATTAATTCATATATAGTGTAAAGGACCATACACCCAGCGAGCAGAAAGGCCATGACATACACGCAAGAAAGTGAACAACACCAACAAAAACAGGGAAATGGGCGGCAGCAGCAGAAGCATTCAGGGAGATGAGTTTCAGGGTGCTGTCTCAGTGCAATTTCCAGCCTGAATCCTCCTGTGGTTCTTGTGCTGACAGAGTTAGAAGAGAGAAAAGACAGAAAGTGCTGCCCACACCTGTACAAGCTTGGGATAGGTAAGTGCATCAGGACGTGAGGCGTGGTTGATGATATTTGACAAGTGTCATCAGTTACTATGAAACTGTGTAATCAATATATACTAATATTGTACTAGTGTATTGTCAGATTAGTGTAGTACAGTTGTTTAAAACTGTAAGAGAAAACAGATGCTAATAATCATCAGGACCACAAAAGCACTGTTAACAAAACGTCCTACATTTGCTCTTCTAATCTTTATTTATAGCTGTATGTCACAAAAATACAGTTTTTCCCCTGATTTTTGTGCAGTTATCATTTTTTATCATACTAGGTCACATACCAGTGTATAACAGATCAGACAGCTACATAATGTCTTACTTAGCTAGTATTTCACTTGGTCAGCCCAGTAAAACTAAGTTTTGAAGCCCATTTTTCTGATTTAATATTGTTGGTATTCCTGGTTAATAATATGTTTCTTAGCCTAACCTGTCTTCTGTTTAAAACACTACTAATTTTCTGTGGATAATCCACTACTATGTTTTCATTCACAAATTCATATGATCTAAGTGTGCTGATAACATACATCTAACCTTTTACACGTGCATGTCAAACTTATGCGCATTTTGCCGACTTCCGGGAACTAATGCGAGGAATTAACCATGATGACGCGAGCCTCCAATCTGCGGCTCTGTGTAGCTGCGGAAAGGAGGTGGTGGTGGGGGGGGGGGGCTTTTCATAAAGCCTGGTTGGTTGGCAGTTGGAACATGGCAGGTCAGCGGACCAACAGCCTTTGAGGAAGACAGGAAAACCCTCCCACCAAGACTCTGGATGGTGCATTTGGGTGAAGCAAACCAATTCAGAAACAAAGTCTTTTAATGTTTTAGTAAGCGGTTTTCTCTTACTTGCTGTTGCATGTTCTGATCATGTTCTGGAGTTTAGTTTAGTTCCAGTTTTTGTTTTTATGAGTATTTGCTTTATTGCTTTAATCATAGTTCATTGCTATAATTCTGAAGTAAATATTCTTGGTAGAATTTCAGCTGCTCAGCCGCACAGGCTGCCATTTTTATACGTTTTCTATGTTTCTATGCACTGTGTTTATCTCCCAACACTTATGTTACTATGCAGCCATGGTGATTTATATACATCGAAAATATGGTGAGACACTGTCAAGGACATCTTAACAATGTGCTATTTTACATTTTTTTCTTTTTCCCCATTTTAAGTATGTTTTTCTTTGTTAAACTGTACATTTAATAAATGTAAAGGCTTGGATAAAAGTCATTTGTTTGAAAAAAAAAACACATTTTGTGTCTGTGTCACTGGGCTCTTTGTAATTAATACTTTTCTATACGGCAAATAATAACAAATGAGAAAAAAGTAGGTAAAAATAATAATAAGTTGTTGTCCCTGACACATTAGTAAATCACAGCCCCCTTTGAACCAGTAACAGCAATAGAATCAGTAGACCAAAAACTAGATAGACAGATACTTTATTGAGCCCACTGCTGTTACAGCAGCGTGATAAAGAGTAAAAATAGTAAAGTCTACAATGAACAACAAATAAATAACACAGTTAAAATAAATGTGCCACAGGCACCTGGTAAGAACCTTATACGATGAGATTTATAGGAATGATAAAAAACAAAGAAATGTAAAAATGAAGTTAGTTAAAAGCAGTAAAAGTAAGACTAGCATTGTGTAAATGATGCAAAGTGCACTAAATTACATGTACACTATAAATCTAAGAAATACAGCTGCATGAATGTATAGTACAAAAATCCTTTTGGGATCATCTGAATGCATAGTTATTATACAGCTTTATAGAGATATTGAATTTACAGATTCAATATCTATCCAATATCCTCACTTATCTTGAGGCAGTGGAGAGTGAGCAGCGGGCAAGGCAGAGTCTGGAGAGCTTCCCTCAGTCTTTGGTGGTGCCTCTGCTCCACCTTGCTGCTTTGCGCCAATGCTGCAGGCTGACAGAGCTCTGTGAGGACGTCTTATAAAGGTTCTTATAAAGAACCAAGCAGAATCAGTCTGAGGGAGAAGGAGCTCTGCTGAATCACAACTGTGGAGTAGAGACGGTGTGGTGGGTCAGGGAGAGTGGTTTGGAACTATTTGGAAATAATTCATTCAGTGTCCATCATTTGTTCTTTCTTCTGATTTTCCTGATTTCATAATAACACTTACATGTTTACGTACTACTTTAATAACATTTCAGATGCAGTATTTATATTTGTAACAGGCTAATTTTAAATGGTGGTGTTAGTACTTTTAATTTCGTGAAGAATGCAGATTAAGCGAAACCGTAATATTTCCCAGCTCTTTGTGGGTCCGTGAAGTACACGAAAACTTGGTCAACAAGCCGCCAGTGAGCGGCTTTTCAGCCCGGACTTGTTCCTCAGATTGGACGGCGTATTATCGCTTCTTTGTTACACAACTCGGTAAAGACCACCAGAAACGTGTTTTTAGCTGTTCTCCACTAGGAGCGAGTGGATGTGGGCTTTGTGATTTTTATTTTACTCTCTAAGAGTTGAGTGTGTCGATTTACACGGTGAGGAGTACACTTCCATGTGGTCAGATTATCAGCGCGTCTAACAAAAGACCCGCTCACCTCCTGTTGTCTCCTACCACTCGGTTAATCTCCGCCGCGTTCACAGTCTGGGTTCCGGGTTTACTTTACTTTGAAGTGTTTGGTCAGAGTTTACGTCTGATATTCGGATATTGTGATCCAGTTTCCTTCTTATTTTCTAAGTGCGGCCGGTGGAAGCGGAGCTGAAAGATGCCGCTTCTCCACAGAAAACCCTTCATCCGACAGAAACCCCCGGCGGACCTACGACCAGACGAGGAGGTGTTTCTCTGTAAAATCACGCACGAAATCTTCAGGACCTACGAGTAAGTACTTTACAGCCACTTGTCTCACCTGGAGGGTCCTTTAAAGAGTCACTTGAACTGAAGTTTGAACGATGTTTCATTGACAGTTGGTGCTTAGCAAACTTCCAAACAAGATGAACAAAAAACAACTTTGTCCTGAAAAAACAAAACAAAAAACTTTTATGGGCTCGGGCGGGGGGATGCATGCCCCCCTTCTCCCGCGCCATTAAAACGTAGGTTAAAGCAGGTAGTCGGGTTTGAAGGTGGGATTTGGCAGGTGTAATGTTATCCAAGTCAGTTAGCCAACTGAAGCTAAAGTGGGTTAGCTGGGTAAGCTAACACTGAAGCTGTCAGTGAGCCGGCGGTTAGCTCAGCTAGTTTTAGCAGTTAGCTTGATGTGGTGAGGCTCGGTATCCGTTCATAGTGTAGGTCTGTTGCACCCACCTGCTGAGGTCCAGCGCACTAAGAGTGCTTTTTAAGAGCACACATGAAGTTTGCAAACTTACTCGGTCATTTTCCCGAGGGGAAAAAAAATCACAGAAGTTCTCTGTTTTTACTCCAAACTGAAGTTACAGTTCCGCTAAACTCGACGTCAGTCTTAAGAAACTCGGGCAAATATGACACGATACGTCACAACTGTTGTTTTTTCTGACAGCTTTAGCAATAAAAACGGTGTAAAACAAAAGGTGGCACACCTCAAATTTATATTCAAGTAAGACAAACTTTTCACTTTGTTTCTCTTTTTTTATATAGAGACACGCTTACTTGTTTTGGCAGAGAGTTGAAATATGTGCAGATTGTACTAATTTTTCATTTGATGAAGTTAACATGGTGTAATCACTCACTACATTTCCATGCACACTTGTATTTCTGAGCATTATTCATACTGGCATACTGTACAGGTCTTAGAGGAGCCTTTGTTATGACATTGACAAAACTGAAAATTACTTGTGCATATAATTATTATGATTGATGGATCTGCTGGTTTGTTTTCTAAGATTAGCGCCTGCATATTTGTATCCCTCGTTCCTACGTATTGAACAGTTCCTAATATTTTAACTGCCTCTAGTTAAAAGTTAAAAAGCCAAGTATGGTTCAAAAAGAGGTTCACATTCTGTGGACGTCTTCGCACTGAAACCCCAAAGTGACTACAAGGCAGTTAACAGATGTTGCATAATTGATAAAGGCAAGCTTGGGCTTCCAAATGTGCGTTTTTTTTTGGGGGGGGGGGGATGTTGTAGCCTAGAGAGACGATCAGGAAAATTAAGTTCAAGTAAAACAAGAACATACAAAGAATGTAAAATTACACTAAAGAAGGAGCAAATATACCTGTCCACATATGCAACTGATGGCACACCCGTAACCTGTATCATTTGTGTTTATTACGCTCTCTGTACAAATGTTCACTCAGTTTTAGATCAGATTTAGTTTGTTGGGAACTGTTCTCCCTTTCTGGCAGCTAATCAGATCATTTGATTCGTTTTAATCAAGTAGATCAAGTAGCGATGCGCTGCCCGGCGTAGGAGGAACTAACTAAGTAGATTATTAAAATGTGTTAGATTTACAAACTAGAAAGAAACAGAGTTTACTAAAGAAACTTACTTGGCCAGTCTCTCCTGCTACATTTTGCAATTTTGGATTTTAATATATATTTTTCATTTGTCTGAGACAACGTTGCATTGGCTTTAGTAAGGGATACCACCCTCAGTCTTATTTTGGATGTTTGCCTGCTTCATAACAGTTAGTCTGTACTGTACAAGCCTGTACTACAAAGCAGAAGGTTGAATTATCCGGATAACTTTACTGTTAACCCTGGAGCTTTCTGTGCTTCGAAGATGCTTCAGTACTTCCTGAGGTATAGCACTTTGGAAACCTATGGTTCCCTAATGTTTGGGACAAAGACACTTTTTATCTATTTCTTTCTTTCTGTACACCACCACAGCCTTTTGTAAATCAATCGATATCATGTTGAAGTGCACACTTGCAGTTGTTGTGGAGTCTTTAACTTAAAATCTAAAGTGTCTTGAGGCGACTGTTGTGTTTTGGCTCTACATAGTAAATTCATGTAATATTCAGTGTCTGCCTGAAGTCTACAACCAGTTTCCTCCTTTGCATCGGTGTGCTAGACCTTTACTGCAGCCACTTTCAGTTGCTGCTTGTGGGTTATTCTGCATTCAGTTTTGTATTTAATAATGGAGAAGTATGCTCTGTTGGGCTGAGATCAGATGACTGACTTGGCCATGACATAGAACTTCTAAACATGCTGGTTTTCTAGAGAAAGCTTTTTTTTTTTTTTTTTTTGCACACAAATTATTTCAGAAAACCACCAGGGTCAATCTTATTAGTACTCTGAAAAATGTATAAATGTTTAGCAATTAATGTAATGCTCAGTGCTTTTAAAGTCAAATTAAAATGGGGATCTTCAGATTCCAACATAATATAAACATTTCAGGTTGAGGTTCCAGAAAGATTATGTTACTGGAAGTGCTTCCTTTCGGCAGATGATGTGAAACTAGAGCTTTTTGGAGAAGACCTGTTTATGCTTGTTGACTGAAGAGAGATGCATACAACCCACAGAACCCAGCCTCCACAGTGAAACACGGTGGTGGGAGTATTATACTGTGGAGAGATCAGAGCTGGAAATCTTCTTAAGGTGGGAGGAATCAAGAAGAGAGAATGATGGGAGAAGATTTTGAAAGACAGCCAAAGCGGGTCTGTGTCGACGCTTTGTCTTCCAAAATGACGACGACCCTAAAAAACGACGATACAACAATCCCCTTCCCTCCAGGTGAAGAACTGCCTGCAGAAGGACAAAGTGAACATTACTCACTTGCTTCAACAAAGTGCTGAACCGAATGTTTGGCAGAGCTGTGTTAAAATCTGTTTAATAATCTGTTAACAGCTCATTAACACTTTGGGTCTAATAATGCTGTCCTCATGTATATCTGGTGTCGTCATTATCATTTGCGAAGAAAGTGGCATCATCAGCGGAGATACGCTCCAGAATTGGGCAGGCGGCGGCAGCATTCGCCTCCCTGCGCTGGTGCGTCTGGAAGAAGAACAACATCTCATTGGCGACAAAGATCCGCCTTTACCGAACCCTGATCCTGCCCATTCTACTTTACGGCGCAGAGACGTGGACAATGCTCAAACACGACCTGAGCAAGCTCGAAGTTTTCCAAATGCGTTGCCTTAGATGCATTCTCGGCGTTTCCCTTCGCGACCGTCATTCGAATGACACCATCCTCACCAGCTGCGGCAGCCAACCGACGATCGGCGACCTAATCCAGCGCCGCCGACTCCGTTGGTTTGGCCACATTTGTCAAATGGACCCGAGCCGCTACCCCCATGGCCTACTCTGGTTGACCCGCCCCACCGATCGGAGGGTGCATCGAAATGCACCAAAGAAGACATGGATGAAATAAATCCAGGATGATTTGAAGGCCCTTCGACTTGACCTCGAGCAGGCAAGAACCATCGCCTTAGATCGAAAAGCGTGGAAGATAATCGTGGGTCAAGCAAAAGAACCTGCGGCACCTACAGCAGCGTACTGGTTGCGCGGCAGACCACCGCCGCTGGTCGCCCGCTAAGGACAAGAAGAAGAAGAAGAACATGAAATCAGCTTGAACTGTTATTGGTTTTTACCGTCACACGAAATTTAAAACTATCTCAAACTGTGGAGGCTACACTGCTATAAAAACAGGCAGACAAACGGATTCTATTAAATACTTCCTCCCTTCATTTGTGATTAAATAACAAGGGAGCGAGGCTCATCGTGAAACTGTTAACCTACACAGTCACCAGTTTAGATTTGATCACTATAGAAGGTTCTTTTCCAGTCACCCTTCATTCTGTGCAGTACTTTCACTCTCACACATACTCTTACATCACTCTCACTCTTCTGCAGCAGCTGTTGTTTCAGTCCATATTATGTTTTTCATCCCTTGTTTTTCTCATAGTATAGTTTTATCATTCTCTGTAAAATCAGTCATTCTGCTGCCAGCGTACTTATCCATGAAAGTGACTGGTTAGATGTTTCCTTCCACCCCTTTCACATGAACGAGCAGAGAAACCCTGGGATAGCTTAGTCAGCTGATCACCACCCTCATGTAGCTGCGTGTTCTGATGGCACGTGTTAGCAAAGTGAATCCAAAGAACTGGACCTGTGTATGTTGAACTCGCTTTGTAGTACAGGGCTCAGGTTGTTTCAGTGGTCCTGGATGTTGGTCCTGATTGCTCTGCACTGGACTGTCTTGGTCTGCAGCTGATGGTGTTACTCCTTGTTTTGAACTGTAGATTTGGTGTGACTTGAAATGCCACTCTAACCAAGACCTGAATCAGGTGAAAACCGATCCATTCGTGCTCCTTTGCAGTGAACCTACCAAGCCTACAGAACAAAACGAGGACAGCCATCACCTGCTGGAGTCCATTGGTGGAGTTGGTACTGGGATCAGTAACTGACTGAACAGCAGTTGACAGCCAAATAAATAAAATAACTGTGTGAGGAAAAACTTTAAAATAATTTCGACCAGCATATGATGGGGGTCATATTTGTCAATCCTGCCTTATAGAGAACTGTCTGCAGGGTTCTGGTCTTTGGATAAGTTCTGAATGTCATACAGGACAGTGAACGAGATGAGAGATACTTGATGTGTGTATGTAAACATTCTTGGAGTTTCTAGAAACTGGACTTGAATATAAAGAGGCTGTGTGCGCATTAATATCTGATTGTGACCCTCCTCTTCCTCAGTGAGTTCTTTGAGAGGACCATTCTGTGTAACAGCTTGGTGTGGAGCTGTGCTCTGACGGGGCGAGCGGGACTCACTTATCTTGAGGCAGTGGAGAGTGAGCGGCGGGCAAGGCAGAGTCTGGAGAGCTTCCCTCAGTCTTTGGTGGTGCCTCTGCTCCACCTTGCTGCTTTGAGCCAATGCTGCAGGCTGACAGAGCTCTGTGAGGACGTCTATACTTTTGTCAAAGACCGGTTCTTTCCTGGGGAGGTGGTGGACGTCAGTGGATGTAACGGAGCCAGGTACACATTTGAAATAGATCCATGTTTGTGTACTTACAGATTGTTAGCCTCCATCTTTCTATGTTAAAGAGCAAAGGTGAAAGCAGGTGGAGTGAGGTCATTTTCTGTTTTTGCTTTTCAGATATGTGTGTGAGATCCTGCAGGTACACCTGCCTGATTCCAGTGTTAGTCGAGCACCAGACGTTAACGGCCACGGCAAGATGGCTGACGATGACACGATTGTCATCAGTGATAGTGATGACGAGCACAGCGCCTTCCAGAGTTCCACAGTACAAGTCAATGGGTCAGTAGGTGAAAGGTCATGCCAGTGTTACGATCTCAAGTTACTGAAGTGTGATCTAAAGTGTGTGTGTGTGTGTGTGTGTGTTAGCAGGAAGAAGTCTTTGAGTCCATCGGTGTTTAAATACACAGTGAGGATGATGAAGAACAAACACAGCGAGCCATTCACCGTCAAAGCCAATCAGATCAGGTGAGAAGCTCCCAGGTACAACTCGGGGACCATGGAAAGTATTCTCATAATGCAATAAAATAACAATCTGCAAATAGCTCCGTTCAACGGGGTAAACGTCGTGGTACATAATACTTTGTGAAACACAAATTTCTTACAGTAACTACTAGTACAGTAACAGTATTACTGTGTAATACTTCAGGGGCAGCAGCTGTGCTCAGGTTCATATGGAAGAAGCCAGTGTGGTGCAAAAGGTAGCCATAGTAAACTGAGGACGTGTGCTGCTGTTGGATATCACCTGATATCTGTAACACCCGTCTGATGAACATTCATTCACTCATGTTCAGCTTTTTGTAGTCTTCTCTCTGAAACGACTTTAATGACGGAATATCTGTAATTAACATTTGTACAGATCTTTATTCTATTAGCTTCAACTACTTTATCATCCTTACATCAGTCGATGGGGTAATTGGTGATTTGAACCTAACTTGCAGGTCTTTGGGCTGTGGGAGGACACCAGAACAGGGAGAACTTACAAGCTCTGTGTCAGACACTTAATCCTAAATCGATGTGATGTTATTGGCATTTAAAGATGTGGCGTGAGAGGACTTCCTTGTCTGTTCACTGTTCAGTGCTGGAATTGTATCAAGTGTTTTGTTCCATATCTTGACCATACATGTTCTAAAGGTGAAGCATGACACATTAATAAAACACTGATGTGGCTGAGTTGGAGTGGGAATCACTGCGCTCAGGCACTGTGTAGAGCAATTACACCTGATGGTGATGAGAAAGTGGTTGCTCATTGTTAAACTAATTGATTTATTTTGTATTAAGTCGCAAGAAAAGCGCTCTGTCCAGAGAGAGACTGAAGCTACTCTTCAAGCAGCACTGCGAGCCTCAGAATGGGATCGTCACACTAAAGGTGAGAATATTACTGCTAAAGTCAGCATCTGATGCAGCTGCAGCTGCAGCACCCTAATCACAACCTTGCTGTTGTCTCTCGCTGTGTTTCAGCCCTCCTCGATGGCAAAGTACCAGCTGTCTAAACAGACCTTCTCTCAGTTCTTTCCTGACGAGCCCCCCCTATTCTCCTTCAGCCCCTCTTCTAAATGTGGAAGGCGTGACTCACCTGGACAGGTACATATGAGTTATCATGCACTGGCATACAGTAGGGTTAATGGGGGGTGACAAAGGATTAACGGGGTCCTACCCTGAAGCCGGGCTTCAGAGTCTGATGGCTGGCCCTTAGCCCCTGGGGCCCAGTCAAAGAAGCTACCCGGGTCCCCTCTCCGGTGGGCCCCCCCCCGTCCACAGGAGGACCACATATCCTCGGTTGAAGGTCGATGAAAGATTTTGTGTTTGTATCCCAGATCTGAGGTTATATGTCTCAGTTACTCTGGCTCTTTAAGAAAAATCTGTGGCAGAAAGGTGAGTCCACGTGTTGGTCAGCCCTCAGGTTCAGGAGGAATGGTCCCATACAAATGCAGGGAGAACTTGGTCTGAATGTCTGCTGCATGCTGGACTTGTTCCCAGTGGACTTCCAGCTGCTCGTCACAGGTTCTGTTTAGGGCTGTTCGATATAACGATATATATCGCATGACGATATAAAAAACGTCTGTCGTTTCCTATTACGCTGTCGTTTGTTTCGTGGTGTCGCAAAATAAACTGTTTACGGCAATATTTTTTCATGGTTTTGATGGTCACTGTAGTGACTTTATTACTTTCTTAAAGTTCTCTCTTTCTCTTATATTGAATATAACCACACTACGGACGGACAAGCGCCTGTTCGTACGTGTTGTCGTTAGCAGCAGTGACGGTAAAACCATCGCGTGGCTCCGCTGTCCACTTGTTTGTTTTCCACGTAAACCTTTCACCATAAAGCTCAAGACGCTGTTGAGACTTTTGCATGTAATTCAGTTTATTTTGAAGAGTATGCAGCGAGTTTACGGAGGAGAAGCAAAAAAGAGCCGTCAGGTGCTAAAAAATAAACCTTAGACTCAAACTTTGAAAGAAAACGGCGGCCGTTACAACTTGTGTCTAAAAATGTATCGTTTCATGCATCGGTCAAAACACTCGACTCCAGCTACACGACGCTCAGCTGGAAACAACTTCACGCAAGTCGAGCTGCCAGAGATTCACAGAATTTACAGAAAATGTTACATTTTTGTGATTTATATCGTTGTCAGGACGATAGGTGTCTTGTATCGGGATATGAGATTTTGGTCATATCGCACAGCCCTAGTTCTGTTCATAGTTTCCATCAGCAGGTGTGTAACCAGGTGTTGGTGGATCTCCACTTTAGTAGTTTCAGGATTTCAGCTTTGTTTTCTTGCATAGAATTGAATTCAACTTTATTGTCATTGCACATGTCACAAGTACAAGGCAACAAAATGCAGTTTGCATCCATCCAGAAGTGCTTTAGCAGTAATATAGATATATTGCAGAGTATGGATCTATTATAGGTATGTTACAATGTACACCGTATGAAGGTATGTTATGAATATACTATAACTATAAATATGTACAGGCTATGGACAGGTTATACGTATGAAAACTATACAGATTTTAGATATACAGTTGTGAGTTTTATTAAACAGTTGTAGAACTATAACTATCATATTGTACAGAATGACTGTCTGTACAGCATTACAGTGGTGCAGTTTAGATCAGTGAGATATGTGGCTAATTTCTACAGTGGTTATATAAAGTGCTGGTGGTTGTGAGTGGTGGTTCAGCCCATGTTGTTATTGTGTGTATGAGGGTACAGTTGTACCCTCATACACACAATAACTCCTGAGGCAGAGTTCAGGAGTCTGACAGCTGTGGGGAAGAAGCTGTTCTGGTACCTGCTGGTCTTAGTCCGGAGGTTCCTGTAGCGCCTCCCAGAGGGCAGGCGGGTGAAGAGTCCATGTGCTGGGTGACTGGGGTCTTTGATGATTTTCCCAGCCCTTTTCAGACACCGCCTCCTTTAGATGTCATTTATGGCAGGAAGTGGTGCTCCGGCGATGCGCTGGGTGGTTTTCACTGCAACGCCTTCTGGTCCGAGGTAGAGCAGCTCCCGTAGCAGACTGTTATACAGTTGGTCAGGATGCTCTGGATGGTGCGGCGGTAGACGTTCACCGGTTCGAAGTTCACTACGTTGGCCTCATCAAGTTATGACCTCCAGCTTACACTGGAGCAGTTTGCAGCCGAGTGTGAAGCAATGGGAATGACAGTCGGCACATCCAAGTCCAAGACTGGTTGATTTCTGAATTTACAGTCATTTTTTCATTTTGACATTAATACAGTTGATCTTAAATCACAAGAAAATGCGAAAATCATCATGAAATGCTAAGAGAAATTCTCAGTTTTAAAAACATATCCGCAGATTTTGGAAGCAGCAAAGTTATATGCAACTATTTACCTAAAAATGCAGCCAGTGTCTTTTTTTTGTACAACAATTTCAAACTACTAAAAATAGTAGAAAAACAGTTCGCTGTCACAGAATTTATTTGTGCCACTCCAGAAAATACAGGGAGTGCAGAATTATTAGGCAAATGAGTATTTTGTCCACATCATCCTCTTCATGCATGTTGTCTTACTCCAAGCTGTATAGGCTCGAAAGCCTACTACCAATTAAGCATATTAGGTGATGTGCATCTCTGTAATGAGAAGGGGTGTGGTCTAATGACATCAACACCCTATATCAGGTGTGCATAATTATTAGGCAACGTCCTTTCCTTTGGCAAAATGGGTCAAAAGAAGGACTTGACAGGCTCAGAAAAGTCAAAAATAGTGAGATATCTTGCAGAGGGATGCAGCAGTCTCAAAATTGCAAAGCTTCTGAAGCGTGATCATCGAACAATCAAGCGTTTCATTCAAAATAGTCAACAGGGTCGCAAGAAGCGTGTGGAAAAACCAAGGCGCCAAATAACTGCCCATGAACTGAGAAAAGTCAAGCGTGCAGCTGCCAAGATGCCACTTGCCACCAGTTTGGCCATATTTCAGAGCTGCAACATCACTGGAGTGCCCAAAAGCACAAGGTGTGCAATACTCAGAGACATGGCCAAGGTAAGAAAGGCTGAAAGACGACCACCACTGAACAAGACACACAAGCTGAAACGTCAAGACTGGGCCAAGAAATATCTCAAGACTGGTTTTTCTAAGGTTTTATGGACTGATGACATGAGAGTGAGTCTTGATGGGCCAGATGGATGGGCCCGTGGCTGGATTGGTAAAGGGCAGAGAGCTCCAGTCCGACTCAGACGCCAGCAAGGTGGAGGTGGAGTACTGGTTTGGGCTGGTATCATCAAAGATGAGCTTGTGGGGCCTTTTCGGGTTGAGGATGGAGTCAAGCTCAACTCCCAGTCCTACTGCCAGTTTCTGGAAGACACCTTCTTCAAGCAGTGGTACAGGAAGAAGTCTGCATCCTTCAAGAAAAACATGATTTTCATGCAGGACAATGCTCCATCACACGCGTCCAAGTACTCCACAGCGTGGCTGGCAAGAAAGGGTATAAAAGAAGAAAAACTAATGACATGGCCTCCTTGTTCACCTGATCTGAACCCCATTGAGAACCTGTGGTCCATCATCAAATGTGAGATTTACAAGGAGGGAAAACAGTACACCTCTCTGAACAGTGTCTGGGAGGCTGTGGTTGCTGCTGCACGCAATGTTGATGGTGAACAGATCAAAACACTGACAGAATCCATGGATGGCAGGCTTTTGAGTGTCCTTGCAAAGAAAGGTGGCTATATTGGTCGCTGATTTGTTTTTGTTTTGTTTTTGAATGTCAGAAATGTATATTTGTGAATGTGGAGATGTTATATTGGTTTCACTGGTAAAAATAAATCATTGAAATGGGTATATATTTGTTTTTTGTTAAGTTGCCTAATAATTCTGCACAGTAATAGTCACCTGCACACACAGATATCCCCCTAAAATAGCTAAAACTAAAAACAAACTAAAAACTACTTCCAAAAACATTCAGCTTTGATATTAATGAGTTTTTTGGGTTCATTGAGAACATGGTTGTTGTTCAATAATAAAATTATTCCTCAAAAATACGACTTGCCTAATAATTCTGCACTCCCTGTAGTTTCTGTCCAACACAAGACAGAGGAGCCAATCACAGGCCTGCCAGCAGGAGGTGTATCACTCCCCTGCGTTTACACTGCAAACGGCCTCTGGTGGCTTTTTGGCAGCGACTGTGACATTTGGTTTTGTCTTCATTGTTCTGACACAAAGCAAACGACTACACTCCAAACACACTGTGTGGCACTAATCTCTCGTCTCAAGTCACCCAAACTATACTTGATGTTTTGAAATGGCCTGTTTGTGCTTCACCAAATACACTTTTAATATTTTTTTAGCAGAGAATGTAGTGACATAATCTTTAAATATCTGGTCAGTTTGTCAAGATGGAGCCTGTTTCCATAAGTGTAAATAAAGTCTGACAACATCAGGCCCACACGGGTGTTAAAGCAAAACGCTGATATCACAGCAGCAGCAGTGATGATGGCGCCAGCACCGTTTAACATGGAGCCGTTAACGAGAAACAGGAAACGGGGGTGAGTCCAGGCTTGTGGTTGCCAAAAGCCTTCCAGGTGTAGAGTTGAGTTTGCGCCTGCAGGGCGTTGGGAAGAGTGAGGGTTGATGTCTGCATTTAGTCACACCAACGAGAGGCAGAGGGGCCTGCTGCTATCTAGTGGCAGCTTTTTGACAGTCATTAGAAGTAGCTGATGTGTGGATCATCACACTGATGCTGTACATCAATGAAATCTGATTAGATTAGTCCAGTGTTTTTAAGTGTCTAATCAGCCGGACAGGCATGCCCTGCATGCTCTCTTTGAAATGTCACAGTTTCACGACAACTTCTACTTAAACGTTGTGTTTATAAATGTGAGCTGGTGACATTAGCCTGAGACGCTGCTGTTAGAGTTGGCATGCGTTTGTACCCTGCTATCTTGTTATGTTTTCCATTAAAAACTCCAAACTCTTCAAAAGTCTTGATATTAATTGTTGCTGCAGAACTGATCTTTGAGGAAACCACTCACCCATGTTAGCTTCCATGTTTGTGTTTCTGCATCCACAAGATGAACAGGTTTATTTGGTCCAGGTTACATAAACGTCATGCTTAGACACAGTGTGCACCCTTCAAACTGTAGTATAACAGGAACGAGTGTCAGTGGTGTCTGCGGTTTACTCTGTCATTAGGTAAACCTGAAATGTTACGTTTGTGTAGAAATAAAGCATGTAAACACTGTGTTTTCAGGCGAGTTCGTCTCTACTGAAAGCTGCAGAGGAGAAACTGAAGTTGCTACAGCAGAGGGAGGAGATGGTGGCTGCAGCTCAAGACAAGGCGCGACTGAAGAAAGAAAAGGAGGAGGTGCAAGAAGCCAAGCGGAGGGAGCGGGAGGACAAGGAAAGGCTAAGGGAGGAACAGAGACGCAGGTTTGAAGAGGAGAAGCAGAGGAGGAGGGAGGAGAAGGAGCGCAGGAAGCTGGAGAAAGACCGGGTAAGTATCTTTAATCATCAGATGTAGCTGCACATCTGATGATTAAAGCTGCACATCAGAAAAAATTACGGGAATGGTGTTGAGACATGTTTTCTGATTCACAGGAACGAGAGAAGTTAAAGGAGGAGAAGAAGAAATACGCAGAGCAGCTGAAGCTTTGGAGCAAACCCAGAGAGGACATGGAGTGTGAAGACCTGAAGGTCAGTGAATGCACCGCCTCTGCCATGAGCACATGTGGACAAGCGTGTTGACTGAAAGTTTAGTGTTGGTACAGGGGAAAGAGAGCGAGTGGAAGTCATTTACACAGTACACAACACAGTGGTCACATTTAAAAAAAGAAACATTAGCAAATGCAATGCTGTGTCTGAATACTCGGGTTGTGAAAACTTTCACTTCCTCATTGTTTTGTGTTACACTGTTCCTCACTGACAGCATATGCCTGCATTTATCCACACACTGTTATCTTTACATGAGAGACTCAATAGTGCCTGTTGTTGTCTGAGGAGCAGTGAGACAAGCTTGTAGAAGGAGCTTGGCCTAATGTAAATCAGAAGAGGACGGTGTCCGCTGCCTCTGTTGTAGTCTGTGCCCTCCTGTCTGTGGTGACGTGTCACTGAATTCAGTATAGGCCTCTAAAAATGGCGTAGCAACTACACGTGAGGAGGATTTGAGCCTTAATGATGCTTTCGCCTAGAGCTCACGTGGGTCCTGTGTTGTAAATCTGTCATCAGACAGTGAGCATGAGGGTCTGTGCTGATGCCTGCCTGTTTTGTGTGACTGCTTGGACTCCCTTGTTACAGGAATGAGTCGTTGGTCCTCCTGGTGTCCATGTTTGCACCAGATTATAAACCAGGGTTCAAGATGCAGCATCAGATGTCATCTTCTATGAGTCGCTGCTACAGAAGCATTAATCAAGTTTTGGTGTCTTGCAGTTATGTTGTAGTTTCAGTTGTTTCATTTTGTAAACACTGAGTCAGTCAAATCATAACCACAGTCACCTCAAGGTGCTTTATACAATAATACATACAGAACCCAACAATCAGATGACTCCTTATGAACAAGCACCTGGTGACAGTGGGAAGGAAAAACTCCCTTTTAACAGGAAGAAACCAGAAGCAGACTCAGGGAGGGGCGGGGCCATAATGCTCTATCTATAAAGCCCACATGGTTTTTTGGACACCACCTAGACAGACAGCAATTTAAGGAGAACATGTGACTCCTGGTCTAATTGGGGAGGGGACCAGAGAAGACCAGAGTCCCACATTGTTGTGGCAAAGTTACACACTAATTGATTTTAATGACCTCTGATTGACATAACCGTGTCACGGGTGTCATTACTGCTGACGTGATTTATAATTTTACTGAATGTGCTCCTCTTTTGTTTCTCCCACCAGGAGCTGCCAAGGCCAATTCCAGTGAAAACCCGGCTTCCAGCAGAGCTCTTTGGAGATGCTCTGATGGTTCTGGAGTTCCTGCAGGCCTTTGGTGAGGCCTTTGACCTGAAGGATGAGTTCCCTGATGGGGTCTCTCTGGGTGAGAATACTTCTACATGCTCTTTACAGTTGATGGCAGAATTATTAACCCCGTCCTCCAGTGAAAGGTTCACAAATGCTTCAACAGAGCCATGAATTTTCTACATAGCATTTCTAAACATACTAGATTTCTTTATAAAGAATAAATTATTTCTATATGCACACCATTTAAAAAAAAAAAAAAAAAAAAAAAACAAGATTCCTGAAAAACTGTCCTTTTTATTGTGTTTTAACCAGAGATGGGCAGTAACACTACTGTAATCCGATTACTTTTTTTCAAGTAACAAGTAAAGTAAGGGATTACTATTGCAAAAACGGTAATTAGATTACTGTTACTTTCCCGTAGGAACGCTGCGTTACTGCGTTACTAAAACCGTGATTTTTTTTTTTGCGAGAATGTCTCATGACAGTGACGTAAGCGAGTGCGACGTTCGTGACAACAGCTGTGTGCAGATCAACAATGGATCATATATGGAGTGCAGGAGAGAGTATGAGCGTGCAGCGTTTAAAGCGTGGAAGTACTGACCTTACTTTGAGTTTGATTCCATAAAAAGTGACAAAAACATTAGTGTCCGCTGTGCGTGGGAAGAAAACTTCTTTTTACAGCGAAAAAACCCCTAAACTTCCAAGCAAGCACCGAGTAGCTACGACGTAATGGGAAACTCACAGAGAAACTCGCGGATTCTTCCACTGACCGCTGCGGCACACCTGCACCAGGGTAAACCTCCGCCTGCCCCACTCCTGCTTTACAGGTGAAAATAGAGCAACAGGACCGCTAGTCTGTGACTTTATTTATTTTCTGCTGTGTTTTACTTGCATCTATTTGAAAGCGTGAGTGTAAACACATAAAAAAATATATTTTATGTGCTGGAATGTGCAGAAAATAGGTTTAAATGTTAAACTAATTTCTTCCAGTCAGAGAATGTTGCATATAATTACATTTTTGCTTGATACATAAAGTTAAAAGACTAAAACTGATAAAACAAGTTTTAAAAAGAGACTTTTCCATTTGATTACATTTTGTATGATGGATTATGCAGAAAAAGTAGAATTGGCCTGACAGACCTATCACTTTATCACCTATTCAGGTTGTAAATCGTGTTTTAAAAAAGTAACTAAGTAATTAATTACTTTTGAAAATAAGTAATCAGTAAAGTAACGGGATTACTTTTTTGGGGAAGTAATCAGTAATTAGTTACTGATTACTTTTTTCAAGTAACTTGACCAACACTGGTTTTAACTTGGTAATGCTCAAAGCTTAAACTTAGGGTAAATTGGAGGATAACCCCTAAGTACAAAAACTCTGACAGGGGTTTGACCTGTTATTTGGAAAGCAGCATATCAAAAACATACTAATCAGGCTGGATTTAAAAGAGTCGCTCACAAAGCAGGAAATTGATATACATCTAGTCAAGGTGGGGGAATCATGACGACAGGAGAAAACCTTAAGCCGTCAGCGGCAAAACTGGGTCTGGGTCATTGCTTTGTCTTCAGAGATGGCAGTACATACATCGCTTCTGGTAAAGAAATGCCTCCTTTGAAATCCTGTGGGCTGAACATGCTGAGCTGCTCAGGAGATAAACTGCAGCGAATGACTGCATCTGTTATCCAGCAACAAGGATGCTCGTCGCCATCAGTGGGCTAACCTTTTTGATTCTGGTAGTTTTCAGTTTCAGTGAAATGTTATTGTTTCTATGTTCAAAGTACAATAACCATCCCAACTAAAACGAATGTTTCTAAAATCTGTGTTACTGTTCTCTGTTTAACAACATTTCCAGTGTCCTCGTCTGTACTCTGCTCCCAGACTGGTTACGTGTGATGCTGGGCTGTTTTGGCTAAAGTGATATGTAGATAAAGGAGGTTCTAATTATAGACACTTCACCTGTTGCCTACTGGTGGTGGTCAGAGGGCCCGGTGGCGCCAGTGTCCGGCAGCCTCGCCTCTGTCAATGCGCCCCAGGGTGGCTGTGGCTACAATGTAGCTGCCATCAGCAGTGTGTGGATGTATGACTGGATGTGTAAAGCGCTTTGGAGTCCTTAGGGACTAGTAAAGCGCTACACAAATACAGGCCATTTATAATCTGCTGCCTTTTCTTTCATTTTCTTTTCTTCTATGTAAAGTCCATTAGACTTTTTGTAGAACAGACAAATTCTTTTCTTTAACTTATTTAGAACTTCTACAGTTTTGTTACTCAGTCATTGGTAGAAGGGACTTTGATTTTAAATACCTATATCAAAGTGAAACATTGAGTTAGATAAAGGTAAATGGCCTGTATTTGTATAGCGCTTTACTCAGTCCCTAAGGACCCCAAAGCGCTTTACACATCCAGTCATTCACCCATTCACACACTGCTGATGGCAGCTACATTGTAGCCACAGCTGCCCTGGGGCGCACTGACAGAGGCGAGGCTGCCGGACACTGGCGCCACCGGGCCCTCTGACCACCACCAGTAGGCAAACATGGGGTTAGTATCTTGCCCAAGGATATTTGGCATGCAGCCAGGAGGCAGCCTGGGATCGAACCACCGACCTTCTGATTAGTGGCTGACCTGCTCTGCCACCTGAGCTACAGCCACCCTAGTTAGTTAGTTAGTTCTAACGTACAGAGATGCAGGACCTTTATTGTTCAGTAGTACAGTTTTCCAGTTTCTGCCAGTTTTCTGACTGCGATGTTTGACTGTTGTCTCCCTACAGAGGTTCTGGAGGAGGCTCTGGTGGGTTCTGATCCTGAGGGTCCTCTGTGTGAGCTGCTGTTTTTCTTCCTGACAGCCATCTTTCAGGCTCTAGATGAGGAGCAGGAAGAGGTAGCCACAGACCAGGTTGAAGGTCAGACACACTTGCTGTCTTTGTTAGCAGTACACTACAGGAAACTGACAAACACAAGAAAAACCTTACACCCACACCACACAATCTGATCATTTTCTCTATGAGCTGTGTTCAAGTCCCAGTGTAACATGGGGACACCGGGCCTTCCACTGTGTACCTGTGTTTGTTTATTGTAAATAAAGTGGACACTTGTACACACAGACAGGTTTTTGAAAGAGAAAATGATCAGATTCATGAAGCTGAACTTAAATGTGTGTAAATGATCGATATTTCTTCAGGTTTGGGCATATGTATGGAAATAGTTTTACATTTGAAAATGTGTTACACATGCCGATCGTATCGTAAACATTTGCGTCACAGCAAAATTCTCTCCATACTTAAAAGAGGGGAAGAATGTGAGCCCCCAAAAACTTCACAACTGTTAAGCTGTGTTGAGTTTTGTCTGTAAAGTTGGTTGATTCAGTCAGGACGTGAAACAGAAAAGGGGAAATTTAAAATTTTCCTCCCTTGTATCAAATTTTGCACTTGAGGAACATGCACACTTTTTCAGCGGTCATGTTCAGTTCTGTTTATTTCTGTCAAAGTTTTGAACTGTACTGATTTCATTTGATTTGACAGTCAGGTAGTGTGTGTGTGTGTGTGTGTGTGTGTGTGTGTGTGCGTGTGTGTGTGTGCGTGCCTGTGTGTGTGTGTGTGTGTGTGTGCGTGTGTGTGTGTGCGTGTGTGTGTGTGCGTGTGCGTGCCTGTGTGTGTGTGTGTGTGCGTGTGTGTGTGCGTGTGTGTGTGTGCGTGTGCGTGCCTGTGTGTGTGCGTGTGCGTGCCTGTGTGCGTGCGTGTGTGTGTGCGTGTGTGTGTGTGTGTGTGCGTGCCTGTGTGCGTGCCTGTGTGTGTGTGTGTGTGCGTGTGTGTGTGTGCGTGTGCGTGCCTGTGCGTGTGCGTGCCTGTGTGTGTGTGCGTGTGCGTGCCTGTGTGTGCGTGTGCGCGCGCCTGTGTGTGGCAAAGTGTTTCTGCGCAGTGTACCAGGGGCACGAAGAAAAGTTGTCGTACCATAGGCACGAGGAGTGTGTGTGCGCGCGCCTGTGTGTGCGCGCGCCTGTGTGTGCGCGCGCCTGTGTGTGTGCGCGCGCGCGCCTGTGTGTGTGTGGCAAAGTGTTTCTGGTCAGAGTACCAGGGGCACGAAGAAAAGTTGTCGTACCATAGGCACGAGGAGTGTGTGTGTGTGTGTGCGCCTGCGTGTGTGTGCCTGTGTGTGTGCGTGCGTGCGCCTGTGTGTGTGCGTGCGTGCGTGTGTGCGTGCGTGTGTGTGTGCCTGTGTGTGCGCGCGCGCGCCTGTGTGTGTGTGTGGCAAAGTGTTTCTGCGCAGTGTACCAGGGGCACGAAGAAAAGTTGTCGTACCATAGGCACGGGGAGTGTGTGCGTGCGTGCGCGCGTGCCTGCGTGCGTGTGTGTGTGTGTGTGTGTGTGTGTGTGTGTGTGTGTGTGTGTGTGTGAATACACGTGTTACAACCTTCAGTTATGTTGTAGCTGACCACAAGAGGGTGCTGTGCTCCACCTTGACATGACCAATTTTAATGCATTGCCTGACCTTAGAGACACATGGATACCATGCCTGCCGTCTCTGTGCACTTTTATGTAATAATAAATGTGTGTGTCGTGTGTTGCGTTATTGCATGTGTGCACAGTCTGTGTGTCATGTGTCTTTTGTTCTTACTATGCATGTGCCTTCAGACCTGACAGACGCTCTGGATGACGATTCTGACCCCACGTGTTCGGCTCTGAGTGCTATCGCCTCATTGGCTGCAGCTTGGCCTCAGCTGCATCAGGGCTGCAGTCTGAAGCAGCTCGACCTAGACAGCTGCACGCTGTCTGAAATCCTGCGCCTGCACATTTTGGCATCTGGTGCTGACTGTAACCACGGGAATGCAAAGTTCCGCTACCAGAAGCAAGGCGGGTTCACCGTAATGGACGACCCTTGTGTGGAGCTGCGACTGGCAGATCCAGCGCTGCTGAAGAAGCTGTCATCCACGGCAGTGTATGACCTCACCCCAGGTCAGATACCATCTGCTTTGTGTTCAAGAGTCAGCGAATATGTAACAGATCAGATAATGATACAGTGATAGTGCTGTGTGCACGTTTCATCAGTCAGCATTGCTGTCTACAGGGGAAAAGCTGAGGATCCTGCAGGCTTTGGTGGGGAAGGTGCTGACATTGGCGTCCAGCAGAGACTTGATTGAAGACTGTGTGGAGGAGCAGCGAGCGGCGAGGCACGAACTGAGGGAGATTAGAGCTGAGCAGCACCGTAGGGAGAGGGAGGAGGCTGCACATAGGTATATACACACGGGCGGGCACAGTTTACCAACAAATATACACAACTTGGCTGAAGAGTGAAGGTTATCTATCGGGCAGTGTAGATTTGTCAATATTGAAATCAATGTTCAGTCACCAGAACTGGTTAATAGACTGGTTCAGGCTTCTGTACTGCATAGTGTTTAAGGGACCCAGTTCCTTCATAGTCTGTCCTACAGATGAGGACAAATAACCACCCGCCTGCGAAACCCTGTCAAATTGTGTAGTTTTTTTTTTTTCTGTCATGAAAACGTTTCACCTCTCTCAAACGGTGGAGAGCCCCAGGCATTAAAACCCCCTCAAGAGGGTCGTTGACCCATTGATCATCTGCCTCATCACATGAGCCAAGGTGTGAAAAAAAGAGTGTGCCATTACCACTAGAGGTTTGGGGTCAAACCACTGTGTGACCTTGCCTCATCCTTTCATGTGGCCTATTGAGGACATCTGACACTGAAGCCATGAGTTGAGCAAGGGCGGTGTGTCCAAACAGAGCTCACGTTAAGGGCCGTATCACTGTCCACATCACGAGACCAAAGATAAACGAGGTCCCATTTCTCTGAAGTGATTCGAGCTTGCACAGAGATGTAAGCACATTATGGAGCCGCCAAAAAGGAGAAGGAGATCAGCAGATTGGGAGCACATTAAAAGCAATGCTGTACATAAGTTAATGTAATTTGTTACATTGTCAAAGCCTTGAACATGACCGGTTTAACCTGCTGTGTACTTCCAGGGTTCGTCTCCGTAAGGAGGAGAAGATGAGAGAGCAGGAGCAGAGGATGAGGGCGAAAGAGGAGAAGATGAAGGAACAGGAGCTCAAGGGACGACTTCAGACCAATGGGTACGCAGGGAACTGCAGACATTCGTAACTTTAGTGAACTGCCTCCTTCAGTAACTGGGAAGTGCAAAGTCATTTTATTCTGCCTGAAACGTTCAGACTTAAGATAAACAGCTGGCTTTCACATGTCGGTTACAGTCTTGGTAAAAACCAAGTAAAAGGGCATCTTTACCACGAGTGTATGACACTCCATCAGTCGTGTTAGCAATACTTAGGTCAATATTATAAAATCTTTGATTTTATTTACCTTCCTACTGGTTTTCATTGAGTCTCTGACAGATATCAGAACGTTCTTGTATTTGTTCTGCAGTGACACGTGTACAGAACATCACACTGAAAATGAAGAGGAGCAGAGCAGCAAGATAATGAAAGGTGAAAAAGACAACAAGAAGAAGCAGGAAGAATGATAAAGTTTGTGAACGTCTGAAGTCAGATGTGTTTGTTCTGTCTTCCAGCCAAAGGAAACCAGAAAGAACAGCAGCAGCAGACGGTGTCTGACCTGAAACCTCCCACCAGCCTGACGGCAGAGGAGCTGGAGAGAGAGCAGGAGAAGGTCAGAAACAGACGCTGGTTATTAGTCTCTTTGTCAGGGAACAGTTATGCTGTTCACACTGTCATCGATACAAAGAGAGAGCATGTACACACAGCGCCGTCATACAGCAGCTATATCAGTCACCAACACTTCAGTGTTGTTTGAACATCCTAGTTCTTGTTGTCGTCTGATCTGAACGGGCTTTTGATTAAAGCCTTCTGCTAAAGTCCAGGCGTTTGAAACTGCTTTTAAAACAGGCGTTTCCCCCCCTGTAGCAATCAGAATTATAAGTGGATGATTTACCGTTCCACTTGATTGTCTTAGTTTATTCAGTCTTTATTATTTTTTTATTTTAAGTTATTACAATCAGAACAAACACAACCGGAGCACAGGAAAGAGAAGAGAGTTAACTGAAGGAGAGGAAAGGAAAGTAGAGGAGAAGAGGGAAAAGACTGAAAATCTGCTTCAACAAGCAGAAAGAAAACAACACAGCAGGGAAACCATGGCAACAACCACACAAGCATCAGTAACAGTAAATAATAAATACTGAATGGTACTGAGCAGCACACAGGACTAATGATGCATGTTCAGAGGCAGCAGCCAACCCAGACTCTGTGTGTGTGAACATGTCTGTAGTCATAAAGCAGTTTTTGTTTTTCATGGCGTCTTCTTCAGCCAACTTTCTTAGTGAGAATGACAAAAGCCTAAAAAGCAGAAGAATTCAGTTTGATCCAGCTCTGTCGTCACTGCAGGTCAGAGAGCTGCAGGAACGCATCCAGAAAGCTGCAGCCTGCACCTGCCTGTTGCCTTTGGGTAGAGATCGTCTGTATCGCCGATACTGGCTGTTCCCTTCAGCCTCCGCCCTTTTTGTGGAGGCAGACTACTTCGGCCTGACAGAGGACATGCTGCAGCCTAGCCCAAAGCCTGACCAGGACACAAGCACCACCAAGGTGGAGAAAGGAGAGGAAGTGGCCAAGGATAAAGCAGCTAGTACAGGGTAGGTAACATTTTATACTGGGAGTGAATCAGTTAGTTTCACACACATAACACAGCTTTCTGATGGTGACGTGACTAAAAAGTGCCGCCTCAAATCCCGCCCCCCTCCACATCTGCAGCCCACCAATCAACCAGTCCAACCAGTGGTCCTTCTACAGTTCACTGGAGGAGGTTGATCATCTAATCGAGGCTCTGAATCCTCGAGGTCACCGAGAGAGCAGCCTGAAGGAGGCGCTGCTGCAGGAGAGAGAGAGGCTGCAGCACCTGCTGAAGAGCTGTGACAGAAACAAATATGAACACACAGGTAAGAGAGCCTGAGCCTAAATACATGGGTGGACATTAGGACTACAAATATTATTCAGATGCAGGTAGTAATCACTCACACCATTTCTTTACCCAGAGGATCAAGAGTCATCCCAGGCACTCCCAGAATGCACTGCTGCAGCTGAGTCTATGATGGAGGTGAGACTCAGAGAGCTTCTGCTGGATATTGAGGACCGGATCCACCAGGGAACTCTGGGAACTCTGAAGGTGAGAGTTCCTGCTGACGATGGTAAAGGATGGGCATCCTAAGCCACAGCTGACTCATCTCTCTCACTCTTTTGATGTTCAGGTGATGGATAGACAGGTATGGCGCTTGGCGTTAGAAGCTGGAAATTATGAGCTGCTCGCTTCTGATGGCAGAGAGAACACGGGGATGAACGGAAGAGTGGAGGCCATGGAGGTGGACTCTGCCCACCTGAGAGCCAGAGACAGGTGCGTAGTTTGGCCATGATGATCCAGTGCCGTCCAAATCAGGGTTTCAGTCTTCGTGCGTTCAAAGCTGAACGTTCCTGTGTGCGGTGTAAACAGCTGCTTATTCTTCAGGCTTCAGGAGGTGAAGTCTGACAGCTCTGCAGCGTATGGGTCCAGCGGCAGTGGAACTCCTCAGGTGGTCAGCAACTCTGTACGAATCCTGGCTCAGGCTCTTACCAACATTGAGCAAGGCATCGAGAGACGCTTCCTCAAAGCTCCGCTCGGTGAGTTTCTTTCCAGGCCTGGATTTATCATGATCGCATGTAAATGGTGTGTGAGAGTGAAGGTGACTGCCTGAAAGAAGAGCAGGAAAGGGCAAAATGTTGGTGGCACCAAAACTATTAGAGCTACATCTTTATATGTACTAAACCTTTCCACTTATGTTTACCGCATAACAACTGCCTCATTCACATCTGCAGCTGATGAAGACTCAAAGAAGGACCATAAGATGAAGAACAAAAAGAAGAAAGATGAGGACCAAGCCAGTGATGGTATGACTGTCTTCTAATAATATTATCATCTGGTTGATATTCTACATTTCTCAGTAGAGCCGGGTTACTATTTTAAAAATAAAAATCACTGTGGTCTTACGTGTGTGTGTGTGTGTGTGTGTGTGTGTGTGTCTCTCAGATGGCAGTGACTGTGGTAGAGTCAGTAAAACGGTGTTGGAGCGATGGAGGGAATCTCTGCAGTCCTGCTCCAGCCTGTCTCAGGTCAGATTATTACATATCCCATCTCAGTTATGTTCACTGCGTTTATTTTATCTTAATAAAAATCTGTTTATGGTCATGCAAGTTCTTCTTCCACCCCAGATATGTTTATTGAGCTGTTCACATGTTTGTATGACAGAGTGGAATTTACAGAATCAGTAATTGTTTTTTTTATGCAACACAACACAATGTGATACAACAGCCTCCCACACACACAGTCCCAGCTGTCCAGCTAGTCTGTCTTAATGAGAAGCCAAAAAACTACCTGCTGGTTACAGCTGCAGAAATGTAGAGCTGGGTACCCAAACTCTACTGAAGGAGGAGAGTCTGTCACTAAGAGTATGTTGTGTTCAATCCAGATGTAATGTATTTGCAACATCATCATAAGCCAGAGCTTTAAGGAAGTTGCGTCTCTTTCCTTCCAATGAGTGAGAATAAGCTTCTTTGCAAAAATAATACAGTAGGATATAAAACACGGCTTTGCACTGTCTATCCCCACAGCATCATTAAAAATGCCCAGAATAGTTGTCAGTGGATCAGAGTTCAGCTGCACACGAAGAATTTGACACATTGAATCAAAGATGTCGGCCCCTTGGGACAAAAAGGTTTCTTCAGCTGGAGAGCATTTCTCACAGGAGAGACCGCAGGCTTTATTTTATTTAACCTTCCTCTTTAAAAGTGTAGATGTAGAGCATTGAATTGAGTCAAGCACTGTCTTGCATCATAAGAGCATTTATGGATATTCTCCAAAACCTTTTCCCAGTGAATATCAGTGATTGTAATACCTAATCCCTCTTCCCATTTAGTTAGTTAAAGGACGAGTTCACAGGGCTCACTGACATTAGGCTCTGATAGATGCAAGAACGTTGGGTTACTTAACGTAATCCCTGGTTCTTTGATAACAGAGTGAGGTGTTTCACTATGGGAATCGCCTCGGCGTGACCAACTACGGAAGCTCCAATGCCACCATGTCTGTCTATGACAGATCTGTCGAGCCGTGCTCAGGGCTCCGCCCCCTCATTCTAACACGGCCGACCAGCTCCTCCTAACTCATTCCAAGCAGATTTCTTTCCGTGCCTAAGCAAGGAGGGAAGTGTTGGTGAAACACCTCACTCTGTTATCAAAGAACCAGGGATTACGTTAAGTAACCCAACGTTCTTTTTCTAACTTCGCTCGGTGTTTCACTATGGGAGACATGGCCCACTCCCAGATTGCGCCAGCTCCCGAAGCTACTCTCCAGTACTACTCCAGGATCTCAGGTCAAACCTGAGGCACCAGAATCCAGCACTGCCTGAGCCAGGGATGACTGTGCAACATCCAGCCGATAAAACCGGACAAACGTGTGCAGCGTAGCCCAGCTTGCTGCCGCACAAATATCCTGGTCTGATACACCTCTGAACAAAGCCCAGGATGTGGCCACACCCCTAGTGGATAGGGGTGCAACGATACACAAAATTCACGGTTCGGTTCGATACTTTGCTGTCACGGTTCGATATTTTTTCGATACAAAAACATGTTCATGCCTTTTTAATTTGTCATTTATTAAAATTATAAATATATATTTTAACTCAAAAGTACAGTTTTTAAATTTAATGTTGCTGAAACAACAAAGTAATAAAAAAATAAATCTATCTGATGGAGAAATCACTCATCTTTGGAAAAGAGAGTTTATTACAGAGAAATGGCTCTTTCCAAAATAAAAGCTATACTATACGCTTCTTCTGGGCTATATTCTCAGCAGCATATTAAACATATCAGGTCCCCATAAGGAGAATCCTGTGCTAACGGCTGTCTAAATGACTCTGGTAAAGTTTGTAGCATGCGTGCTTGTTGTTTTTGTCTGCTTCCACTTGTCTTTGCACTAGGATGCTGTCGGAGTAAATGTGCAGTCATATTCGTTGTGTTCCCACTAGTGCTGTCAGCGTTATTCTGAAATGACCTTAACGCCACAACACGGCAAATCTCCGTTAACTGCGCTAACACACTAGTTCCCACCCATGTAATTGAGCATTGCGTGGCACATCCGACATACTGTTTTACTTTAGTCCATGACGCGCTTACCTTCAGGGTCATACATCACATGAAAACCAAAATAATTCCAAACGCCAGATCTGAATGAGGGTGGGGGAGGTTCAATTTGCCATGTTGCAACGAGCTTAGCTTCTGTCTCGCTAGCTTGTGCTGCGCTCAGTGAATCTGCGTTCGACTACCCCGCCTAGGCTGCACTGTCAAGCGCAGATCCACTGAGCGCTCAACACAGACAGCATCGTCAGAAGGAAAGTTGATAAAATAAATTAAAAATGTTGTATTGTTCGATACATATGCGTACCGAACTGAAAGCACTGTATCGAACGGTTCAATATCGATACGAGTATCGTTGCACCCCTACTAGTGGAGTGAGCTTGGAGTCCCGGGGGGGCCTGCGAGCCCTTACAGCTATAAGCCAGAGCTATGGCCTCTACAATCCAATGAGCTAGCCTCTGGCGTGATACGGGCCTGCCCTTGTGAGGGGAGGCCCAGGAAACAAACAGCTGATCCAACTTCCTGAATCCAGCTGTTCTGTCAACATAAGTCCCCAAGGCCCGCACAGGGCACAAAGTGTTCAGCCTCTGCTCCCTCTCTGAAGAGAATGGAGGGGGGTGAAAAGCCAGGAGCTCTACTGTAGAGCACCTGTATGACATTTCCAACACTTTAGGGACAAAGGCTGGGTTGAGCCTCAGGCGTGCTTTAGTGAGTCCCGGGGCCAGCTGTAGACAAGAGGGGTGAATAGACAGAGCCTGTAATTCACTAACTTGCTTGGCTGTGGTTAGAGCCAACAGCAGAGTGGTTTTAAGAGAGAGAAACTTCAACCCTGACTGAGGGCGTCTAAAACGACTGACAGATCCCATAAAGGGACCAGTGGTCTAGAAACTGGGAGCGTTCGACGCGCCCCTCTCATGAAGCGACCTACAAGGGGGTGCTGCCCGGCAGGTTTATCACCAAACCCCATGTGGCAGGCTGAAATAGCTGCTAAATAGACCTTTATGGTGGAAAAAGCTCTCCTTTTGTCCAGCAAGTCTTGAAGAAAACACAACAGCTCCACCACTGAACACTGAAAAGGGATAATCTGCTTTTCATGGCACCACTCTTCAAAAACACGCCATTTACTGCTGTAAATGGAACGAGTGGAGGAGGCTCTGGCATTCTGAATGGTTTCAATAACCTTCGGAGGCATGCCTGCTGCCTTCAAATTCCACCTTTCACAGGCCAGGCCGAGAGAGCAACCTGGTCTGGATGGGGATGGTATATCTCCCCACGCGCCTGAGACAGAAGGTCCCTGCGGATGGGGAGTGGCCATGGCTCGTCCACCAGAAGCTGGATGATTTCTGCTATCCAGTGTTTGGATGGCCATCGTGGAGCTATTAAAATCAGTGACAGCCCCTGATCCCTCACTCTGATCAGTGTTGGGGAGATCAGGCTGAGGGGAGGGAAAGCATACAGCAGAGTTTTTGGCCATGGATGGGCCAGCGCATCCACGCCCAGTGGCGCATCTGCGTCTGACAGGGAGAAAAACAGAGGGCACGGTGTGTTTTCTCGCGAGGCGAAGAGATCTACGGCAGCCCGGCCGTATCTCTGCCAAATCTGCTCCACCACCTGTGGATGAAGCCTCCATTCTCCGAACAGTGGATTTCCTCTGGACAGGAGGTCCGCCCCCCTATTCAGAATTCCTGGCACGTGAGTTGCCCGAAGGGAGAGGAGCCGAGTGCTGCTCCACACAATTATTTCCCTGGCTAACCTGTGTAGCTGCCGGGAACGGGTGCCGCCCTGGCGGTTGATATAAGCAACTACAGTGGAGTTGTCTGTTTTCACTAAAACATGTTGTCCCTGGAGATACGGCAGAAAATGCCGTAAGGCTAGGAGCACCGCGCGGAGCTCCAGCACATTTATGTGATTCAGAGCGAGTATCTGTGACCAAACGCCATTCACTGCTCTGCCCATCATAGTCGCACCCCAACCTGACAGGGATGCATCTGTGGTCAGCGTCACCCTGGATGATACTGCCCCGAGAGGTACCCCAGCGAGAGCTGTCGGGCTCCTCCAAGGCCGGAGAGCTGCGATACACGGCTGCGTTATTTTTACACCACGACTGAGATGTCGGCGAGGGCACAGCTGCAGAGAAGCGGCACAGCTGCAGAGAAGCGACCCACCGCTGAAAGTCTCTCATCATAAGCAGCCCCAAATGTACCACCGATATCACAGAGGCCATGAGGCCAAGGAGGCGCAGACAGAGTCGGAACCGCACGACTTTCCCCAGCTGAAAACGGGAAAGACAGTGAGTGAAGGATGCGATCCTCCGCTCTGAAAGTGCGATACGATAAGAGATGGAGTCTATTCTGAGCCCCAGATACTCTGTAAACTGTGCGGGTTCCAAGTGGCTCTTTTCCAGGTTGATTGTGAACCCAAGCTCCGTGAGGTGATTCACTACCACCTCGGAGTCTTTGATCGCCTGCTCGCGCGATCGTGAGCATATTAGATAATCGTCTATGTAAGAGAATATTCAGATGCCGCCGTTCCTTAAGGGAGACAGCGCTGCCTCCACACATTTGCTGAACACCCTTGGGGCTAAGGATAGCCCGAATGGGATAGTTTGAAACTCGTACGCTACGCTCTGATAAGCGAACGTGAGATATTTCCTGTGTGGAGGATAAATGGCGATGTGAAAATATGCGTCTGATAGGTCGATTGTAACAAACCAATCGCCTGTGTGAATTGAGCGACAAAGCGTCTTGTGTGTGAGCATTCTGAACGTGTACTTTCTCAAATGCTTGTTTAACACACGCAGATCCACAATAGGATGGAGCGACGTTCCGTCCTTTTTCGGGATGAGGAAATAGCGGGCGTAAAAGCCCTGCTGAGCTTCTTCGCTCGGAACCGCACTGATCGCCTGTTTGTGTAACAGGGAGGATATTTCCTCCTCCAGCACATTCGTTGAATCGCCACTGGCCACCGAAGCTAACACTCTGCCGAATCTCGGTGGTTTTACCGCAAACTGTAGTCTGTAACCATGGGAAATGGTTGACAAGACCCAGGGATGAACTGCGCATGCGTGCCACCGCTCCAGCCGTGCTGCGAGCGGGCCTCTGAAGACGCGGTAGCGTGATGTCACCCCTGTCTCCCGGAAGGAGTTGGGGCTCTCCCCCTCGGAAAGAGCGTGAGCTCCCCCCGCTGGGAACAAAGACAAATGGCAGTGACTTTCTTGTGTTTTTATTTTTGAAACTGGGGGGGCATTCTGCCCTTGGCAAACTGCCTGGCTGCAGAAATGCACGTTTTATTTCTTTTGTTACCCCCAAAAGTGTCTGGTGACTCTGGGCAGTGCTTGGTGACACAGACGGAGTGCTTGGTGACACTGCGCCATTTGTCCACAAGTCTGTCCTCCCTGAACTGGAGGAGGAGAATGAGAGGGTGTTCCTGGTCAACTGGAAACTTCCAGAGACCCTGAACCTTGGAGTGATTTGGTTACCCCTTCTAACACCTTCCTTCTCTTTGGGGGAGAAGAGAGGGGTGACACAGGATGTTGCAGGTGTGCTAGGCTGACCACTTCTTTTTCCCCTCTCCGGGGTGTGACGGCTTGTTCTTTGCAGCAGCTGCTGCAAAGGAATGCTTGCCCCAAGGTCTTTGGTTCTCTACCTTGGCCTGGTGGGCACCCTGCTGGCCTCCTGCTCCTCTCTGCATTCTGACCCCACTCTGTCTCCCTCTCACAGCTGCTGCTGTTGCGGCAAAGCCAGCTCTTGGCACCTGCTGGGGCTGAGAGTTAGGTTTTCTGGGTAAGCAGAGGTTGAATGCTTCTCCCTCCTGCTTTCTGCGGGTGCTTGTTTCTCTCATTCTCTCCAGGGCTGGGCCAAAGAGACCCTTGGTTGGGTCATAGGCTGCATCCATGACCTCAGCCTTCTGAGCATCACCTAGGCCTGACAGGTTTGGCCACAAGGCTCTCTCACCCGCGACTGCAAGGCCCATAACGCGGCCACACCCTTGGACTGCTCCCCTGGAGGAGCGAAGAATGAGATCATTAACCACGCAGATTTCATCCCAGAGGACTGGGTTCTGGGAACCCGAGTCAAGCTGACGGCCCATGTCTTCCAGAATTTCTGCCTGATATGCTGATAGCAGTGTGACTGCATTAAGCGAGCATACTGACTGTGCAGCATATTTGTACATTCTTTGATAAATAGATGCCGTGAGGCGATCTATCTTGTTGGGCAAAGAAATGCTAGAAGAAGCTGAGATTGCCCTGCGGTTAGGGTGAAGGTTCGGTCAGCCCCAGTTCATCCATCCCCTGGATCTCAAGCTTAGAGCAGCCCTTGGTCAGAAGCTTGCTTTTAAAAGAGCTTGACCAATAGCGACTCATTTCTTTCATGCAGGCCAGGACTGCTGGCAGAAGCTGCTTCGATGGCGGCGAGGCTGGAGGGAGCCTTTTGCCGTCATACAGGTCGTGTTCTGCCCCTTCGGCATCCTGGGCGACTGGCCATGGGATGCCTAGCTTGGCAGTAGGCCCATTTGCAGACCTCGTACAAATTGCTGTCCACCGGGGGTGCAACTTCAGCCCCACTCAGTGGCCTGGACTGCTGGGGAGGAAAGGTAGAGTCATCCTCCTGTTCCTCATCCATGTCCACCAGGTCGAGGAGGTCGGAGTCGGCATCGCCCTCCGCGTCCTCGCCACCTGGCTCGCCCACGTTTTGATCGAGGAGGTCCTCGAACGATGGGGGCATGAGCGGGGACTCTTCTTCCATCATGTCCGCCCAGCTTGTGGAGGCTCGCGGATGACTGATATAGCTCGTAGTAGTAGCGGCCGACAGGCAGGGGTCCTGACTGTTCGTTACTGCTACTCTCAGCCTCCTTTCCAGGACTTTCTCTGGCATCAAAGCACAGTGTGGGCATCCCTGAGGGTCCGCCAGTGAAGCCTGAGCATGCTTGGCACCCATACAGACGATGCACATTGGATGAGGGTCCCTGCCCGAGATGGTGGCACCGCATGATGCGGGGCACGGGCGGGATGCAGCCTCTTTGGCCTTCGGCTCCGACCTTTTGGCAGGAGTAGGAGCCGTAGACATGGTTAGCGGAAAGGGGTGAGACTAGGCTACACCAGGCTCGTCTCGACACGTTAGCCCGTAAGTAGCTAGGACTAGCAGCGGGTGTTAAATCCGAGCCAGTCGCCGCGGGAGTTAGCTCGTTGTGACACGTTAGCTGCACTCCTCTAGCCAATAGAGATTGAAAATGTGACGTCATTCAGGGGTAAAACCGCAAAGGATTCTGGGAACTCGTGGCAAGAGGTACTAGCACACGCAGGCTTTCAATTGAAATCAGTTACACAGCGACGGATGGCCTGGATTGCAGCCATTCAAAGACCAAATATAACGTCCCAGAACACTCCAGCTCACATGTTAGTCTGCTCCAAGCATTTACACAAAGGTCAGTCTTCTGTTGTAGTTAATACGTCATTTTTCTTAACATAATTGGTGATATAGGTTACAAGCAAGTCTGGCGCTGAAAAGAAATTGTGGCGCTATGCTCCTTTGTTTATTGTGCATAAATAGTGAATTGTCCTGACACAATATTGCGTTTCGCTTCTGTTATTACCATGGTACATTGACAAAAACATATACTTTTATTCACAGGATAAAACGGGTTTTTTGTATCACTAATTGCCCAGTACGATTACAGCGTACAATATTATTGTCACTGCTACATTTCTGTAACGCGTACCAGAAATTATTTCCACTACTAATTAATTACCGTTGAGCTCAAAGGTCCTATTAATAAACGGTTAACGAATGTGTATTTATGAAGACGATTTGTGAGACTGGTAAACTTACGTTTGTTCGTACGATGGTCTGTCGTTCTGCACGGTGCATTTCAAGGTCCTGCACCCATCCGTCGGCAACCTGTACCTGGGCTTGTTGCAGTGACCTGAAGTTACTAAACTTCATGAGTGTATGCACTCACTCCAAGAACCGTATGATTATAAATATGAGCGTGGTGAAAGTTGGGCAGCACGCTAACGTCTTTTGTCCACTCTGTGTGCTTGTAAGGGTCTGACCCTTTCACTCCTTTGATTTTTTTCCTCGTATCTTTTCTTTGACTTTTCATCAAGTCTGTCTTTGTACAGACCGACATTGTTCTCCTTCGTTTTGTACATAACTTTTTTGGGGGGCAAAGAAAAAGCAAGAAGGTATTGGAACTGGAGAATGAACGTTTTGCGGTGCTGCATTTGATGCGGTACTTGGATTGTTTTGCCACGAGTTCCCAGCATGCAATGCGCGAAAGTCACGTGGTCTGTCAATCTCTATATCATTAGCAACTTAATGCTAACCGAACCCTAGGTCAACTAACAAGATAATGCTAGTGAGACGCTAATGTGGTTCGTGGCCTGCTAACAAGTTAATGCTAGCCGGACACTGAACGAACAGCTCGCCGTAACGCGTTAGCCCAAGTTACACAACATTGGCTACCTCGCTAACTAAAACCAGGAACCGCTGGAACAGCTCGCCTGACGCGGTTGCTGTTCCACAGTGCAACTCTAAGTACACTTCTTTCGAAGGACTTACTCAGCACGATCCAAACTGGAACCGGAAAAACTGCGTTCGGCGACGTACTCCTACACGGGACGCCTGAAAACTGTTAAGCAGCTAATCAAGTTAGCCTGGATGCGCTGTGGGAGCTCAAAGTAGTTTCTCACGGGAAGAAAGCGAGAATGAGTTAGGAGGAGCTGGTCGGCCGTGTTAGAATGAGGGGGCGGAGCCCTGAGCACGGCTCGACAGGTCTGTCATAGACAGACGTGGTGGCATTGGAGCTTCCGTAGTTGGTCATGCCGAGGCGATTCCCATAGTGAAACACCGAGCGAAGTTAGACAAAGAAAGTAATTTCTTCCTACGAGGTGAAAGTTGCAGACTTTTATCAAGACATTAATTGTTAAGACTCTCACAGCCCTGTACGCATTTCCTGACAGAGTCTCTTATCTGCAGGTATCTGGAAAAGTTTCTCCCTGGTAGCTTGAAAGAGGCAAAGACACTCTCCCAGTGTTGATTAGTGATTGTCCTACCTGTTTCCAAAGTCTAAATGTGTTATGTAGAATAGATATGATAGGATAAAGACTTCAAATTAAAGTGTCGTTTAATCTGCTTAAGAATACGTATGGTGCTATGTTTCACCACATTGCTGTCATACATAGGCTGACGAGCTTCCTGCTCCAGTTACAACCATGTAGAGCAGGACTGCCCAACCTTTTTTGCGCCACGGACCAGTTCATGTCCAACAATATTTTCATGGACCGGCCTTTAAGGTGTTGCGGATAAATACAACAAAATTAAAACAGTACCAAAAAAAGACAATTTGTTCATAACACACAGAAAAAGACCCAGTGAAACCAAGGTAACAATAAAAAAGATTACAAAATAACGCGAAAAAACATTTTAAAAACCATGAATTTCACACAAGTAAAGATGAGTGAACTCAATTTTGTAAATGTGATTTAGGAAGAAATAAAGGGAGATTTTGAAATAAATATAACTACTTTGGCAAAATTATCATCTTAATGCCATTATAGAGGGAGCGTGTTTCATTACTGTATACTCAACTGGAGCTCAGATATTAAGGGAGAGAAGTTAGATTTTAGAGAGGAATAGCACTTTGTAAGCTGAATACCCAAATACGTGAACTTCTCATAAGCTGTACCGAATGGGAGGTTTTGTAGCCAAGATGAGTTACTCACATGTTACCAGTAGCGGTTTTAGATACGGGCGACACGGGCAGTTGCCCGGGGCGGCATCGTGGTGGGGGGCGGCATCACGGGCATCGGCAAAAAAAAAAAGGCTCGTACTCATGCTGCCCCGACGTCAGCCAGCTCATACTGGGAATGGCACAGGCACCGATCGGTTTTCTATCGCCCATTTGCTGGGAGTACGGGCGCCCTCCGTTTGCGAGGTGCGCCTGCTGCTTGCGGCACGGGGAGGAGAGGGCGGGGCGGCGGGGGATTCTCTGGCTGGCTGGAGCAGCATCTAATAATCAACTCGCAAAATAAAAACAAACCAACAAACACGAAAACACCAGACATTATAATACAGACTTATAATTCGCACCGATGTTTTTTCGAAATTCTGTACACGAAAAGTGAGCGCGAGAGCCCTCGGTGCACCTGCTCGCTGCTGAAGTCAAAGTAAACTTTATTGTCATCTCCGCTACAGTCCAGTATATAGAGACGAGACGACGAGGCTCCAGTTACAGCAGTGCAAGTAAACAAACAATATATATAAGAAGAGTAAGAAAATAAATATACACTTTAGGACTCGGGGTAAAGGATCAATAACAATTTAAAATGTACAGTTTGATGATTTAAAGTCTCACACAAGCCGTCGAAAGGGGAGGGGGGCCTGCTGCTTCCAAATAGAGCACATTTCATTTATAATGTTGTAAATCCAAGCTCATTATGTTTTCATGATTTGAATCCTGGGTTGTGTGAAATCTCAGAAATGAACCCTAGACAAAGTGAATCTGTGAACTAGGTGTAGGTCTATTAGGTTAAGTTGTGGTGATCCTCGAGTTGGTGGATTTGTGTTCATACTGGAGTGAGGAGGAGAAACGAGCAAAAGATACAGGTAAGCAGATGTGTGATTGGATAATGGCAGGTCATCCTGAATCGTTAAAGCGTTTCTTCATATTGCATAACACCTAGTATCCATCTGCACTTTGCAAATGCAATGGTGAGGGCACCGGGTGAGTCTGAAGAGGCTTCCAGGCCTACATCGCTCGCATCATTCCTCTTAGGTTTAGGCTTCACAACTGTTGAAAAACTCTCAAAAAATCTATCCACATTAATTAGCAGGTTATAAATTTGTATGTTTGAGCGTATTCAAAGATTTTTTTTTTTTTTTTTTTTAAGTAATTCTGATGAGCTATCCCACGGCTCACTAGCGCCCCCCTGAGCTCATGCAAGTTCTTTTCTTGTCCTACTCTGTGTTTTTTCTTTTTTCTTCTTGTGTGTTTGTATTTTTGACTTGGAGCTTTTTAACCACCTCGGTGTTTTTTTTTTTTTTGTTTGTTTTTTTCCACAAACCTTTTTTTGAAGATAAAAACTTCAGAGATTTTAGCAAATATATAGTTTTAGGAATGTATTCAGGTTTATGTTGTGGTGAGTTCTGCGCCGTCCTGATGTTTATGGTTGAATTAACGTCTTAACAAGTTTATGTGGTGGTTTGTTTTCAGGTGTTTGTTCACCTGTCCAGTCTGGAGCGAAGTATCCTGTGGTCTCGCTCCATTCTCAACGCCCGCTGTCGCATCTGTAGATGCAAAGGAGATGCAGACAACATGGTGCTATGTGACAGCTGTGACAGAGGACACCACACCCACTGTCTGAGGCCACGCATGAAGGTATGCACACTACACCGGCACTGTGAGGCACAGCTTTGTTTGTAGGTGCACTAACACTGCATGTTTACAGTGCTGCCGTTTTCTTTCATCTACTATTTTGCGTAAATGTGCTAAATTCAGAGATCTAGTGTTCCTTCCTCCTCCTGTGTACAAATTTCTAGTTTCACATATAAAATGTATGAAGCGTGTGAGCCATGAACCAGCAAGTATTTGGAATTAGAAAAAACGTGCTCTCTGTGATTGCAAAACCTGCAGGTTGGGCAGTAAGCAGGTAAATGTTTTTTCCTGCTCCACCCATCCTTCTTGAACTTGCCATGAACAGCACTGTTACCAGGGATGTGCATGACAGGCTGAGTGATCGTCGCTATTGTTACTAGTCAGTACCAGATTTACTAGTCCTTCAGTCTAAGGCTACGTTCACTCTGCAGGTCTTGATGCTCAATTCCGATTTTTTGATCAAATCCGATTTTTTTGTCTGCTCGTTCACACTACAAATAAAATGCGACAGCAAACGCGCTCTAGTGTGAACGCTCAAAGCGCCCGCATGCGCAAAAGAAGACGTCACACACAACGCGCTCTGTTTAGACCCAGACCAACAGTATTGTTTGACTGATGGCCCTTAATATAAAGACTTCGGACTTTACGTTTCCCAATTTTTGCTTTATTTTGTTATTTACATAATAATGTAAATAACCTAATAATGATCCTTATTGCTGTTTTAGAGGAGCGGTGCTTCAAAGGATAGCTGCAGATTTCTGTCAGAATCTGCAGATTATACAGTACAAATAAAATGTTCACGTTGTCTTCCCAAGAGTTTCGCTGGATGGACAGGAAGCGTTCACCATGTCTTCTCCGGCGCTGATAATTGGCGTCTGTCTTGTGTCAGTGACGTAAAAGACGGATTTAATGCGACGTGACGGTCAAACAGCAGCTTTCTGAAACATCGGATATGTATCGGATTCAGCACCACATATGAAAGTGACCCAGAGCGGATTTGAAAATATCGGATTTGTGCCGTTCACGCTGTCAGACCATGATCGGATATGGGTCGCATAGGGTCAGAAAAATCGGATTTGATGCGCTTTCGCCTGCAGTGTGAACGTAGCCTAATTGATGCCCAATGCCACTAAATTATTGTGTCCTGCATCGTTGTTGAGAAATCCTATAAATCTGTGCATCTAAGCCTTATCCAGTTATTAACACTATTGGAATGAGATCGCGGATACAAGCAGCGGAAATTAGCTTTCTCTGAAGGGTGGATGGGCTCTGCCTTAGTGGTAGGGTGAGTTCAGTCGTTGGGGAGGGGCTCCAAGTGCAGCTGCTACTCCTCTACGTTGAAAGGAGATGGCTAAGGCTGCCCCCAGGTGTTATGGGAGGAGCATGTCATACTGAGAGGAACCCCCATGTGTAGGCCTTAATACGCTGGAGCAATTACATCTGCCTTTTAAACTCTTTGAAAAGAATGAGCTGTGTGCACAGTTTGTGTGTGCGTCCACTAATGGAAAGCTTCTGATTGTGAGGCAGCTTCAGGCTGAGCACGTGTTTGACATGTTTGAGGGAACCAACCAGTGTGTTTTCACTCAGTCTGTTCCAGAAGGTGAATGGTTTTGTCCAGACTGTCGACCCAAACAGAGATCCAACCGCCTCCCATCCCGTCAGCGCTCGTCTATTGACGAGGAGGAGGAAAGAGACTATGATGATGAGGAAGAGGAGGAGGAAGAGTCTGAAGAGGAGGAGGAGGAGGAATCTGAAGAAGAGTCAGAGGAGGAAGAGGAGGAAGAAGTTGTCGTGAAGTAAGTGTTAAAAATAAATCAATAAATGACCTTGTTCTTCAGGAATGAATCGTTCTGGAGCTTTTCTTTTGAATCTCTGCAGCCCTAAGAAGAGGCAGACTCCACTCCCCAAGGGCAAGAGCCAACAGGCCACACCCAAGAACAGCATCACCACGTCAGGGAAAAACACATCAGCCTCCAAGTGAGTGTCTACCATAGATTGACCTCTTAGGTCATGTAGTCCTGATGGCAGTTTTACAATATTCCCTGACCTTACCTTAATTCCATTTTATGTATAGTTGCCTCAAGGCACTTTATATTATAAAGTAAAGACCCTACAATAATACAGAGAAAATACCAACTTCATATGACCCCCTATGAGCAAGCAGTTTGGTGACAGTGGGAAGGAAAAACTTTTAACAGGAAGAAACCTAAGATAATATTACATCTGTGGGATGATTACTGGTAATTTTTTCTCTAATGATAAAAATGTTATTTGTGAAGAAGTTCATGAAGTCATTACTAGTTAACGTTAAAGGGATGGTTGGCTCAACAGAGCTCTGACTGTTTGTCAGCCTGGCTACAGAGCTGAAGAGAAACCTGGGGTTGTTCTTATTTTCTTCAATCAGTGATGAATAGTAAGATGTTCTGGCTTTAAGGAGGGCTTTCTTATAAAGCAGCAAACTAAACTTTAGTGCAGTCACAAGTCCTGATCTAACTTTACTATTTACTTATGCTAACTGTGAAACTTCATTTTGTGTTAATCTAGATGAGTTTGCTGTGTTTCCAGTCCCACTTTACTGACTCTGTCTAATCACAGATCCTCAGGGAAAAAGCCCATAACCCCTCCGGCCTCTGATGGGAAAATTCCAACCCGCTCCAGGAGTCGGACTGGTGCTCATGTGAGCCATGAGAACGTGGAGCCAAACAGTCACATAAGCAAACGCAACACCAAAACTTCACCAGCTCAGAGCGAGTCTCGCAAGAGGTCATTAACAGGTAAGCAACCGGTCAGCAAACAGTAAACACCTGCTGAGGGTGAACTTTAACAACTAACATATAAACATCCACTCAACAATGTCTGCACCAATCAGTAACCAGCCAGGTAACATCAAATAACTCTAACAGACAGGTGAACACTGTGGTCCATGCTCCTGTACTGCACAGAAACCTGCCTGGACCACAGTGTTCACCAGTGGCACCATCCTGATTCTTAGCCAGAAGTATTGGTGCATTTGCTGCTCTGATCTGAGCACACATCAGTCTCTCCCTCTGCTCCTCGTAGAAACCGCCGCTCCTCGTAAACTGTCCAGACCCATCCTGCCTGTCCTTCCCTCGTCACACTCTCCAGGAGCCTCCTCATCGTCCTCTAACCGTCGTTCCTCTGGGAGGAACCAAGGAGTACACGAGCTGTCCGCCTGTGAACAGCTGACAGTGGAGCTAGTCAGACATGAAGACAGCTGGCCCTTCATGAAGCTGGTGTCCAGAACCCAGGTACTGCACCCATGTAGCTGTGTTTTAGTTTTATGTTTAGACCAACAAGAAGTTGATGAAAACGAAGCAGAAATGTTTCTCAGTCCGTATACATCATAATTAAATTTAGTCATCTTAGTAACAGTTAGATACTTACCTCAAACACAACTTGGTAGGAAAAGCAGACGAGTCAGGTTTAGGAATATGAACTATGGTTCAGGATGCAGGTTTAACACTTCAGATGTTGTGGACCACAGCACTGTGCATCCTTTGTTCCTTTGTTTTGTGAGGGAAATGGATGCAGCAATTAAATCATGTGCAAACATAACAGAAATATAGCATACAAAGCAAAAACAGTTTCTAATCACCTGTGTGTTCCTGCTATGACTGTGAGGACTACGTTCTCCATGCTAGAACGTTCCAACACTCATCCTTAGATGTTGTGCGCTGTTTGTTTCAGTCAGGATGATTTCACTATCGTGTTTCTATGCAGGTGTGCTTTGACAGTACGTTTGGGATCATTGTCATGCTGGGAAGTGGAGCAGTTGCCATTTAGACATTTTCCACAGTAGTAATTAAGTTAAGGCTCGGGTCGAGTCTATATTTGATGTCATTGTGTCTGACCAGAAGCGCAGCCTGTAGCATATTTCTTTACCCGTTACATCTCTATACAGGTTCCAGATTACTATGACATCATTAAGAAGCCGATTGCGCTGAACACCATCAGAGAGAAAGTCAACAACTGTGAATACCAGACTGCAGGTGAGCCACGTGTAGATCACTGCGGTCAGAACATGCGTGCTTCTGTGCAGAATGTGAACATGTATGTGACTCTCATTTCTCTCCATTTGGTGTCTGCAGGCGAGTATATCTCAGATGTGGAGCTGATGTTCTCCAACTGTCTTCAGTATAATCCTCGTCACACTAATGAGGCAAAGGCTGGACATCGACTGCAGCGGTTCTTCCACGCTGAGCTGAGCAGACTTGGCCTACTGGAGCACGGCTCTGCCCTGCCCACCAAACGCTCCCGACACTGAAGCAGACGCACTCCTGTCACCTTCACCGCCGTCCAGGGACCGGAAAGAGGAGACAGATGTAGAAGTTGCAGTTGTTTTGTCCCCGAAGGACTGAAAAGGTGTCAAAATATATTAGCAACCTCTGTGCTCCGTTAAGCAAAGGGATAACGGGGGGCAAAGGTCAGCAAACACTTAGAAGAACCATTAATTTAATGTTAAAAAGAGTTAAAGTTCCATTGTTAAAATGAGCTTTTTTCCACTGCTTCTTACATGAAACTGTTCTGGGAGCTCTGCCCTTCTCATGTGTTGTGCGTTTAAAAGCGTCTCTCTCAAAATTAAATACGTTGCAGCTGCTGTGAGTTCATGGGAAAATTGTGAGCTAGGCTTTGTATGACCTGCTGATCAGGGCATTTATTTCTAGTCTATTGGATAGACAGACATGTAGCAGATTGATGGGCACAGACACATTCCTGTGGCGCTGTAACGACAGTAGAGTCCCACCTGATTTCACCTGATGCTTCCTTTAATCCAGAAAAGCAAAAACCACTAAATACTCTGGGACTTGAGGCCCTCAGTGTTTTCTCAGGGATTTGTGATTTCAGTGTAAACTGTTTTGGTACAGCTAGTTTTACTGAAGCGGAGCAGCTGCAGGGATTCGGGGCTCACTCGATGGAAGTCTGTGGCCAGCACTATTACAACATTAAATTGTATTTAAATAGGTTTTCTAGCATGTGAAGTATGACCAGATTGGTTTACAAAGGAACATTTAATAATAGAAAAATAACTGATTAATTCCTCTACATGAAGTTATTTGATGGCATGCACAGCCTGCAGCATGACCCTTGGGGTGACGTGATTGCAGCTTCCATGTACTCAGACTCACTGTGGGGCGTAGAGCTGAGTAACTTTAGCTTGGTTTGAACGGAAATGCTTGATTTTTCATTAGGATACAATCGGAACATCATAAAAACTTTTTGGCTAAATTTCATTTAATGATGACACTGAAACAATAGCCTTGTTTTTATTGGGATGTATAAATTTAAAATACGCAGGTAATATGTACATGTACACCTGTTTATGTTAATTATCAATTCAACCAAACTGTGTTAATTGTGGCTTCCACAGACTTCTGTAATGATCTACTGGGTGAATTTCAAACTGTAACCAATAACATGCAGCTAGTAGTGCAAACCCTTTCATTATATTGCATTGGCAAAGTTATAGATGCAGTTTGAGAGACTATGAAGATGCTTCAACATCTCAGGAACACCTTCCCCCAGCTTAGCATTGAGACTCAAAGGATTCCTTTAAAGCTCCATTCAGACGGGATTCAGTTTAAAGGCGTGGATCTGAGTCTGTCGTGCATTGAGCTACTTGATAACAATTCTCCTTGTTAATCTGACAAAACACAAAAGTCTGATCAGATCTGATCACTAAAGAAGCGCACGATTTGAGCTGGTCCTTCAAGCTGCAGCTGCCTCTGTGGATTTGTAGTTTTTTGTTTGTTTTTTGACTACTGAGTTTTTCTACATTAGTTTGTTTGGTTTTGTCAGCATTGTCAATTACATGCTCTGATGATGATGATGATGTCTGCGTTGAAGGATGGAGGTCAGCAGTAGACACTACACTGGAGCTGCTGCAGCCTCACTCCTCCCCTCCCCATCTGCTGTGTATTTATTTAGCCTCAGTATTGTCTTTATTTATGACTGCTAGCCTCCCTCTTCCTCCTGAAGCTTTCATCTGTTTGTTGTTCTAATGTAAAAATAAATTGACTTTTTATAAGCAACTACATCCAGTCACATGATCTTTCATCTTGAAAGTTGCTTTTGTGAATCTGTTTTCTTACATTATATATTCTTTTTTTTCGTACATTATAATCTGAGGCGATAACTGAAATATTCACCGGTCTTTGTTACTATCAAAATTAATCAGGATCTAAAAAAAATGAAAGCCATCATGTAAAGTCCACATTTGAGCGCACAAAAACAGTTTGCAGACTAGTTGGGCAAAGAAGCCTCTGCCACCTATCTCGACCAGGTTCACCTGTGTCTGCCAGCCTTTATCACCACAGTCCTGCACCATGGCTCCTCGCACCCCTCTTCTGATGACCAACTACACAATGATGATCTTTTTCCCTCTGTGGAGAGCAAAACTACTGGTCTTATGGTAGTGTGGATAACATCTGGAACCTGGGGCCTCCTCTTCAGGTCTGCTCTTGGTTTCCATTCTTAGGCTGACTGAAGTAGACTTCAGCTGGTTTTACTGGATACTGCTGGCTTTGCTCCCTCTGCCATAAAGGTTATTGCAGGTGTAGTCTTAGCTGTAAATGGACTTTCCCTGAGCCAGTACGCTGTCCCAATGAGATATGATGAGAGATGACAACCCCAACCCCCGTCCCAAAGAAAATATGTAGACTAATAAAAAATTAGTAGTTTGAGTAATGAAAATAATTTTAACATCTGGATTTTGTGTGTGTGTAGACCTGATCCAACTTCAACCTTGGCAGAATGGTGGTTGTGTGTGTGAGAGAATGTGAGACTGGCTGCAGGAAAAGATTTTTTTAAAGTGTCTCCAGCCTATTATTATACATGATTCTGAAAGAGAGAGATCCTATTAACTTTAAGCGCCTTGAGACGACCTTTGTTGTGATTTGGGGCTATATAAATAAAATTGAATCGAATTTGTGAGCCGGCTCCCTGCCTTCCTGTATTGGGGTGCCTCGTTGAAGATCCACACTGGTCACATCAGTCTCACAGATATATGAGGAGAATTACACACACACACACACACACACACACACACACACACACACACACATATATCTATATCATCTATATATATATCTATATAGATATATATATATCTATATCTATATATATATATATAGATATATCTATCTATATCTACATATAGATATATCTATATATATATATCTATATAGATATATCTATATATATATAGATATATATATATATAGATATATCTATATATATATAGATATATATATATATAGATATAGATATATATATATAGATATATATATATAGATATATCTATATGTAGATATAGATAGATATATCTATATGTAGATGTAGATATAGATAGATATATAGATATAGATGTAGATATAGATAGATATATAGATATATATATAGATATATATAGATATAGATATATATAGATATATCTAGATATAGATATATAGATCTATATAAATAAAGCGTTTTTCTACAACTTCATAAAGATAGCTGTATATATATATCTATATATATATATATATAGATCTATAGATATATATAGATATATATATATATATATATATCTATAGATCTATATATATATATATATATATATATAGATCTATATATAGATCTATATATATATATATATATATAGATAGATCTATATATAGATCTATATATATAGATAGATATAGATCTATATATAGATCTATATATATATATATATATATATATAGATCTATATATATATATATATATATATAGATAGATATAGATCTATATATCTATAGATCTATATATAGATCTATATATCTATAGATCTATATATAGATCTATATATATATATATATATAGATCTATAGATCTATAGATATATATACAGCTATCTTTATGAAGTTGTAGAAAAACGCTTTATTTCGCCAAGACAGTGAGTTTCTCGCTATTACATGCATTTGAATGGAGTTCTCGCTAAAACTAAGTTGATCTTGTAAAAGTTTACAGTGAAGAAAGAAGTAAACGAAGCTCTTTAAACATTGAATGCGCCTCCACAGCGCTTCCTGGTGAGTCTTACGGAGTGACATCGGTCAAGAACCGCCTCTCTTCCTCTTCCACTCCCTTCCAGACTCCCCCCTCCTTTCCTTCTTCTTTGGTCAGCCGGCCACATTCCCCGCTACCTTTCACCCACGAGAAATACCGTTCTGACAGCAAAGCAGTCCGGACAAACCCCGGGACAACATGGTAAGAACCAGCCGAAACGGTCCCGTGTGCTGGGCCGAGGTTCGGAGGAAGCTCTTTGTTTGCGGTGCGGATCCGTGACACGCCGTTATTTGCGTCTTGGCGTGTAGCATGATGTTAGCTAGCATGGCTGCCGCTCCCGTTAATTAGCCGCTCTCTCAGCAGATTATTCGGTGTCTACGTGGTCGAGCCACCTCCGACATCAGGATTTAGTCTACTGACGTCGGTACATTGTCTTTTTTTTAGTTTGTTTTCAAAGATTTTGATCCAATTTAACGGCCCGTATTGTGAGTTGGGCCAGGCCGGACCAGACTGGGCCGTGCCTAGCCGCAGGCCGTGTGGCCCGGGGCGGCCATCTTATTCCAGTTGATGTCCTGGTGCGGTGACGGGCCTGAATCCTGCGGGTCCGTGTGAACGAGGTTCGGACCGGATCCGGCCGGCTGGACCCGCTAGATTAAGGTGAATGGGGTCCGGAAGGCCCGACCGAGTCCGAGTGAATGAGACGGACGGTGACTGTGCAGTCTGTATGGAGGCCTGTAGGCTAAGCTGTGGTGCACCAGTCAAACCAGCCGGGGACTTCATGTCACTTCTGATTGTTTTAAAGAGAGCAGTCCTGATTCTCTTTGCTTTATTCTGAATTTATTAATGCATCCGGCGGTTTTCTTCATTGTGATTATTGCAGCAACTAACTTTGTTTAATCTGACTAATATGGATCAGTTGTTTGTGTATGCGCATCTATGTGTTTCTATACCGCGAATATTTTTCATATGAAATGGAAACTCATTCAGTATTTGTGGATGCCGTTCCTGTAGGTGCTTTCCTAAGTTGGAAAAGCATCATCATATTGCCTATTGCATTTTATCGTTTTCACTTATCACCTCTCGGTCTTCAGAATCCAAAGTCCAAACCAGAGATTTACTCCCTTGTTTTTATCATCAGTGACTTTGGGTGGAGCTGTCATGCCAGCTGTGGTCATCACCGTCTTCCACTTGTAGTGTTTCCTCAGGTTGTGGGTATCATCCTCCTTTAACATAGAAAGATACACTTAAACATTTGTAAACGTGTGTGTGTGTATGGGGGCGCGGTCAGTGCTGCATAGTATAACAAATAAAAAGTATTTACATATTTGTCAAAAATGTATCGATCCAGTGATGCCAAATAGTGATATTTTCTTATATGAAATGCAAATATAAATCAAACTCGTTTTGTATGAGCAAACATCAGTTGCTCTTGCAGTCCACCAGATGGCGCAATTGAGGAGTTTTTTTCCCCTTAGCGAGCCCGGCAGAGGTGATGACCACATGTGGGATAACGGAGGCAGAGATAGAAATGAGGAAGGTGTCATTTGTGTTTAAATCAAATTTCTGGACATTTTTTTTAATGAAATGGAAGTGATACATGGGGTCTGCAAGGAGTGTCGTATGAAAATATAGAAATTCTACGAACATCAGGACTCATCTCACACCCAGGGATGGCTTTGCCTTCCTGTGTTAATGTTAACTCTGAATCAGCTCAACTGAAAAATGATCCAAGCCAAGTGCTGGTTGGCTACCTCCCAATTCAGAGCAAGCCAAGAAAATAACACTCTATCTGCAAAGACCTGTGTCTGTACAGCATTGTGGAAAATGCTCCAAACACTGGAACCCAGGTATGGGATACCATCGCAACGTGGATTCTCTACAGAAAGAGAAGAGGCCGTAGGCCGTTCCCGAGCCAGTAGGCGATAAAGCTCAGGAGGAATCTGACATCACTGAGCAGGATGACAGACCGACACCCTGTCATACCAGCCAGGATGAGGAAGCCATGTGGGCTAACAGACTGGCTTTGTCACACTTATGATGATGTTGGAGCACCTCCAAAATTATTATCTGCCACAGCTGCAGAGGAGGAAAAAAGATCTCAGGAGGGCTACACCACTGGCACTAAACTGGTGGAAATCCCATGAGCAAGTCTGTCCTCTCCCGGCCATGCTGGGGGAAAAAACTCCTTTGTATCCCAGGTGCTAGTGTTTTAATAAAAGTCTTCTCGATGGCTGGAGACATCGTCACACTTTGACCTCACAGCATGTTGATCAGCTCCTCTTTAAGAGTCACAATGTTGACTTTCCTAAGAATACTAACTTACTGTCATTGGAGGCCGACCCGTGACTGCTGCTCTCAGATACTGCTGGGCTTGTCTGTTTTCTCGCTGTGTGCTAGAGAATTTAAATACATGGTGTCAGCAGTATTAAGCTTTATGTCACATAATATAAAATGTTATCAAATTTGGACCAGTATTATTGGAGACTATATTACAAACAGTTGTATACCGAGGCTCCTCATTCTTTTTTGACATTTTGCAACAAATGAAGAGCTTCACTGAGTTACTGCCTCTTCTTTGCAGGCATCAGGTGTGACAGTGAACGATGAAGTCATCAGGGTGTTCAATGACATGAAGGTCAGGAAGTCTTCAACCCAGGATGAGGTGAAGAAGAGGAAGAAGGCGGTGTTGTTCTGTCTGAGTGACGACAAGAAGACAATCATCGTGGAAGAGGGAAAGCAGATCCTGGTGGGGGACATAGGCGACACAGTGGAAGACCCCTACGCCAGCTTTGTCAAACTCCTCCCACCCAATGATTGTAGATACGCTCTGTATGATGCCACCTACGAGACCAAGGAGTCCAAGAAGGAGGACCTGGTTTTCCTCTTCTGGTACTGTATTATTTGGGAGTAGTCAGGATTATGAGATCAGTCTGAATCTGGGCTGAAGTAGATGGGATGGATGCAAGACTTTGAATACATAATCTTTCTCTGTGACAGTATATACATATGCTATAAATAATTTTCTTTACAAAGTTGATTTGCTGTAGTTTCCTGTCTGACAGTTTAACCAAAAGGCATTTCCAGTGGAAACTGGCCGACATATCCTCAGCATAACCATGTATGATATCCACAAAACTTAAAAAGAGCTTATACACACACAATACGGTAACATTATGTTGAAGCACAGCACGTATCACTCCGCGAGGCTCCGCCTACGATAGCCGTAATGCTCCGACAAGCCATCAAGCGGTGCGGCTTCGTAGCTTAGCAAAGTCGTACTGAAACATCTGACAGATTTTCGAGCGCCGTGTACATAAACTCGTTTCGAGGTCAGTAAACACAACCAGGATTCATACATCAGGCTCACGGGATTATAAGGGGCTCTGTCGACTTTCAGAAGAATCAAAGGATTGATTTTAAGTGTGCCGTATTTTCCAAACAACACGGTAATAACGACGGCCCGCTAGCATGCGCTACCAAAAATAGTGCTTTGTTGTGTATCTGACGGTAAAGCTAAACCAGTTCCACCACTGAAGCTGCAGCATTTTTACAAACCAGTTCAGGTTCATCTGTTTCATTCAACGATCCGCTTTCTCCCTTCTCATTCTCCGTCGCCGCCATGCTTTTTCGGCCATGTGCGTATGAAAACAAAGGCACTGCGCATGCGCGTTTTAACCATATTCTATCGCGATATTTCATTTTCTTATCGTTGCCCAACATTATACCAGTGTTACAGAGAACGGTATGATATAGCCCAGCCCTAGTCCTAAGCCTGAGCTTTTGGCTCGCAGGTCTTGCTTTTTCCATAAGCTGATCTCATTATTTGAACCTTTGTCAGGGTTTAATGTGAACATCCACCATGACATCATGTGACTCTGTTTTTCTTCCTCCTCAGGGCTCCAGAGAGCGCTCCACTGAAGAGCAAGATGATTTATGCCAGCTCTAAAGATGCCATTAAAAAGAAGTTTACAGGTAAGTGTTCAGATCTGCATATACACCACTCTGTTATTTGTTTGGGCCATCATCGAGCCTCTTTATTGATGATGTTGCTTATTTTTAGGTAGAAGCACGAGTCGGAAGTTCACACGTCTGACACACCTGTGGTTATGACATTCACTGCTTAAAAATTTCATGGTCCAAAGTTTGAACATATGATTCCTGTGAAATAGCTTTTAAAGGGGTGGGGGGCTTGGGCTGAGACCCAGCCTATTCATTTATGTCCTCTGTAATGCAATTTTACTGTATTTATACAGCGTCAAATCACAACAACAGTCGCCTCAAGGTGCTTTATACTGTAAGGTAGACCCTACAATTAGGGCTGGGCGATATGGCCTACAATTCATATCGCGATATAATTTGAAGCATGTGCTGTAACGATATATATCACGATATATTCTTTTCTTCTGTATAACGTATTTCCCACACTATAAGGACTTAAAATCCTTTAATTTTCTCAAAAATCGAGAGTGTGCCTTATGTATGAATTCTGGTTGTGCTTACTGATCTCGAACTGATTTTGGCTGCAGAAATCTGTTAAAAAATGTTTTAGTACAGCTTTGGTAAGCCGCACTGCTTGATGGATTGTCAGAGCATTACGGCTGCCGTAGTGAGGAGCTTCACGGAGTAATCTGGGTCCAAAACTCCATCCTGTTCAGGTCCCAAAGTCAAACGAACACTGAGAGTTAAAAACGGTCTAAATTATTTAATCTTTAATAAAATGATCAGTGTTGCTGCTTTACCAGGTGTAACAATTAAGTTTTACATCCAGGCATCCATGAAAACAGAAGTTATTAAATTTAACGGAGTTAGAAGTTAACTAAACAGCAGTGACGTTTGCAGGGTTACTGAAGTTGGACTACCTGGTATATAATGTTGTGCTACGTGATTGCTAGCGACACAGCTATGTTAGCATAACATTAGCACAGTGAAGCTGGAGGATGAACGCCAACTTTTTTTCCACTCGATAAAAGTTAACGTGAGGGATTCTGGTGGTCAGGGACAAATGCAATCGCATAGCAGGATGCTGTACACGGGCCAAACTTCAGTCAGGAGAACAACTGAGATTATTCATCCACAACACGAGGTTAGTCATTAATATACTGCAACAACATGGGAACAGAGCAGCTGCCAGAGAATTCAACATTAATGAATCAATGTTACGGAAGTGGAGGAAGCGCAGTTTTTGGCTTTCCCCATATTTCAAACGTGCTTCATCTCTTTGCTATGACTCTCGGCATAATTTGCAGATGATAATGGTTTTAGCCGCTGCGATGCTTTCGACCAAAACAGGCGCAGCTTGATGACATCATCAACATGCGCTATCGCCATAGAGCGGTATAGTCAAAATCTCTATCGTTGGCCAAATTTATATCGTTTCTATCGTATATATCGTTTATATCGCCCACCCCTACCTACAATAATACATACAGAGAAAAACCCAACAATCATATGACCCCCTATGAGCAAGCACTTTGGCGACAGTGGGAAGGAAAAACTCCATTTTAACAGGAAGAAACCTCCAGCAGAACCAGGCTCCTGTGTGAATGTCATCTTGGTTTTTACACAAAGTGCAGGGAAAAAAACACAATTTTTTTTGAAAGCCTAAACATAAGTAATAGAATAAAAAGTTAAAAATACACTAAAACCCACTCAGAGTATGGAAAACAATGATGAGGACAGCTACTGTTTTTTTGTTAGGATTATTTGTGATTGGCTGAGTGGGTCCAGGTTATATTTGTTGGGTTCAGGTGTTGTGTTAAGAAACCTGTACGAAAGAGCAGACGTGGCGATTTTAGTCAAGTCAGAACAAGTGACTGATTTAAAAATAATAGGGCTAGATTTACAGTAAAAGTAATGCATGGAACAGACAAACTCATAGTAACCAAATAAACATGATAAATACATGAAATAACTCACACAGTAATAAAAAGACCTTCAGGGTTAGGGTGGTTCACTCCTGCCAGCTTCAACATGTATTAAAGCACCGCCAACGCAATGCTACTGTCAGTGTTGGGTAGCGTTACTTTTCAAACTAACTTGTTCCATGATTATTGGCATTAAAAAGGAAATTTATTACAGTGTTACCTTCTGAGAAAACAGAAGGACAGGACACATTACAGTAGTTTTTGCCATAGAGGGAGATGGGATTATTGTAGGGTTATTTTTCTGACCCCTTTCCAGAAGAGTTATAACCTGTTACAGCTGCAAAGGGTGCACATTAAACCCGAGGGATTAAGAATGAGATATCATTGAGAATAGGGCTGTGCGATATGACCAAAATCTCATATCCCGATATAAGACATCTATCGTCCGATAACGATATAAATCACAAACATGTAACATTTTCTGTAAATTCTGTGAATCTCAGGCAGCTCGACTTGCGTGAAGTGTTTCCAGCTGTGCGTCATGTAGCTGGAGTCGAGTGTTTTAACCGATGCATTGAAGGATGCATTTTTAGACATAAGTTGTAACGGCCGCCGTTTTCTTTGTATTTATTACACGGCGTGCTGCGGGGAACAGCCTGTTCTAACGTTTGAGTCTAAGGTTTATTTTTTAGCACCTGACGGCTCTTTTTTTTTTGCTTCTCACCCGTAAACACTCTGCATACTCTTTCGAGTGATTCAGTTTATTTTGGAAAGTCTCAACAGGATCTTGAGCTTTATTGTGAAAGGTTTATGTGGAAAATAAACAAGTGGAGACGTGATGGTTTTACCGTCGTTGTTGCTAACGACAACGCATAAAAACAGGCGCTTGTCCGTCTGTAGTGTGGTTATATTCAATATAAGAGAAAGAGAGAACTTAATATAGCCACTACAGTGACCATCAAAACGGTGATAAAATATTGCAGTAAACCGTTTGTTTTGCGACACCACGAAACAAACGATAGCATAAAATGAAACAGATGTTTTTATATCGTCATCCGATATATATCGTTATATCGAACAGCCCTACTTGAGAAGGGAAGCACTTTCAGCTATAAGTGTATATTTGGGAACTGCCAAATAGATTTTTCTGTTTTTAGAGCTGCTGCTCATTCATCTCAGTTCAGTTTAATTTTTATAGAATCAAATGACAACAGCAGTCATCTCAAGGAGCTTTATTTTGGGAGGTAAAGAGCCTTCAATAGAGAGAATGACCACTGCCACCGTGAGACGATCCATAGGTTAGTGAGGTTGACGTGGACCTAACTGAGAAACCAAGGAGCACTGCACGTGCCCAGTCAACAACTTGTCAATCACAAGTCTCCTTTCTGACTAATTGGACCGTAATTTACAAAATTACACATTGCTCGCACTGTGATTAGCGAGTGAAACCAGGAACACAGGAGGAAAATGTTTGCTGAGGTTACACAGCGAGCGGTTGTTTCCTCATAGACTGCAACCACACGAGTACCCATTAGCTGGTTTGTTCTTCTGTGGAAACCCCATAATGCTTCTGGAAAGTTCTTTTGGTTGTTATGCAGTGTTGGTCAAGTTACTTGAAAAAAGTAATCAGTAACTAATTACCGATTACTTCCCCAAAAAAGTAATCCCGTTACTTTACTGATTACTTATTTTCAAAAGTAATTAATTACTTAGTTACTTTTTAAAACACGATTTACAACCTGAATAGGGGATAAAGCGATAGGTCTGTCAGCCCAATTCTACTTTTTCTGCATAATCCATCATACAAAATGTAATCAAATGGAAAAGTCTCTTTTTCAAACTTGTTTTATCAGTTTTAATCTTTTAACTTTATGCATCAAGCAAAAATTTAATTATCTGCAACATTCTCTGACTGGAAGAAGTTTATTTAACATTTAAACCTATTTTCTGCACATTCCAGCACATAAAATAAAATATGTTTTGTGTTTACACTCAGTCTTTCAAATAGATGCAAGTAAAACAGCAGAAAATAAATAAAGTCACAGACTAGCGGTCCTGTTGCTCTATTTTCACCTGTAAAGCAGGAGCAGGGTAGGCGGAGGTTTACCCTGGTGCAGGTGAGCCGCAGCGGTCAGTGGAAGAATCCGCGAGTTTCTCTGTGAGTTTCCCATTACGTGGTAGCTACTCGGTGCTTGCTTGCAAGTTTAGGGTTTTTTTCACTGTAAAAAGAAGTTTTCTTCCCACGCACAACGGACACTAATGTTTTTGTCACTTTTTATGGAATCAAACTCAAAGTAAGGTCAGTACTTCCACGCTTTAAACGCTGCACGCTCATACTCTCTCCTGCACTCGATATGTTATCCACTGTTGATCTGCTGTTGTCACGAATGTCGCACTCGCTTACGTCACTGTCATGAGACATTCTCGCAAAAAAAAAATCACGGTTTTAGTAACGCAGCGTTCCTACGGGAAAGTAACGGTAATCTAATTACTGTTTTTGCAATAGTAATCCCTAAGAGATCCCTAAGAGATGGGCAGTAACGCGTTACTGCCCATCTCTGTTGTTATGTACATACATCTCCCATTGCTTTCTTCTCTGTGTCACAAAGGAAACAATTCCAACAATTTTAATGCTGTTTGACGACATCAGCTGGTTTGTGTTAAGATGCATTTCATGAAATAGAAAATTACATGGAAGGGATAAGGAAGTGGCCTGATACTGTTTCTCCTGGATGAGTCATCTTTAAAGAAAAAGTCATTTAATATTATATTAAATGGAATTTCTTCATGAACATTATGAAGTGTTTGTACATTGTGCTGAGTGGGTGTGTCTCCACAGGTATCAAACACGAGTGGCAGGCAAACGGGCTGGATGACATCCAGGACTTTCGCACACTGGCTGAGAAGCTGGGCGGGAACACGGTGGTGTCTCTGGAGGGCAAGCAGCTGTGATGTCTCGGCGACAAACTGAGCAGAGTCAAGCCAACCGCCGTGCCATCCAGACTGAAGCACCTGACCCCACCTGAACACCACTGCTTCACCCAGCAGCTTGCTCTGTCTGTATCAATGTCCTGAAGGAGTTAGCATCTTTAGGCCTCTTTGTTTTCTTTTGGTTTTTGTTCTTTTTACTTTCCCTCCCCTGACATTAAGAAGATCTCATTAACATAATGATATGCAAACACTTCCCAGTTTGTTGCCACATGACTTCTGTTCACCTTTCAGAAACAAACAAGAGATGACACTACCAAACCACAGGAAAGGCTGTCTCTCTCACACAGCCACTTTTGCCAAAAAGTGAAAGACGCAGCCACGTGTGTTGAAAGCGAGGGTTGCGCCTCCAACAGCACACAGGTCACACTCACCATGCTTTTTTGACTTTATTTATTATTATAAAGTGTTTTTTCTCTCTCTCCAGTATGTTTCAGCCAGACAGACACTGTTAGACTATGCATTCAGAAAAGATTACCCAGCACTTTCTGTTGAAACACTACAGGTTAAGACAGCAAAGATCTGCATTAAATTCTCTGTATTTATGTCTCCAAGATAATTTGTTTACCTCAGCTTTCATTTCTGTTGGACTCACTACTTTCTAGTTTTGGTCATCGCCTTACTTTCAGTTTGAATGTAACTGTCACACCAGAGTTAGAGTGCACTTTTATTTTGTAAAGAAACACTAAAGGATGCAGATTTGACCCCAGCAGTGAGAGACTACCCCACAACAACACGACATTTGGAGCCTTAAAGTGGAACGTTGTTTCTGAGATCAAAGGAAGCCACTTTGCAATAAAAGCCTGTGGCAGAACTGATGCCTCCGTGCCTCGTCTCTGTTAATCATGGGGTGAAACTAGGGGAGAAATGTAGAAACTAGTGAAATCGACATCGCTGACATGGAACACAAACGTGTTCTAATGCCCTCATTAGACAAGCAAAATGTCTAAAGAACGTTTTTTGGATGCACTACTACTTACCCATAAGTAGTGTATTCAACAGTAGAACATGGGGCCCAATTTTAAATCAGACTGGTCTTAGAACGTCTTAACTAGCATATCGACAGAATTCCTTCAAACTTTATAGCCTTCATTAGAACTGTGACTTTACCACAACCTTGTTAGACCCTCATTAGAACTTATGGGTTATGGATAAGTAGCACATTGGGATATATCAGGTTCTATCAGATCTGATAGAACCTATTATTCTGATGACTTTAGCAGAACCCCGTTTGAGACTGGATGGCTTCAAACATTGTGTGACCTCTGTAAAGGTCTCCTTAAAATTTAGACTGTAGGGAACAGAACTAAAGCTCTGGAGTTTCAAGTTGAACATTAGAAACTGTTTTTTCTAGTGATCTCTCTAGAACTGCGTGTGAGTGTTCTGAGTGATTACTGTCAGTGGACGTCAGAGCCCTCGTGCTTTTAATAAAACTGGAATCCCACCTCGACCATGTGCAGCATGCTCTCTATAACTAAAGTAACAAATGACCACATGTTGAAACATAGAATTTTATTGTAAATAAGCAGGTTGGCACTAAGCTTGCATATTCTATAAAACAGGTCTGTTGGGACACTTAAAAAATAAAAACAAAACAATAATTAGTTGTTTGAAGCCTAAATGCAAAGGTACCAAAGACAACAGAGGCTCATTCTGGAAAGTCTAAAGTACAGAGGCACATGTGAACTTCAGGACCTCATGTGACATCAGATTCGTTGCTGAAAATTCTTCTACATGGGCTGAGGAACACATTTGAAAACCACTGGACCAATGTTCAAACTACATAGAAAATTTCAAATGTTTTTTTTTTTGCATGTGTCCTCGCTTTAAAAAAGAGAGATGACATTTATCCTGTCTTCAGAAGTCCCTGAAGAATGTCTCTACATCAGCGGTCCCCAACCCCCGGGCCTCGGACCGGTACCGGTCCGTGAGTCGTTTGGTACCGGGCCGCGAGAGTTGAGGCTCAGGTGTGAAATGTATGGTTTTCAGGGTTTTTATCGGTTTTCAGCGTTATTTTGTTATTGTTTTTATCTTTAACTCTGTTTTCCTGGGTCTTTTCACGTGTGTTATGAATAAATGTGGGGTGGCTGTAGCTCAGGTGGCAGAGCAGGTCAGCCACTAATCAGAAGGTCGGTGGTTCGATCCCAGGCTGCCTCCTGGCTGCATGCCAAATATCCTTGGGCAAGATACTAACCCCGTGTTTGCCTACTGGTGGTGGCCAGAGGGCCCGGTGGCGCCTGTGTCCGGCAGCCTCGCCTCTGTCAGTGCGCCCCAGGGTGGCTGTGACTACAATGTAGCTGCCATCACCAGTGTGTGAATGTGTGTGTGAATGATTGAATGTAGTGTAAAGCGCTTTGGGGTCCTTAAGGACTAGAAAAGCGCTATACAAATGCAGGCCATTTACCATTTAAATCTTCTTTTTTTCGGTACCTTAAAGGCCGGTCCGTGAAAATATTGTCGGGCATAAACCGGTCCGTGGCGCAAAAAAGGTTGGAGACCGCTGCTCTACATCATCATGTGATGTGAGTGGAGCCCTCTGGTCTGCCACCACACATGCCCGCCCCCCTTCCCCCAGTAGAACCCTCCACTAGTCAAAAGCCTGAGGCTTAAGCAAACGGCCAGAAGGGCTGAACTGGCTGAGGGCCCACTAGCTCGGGCCGAACCCACCGTAGGTTCCTGAATCACCGGCGGGCGCGGGGCACTCTCCGAGGAAAGGGCAGAATCCAACAGTCCGGCTGTAGATGGGCGGCCGCAGTGCACCAACGGATCATCCTGTAGAACGTGCACAGGTTAAAGCCGGTCCACTGAAACTACCTCCTGACGACCCCTGAAGTCCAAAATGAAGTGCTTGTTGCCCGGCTCAATAACTCTATACAGGCCGTCATAAAGTGGACGCAAGGAGAGGTTGATGAAAACAAACTGAGAAGAGTCCAACGATCTCAGAACAAAAACGTCGGGCAGGCAGTGGTGCACGGGGCCCGGAAGAGAAAAGCATGCAGGCAGAGCATGGAGTAATAGGATTGTTGGACAGTTTTTTTGACTTCACTGATATTTTTAACGAATAACAAATTAAACGGGACATTTGGACTGAGAGGATTCAATATCAAGCCAGATCGAGGTAGTCACATCTGAGCCAGTGCGATCACTCTAAGATGAATAGCAAGTTGGTAAAGTCGCAGATTGGGTAAATCAACACCTCCATCTCAACTGGACATCTGGAGTGTGGCCATTTTAAGTCTGGGCCTTCTTTTGCTCCATATAAAAGCACTTAACCAACCCTCCAAAACCTCAATAACCTTGTTAGATAACAAGATGGGGATCATTTGCAGAGGATATAGCAGTCTGGACACAATATTCATTTTGATCAGGGCCACTCTGCCGAGCCATGAAATGGGGAGTGCCCAGCGCTCCAGATCAGCCTTAATTGAATCGAAAAGAGGGACAAAGTTGAGCTTGAACAGCTGATGATAAGAGGGAGAAACCCTTATATAAATAAGTAAACCCAGTAGGAGACCACGAAATGGAAAGGGAACAGTTGTAACCGGAACTGTCAACAATGAACCCAGGGGCATGGCCTCTGACTTGGCAAAGTTAATCTTATAGCCTGAAAATGCACCGAAAGATGAAATTACGGGGGAGGGAGGTTTCAGGTCGGGATAAGAGCACCAACACATCATCTGCATATAAAGAGATTTTATGTATCTTCTCTTTAACACAAATACCAGAAATTAAAACATCCTGTCTTATGGTCTGGTTCAGCAGTTCTATTAAAGAGTAGAGGACTAAGAGGATCGCCCGGCCTATTTCCACGGTGGAGAGCAAAATTGCTGGATCGCATCCCGTTAGTTATAACTGCTGCGACTGGGGAGTTATAGAGAACTTTCACCCAATTTACAACAATTTCACCCAATCCAAATTCCTCTAAGGCAAAAAATAGATACGACCATTCAACGTGATCAAATGCTTTTTCTGCATCAAGAGAGAGTACAAGGAATGGCTCATCAGAATTTTGTGAAAGATGAATAACATTAAGAAGTCTCCTCATGTTATCAGGGGAGTTGCGCCTTTAACAAAAACTGTTTGGTCCTCATTAATTATATAGGGGAGTACCTTCTCAAGTCGTAGGGCTAATATCTTAGAGAGTAACTTCAAGTCTGAATTCAGCAAGGCAATGGGCGTATATGAAGTACATTTATCAGGGGGTTTACCTTTTTTAAGAATAACAGAAATATTGGCCTCCCTGAGGGACTGGGGCAGGATGCCATTTAAAAAGTGGACCCAGAAGGACTGTCTGAAACTGTAAAACTCACAGCTAAATCCATCCCTACCTGGAGCTTTACCTGATGGCATGGCGTTCAAGGCAAACAGGGCTTCTTCTCTTGTAATGGCAAGAGAATCGGCCCTTCTTTTTACAAGGTTGGCAAGCAGGGGCGATTCTAGAATCAGAGCTTTGGGGGTGCTGAGCACCCAGAGAGCTGCCCATCCAGGCAAGATAAACTTTACTCGTCACGATGAGACTTCTTCCCTGTCTCTGTCAGTCCCTGCATCCTTAAATGTCTCCAGTTGTCCTGAGTTCCCTCTGACTGTCTCCTTGGTGCATTTAAACCCTTGTTCCTCCCTGTCCTCATCGTCTGTTGTCTTCATCTCCATTATCAGGCATCATAATTTTACCATCTCTGTGCAAGTCTGCAAATTTCTTTATTAAATCATAAGATTCTTAAATCTTATGATTTATTTATATAATCAAGTCTGTCTGTGCCTGGGTCCTCGTTGTACATTTTAACATAATTTAATCCCCACATTTGTGAAAGAAAAGCAAAACACTTTTTTGAAAAGTCTGTAACAAAACCATCAAATCTGATAAAGGTTAGTTAAATGCTGCAAAAGAAGAATGGATTGGAATAAAAAAATACATATCCTAACCTTAATTACTGCGGGAGAATAATGAATGATGCTCACAGTGAGTAAAAAGTAAAAATTTTTACTTTTTGCATTTTTTGGACAGAGATTCACTTTTAATGTGTATGTATAATACAATACAGATACATAAAAATACACTCCAAAAATAGAGGAGTCCTTGAAATGTACAAATTACTATTAAAAAATTAGAAAAATGGAGACACCTTGGCCTCTGGTACAATGTATACAATGTATGAAAAGATCTTTACTGCAGATACTAATATGGCTCTGCAGATTCTTTTCTTTTCTTTTATCCTATGTCGCCTCACCTTGAGGTTGGAAAATCTATCACATTTTGGTGGTCAAGTCTCTCAAGCATCTCTTTCTCAACTGACATCACAGCCAGGTGCTGGAGTCTGCTTTGACCCATGGTCCTTCTCAGCCAGGTATGGAGCTGACTCAAGACACTAAAAGACCTTTCACAGCTACAGCTGCTAACTGGGTTTGTTAGGGCAACCTGAATAACAGTTTTCAGTGTGGGGAAGATCTGATTATCCAGAAGATTGTACAATGTTAACATATCTGGAATGGCACCAGCCTCACTCTTCAGCTTCAAAAAGTTTTTGGCAACCGTGACTTCCTCTGACTGAAGCTCAATATGGTAATGCAGTGCCAGGGCTTACAACCCAGTTTGTTTAGCAGATTCTGTACAGCAGGTTTAATATAGGGAGAACACAACTTCCAGATTGTATGAGTAAAATTAGTTGGGGTTTTTTCTTTGCCAGTTTAACAGTTTCTGTTTTGCCTGTTAGTACTCCCTGCCTGTTTTCTTACTTGGTTCTTCCTGACCTTGTACTTTCTACTCATCTTCCCCTCTTTCCTCTCTCCCTCTTTGGACTGACAGTCATACACAAATAGATTGTATTCAATTAGATTTTTTTTTAAAAAACTATTAAGATCACTAATAAAAAAGTCCTCTCTCAGTGTACTTTCAACCAAAAGGCAAATAACCAAACCACATGTACATCTAACAAAAGATATAAATATTGAAACACTGATCCAACATTATCCTTTATTGATGGATCATGTGATCTTACACTTTTACCTGAATGTGGCTCATTTTTTTGAAAAAACCTCCTCATATCCATTATGAACCTGGCTGTCTCTCTGTACACACACACACACACACACACACACACACACACACACACAACAGGAGTTATAAGGTTAATGGGCATCCAGTCAGTTAGCTAGTTAGTACCTTTGGTTCAATATCGGCACATGCACATATGAGAAAATAACCAGTTTCTCTCATTCATTCAAACAGGACAGTGGTAACAACAGCAGGCTACGGACAATGTTGTTTTAGATTTTAAATAGGCTGTATAAATTTCAATGGGAGCAACAGGACGGTCAAATATCGCTGATTTTACTACAGAGCAGGACGGATTGTAGGGCAGCAAACATAGTCGGTAAACACGTTTTCAACACAGCAGGTTACCTGGATGTAATGTTTTTCAGCTATAAAGAAACATGGTCTGACTCCTACCTAACTATATAAAGAGTAACTGAAGGTTAAATGCAGCTAATATGTCCTGTTTTAAGCCAGGCACTCATACCTCCGCTCCACTGCGTCTCAGCCACTATTGCTCTGGCAGCAACGGCGCTAGAGCCAGAGCAGGGGAGAGGCGAGCTGGAACAAACCATTTTGGGAGGGGGGGAGGGGTTATCTATACTTTTGTTGTTAAAATGTTCCATCTCAATTAAGTACTGTATGCTTTTTATATTTTTAGTAGTGTGTCCCACAAACAGCAAATATTGTTAAAAAAAAGTAAGAGATCTTTGGGGGTGCTTTGATTCATTGTGGGGGTGCTGAAGCACCCCCAAAAATGGGCTAAAATCGCCCCTGTTGGCAAGATATCTACCCGGTTTGTCGCCAAATTTGTACATCCTCTGCTTGGCAAATTTAGGAGTATGCTCAGAATTCTGGATCATAAAAGTATTTAGAGCTGTGCGAGTGGCAGCGAGGTCCTCAAGTAAATATGGCGTAGGAGATGCAATATGAAATTTCTCCAGCTCGGTCAGCTTGGTTTTGAGGGCTAAATATTGCTCATTCCTTTGTCGCTTCCTAAAGGCCACAAAACAGATGATCAGACCCCGGGAAAAGGCTTTACACGTTTCCAGAGGATAGAAGGGTTGTCTAAGGAGGGGGAGCTGATTGAGATCCTGAATTACGAATTAGAATGTGAAATAAACTTCTTGTCTCTAAGCAGGGACGAGCAAAATCTCCAGCATCTAGACAGAACCCTAACATCTGGCAGGGAATAAGATAAATACAGGGGAGCGTGGTCCGATAAGATAATGTTACCAATCTCACATGAGAGAGACTGGGGAATTTTGGAAGCGGGGATGAACCAATAGTCAGTTCTGGTGTAACATTTTTATTGGGGCAGGGAGAAAAATGTAAATCCTAAGTCGGTAGGGTGTCGCTGCCTCCAAACATCACAGAAACTGAAGTCAGAGCATAACAAAATGAGCATTCTGGCCTGGCTCGAGGGAGGGGAACTACTAGACGGCCGCTTATCCAGCACAGGATCAATGTGACAGTTAAAGTCCCCGCCCATGTCTGCAGATGCAAGACCGGCAAACGTGGCAAAAGAAGAGGCAAGAAAGCTAGGGGAGTAGCCGGGTGGACAGTACAGATTCATAAATGTCACTTCTTTTCCCAGAAGTGTACCCTTAACTATTATATAGCGACCATGGTCATTTTTGACACAGTTGAGACACTGGAATGCAAGATTTTTGCTAACGAGGATCGCTACGCCCCTAATAAAAGAAGAATAGGAAGTTGCAAACACCTGTCCAACCCAGCCCCTCTTAAGTTTGATGTTGTCCTTATCCTGTAAATGAGTCTCATGGAGAAACACCAAAGAAATCTCCACCCTTTTCCAAAAAGGAAAGCACAACTAGTCTTTTGGTGGGTTTCTGCAGTGGTGGGGGAGAGCAATCCTACAGCAGTGTTCTGCTGTACGGATCACTCTCTGAAGAGCTTTTTGATCCTTAACACAGCTGTTCCCAAACCAGGATGTGATGTTCTGTGTGAGGATGCTCTCCACAGCATCTGTATAGAAAGTCCTGAGGATCGCTGGCGAGACCCTGAACTTCCTCAGTTGTCATAGGTGATACAGGCGCTGCCTAGCCTTTTTGGTCTGGACCTGAATGTGGGCAGACCATGTCGGGTCTGAGGAGATGTGGAGATGCCGACCAACACCACTGTGTCGTCAGCAAACTTCACAATGGTATTGGAGCCATGAGTGGCCACACAGTCTGAACTGTAGAGGGAGTAGAGCAGTGGCGAGAGGACACATCCCTGAGGTGCTCCTGTGTTGATGGTGATGCTGTTAGAGACGCATCTACCCACCCTCACCACCTGAGTTCTGCCAGTGAGGAAGTCCAACACCCATGCACACAGACGGTTGTTGAGTCCCAGATCCCTCAGCTTTGTGAACAGTCTGCTGGGCACTATTGTGTTAAACACTGAACTGTAATCAACAAACAGCATTCTCACATAGTTACCCTGTTTCTTATCCACGTGGCTGAGGGTGGTGTGCAGGACATGGGCGACAGCATCCTCTGTAGACCTCTTGGGTCAGTAGGTGAACTGGAGCAAATCTATGGTGTCTGGGATGGAGGAGGAGATGATGTTCTTCAGCAGCTTCTCGAACACCTTCATTACTACCGAGGTCAGTACAACTAGCCGGTAATCATTCAGGGATGAGGGCTTGTTGTTCTTGGGCACAGGGATAATGGTGGATCATTTGAAGCATGTTGGGACCACAGACTTCGCCAGGGACTCGTTGAAGATGTAAGTGAACACACCTGCCAACTGGTCAGCACAGCAGCGCAGCAGACGGCCGGTGATGCTGTCTGGCCCTGCCACGTTCCTTGTGTTCACTCTCCTCAATGCCACTCGGACGAAGTGCTGATGACTGGTTTCTCGCTGATGACGTCACTGTCTTCGGTTGTCAGGCGGTAGTTAGCATTAGCTGCCTGGCTAACCTCGAAACGGGCGTAGAACTGGTTCAGCTCGTTGGTGAATGCAGAGTTGATCCCAGGCTTTGTAGTCCGTAATGGTGCGTAGTCCGTGACACATACTCCGTGTGTCACCCTGGTGGAAGCGAGACTCCACACGCTCCCGGTACCAGTGTTTGGCATCTCTCACCGTGTGCCGCATGCCGTATGAGGCCGCTTTGTAGGCGCTCATATCGCCAGTGGCAAGACCCGTGTTGTAGGTGGCGGTCCTGGCATTCACTGCAGCACGGATCGATCTGTCCACCCACGGTTTCTGGTTCGGGAATGTGGTGACTCTCGCAGTGGGGATAATCTCCTCCGCTAGCATATTGACGAAGCATACTGCTACTTCCGTAAACTTGTTGATGTCGACTGCGCATCTTCTGAACATGTCCCAGTCTACGTCATTGAGTGCTTCCTGTAGCGTAGCTTCTGATTGGGCAGACCAACGTTTCACCTCCCTCGTGGTTACTTCTTCCCTCTGTACGTTTTGTTTATACTGAGGGATGAGGAAGATGGCGTTGTGGTCAGACTTCCCAAAAGCCGGGTGTGAGACAGCTTTGTAGCCCTGCTTGTATGGCGTGTAGCAGTGGTCCAAAATTCGATCCCCCCTCGTCGGACACGAGACATGCTGGCAAAAGTTCGACATGACTTGTCCGAGGTTCGCAATCACATTCGCTTCAGTCCAGGATCAGGTGACCCTGAATCCTCCCTTTGTTAGCTATTATGCTTTGAGGCAACTGTTGTTGTGATTTTGCTCTATATAAATAGAATTGAATTCAACTGAAAATAGAATGCATATAGTTTAAATGCATGGGAAAGTGGAAGTGATGTAAAGAGTAGACTAGAAGCCAAACATCTGAGAAACCAGACAGATGAGTGAATACAGATCTTCCTTACTGAACTTATGCTTAAACTTCATTATAATAATATTAATAATTAAAAGGTAAATGAAAAATACAAAAAACAGGCATGAAAGCATAAAAGCTGAACAAGGTAAAAATAGACTAAGACAGAGTCATGATGAAGAGTATACAATTCTGAGTAGATGGTTTTAAGATGTGATTTAAAAGAGGAGACAGAGTTCGTGGTCCGGAGATCTGGTGGAAGTGCATTTCAAAGTCTGGGAGCAGAACAACTAAAGGCTCTGAGTTCCATAGAAGTCAGGTGAGCAGGTGGAACAGACAGAAGGGAAGCTGAAGAAGAGCTGAGTGTACGAGGGGGTGAGTATAGAGAAGATCAGATAAATATGGAGGTAAGAAGGTAAGAGGTTGAAAGTAAGAAGCAGGATGAAATTGACATGGACGTGAACTGGAAGCCAATGGAGCTGTTTAAGAACAGCTGTTATATGTTCAGTGGATCTAATTCTGGATACAATACGAGCAGTTGTGTTTTGAACTAACTGAAGCTTATGGAGAAATTTATGAGGTAGACCAAAGAGAAGAGAATTACAGTAATGTAAATGAGATGTGACAAGAGCATTAACAAGAATGGCGGTACTGTTTGGAGTGAGTGAAGGACAATGTCAGTTAATATTACGAAGATGAAAATAGGAGGAACGAGTGATATTATTTATATGTGCTGTGAAGGAAAGAGTGCTGTCGAGGATGACACCAAGACTCTTAACCTGAGGGGAGGGTGTGATATTATCAGTGTTGGGTAAGTTATTTTAAATTAGTAACTTAGTTACATTACTAGTTACTTCTATCAAAAGTAACTCAGTTACTTCAAGTTACTTGTTACTTTCAGAGTAACTAGTTACTAGGGAAAGTAACTTTGGTTTTACTCAGAATTCTCTTGTTAATGTGTTGCTTCCGTAACTGGATACCCAGCAAGATTGCCAGTCTTCTAGCTTGCTTACTTGCCACAAGTGCACTGTGCCACCTACCAATAGAAAGGAAAAAATAATGTGCACATTTCCACGAGAGAAATCCATTTTAAATGAGAATAAGAAAGTATTTCCTTGTGCCCCCCTTTCCCTTTTAATGCCCTACATGGACCCCTGGCAACACTTTGCTAGACCCGCCCCTGCACAGTTACCAGCTGTCAGCTACTTAGAAAAGGATCCTGGTGTTATTTGTCTCTCACAAACAGTTCATAACTTCCCTTCAACTCATTCATGTCACCTAAAAGGTAAACCTTTTTCTCCATCACAGCTCTGATGATTCAGTAAGGACATCTCCTGGTTTCATCTTCATGTTTCCCTCTCACCACATATCCAAACCGATATCATGACCAGCAGCTTTACAGCTGTGGCTCCAGCAAACATCAGCTGATACTAGAAAGTAATATTAAATAAATTCTAACAACAGCTGATCAAGCTTAAAAGTGCTGCTGTTGTTTACCGCGACATCCGCTGGTTTCCTCTTTCTGGCGCAAAGTGGGCGATAAATAAACAAGAGAGAAAAGCCAATCGGCTGATCATTGATCAGTTTCATGATTGAAGTAGAAACAGGAGAGAGAGGGGAGAGAATGAGAGAAGAAGAGGCAGCTGTGCAGCAAAGACACAGAATAACTCCAGCTTTGTGTCTTTTTCATTGTAGCTGAAGTCCGGGACAAAATGTTCCTTTTCACCTCAATACGAAACGCGTAATAGTTTCTCTGAATACGAGACGATTCCGTTTTTTACGGGACGGTTGGCAACTCTAATAATTAACCATATGAACAAAATAAAGTTCAACATCAGTAACATAACACCCACCCAGCTGTATAGAAACTCCGTCATGCTAGCTAGCACGCAGTACGAAAAAGTCAGCATAACGAAAATAAACTCCACCTAAACTTGGTTCATATCTGACCCAGATGGACTGCAGGTCATAACTTCTTACCTGAAATTCAGTTCACCTGACACTCTCGGACCAGCGGCCGCTTCGGGTCTCTCCTCTTGCCTCCCCTTTCCTTCATCCACCTGCTGGCTTCCACCACTTGCTAATGTTATTGAATCTGTGGAAGCTCCGCGATGCCACCACACGAAGTAACGAATAACGAGCCTATCTAAATCCCAGTAACGAGTAACGCGTTCCTGGTTTTGGCATAATAACTAGTTACCGTGCTCGTTACCACAATAATAACGTAGTTACTGTAACGCGTTACTTAATAACACTGGATATTATCACTGAAAGACTGGTGGTTGGAACTTTAGTCAGTGTTGATTTGGTGCCTATTAAAATAAATTATATTTTATTGCCATTAAGTTTATGAAAGTTGTGAGTAAACCAGACCTTGATTTCACCTAAACAGTCAGAAATGGATGTGAGTGGGAGATTAGCTGTGGGTTTGGAAGATAAGTAGAGCTGGGTGTCATCGGCATAGCAGTGAAATTGGATGTTATACTTCTTAAAAATATTACCTAGGGGTAGGAAATCGATAATCAACCCAGGACTGAGCCTTGGGGTACACCAGAATTAACTGGAGTAGTTAGTGATCTTTGAGTGAGAACGGCCAGAGAGATACCAGGTAAACTGCACTGACATCACCAAATGTTCCTATGAATGTATTTATTAACTCTAGTAACAACTGACTATTGTTCTAGGATTCTCATGACACACTTTCTTCACATGCAGTACATTGACAAAAGTATTTGATTGTGATTGCCTCAAACTTCAAATTGCAGTCAGAAGTATTTGGACCACCCTGAACACCATGTGTGATTTAGAGAAGATGGAATGTGAACTTCTTTAGTACATTTGTTTATGCAGTCTAGCTAACACTCCACTTCATTGTTTATTAAGATTTTAACTCCCCCTGTCAATATTAACTGTTAACCATGTCATACAGGAATATGTGGTCCTCACAGGACAGGCCCTACAAACATATGCTTTATAGAACATGATGCTGGATGTGAACCCTGTAAGACCCAACCAATCAAAAAATAGCCAGAAAATTCTGATTTTTTTCAAACTGGGATGAGGTAGCAGTAGTGGTTCCCCTCTGCGAATCACTACCTTATTGTGGTGGACGGGTTTGTGTGTCCCAGGGATCCCAGGAGCTATGTTCTCCAGGGGCTTCTGCCCGTGGTAGGGTCTCCCATGGCAAATTAGTCCTGGGTGAGGGACCAGGCAAAGACCGATTCAGAAGACCCTTATGAGAAAACCATCGAGGGAACTGTCGACCCCGCCCAGGACAGGGTTACTGGGGTCCTGCCCTGGAGCCAGGCTCGGGGAGGGTGCCCGAAGGGCCCATCCCTACTGTAGGCCCACCACCAGCAGGAGGTGCTGTAAGGGTCGAGTGCATTGTGTGAGGGCGAGGGCCAGGAGCCGAGGCCCTGGTGGACTGATCCCCAGCTACCAAGACTGGCAACTGGGACATGGAATGTCACCTCACCGGTGGGGAAGGAGCCTGAGTTAGTACATGATGTTGAGAGATACTGGCTAGATATAGTCGGGCTCACCTTAACGCATGGCTTGGGCTCTGGAACCAGTTTCCTGGAGAGGGGCTGGACTCAGTCTCAGTCTGGAGTTGCCCCCGGTGAGAGTCGGTGGGCTGGGGTGGTTATTCTAGTATCTCCATGGGTGGATATTCTAGTATCCCATCGGCTTGCTGCCTGTACATATTGGGGTTCTTCCCAGTGGATGAGAGGGTTTGCTCCATGCGCCTTTGGGTCGGGAAATGGGTCCTGACTGTCATCTGCATTTATGCACCGAGTGGCGGTTCAGAGTACCCAGGCTTTTTTGGAGTCCCTGGGTGGGGTGCTGGAGGGTGCTCCGCCTGGAGACTCTGTTTACCTACTGGAGGACTTCAATGCTCATGTGAGCAATGACATTGAGACCTGGAGAGGCATGATTGGGAGGAATGGCCTCCCTGATCTGAACCTGAGTGGTGTTTAGTTATTGGACTTCTGTGCAAACCACAGTTTGGCCATAACGAACACCATGTTCGAACATAAGAGTGTCCATAAGTGCACATGGCACCAGGATGCTCTAGGCCGCAGATTGATGATCGATTTTGTAATCGTATCAACAGACCTGCGGTCATATGTTCTGGACACTCGGGGAAAAGAGAGGGGCTGAGCTGTCAACTGATCACCACCTGGTGGTGAGTTGGATCAGGTGGCGGGGGAGGACGCTGGACAGACCCGACGTGCGAAAAACGTACAGTGAGGGTGCGCTGGGAACACCTAGCAGAGGCCCCAGTCCGCGAGATCTTCAACGGCACTGTGTATAGTGTGGGTGGAGTGCTGCTGACTTTGACTGAAAAAATTGTCGGGCGGTGGAAGGAATACTTCGAGGACCTCCTTAATCCCACTGGCACGTCTTCCGTGGAGGAAGCAGAGTCTGGGGACGGGGGGATGACCCGCCAATCTCCGAGGGTGAGGTCACTGAGGCAATTAAACAACTCCTTGGTGACAGAGCCCCTGGGTTAGATGAGGTCCTGGCTCATCTAAGGCTCTGGATGTTGTAGGGCTGTCCTGGTTGACACAGCTCTGCAAAGTTGCGTGGAGATCAGGGGCGGCATCCTGGACTGGCAGACCGGGTGGTGGTCCCCATTTTTAAGTAGGGGGGCGGGAGGGTGTGCTCCAGCTACGGGGGATCACACTCCTCCGCCTCCCTGGGAAAGTTTATGCCAGGGTGCTGGAAAGGAGAGTCCGTCCGTTAGTTGAACCTCGGATCCTGGAGAAACAGGATCGTCCTGGTCGCAGAACACTGGACCAGCTCTTTATCCTCTCGGGGATACTTGAGGGCGCATGGGAGTTTTCCCAACCAGTCTACATGTGTTTTGTAGACTTGGAGATGGCATTCGACCATGTGCCTCGTGGTGTCCTGTGGGAGGTGCTGCAGGAGTATGCGGTGTCTGGCCCATTGCTACGGGCCATTCGATCCCTATACAACCCTTGCAAGAACTTGGTCCGCAAAGCCGGCAACTAGTTGGACTCGTTCGAGTGTTGGGTTCAGCCAGGGCTGCCCTTTGTCACCGATTCTGTTCATAATTTTTATGGACAGGATTTCACTTGGGTGGTCTCAGGATCTCATCTCTGCTTTTTGCGGATGATGTGGTTCTGTTGGCTTCATCGGGTGGTTGCCTCCAGCTTGCACTGGAACAGTTTGCAGCCGAGTGTGAAGTGGCGGGAATGAGGATCAGCACCTCCAAATCTGAGGCCATGGTTCTCAGCCAGAAAAGTGCAGTGTCCACTCTGGGTTGGGGACAAGTTCCTGCCCTAAGTGGAGGAGTTTAATTATCTCGGGATCTTGTTCATGAGTGATGGGAGAAGGGAGTGGGAGATTGACAGATGGATTGGTGCTGCAGCTGCAGTGATGCAGACACTGTACAGATCCATTGTGGTGAAGAGAGAGCTGAGCGTAAAAGCAAAGCTCTCAATTTACCGGTTGATCTACGTCCCTACCTTCACCTTTGGTCACGAGCTGTAGGTAGTGACCGAAAGAACAAGATAATGATCTTGTGTACATTCAGGGAACAGAAGCACAACAAAGATTACATTTTACAAGCTCTCCTGATTAGCTTACCTGCTCCCACAGACATTGCCTTGATAACATTTACTCCAACCTCTGCAAAGGATGGAATTTCCACTTCTTTCTCCCTTTACATCCAAGAATGCTACATGGGATAGAAGTCTGGATAACTCACCTGCACTCTGGTTAGTACGCCCTGGCCTATATTTGATCTCAGACTGAAAGCTTGCCAGGTGCATTGCCCATCTCTGCATCAGAGTACCAAGTTTAGCTAACTCAAGTACACCAAAGAATTATCATCTGCATAAACTATAAAGTTCAATTCAGTTCAGTTTTATTTAAGTAGCACCAAATCACAACAATAGTCGCCTCAAGGTGCTTTATATTGGAAGGTAAGGACCCTACAATCAGATGACCACAGGACAGAAGACAGCCAGAGAGGGGTTGGTGTGCACATTAGGCCTCGAGAAATTAACCTTTTTCTGAACCAATTGGGTTTATGGGTTGATGAGGTTTCATCTGCCCATCAGTTGACATGGAACCAGCTGATATTAATTTGCACTAAGTGGCAGGATTGCTTTCTAATTCCTGATAGATTTCAACTGTAATTTTCCATGCCTTTCTGCACCTCCCTTTGGTCTGGTCTTCAATCTAGAGATGGACCGATCCGATATTACGTATCGGTCCGATACTGACATAAATTACTGGATCGGATATCGGAGAAAAATTTAAAAAAATGTAATCCGATCCATTAAATATCAAAAAAGCACCTCACAAAATTTTGCGACATGGCATAACTCGGCTCATAACCGTAGCACGTCGCAGCAGTACCCGTCACGTGATAGAGCGGCTGTGTGTATTTGTAGCCTCGCTACCAACCCGGCATTTCATCTCCAAGAAAATTATCCCAGAGAGAAGTAAAGCAAGTGTGTAAGTTCATCTCTGAATGTTTGTAAAGCATTCCCGCGTTAAGCTTAACAACCGATATATGGAGCGACTGCCTCTCTCCCCCTCCCTCTCCTGCTGCTACTTCAAACATGAAACTGATCAATGATCGGCTGATCGGCTTTTGTGTCGCGAGTAGGGATGGGTATCATTTAGGTTTTATCCGATACCAGTACCAAACCGGTACTTTTGAAATGGTGCTGGTGCTTAAATGGTGCTCGAACCGGTGCTTAAAGAATGGAGAACACAAAATTGGTCCAAAAACCTCTCATGTTCAGCTGTTTTTTTGGAAAAAGATAACAATGTTAGCCTTTTCTGTCGCTATAGGGGATTTATGACATCACTCTTGGCTGGAAGCAGTGCTTAATCAATGGAAAAAAGACAAACTTTGTCCAAAAACCTCTCATGTTTAGCTGTTTTCCACTTTTTCTTTGGTCATTTTAGCCTTTTTTGGCCAGGGTGAAGGGAGTACCTGCCATCAAACAAGAAGACAGCCTCATGTAACTACTGTGGTGTTTGCTGGTTCACCTTACGCGCATTAATGTAATAACGTGGTTAGCCTACTCAACGTAAATTACACACGAACAACATTAAGCTACTCACGCAGAGAAGAACGGCTGCTGCTGCCATCATCATCCGTCATCATTTCTGCTACACTGGCAAGGCTGGGGGCCAGGACTCTCCTCTTCGGGTTTTTGGGGGAATGTTGCTAACTCCGGGTCCGATAACAGGCAACCCACCCGCAGTAGATGTGCACGGTGTGAAGTCTCGCAGCAAGCTATCAAATACGGCGCATTTCTCGGCTTTTAACAAAATGCTATACATCGCTAGGTGTTTCATCAGATTCGAGGTGTTACCTCCTTTGCACAGTATCACCTTAAAGCACTTGTTGCTGGCTGCTGAGTTTGCATCGTTTGCTGTGAAGTACAGCCAGACTTTGACCGCTTCGCCTTGGGCATTTTTAATCTGTAGCTCTGCTCTAAAAGAATGTACGTACCTGGGCCCGCCTACTACGCTTGAAAAGGTAAAATGATTGGCTAGAATCCAAAGTGTGTGACATCTCAGGGAAAAAAGCACCGAAATAAAGCACCAAAATAAAGCACCGAAATGTGCGCTGCTTTTCGGTCTGGTTACCACCGTTTATGTCAGAACCGGTGCCATTATGGCACCGGATACCGGTACCCATCCCTAGTCGCGAGTCCGTCTCTCTTGTTTGTTTATTGCTCACTTCGCGCCAGAAAGAGGAAACCGGCGGCTGAACAACAGCAGCACGTTTAAGCTTGATAAGCTGTTGTTAGAATTTATTTAATCTTACTTTCTACACCAGGATCTTTTTCTACGTAGCTGACGGCTGGTAACTGTGGGGCGGATCTACCAAAGTTTAGCCAGGGGGGGCGATAGTACGGTGGCCCTGAGAGGCCAAACGGACTGCAACTTCAGAAAACACTTGCAAAAAGAAAAATGCTGCAAAAAGAAAAATGCTGCAAAAAGAAAAATGCCTGCAAAAAGAAAAACACTTGCAAAAAGAAAAACGCTGCAAAAAGAAAAATGCTGCAAAAAGAAAAACGCCTGCAAAAAGAAAAACACTTGCAAAAAGAAAAACGCCTGCAAAAAGAAAAACACTTGCAAAAAGAAAAATGCTGCAAAAAGAAAAATGCTGCAAAAAGAAAAATGCTGCAAAAAGAAAAATGCTGCAAAAAGAGAAATGCTGCAAAAAGAAAAACGCTGCAAAAAAAAACATCTGCAAAAAGAAAAACACCTGCAAAAAGAAAAACGATGCAAAAAGAAAAACGCTGCAAAAAGAAAAACGCTGCAAAAAAAAAAACATCTGCAAAAAGAAAAACACCTGCAAAAAGAAAAACGCTGCAAAAAGAAAAACGCCTACAAAAAGAAAAACGCTGCACAAAGAAAAACGCCTGCAAAAAGAAAAACACTTGCAAAAAGAAAAATGCTGCAAAAAGAAAAATGCTGCAAAAAGAAAAACACCTGCAAAAAGAAAAACGCTGCAAAAAGAAAAACGCCTGCAAAAAGAAAAACACCTGCAAAAATAAAAACGCTGCAAAAAGAAAAAGCAAAAGCACACAAGACACAACGGAAATGTTTCTGAGGAGACAATAACCCGACGGACCAGTTGCACGAACCAAAACATGTATGTATGGTTGTATCCCAATTCAGGGTCTGCAGCCTTAAAGTAGGCAGCTTTAACCGTCCTCAAGGGCCGCGTACTCAAAGACCGCTAAGGCCGGAAGTGCGAGGCTTGTAGGCTTGTGAAATGGGACGGTCTAGCCTCCGTCGCGTTGCCCAGGTTGCCTAGCAACTATGATACTAACAGCTGGAAACGTTTCATACAGCTTTGTTTGACAGAAATGAAGGAGAACATATTTTGTACATTTGTTTCTACATGAGCTCTTTGTGATTTGTAGCTGAGGCTGAGACCACAGGACTGTAAAACATGATTTTTGGGCTTCATTTCTGTACTGAACAGTCAGTTAAGATTAGTTAGTAAATAACAATTAGCTAATGTTGTTCATGAGACTAAAGTCATCTCACTTTGGTAATGTAAATATAATATGGACAATATTATAGTTATTATATTAATCATTATTAGTTATTACAGCAGTGAGTTTGAACTCTGTGTCAAATACTGAGCTTCAGTAAAGATTCAAGTTGCATTTATTTATATTTTCTATCACCTTAAATCTTCACTCAAAGACAAGTATCTTTGACAGTGTGTATATAGATGTATTATATATAAGAGACAAATATTGTTCTTTTAATATGTTGGCATTACTAAATTTGGCTCAATGCTTACATATATGTGTAAAAAGAAAATGTACGAGCTGTGAAAACTGTTTCTGATAGAATGAAGAGTAGACTGATATATAAAATATTCCTTTATTGGGTGAGAGAGAAAACAGGCTGACTTCTGCTAAATGGGTCAAACTGGGCAGAAAGTCTACAAACACATAACATCCTTATAGAATATGATGTAACACTATAGATCAACTTACCTAAGAATATATAAAGCATATAAACAATTAGAGCAATATGATGCAACAAACACAGCAGCTACTGATCCAAAATACTCAAAGCTTCATAGAACTGAAACAAACATTTATTTTTAGCTCCATTCTGCTGCTGATACATACTTTAGGTTTCTGAACATTAAACTTGTTGCTGCCTTTCATAGTGTGTAACCTGAAGGCCCTGAGTACTTTCTCCCACACTGAAAACACTGGATGATAACATTATTTGAACATCACCTAATAAGACTGATTCAGGACAGACAGTTATGTTAAACTTTCCTAGCAGTCCTTCACAAACAGGGAACAGTCTGTCTATTCTCTCCATCTGTCAGCTGCTGCTGGCTCTTCCTCCTCCTCTTCCTCACACACTGCTGAGTTTGTCCTGGTGGATCATCAGGGGTGCAAAGCCTCACAGATGATGTGCAGCAGTGGGTCCCTCAGTCTGTCCTCACTCTGGACACTTGCAGTTGTCACACATGGAAATCAAATGTGTGATAAGCTGCAGGATTCAAACACAAGTGTAACTTATAAACACATGTTCATACTTTTATTCCACAATCAGAGAGAAAGAAACAGAGAGAGAGTGCAGGACAGACAGACAGGTGACAGTCTCAGGTGTACACACTGCTACAAAACAGCACAAGAGAAGGAGGATTTAGTGTTTGTGTTATTACGAGTGCTAAACAAGAAGAGTTCCCAGATGGTCCAGTGGACACATGTGTGACTGCTGTGATTAAAGCATCTTTCTTTCAGCTTAACGAGTGAACCGTCAGCTCGTTCAAACACACGTTAAAGTCCGTTTGGCTCGACACCACCGAACAGAGGCAGCAATATAACATAGCTAACATTAACAGTGCAGTGAATCCTGCTTGTGCTGTGATATTCAGGACTGCAAACCGAGCAGCATCACTGACTTTCAGCTTGTTGTGTTTGTGGATATATGACTGACTTTAATTATCCACAAAATCATCAGATTCTCTGTAAGATTAAGGTCGACTATTGAACGGCGGATAAAGTAAAGGCTTTAAAACAAAGTAAACGCTGAAAGTACAAACATCGCTAATGTCACATAACTTTGCCGGCATGTGGTCAACAATAATGTTTTAATGTTCTTCATTATTAAACATTTGCACATAAATAAGTGACATAATATTCAGTACTTACTTTTGAAAGTTTTCTTTTTGCAGGTGTTTTTCTTTTTGCAGCATTTTTCTTTTTGCAAGTGTTTTCTGAAGTTGCAGTCCGTTTGGCCTCTCAGGGCCATCGTACAATAGGGCATTAACAGGGAAAAGGGGGCACAAAGACATACTTTTCTTTCTTATTCTCATTTAAAATGCTTTTAATAAATAATGATCCGAATCTTACACCCAAAGTTTTAATCTGATGTAAAATGTATAGAAGTCCATTACTGTATATAGTAACTATCAGTGTTGGGGAGTAACGGAATACATGTACCGCCGTTACGTATTTAAAATATTTAAAAAAGTGGTGTTTAGAATACAGTTACTTTGTTGAAATAAATGGATTACACTGCGGTATTTTCCTGTTTCATAATGTGGCGGGTCAGGACTGTTTGGGTTTGTTTGACAGCTATGTTCTGTTGTTCCAGGCGGCAGCGCTACGGTTGCCATGGTTACAGGGCGACGCTCTCTCTCTCTGCGACTGTGTGTTTCCTGGGTGAGAGAGCGCCTTTCTGTTGTTGTTGTTGTTGTTGTGCTAAGCTAATAGGCAGAATGCTACAGCTCTAAAGAATGTAGCCTCATGGGCAGTGTAGTCCGTGCGGCAGGGAGAATGGACTGCCATACTCGTTATGTGTCTGTGAGGAAGAGGAGGGAGAAAAAGGATAGTGGAAAAGTACGAGCTATCACCGAGCAAAAACGGGAGATGGAAGCATGTAAATATAATAACAACCACTGCAGCCAAGAAGAGAGCCTGACGAGCCCAGTTGTAAGTACGTTATTAAGACTCGACTGTACACTGTGTTCGTGTTTTCCTCTGAAACAATAAGCTCCGTTGGAGCAGCATTTCAATGCCTCTCTCTGTTGTGTGGGTCAACTTTGCTTGCGAGAGACAAAGTAAAGCTTTTTTTCGGCTACGAGCCCTACACGGAACCCGCTGTATTAGTCAGAGGTCCCTTTACTACGGTTCGGAGCCGCGGACCTTCAATAACAGTAATAAATCACACAGCAATAGTACATTCATGTAGTTGTAAAAATCACGATAATATATTAAGTAATCCAAAGTATTCAGAATACGTTACTGTCATTGAGTAATGTAATGGAATACGTTACAGAATACATTTTGGGGCATGTATTCTGTAATCTGTAATGGAATACATTTTAAAAGTAACCTTCCCAACACTGGTAACTATTAAGTCTAATATACCCTAGTAAGTTATAGTACTTTTTCCTTTGGGAAGATACCATCTGTGCAGTCTGCAGTTCTGTTGAAGAAAGATGTTGAATCTATTTAATTATCCTTGGAAAATAATTGATTTCTGTGCATTTTTTTTTTCCACACTGCATCAAATTAAAGTTGATTACGTCAATTAAGCATCACGAGGTGGAGGGTGGGTGGTTCCCCATTTTTTTTGTTTTTGCTGGGAGTTTGCAACCCTATTAGTTAGGTTGCTTAATCTTTAAAATACCAGAATAGGGAGAATGGAGAAGGTTTAAGTTTATTAGATTGATCAGTGTTGCTGAACTATGAAATATTTTGGGTGCAGTGTATTTTTTTACATACAGGTATAACAGAATAGCTTTAGTGTTGTTGTTTTTTTTTTTTTTAACTTGAGTATGAACTTATACAAAAAGCAGTAAGATATTAAAACTGTTTTATTGATTAAAAAACACTATATCGGATTCATATCGGTATCGGCAGATATCCAAATTTATGATATCGGTTTCGGTATCGGACATAAAAAAAGTGGTATCGTGCCATCTCTAATACATACTAGGGCTGCCACAAATGATTATTTTGATAGTTGACTAGTCACCGATTATTTTTGCGATTAGTCGACTAATCAGATCATGCATCCATTGGATGTACAACGTACAGCTTATTGCATCAGCAGCATCTGCTCTTATATAACTATCATTAGCTTACAGCTTTAAGTGTGTAAGGTATGTGCTAACTAAAAATAAAGACAAGATGATAGTTTATTAAATTTTAATGACATTTAATGACATTGTTTCGGTGGAGTTTAATAAACTCAGCCGTCTGCTCCTTGCTATCTAAAATATAACAGGATACCAGAGTATATTCTCGAGCATCTCACATTTCTGACAATCAGTTGTCTGCTTGATGTTTATTCAGCTGTGTAAAAACTATAACTTTAATCTCAGCCAAACCGATTTACTCAGGAACAAATAAAATACTGAAAAAAGACAAACAATAACATTTTAAGTTATCTGAGTGACTTATATATCATGTTTAACCTGAGGCGGTGGGTTTGAAAACGATTTGCCGGGAGTCCGGTGTTCTCACGGGCTCTAGTGAGCCTTGCCCCCGGCTAGCTATCGAGCTAGTGGGTAACAGACGTCTCCGAAAACGTCGGAACGCTTTTGAAAATATGTGGCGTCTTCATAAACTGAGCAGATATTTGAGGTTTACACAGCTACATTCTCGCCTGAAAATATGTTAAACGTTTATTTTGTGACCCAGAAAGAATAATAAGAGTAATATTAAAACTAACTAGCTGCCGCCATTGTTGGAAACTGAGCTGGGCCGCGCTATGAATTCTGGGACACAGCTTCTTCTTCGGGGTTTAACGGCAGCTGGCATCCTTGTACATGCAGTGCTGCCATCTTCTGTTTCAGTCCGTTATTACACTCTTAAATCCTACTACTTATTCCTGCGTCTTTTGGGATCTTACAAAGCTTCAAACGACGCGTCGACTATTAAATCAGTCGTCGACGATTTTGATAGTCGACGTAATTGTGACTAGTCGACTAATCGTGGCAGCCCTAATACATACATAAGGCTTTTTTTAAATAAACAGTTCATGTAAGAGCAGAACTGTTTTATTGACAAAGTTAAAGACAAAAAGTCAAAAGGATTAATCATCCATGTAACTGTGTCACTGTATATCAGCAGAAACATTAACTCAGTTTGGTGTTTCAGTAAGCTGCTGATCTCAGACCTGATTCTGCTTTTAACACCGAGTGTACTCAGCTGCATGAAGAGCACATGAGATTTTCTCTGACAGCATTAAATAAAACCAGATGGAAGGTCAAACATCTTCACTTGTATGTTAACCTAAAAGTTTAATCTGGAATTCTTTCACCTGTGAAAAGCACAGGACCTACTGGAGGATGTCAGACCCTCAGGCCACAGTCATGAGGTCGTTTTCTGATTGTTTGGTAGGAGAGACGGGAGGACCATTCCTGTTTTGGGGCTCGTCTCATTGTTGCTCCTTTAGTGCAACTGTTGTTAATTTAACACCAAAGCAGCTGAAATGGATTAACACCTCTCCTACTTAACTGACCAGGTCAATATACCATAAGTTTAACTAACTTGATAAATAAATAGTAAAAAAAGTGTTTATTTATTATTATATGAAAATTAATGGCAAAAAAAAAAAAAAAAAAAGCTAAATACCGTTCAACAAATCATGCCCAGCATCTTACAGGTCATCATTACAAGGCTTTGCATGGACGACTGAATGATTTGGAATGAATACTTTGGGTAATATCAGATTCAGAATCACATTTATTGGCCAAGTATATCTCACCTCATGTTGTGTATGTTCATCATTTTTCATATCAGCCTACCTCTCTAACCGGTCTCCCCAATGTTTGTGTAAAGTATGTTTGGTTTGAGGGTTCCTTTGTGAGTGTGCACGCGCCAACCAGTATGCTGCCTACTGTAACCCATAATTTCCTTCGGGATTAATAAAGTGGCTACGTTCACCTTTAGTGTTAAACAAGCAGAAGTCCAGTTCCTACACCGCAGTTTTCTCCCAGGTTCCCTCGAGAACGCTCTTCACAGCCACCTCACACAGGACACAATGTAGACATGTGTTACACGTTTTAAACAGCGATTTTGGAATCAACTTGTTTTTATGTATCCCATTTCTTCTGCTCAAGAGATTATTTTAGTATGGAGATAATTTCGGTTGGGGACTGAAATGACTGGCCCAGAGCAGAAACCTTTAAAAACTTTATTAGAAACAGAGAGCACTCATTGTGCACACAGTTCCAGCATGGCTTCTGTTCTTGGGAGGAAATGTGTTTTCGCCCCTCCCCCCCATCATTTACAGTCACTGCTCTCTTTAAAAGCCACTGGAAAACAGTTAAAAAACAAAAGAAAGAAAAAAAGCTTCATAATATAACAGTACAAACAGTCTTCTCTTAAAAATATTAGAAATTATTCTTTACAGGCATGTAAAATGTAGTTCTGAAATACAGGGTGCGACTTTATTTTTCTTTACTCAGAGCTTTTTATGTACACGTGCACACGCTCACACACACACGCGCGCGCTCACACACACACACACACGCGCGCGCACACACACACGCACACACGAAAGAGTCAAGGACTTTAAATCAGCCTGTCTGAGCTGAATGCAGACAGCAACTCAGAGAAGGAAGAGACCAGAGATGAAGTGCAACAGAACCCTCCAGAACAATGCCACCATCGAGCTTAGAGACCCAACACATGGAAGAACAAAAATTATAACCTAAAATTAATAATTTAATGAAGTAGTGAGGAGTAATCAGGGCTCAACCCCCCCCCCCCAAAAAACCAAAATCATGTTCACCAGCATCATGTTTAGAATTTGCCCAGATACTTCACCATCAGATCATAAACATATTTTAAGACAACTGAAGTCAAAATTCTGAATCCATAAAATTGTCTGTAGGAAAACTTTGTGACAATAGTTTCAAAGGTAAGTACTTACATTTAAATCCCATTTAAACTTGTGTGCAAAAACCAATAAGTCTGACTTGATGCCAACAGAATGATGGAGTCACCCTTTGGTGCAAACGTGTGACTAAGTAACTTAAGTGAATGTTTAAATTGGACAATTTTATTAGAGAATTCTGAGATCAGCTGTTTGAAGCTCAGATTTCAGAAGTCAAAGTCACAACTACCCATAACGCCCACGTTCACTGCGCAAAGAAAGTATATGTTCACTGAAATTAACTCCAACTTTTTACTGGTTGATGGAAAACGATTCAGCTGAATTTCAGACTTTTTTTTTTTTAAAGACTCTAAAGATGGATCACATTTAATGTTATTATTGAAATCAAAGCTACAATACTGAATCACAAATATGGCAGTAAAACAAAAAATCCAAATGTTAAAACAAAAAAAACCTGGTCTTTTAACATAAAATGGAATTTATAACTTACAAGAATCTCAGCTGTGAGAAATCAAACCCAAAACTTTACATCATAATTTCACTTTAAATAAAAAGAACTGAACAATGTTTATGAGTGGCATTTTCACTCACTGTGAACAAGTTTAAACAAAAATTAAATATTTTGAAAGAAACAAAGTGAAAATGTTTGAGATTTGCTGGCAAATATTTGGACTCCATTCGTCTATTTTCTTGGCAGTAATGATCTTCCATACAAATTCCAAACTGACCTGCTAAACTTCAAATTCAAAAATAACTGAAGGAGCTGAAGAGTTGAAGTATTTTACACACAAAAAAAGCTTCAACAAATATCTTCTTTTTTCTTCTGCTGTAAAAATCAAACATTTTTCTGTGCTTAACCAAAATAAAAGCTCTAATTCCATTTAAAAGAGACCAAAAACACTCACGGTAGAAAGTGAGGACAGTTTGTTTTCTAGAGAACATATGCAATAGAGATGTGTGCATAATCAACAGCTTCACGAATCTGTTCCACCTTAAATAATTCCTATAAACCCGTGACCGCTGACCCCTGCAACCAGACCAAACAGGGGAGGGGGGAAAAGCACAAGAACAAAGTGGAGGGAGGGAAATAAAATAAAAAGAAACCAAAGAAGGAGCTCTGTGGTGGCTAACAGAAAGTTTCTCATGTTTCCTTAAACAGGAATCGAGTCCGTAGGTGTGGGGACGGCACCCGTGGGCCATAACTGATGGAGCGATGAGATTCCAACAGTACGAGTCGACACTCACAGGAACAAAGTGGATGGAGTTTTGTAAAGTTTTTGTCTTATCGTGCCCTCAGAGGAGACACTGGGTGGAATCTGTGGTGAGAGGGAACAAGCTGGATGAGTAGGCCTGGGTGGGCGTGTCATCACCTGCACTCCACAACCACAGTGTTCTGAGTGGGCGAGGCCGATGACGGACTCATACCAGTGTCTGAGGAACCTGATGAGGTGGATGCCATTGTGTTGGACACTGAGACAGAAGGACAGAGATGGACAGAAAGACACCTTTTAGTAATATAACCCTGATAAGCACATCACAGCAAATGGATTCGTCAATGAAAAGCAAAATTATTCAAGGCTGGAAACTGAAATTCTTTTCTAAGAAACAACAGATTTCAGACAAACAATAAATTGGGGCTAAAAACAAAGTTCATCTTTGAACAGCTGTACGGGAAAATACTGGAGTGTCCAACACTAACCCTCAGCCTGCTAGTAAATCCAACACGTTACTGATTTCAAAATACGATGTCGCCTTCTTCTCAAGTTTATTGCATTCAGAGTTTCTGAAAACGTGACTTGTAACTCAATTGAAAAGTTTCACCACGGGGATATGAACTCATCCGAGATCTTTAGTAGATGCACGTATAGTATAAATGTGACAAAGGTGACTTTGTTTTTGAGTTACAGCATTTACAAGATCTGTACAATACGTGACTGAGGTCAAACTCAGACTCGAACCATCCACCATTTTCAGCAGCTGAACCTACGGTTTCAATTTCAAACTACTACATCGCTTGGTTCTCAAGATATCTACTTCACAAACTTGTGTGTCTGGCCTCCAGTGGGACGATGACAATACCCCACGAACACGGAGTAAAAATCTATCCATCCATTCTCTTCCACTGGAGCCCATCCCAGCTAGCATAGGGCGGGAGGCAGGGTACATCCAGGTTGCCAGTCTGTCGCAAGCACGGGGAGAACATGCAAACTCAGCATGGGCAGGAAAACAAGATTACATTAGCCATATAGCTCCACTGAGTCACATTCAGTGATGACTATATCAAGCGCACCCTTCTGTGCCCACCACTGAATTTCTGACTTCCGTAAAGGAGTCACTGGAAATGGAATGGTTCTCCTCGACCAGTCTAACAGACCTTTTCCACTTGGGTCGGCTCTATGTGGTGGAAGTACCTGGTACCAGGTTCTCTTTCTGTACCTACTCAGCTGGGATTCCAAGTGATCTGAGGTGATTCAAAAATGTGATGTCATGCCACCGATTGGCTAGTCAGTGGCATCACTCGATAAGTCATGAGAGCATCTCCTTCACAAAAACCAAAACTGCCATTTTTAAAGATCTGGCAATGAGAGAAATGGCTACACATAAGAACCAACACTGAAACCGAGTCAAGCAAAGTCGGTACTGGTGTAAAAGAGCTGTAAGAAAAAAGGAAGCAGATGATGTCAGCGTTTGCCTGCAGGCCCTCCTACCTTCTCTTTCCTTCTTTTTTAGTCTTTTCCTGCGTCTGTCAATAGATGCAACCTCAGACTTCAGGGTCATGTAGTACTTTCTGATCTCTTGTAGCTTTTCCTGGAGGAACGAGATCCTTTCTGTGCTTGACATGCTGTCCAGCTCATCTGAGGAAAAGTGAAAGTGGACACAGATCAGATTAAATCTCAATTTTAAAAAGAGGTCCAACAATTTACAATTGTTTAAAATCTCTCAGAGCATCCTTCAGCATCAACATGAGGTTAAAGTTCAGGTGGAAGCACTTTGTTGTGTTTATGTTGTGCCGTGAAACATAAGTTTGCCCACAGTGGCCTATAGCTGTGTCATTTGACATGTTTGAATTGTCAGTTCAGTGTCAAACACTGTGTGTGTGTTCGTACCAAGTTGGAAGGTCCACTTGTAGGTGCGTTGAGGGGTGGAGAAGCTCTGTTTGTCTTGTTTGTGAGAAGACGGAGATGAAAAGCTGGGACGAGACTTCTGAGACTTTGACAGAGACGAGAGACGAGACTGGTCCTCGCTGTCACTACTGTGACCTGGAAACAGTTTACAACACTTTGTAATGCAGTGGTTCTAATAATCTGCTGTGCATCTTCTCATAGGAGTAATCTCTGCATTCACAGTGCTCTACTGTTAATCGGTTGGGTCACATTAACTCAGCAATGAAATGGCTCCAAAACACAACGGCGTGCTCAGAGGGCAGGTATACCGCCGACTCACCTTTATTGTAGCGTTCGTGTTGCATGTATTTACGTCGCAGCACACTCAGACATGTTGCTATGACAGCGACCGCGCACATCACGAGGTACTAAATTGTAATGGAAAACCAGTCGATCTGAGTAGGCACTCATGGAACGAGGCCCACGTTTGAGTGGTTTACCATGGATCTGATTATGTATGGAGCTCCGAAAATTAGACTAGTGGAAGAGAAAGTCTTTTTTTTGTAACTTAAAGTAAAAGGTTAAATTTCATACACTATATTAAATATACAGCAAGTAAAATATTTGATTTTTTTATTTTTATGATGATTTATAAGCTCATGAAAATCAGAAATCACAAAGTATTAAAAACATTTCTTTGGTTAATCAAAAGGATTAACCGCACGTAGTACTTGGTTGGAGCTTAATAATAAATGACCACATAAATATGACGTGGAATCGTTCTGGGGTTTTAGTGAGCTTATGGCACCGCTGAGGTGTTGCTGCAGCACGGGTAGCACCAACACTACCACTGCCAACAGGGTCACTGTAGATGATAAACTTTGACAGTTGTACTTTTACAATAATAAATATGTGTATCTTACATTTTTGTGTCCAGCTCAAGTCAATTTAAGAAAAAATAAAATTGGAAATTAGCAGTTCGGTCTGTTTCACACCGAGTGTTTCAAGCACAGCTGGAGCCTAAAATGAGCCCAAATTCATTTCTACCTTTTCATAATGTTCTTCCTCTGTAATATTTCATTTATGCTATTTATTATGCCCTTTATTAGTTTAGTTTAATGTCTATTTTAACTTCATGACCTGTAAATGATTAGTGTTACATACTTGTTCTGCCAAATCTTAATTAAACTGTTCACAAAATCTGACCTCTGACCTTAATATGAACATCAATTCAATTTAACTTCAATTCAGTCACAGATCTGAACTTGTCTGAGACTGTTGGTAGATGCACTGATGTATCAATTTGAAGGTGACATTTTTCTGAAGTTATTGCGTTCACAGAGGCAGCGTGGGTGTCCACTGTACCTTTCTTATAGTCTCCAAGTTTCACTTCATTGACAGATTGATTATCAACCAAAAGTCCAGAAAAGCTCATTAAAGTTCTAAATTGATTGGCACGCGAGTGAGTGAAATAAGTATTTGATTACCAACAAAAACATGTCTGAAGACTGCCTATGGTACTCCATGACCTTAATGTGCTTCTTTAGTTGTATTGGGATACTGTGATGCTGGAACTGAAACCATCCATGACCCACCTTCAGTGCTGTGGCTGAGGGAAAGAGGTTCTTGTATATGATCCACAGTTGTCCTGTTCCCTTAGCCAAAGCACATGTCCATCCCCAGTTTGCCCAGTGTGAAGAAGTGGAACTGTGGACAGTCTTATACATATTACTAGTTCAGTATCAAATTGACTGATTGTGATCTGTGTGCCCATGTTCTGGCATTTGACTAGGTTGTAGTGGATTCAAATACTTATTTCACTAATCAGGTTATAAATTATGTGACATGTTTTCTATTCTCTCTCTGCATTGCAATAAAACACTCACTGTTCACTTCTTTGGAAGTGAGCAAACTTACAAATTAAGCAGAGGATGAAATGATCATAATGCAACTTTAAGAGTTCAGAATAACAGCAAGATTGGACTTTTCCAAACGTCATCCGGTTCAACCTGCAGAACAAGTCTTCATTTGATATTTACAGTACAGAACCAAAGCTGGCACTGACCTGCTCCGTTCTTCTCCACCCTCCCAGGCGTTTGTGGTCGTTTCTGGTTCCGTTTCTGTTTCTTGGCTGACGGGCTGGAGTTACAGTCAGTCAGCCTCTTCTGACCTGAAGGGTCAAAGGTCATATCTTACTTGTGATACAATCCAACTCAGGGCTCGCAAAATCGCTAGCCCGACGTCCTGGGGCAGGGCAGAGATAGATTTTGGTAGCCCGACTGGAAAAATCGCTAGGGCTAGCGATTTTTCCAGTCGGGCTACCAAAATCTGTCTCTGCCCTGCCCGTCGGGCTATCATAGGAAGGAAAGATATATGTCAATGCTTTTGCATTCTTTCGGAAATGTAGCTGGGTAATTATGTCATTGGCATCGGTGAGCCACTGTCAATATGTGACATATTGAAATCGTGTTTGAATTTGCGCTTGTTTTTTGCTTTCACTTTGCAATCGCGCGAACTGTGTATAGAGAGCGACAGCACTGATTGGTGTGTGATGATAATTTGTGCACCAATTCCTCTGACATCGTCTTATCAATCGTTAGCTTACTACGCAAACATGACAAGTGAAATCTCCCGCAGCTTAAACATGTGAGAGGTTGATCGCGCAGAGAATCGCTGAGCGTTATGTGAGTGCGTGTGTAAAAGCAGCAGGATATATATTTTAGTTCTGCTGAGCCAAATAAGACAGGTCAGGGTGAAGAAGTGACAGCCAAAGAAAAGCTTACCACAAAACGGAAAAGTTATGACAAATCAGACTATAAGGCAAAAAGAAAGTGCAGCTTTATGGTTTCATGGACAAAAGAATTTCTGTGGCTGCAACATGACGAGCTAAATAACCAGGGCTGCACATAAGTGGTCCGCAGGTGCATTCGCTGTCAAAATAAAAAACGCGCACAAGATAAGAAGTTGCAACGCGTGTTTGCGTACATAAGATTTTCTGGAGGAGGACAGACATTTGTTTAGAACTCTTAAAGATGTCGAAGAAGCTCCTTTAAGCAATTACTTTGGTTTTCCTCCACCTCCAAAGAAATGTCAGAAGGACTCCGAACCACAAAAGAAGCGCGTATTCTCGGAAAAGTGTTTGCAGGAGGTGAGCTGGCTTCAAACAAATGATGAACGCACAGAGATGTGGTGCAGAATGTGCCGTGAAAATCCCACTCTAGCGGACAAAAACACTGCCTTTTATATGGACGCAAACGCGCGTTGCAACTTCTTATCTGGTGCGCGTCTTTTATTTTGACAGCGAATGCGCACATGCGGACCACTTATGTGCACCCGTGTAAATAACATAATGTTCTGCCGGGTGTGTTGTTGGTTTTCCCTCGATTTCTGAGTCGACAAGCGCCTTTGTTACTGGGACCAGTCATTTTAAGAAAGGCCCCCATTAGAACCCATGAGAAATGCAAGAAATGCATCATTGCTCAGTCTGCAATATCTTTCCCAGAACAAACACCAATTGCAAATAACATACTAAAAATAAACCTGAAAATCTGTTTAGAACAGCTACTATGTTGCAAAGAGTGAACTACCACTGGCACAATGTAGCAGTCTTTGCAAACTTCAAAAAGCAAACGGCCTCGATCTTGGTTCCACTTGCCTCTTTCCTGTGACTTCAGTGGAAATTTCAAATCCAGGATCTGACACAGACTGATTCATGTCCTACACAGTTCTTACAAGTTCATAGAAATGTCTGTTCAATTAGAACCAAGTATTTGAGTTGATGATTGTAATTTTATACAATGTTGTAATTTGTGTTTCAACAATTTTTTGATTAATGTTTTGTTTCCGTTACAATATTATACTTTAAAGTATAATATTGTAACGGAAACAAAACAGGAAACAAAACATCAATCAAAAAATTGCTCTCTTTTTTATTCGGGCTACGTAAATTTATTTTGGGCTACCAAAAACTGAAGAGTCCCTGCCCGAAGGGCTACCAGCCCTGCAACTGATAAGGTCGCATTTCTGTCTGTTGTACCATTGTGCTCTTACCTCTGTCTTTATTTTCCTGCAACGAGAGAGAGGTGGAGGACGAGGAAGCACTGCCATCGAAACCAGGGCTCGAGTCTCTCTCCTGCTCGCCCTTCACCACACCCCCCTCCTCCTCAGTGTCACACTTGCGTAGTTGGTGCACCTCGATGGGAGTGACTTCTGGCAGAAAGGGCCTGGCCTGAGGCTGAGGGAAATGAGGCGTATGAGGGGAGGGGAGGGAGGAATGGATGAGGTGGGGAAGTGGAGGGGGGGCTTGTTGCGACTCATTGACTATAGGGAAGTGATGATCCAAGGAGGGGATGGGCTTCTCCTTCTCATCTGTATCATCCAGGTCCACCTCATGGCAGACCAGTGATTCTGGATCGATCTGTGGTTCCAGCTCCTCTGTATACGCCGGCTCCTGGGTTTCCAGAACAAGCGAAGCTGTCCCAGAAGGCATGACTGGTACCTTTGTGGCTGCACCTGTAAGATGCTCCTTTGACACCTCTTTCTGTGGCTCTTCTGCTGGGTGGGGCTGTTCCTCTGCCATCACCACTGCCTCACTGCTATTCTCTGAGTGGAGTGGTAAGGGGAGAGCTTTTGGGGAAGCTCCTGCAACCATTTTGGTGGTCTCCTCCTGCCTTCTGTCAGGACGGGGTTTCTTTTCTGCTGTCTTTTGGTCTCCTGCCTTACGCTTGAGTGCCACGCTGCTTCTTTCCTCCGTCTCCTCCTCTGCCTCCTCCTCCATCTCCTCTGCTTCCTCCTCTTCAGTGGCAGAGTCAGTGTCCGAGTCAGCAGTAGACGCCTCAGGCAGGAGGTGTGGGGTGGGGAGACAGTGGAGCACTACCATGGGCTCATCTTGCCTCTTAAAGACGCTATGAGGAGAAGGTGATAACGCTGGTGCCTGAGAGCGGCTGGCAGTGGATGCAGGGCTGGGGTTGGAGAGGGGGACTCTAGGGGGTGTTTCAGAGCCTGCCTCCCTGATGTTGCTCCTACGACCTTTCACTCTTGGCGAGGACGCAGGAGTAGTACAGTTGTCCTCATCGGTGGAGGAAGGCAGAGAGGAGGGCACCTGCTGCTCCCTTTCAGGAGGAAGAGGAGGTGGGGTCCTACTCAGACACATCTCAGGAAGTAATTCTTGCCTTAGAGACGTTTTGTTTTCGTCTTGGACAGACGCCGTCTTTGTGACTGGTGACATTTGGTTTTCTTTGTCCAGATCAGCTGGCAGCACTGCAGCTTCCTTTGCAGGATTCTCCCCCTGCTCTGCCTCCTTCCTCTCTGATTGGTTTAATTCTTCATGAGTGTTCTCCTCAGGCATACTGGGACACAAGGCTAAGGCAGCATCCGGCAGCTGAACTGCTGCTGCACAAGTTGCTGTATTGCTGTTAGGAGATGCCATGACATTAGCTAACCCACTTGCTTGCTGCTCCTCTTCTGCTTCCTCTGCCTTGGAAGGTGAGACTTCAGCTCTGCCTTGCCATGGCGATATTTTTTTGTCAGAAGGGTCTTCCGATTCACTTTCATCTGAGGAGTTCCCAGAATCCTCTGCAGGATGGACATTGGTTGGTTAGTTAGTAATTACCGAATGGCTCAATTACTACAAACAGAGCTGTTCTCACCGTTGGATGCTCTGTCCGAGTCGTACATGCCGGAAGTCCTTCTGGTTCTTCTCCGGGGAGTGTCTGCAGAGAGAATGACACATTACTCAGAGACACACACCTCACTGTGATGGTCAATTCAAACTGGACAAATACAGCTTTTCCTGACAGGCTGGATGTGTGGCATCTTGTGACGTGAACATACACTATTGCCAAATGTATTCACTCATCCACTGTACCACTATAGACCTGTCTGTAAAGGTTCTCAGTCATTTTCTTTCAAAGCTCCTTAGACCACTATAAACCTACAAACCTGATGAGGCCTTCAGATTACTCAGAGAACCTCCATGAATAGGTTTCTCCATATCATCACCAGGTGCAGTGGTGTATCTGATGCCACTGCATGATGAACTGGGCCCTTAGTTCCAGTCAAAGGAATTCTTGATACTTCAGCATACCAAGTCATTTTAGATAGTTGCATGCTCCCAGCTTTGTAAGAGCAGTTTGGGGATGGACAAAGCATGCTCATGAGGACATGCATGAGCAGGTTTGGTGTGGAAGAGCGTCACTGGCTGCAGAGTCCTGACCTCAACCTGCCAGAAGACCACTGGGATGAATTAAAGCGGAGACGGCGTGGCGAGCCTTCTTGTCCAACATCATTGCTCTACCTCATAAAGGTACACGACTGGTCAAAAGTTTTAGAACATGTCGTTGAAGTCAGATGAATATCTTCAAATGCTACAAAGGTAAGTGGTGAACTGCCACAGTTAAAAAAAAAGAAAAAGAAAAAAGTTAAAGTAACCCAAAACTGAAAAATAATGTAATTTTCATAATTATACAAAAAGGCCTTTTTCAGGGAAGACAGCATGGGTTAACAGTTTAAAGCTGTCCTGCAGCAAAGGAGGCTGATCAGCCTTGAAAGCTGGTGCTACTAATTCCTACAGGTGTTCCAACTTTTCTGGATTACTTACAGCCCCTCTGTCTGCATAAAGCAGTGTTGAACACACTGTGGTACCCTCGTCAGCATCAGCCGAACAGTACTGTACTGCAGAAAGCAGTGTGTTGGTACAGAAAAGGCAATTAACAATGGAAGAGACACAGACCATCATAACTCTTATAAATGTAGGTCTGTCCTACAGAGAGTCTGCAAAGAAAGTCAAAGTGTCAGTGAGTCCAGTTTCCTTCTGCACTATGAAACAAACTGTGACAGGAAGAGGTCTGCAGACCCAGAGACACGACTGAATCAGGTCATGTGATGGCGGCTCACAGGACAACAGCTTCAAGCAGCTTAACAGTGCTCGTAGTAAGAAAGTCTCAGTTTCAGCTGTGAAGAGAAGACTTCGAGCTGCAGGTTTGACAGGACGAGTTGCAGAGAGAAAGCCAGGCAAGACAAAGAGGCTTGTCTGTACCATGAAACACCAACACTGGACTGCTGAAGACTGGAAGAAGGTATTATGGACTGATGGATCAAACGTGAAATCTTCAGTTCATCACACAGGATCTTTGTCGTCGAGTAGGTGAAAGGATGGATCCACAGTGTGTGTCATCAACTGTCAAACGTGGAGGAGGAAGTGTGATGGTCTGGGGCTGTTTGCTGGATCCAGGGTCGGTGACTTGTAGAGTGGGAGGCACCATGAACCAAAACAGCTACCACAGCATTCTGCAGCACCATGCAATGAGACATTAAACTTTTCTTTTTCTAAAACTTTTGCCTGGTAATGTCCTTCTGGGAGGACGGTCAAAAACTCCCATAAACACATTCCTAAATACTGTAGAAAGCATTCCCAGAAGATTTGAAGCTGTTATAGCCAAGCATGGGCCAACATCATATTAGACCCTATGGGCCAAGAATTGGATGTCACTCAAGTTCATATGCTGGTGAAACCAGATGAGGGAACATTTTTGGCAATAAAGTGCACTACTGAGTGGATTTCTTTGGTACCGGCATGCTCTGTACAGCTTACTGTCTCCGTTGGCCATACTGGAAGTGTCAGTCCTGCTGCTTCTGCAATTGGATAGCCCTTCGCTACTTGAAGTTTTGCTACGCCCAGTGGAGCTGTTGGGTGTGGTCCTGATCTGAGGACGACCACGTTTCCCTACAGTTGGCCTGACAGCCGCCATCACTGCTGGCTTCTCTTCGTCCTTATCGAGCTCGTCTTTGTCTTTGGTCTGTTGAGTGGAAAGAAAACAGTGAGATGACAATAAAAAGGATCTTTGTCCTTAGGATCTCCGTTCATCTCAGAGTGAAACTCATCAGGTTTTGGTCAGACAGCCAAGGTAATTTGACATCACAGGACACCTGTCCACCAAACAACCTCTCAGCTTTAACACTCTAAGCAGTCACACAGAAACATTCCCAGTTACTCAACTTTTATTCATCACATGAACCAGTGGTTACTTTTCACCTGTATTTAATGAAGAAAGCTTTTGATCACATTGAAACTCCATAATTATCCATCCTTCAATTTCTGACGTGGCATCTCACCTTCACCTTCTTCTTCTGCTTCCTCTTTGTTGCTTTTTCTGTAGGCCATATAATTCGGTCAGCCTTCACCCACTCATCATACCTGTGCATCAGATACACTTGTAAGGACACAAACACCACCAGGTCACACCATCACCTAACATCCCTAAGCACCTGTGACACCAACTTTAGTTTTTATTTTTTTTCAGAGTTTAACTGTGGAGCATCTCTGCAAACATAAAATATTTTAAAAGTCTAAACAACAATAAACAACAAAAAAATAAGAAGCAATTTCATGGCCACCACAAGATCATTCAGCAACTCCATGGAAACCACCCAAAAAAAACTATATGTCAGCACGTGGCATTTGGTTGCTTGGGAAAAGGAGGAGAACGGAGCGACTGCAGCTGTGAGAGCAGCATCCGTGTGATGGGAGAGACTAGTGACATGGACACTGTGGTCAGTGTGCTTTTCTACTCTGCTTTCTAACGCGTGTTAAAACAATGAGGTGACTGCTGAATGTCACAGATACTGGCCAAAGAGGCAGAAAAGGCTCAACTGCAATGTCAACACTGTCTCCATGGAGACAACAGGAGGAGCGATACACCACCTGTTCCAGGTAAATATTTGTTAAAGTTGTACAAAAAACATCTGAAGCATTTCCTGGAATTTTAGGTAAATACTTTTATACGATTTTGTTTTTTGCAGCATTTTTACACAACTTTTTGAAATTGAAAATTTGCATTTCAAGTTATGAAAATGATTCATGAAACATGTTGGTGGTTTTCACTGTGAACAAAAAGCTTTTCCTACTCTGATTTTTGTTTGTGAGGGTGAGCTTAAAAACCAAAGAAACAAAACCATACGTGGCAAAGTAAAGAGCTTTTAAAGGTGAAATAAAGTCAAAAACGACTGTCCTACACTGGTAGTATTCATATGCAGTACATATGTAGTATTCACTGTACACAGGCACCGTGTGTCTGACAGACTGACCTGACATTCCAGCCGTAATAGTGAACCAGGTAGAACTGTTCACCATTGTCAATGTCAGTCTTCTTGATGTGGGCCTCATAAATCTTCTGAGTCTTTCCTCTTCCGTACTTCACCCTGACCTTTGTTCCAGTTACAGTGTCTCCGTCTTCTTCATTCTCACTCCTGACACACACACAATATCAGCAGCCAACATCAGTACATTGTATTATTAAGACTACTTTTAGCCCTTTTCCACTAGCACCTACTTGGCTTAGCTTGACTCAGTTTTTAGGGTTTTCCATTAGGTGGTGTTGCCTGATACTGGGTATTGTTTTAGTGTCTGTTAGGTCGGGGTTCCAAGTGAGGTGAGTCAATCCAAAAATGCTTTCCAACAGACTACATGTCACTGATTGGCCAGTCAATAGCATCACTTGATGAGTCGACGGCATCAGAAAAATCAAAACCATTTTTGAAACCCAGAAACGGGGGAAAAAATAAATAACGCTGTGGTCCCTGAGTCTGACAAAAACATACAAATGATGTCCGGGGCCGTGGTGCTGTAATGAGCCCACGCACACTGAGCTGACAGAGTCAGGTCGGCAGTGGAAAAGAGGCTTTTGTTACTGTGTAACATTATAATAAAAGAAAACTTAGTGTATGAGCTTGTACAGTGGCTTGCAAAAGTATTGGGCCCCCTTGAACTTTCCCACATTTTGTCACATTACAGCCACAAACATGAATCCGTTTTATTGGACTTCCAGGTGAAAGACCAACACAAAGTGGTGCACACGTGAGAAGTGGAATGAAAATCATTCATGATTCCAAACATTTGTTACAAATAAATAACTGCAAAGTGGGGTGTGCGTAATTATTCAGGCCCCTGAGTCGATACTTTGTAGAACCACCTTTTGCTGCAGTTCCAGCTGCCAGTCTTTTAGGGTCTGTCTCTACCAGCTTTGCACATCTACAGACTGAAATCTTTGCCCATTCTTCTTTGCAAAGCAGCTCCAGCTCAGTCAGATTAGATGGGCAGCGTTTGTGAACAGCAGTTTTCAGATCTTGCCACAGATTCTCGATTTCTGCATCAGTACAAACGATGTTTTTCTTTAATTCAAGTGTAACTTTGTAATTATGTTTTTACACTGACTTCATTTTCACGTTATCTTATTTACTCATACCCATGTTTTGGTTCCTATTATTCATTATTTTTTTGTTTTTACCTGTCTGCTCTCCTCCTCTCCCCCTCCTCCTCTTCTTCATCGTCCTCATCCTCCTCGTCATCGTCAGAGCCTCTCTCAGAGTCATCATTTCTTCTGTTGCTGCGTCTCCTCACCTCCCTCTGCTGCTCCTCGCGGTTCTCTCCTTCTCCTGGTCCTCCTCTCTTATCCAACTTGGAGGAAGTCTCTCTCTCTGCTTTCACCCGACTCCCCACGCACCTCCTCCTCCCCTGAGAAGAGACGGGGGCAGAAAACATTTCATGTGCTGAAATACTGCTTCGTTAGCTCAGTGCGAGCTTATGCAGCACACACTGGTTTGGGGTGTCAGCATTTCTGTTGGTGTCGAAGAAATCTCTCACTCTTGGGGATGACTGTCTCTCCTTCATGTCTTCCTTCTCACTTTCGCTCTCTGACTCCACCTCCTCCTGTTTGTCAACAACTGTCTCCACCGTCACCGTTGGTGTGGAGGACTCTGTTAACGCTGCTCCCGCTGCCTTTTGACTGGCTGGTGTGGCAGGAGGGCGGGGGTTGTTGTGATGGATGGTTCTGAAAGTAATGGCTGCAGAGCGGCAGTACTCCTCAAACCCATAAAGGTACCTGACGACACAAATAAAGGGTCAGTGGTCTGTGTGGCACGAGTTATTAAACAGCCTTCCTCTGTGATAAGGCTTTGCTACGACCGCCCACACAATAGAGTGTCAGCTGTCATACTTTTACTAGTGACAGAGCGAAAACCTCGTATCTGTGTGCTTATTGCTGTAAGAAAAATCACATTACCGATACAACGCTGTGTCGTACAGCAGCGAGGAGCTCAACAGTGTTTATCGCACAGCGCAACTTCTGACTGACTTGCATTTGTGCTGATAAGAGAAGAGGACGCCGTCTTTCAGAATGCATGAACCTAGTTGGTTCATTCTGTCCACAGTTGCCTGTAAAATTATCTCAAATCCAGCAGCAACACAGTAATGTGTCTCACACTGCATAAGGAGTCATCGACCCATTACTGGTTTTCACTAAAAGAAGCACTTTTCCACTTTTGGTCTTGTCTGCCCAAAGAACATCCACTCCAGCAAACCTTGTGGCATTGTGTTATGGTCCAGACCAGCAAACTGCTTTTATAGAGGTGATTAATCAAGTGCATTTAATTAGCAGCACCTGGTTCATACTCTTTTAACCTCTATGGAAGCAGTAACTTGGTTTTTCACAGGACTGCATCTCAACATGTCTGTGAAGGTTCTCAGACTGCGATGAGTTGGATGACTAAGGAGCACGGAAAGAGAAGCGTCTGGACTTCTTTAAGGCTACGTCCACACTAATGCGTTTTCAAACAAGACGGCGTTTTGGCTCAAGGAAAACGCAGCGTTTTGAAAATGCTCTCGAAAACGCATACATTTGAAGAAGGTGCTTATGTGTCGCAGTGTGGACAGCGAAAACAGACTTTTTGAAAACGATGACGCATGTTAGTCATATGATGCACACCTTAGCTCGTGATTAGGTAGAGGATCAATAGGGGGTCCACGACCCTCCTAGGGACACTCTCATAGGGCTTAAAATCGGGGACTCTCTGAGAACGAGCTCCTTAGAGCAGCACTCGGGCTAATATCACTTCGATAAATCAGCCCATGGATTCCTAATCTTTTCAAGTTGTTTTGAAATGGCCTTATACCCCCTCCATGATTCATGAGCAGCATCAATCGATCCTCTAGACACTGCTGATGCTTTTACCTCCTTGGCATTATATTAAAACATACCTGAAGGCTGCAGACCAGCAAACTGCTGGTTTTACACATGGGTCACACTTACAGGGGATCAATTAACACGTAGTGCATTTGGTTAGCAGCACTGCTACTTACCCTCTTAATTCTTAACACCTTCTGCATATGATGATGTCATTTGTCACATGCTATTCATGTGGCCATATTCACCTAACTTTATGATCTGCTAAGGACCAGCTAATTGTTTCCATCATGTTCTGATATGATACTGTCAGCAAAGAGGTTATCACCTCAATATATCAGCCCATGGATTCCTAATCTGATCCATCTTTACATGGTCAGATACAGAGTCAGCACAGCAGTACAATTTACAGAGAGGAAATATTAGAAAAATATCAAGAGGTTAAACACACAACACTGCCTGAAAGGCACACAGCTGCTGCAGGCATGTAAAAACCTTGATGTGAGAAAAAGGATTTTAAAGTCTTAAATAATCAGGCCCCATCTTAAAGCTCTCACAGTACCGTATCACCTCGAGCCCTGGGTCAAACCTGAAGTTACCTTGGTAAGCGCCCAGTTCAGTGTAATGCTGAACAGTGCATCAAATGCAGACCTCGACCCAGATCCAAACAGAATCAGAACCAAAAAGTGAAAATTGCTTTCTGAGCAACTTATTGTTCTTACTTTTTGTAGGCAGTCTTGACATTGTAGGACGCAGCAGAGTTGAGGACAGGGATGCCCAGATCTATGTAAACCTGCTTCCACACTGTACCAGACTCAATCTGAAACACATGAGGCAGAGTCACGTCACAGCTAGGCACGCACTCCTTCATGTTCATCAGCTGCACACACAGTGGAACTAATCAGGCACTAAGTCAGACAGCCAAGAGGACCATCAGGAGCTCAGTCCAGTACTGGAACAGCACTCACACGACCCCACATTCACATCAGTCGTACGATCTGCAGTGATGTGCACTGGTAGTATGTGTGTCACCTTCTCACCTTGTGGCAGCCTCCCAGGTGATAGACCAACCTGTAGAGCTTGAAGAGGTTAAGGTCTTTGTAACCCAACACCGGAGGCTTGTTGATGGGAGTCCCTGAAAGAACCAGAGACTGTTAGAGCCAAACATCACAGTTTTAGTATTTACAAGGAAACAAGACTAAAGAGTCTTAAACCAAAACTGACAAAATGTTTAACAATTGAGCCAAAAAAACCCAAAAAATGATTTGAATTATTAGTTTGTTTTTTTAAAAGGAACCTTAAGATCACACCTGAGTAAGTGAAAAAGAAAGCACAAGGTTTGTTTTCAGATAAACACAACGTTATTTAACAAAAATGAAGCCAAAATGGTGGAACAGTGCGTTTTAGTCAGTGAACAGAAATCAGTAGGTCAGTACCCTCACTGCTGGATCAACTAAAGGCGTTTCAGGGAGGCTTCAGGATGACGTGACAATAATGAATTACAATAATCAGGCCTAGACAGAATAAATGCACAAACTAGTTTTTAAAGCATCATCTTGAGACAGGATGTTTCCAACTTTTAAGACATTTCTGCTTTAAGTGACAGCTTTTTAAGTAATGGTTTAATTACTGCCACCTTGAAGGCCTGTGGGATATGGCCCAATAGCAGAAAGACACTGCTCATATTTAACATTAAGCATTCATTAATGGTTGGATCTCTTTGGGCAGTCGTGTAGGAACTGGCTCTAACAGACATGCTGGAAGTTTGGAAGAAGCAACCATTGAAGGCAAGTATATGGACTGGCTCTCACATAGTGCTGAGCACTCAAAGCACTTTACACAACATGCCTCCTTCACCCATTCATACAAGTGCTGTCTGTGTACATGTCACACTCCAGTGAGTGTATCAGGACGTATCGAGGTTCAGCATCTCGTCCAAGGATATGCAGGCATGCAGACTGAGCAGTCAGGGATTGAACCACCAACTTTCCAATTAGCAGATGACCTAACTTGTCTAAGCTACAGCCAAACCAATCAGACCAATCAGAGAGAAAGAGTCTAAATGAATATCAGTAGCATTAAAAGTAGCTGTATGTGATGATTCCTTTATGGAAGGATTTTCCTGGCTATTCTACTGCAGCCATTTCCTTCCTTGTTTCACTTTATAGTAATGCTGAAAAGCTGTTTCCAATCAGATGCTTTTCAGATGAATCAAAGTCTGATGCTACTATTCAGCATTCATCACTGGCTGAAATACAGCCCCAAACCACGTGTTTACTGATGGCTACAGACACTCACCGTTGCAACTCTCTCCTGACTTTGTCCTGTGAACCAAAACCTTCAAATTCAGATTGACTCAATTAGTATTTATTTACCCTGAGGTGACTATTTTTAAGGTAAAGACCCTACAGTAATACAGAAAACCCCCAGCTCCGATTGGTTGAGAGTAGAGCTGGGCGATAGAACGATAACGATATGTATTGCGAAATAACTTTTTCTCGATAGAAAAATTAAACTATTGCGATAGGCCTCGCCGCTCTTGTCCTCTTAGAAAAAAAAAAGAAGAAGAACAGCCAATCCAAATTAAGTAGCGCAGAGCCGAACCAATCACAGCTGCAGCGTCACGTGACTTGTTACGTACAGCACAAGTGCCAAGCTGCACATGTGTATTTGTTTGGGAAGCAGCCAGCCGCCTTGCTGCCGGGTAATGGAGGAAACGAGTGTGCCGACTAGAGAAAAATCAACCGAGCGTGACCGAAGGTTACCGAAGAGAAACCGATGATGGTTCCAACGCCGGAGAGATTGTCGAACGGAAGAGCCAGAGAAGCTCCGTAGTGTGAAGGTATTTCAGCTATTTCAAGTCTGACAAAAACAGACCAGCGCGCACTGTAAATTGAGCCGAAAGCAAGTCTGGAAACACAATAAAGCGGTGCAGCTCAATCTCTGACTGGAAGCGCTAATTCGTCATTCGGCTTTTGTCAGACTAACGTAACTGTTAAAACTGTTGGAAAAGCTCAGCTATACAACAAGGAGAGATTGAGAATTTCCTTTTAGTTCTCAGTTTATTTGATGTTGACAAAAGTTAGTCAATTTTGTCTGTTCTTCTGTAAAACAAACTAAGATTTATTTTTAGAATTAATAATTTCTAAGTGGAATTGACAATTTAGTAGCCTGTTTTGTTTGTTCTGTTTTGAAACTTAAACGCTTTAGCGGCTGCCTTTTGTGTAGTTTGCAATATTTGCCTTTATTTATCTGAAAAAGTCTCGTGTTCCTTAAGTACATCTACCCTGTTGAACTTATTATGGGAAATAAATATTTAAATCAAAACAAGCTGCTGATTATTTCACATTTTACTTGTGAGCAACGGCACATTTAAATCTTACAAATATAGTTATTTGGCTTATATCGTGATAGATATCGTTATCGCCTGAAATGACAAAAACATATCGTGATATGAAAAAATCTCATATCGCCCAGCTCTAGTTGAGTGAGGTGAGAAAACCTGTGGCCACCAATTTCCAGTTCAGGCTTCATGTAACGAACAGTAGATGGATCAGCTGAAGGGCCAGATGCATCTCTCAGGTCTTTGTTGTTGTTTTTTTAAAGGCCTCACGCCATACCAAGGTATGCTAACTTTAAGAGAATTAGCTCTCGGGGAATCCCCGATTGGCGCAAAAATACAGTTTTAAGCCTGACAGACTGGGTTAATTTCGGTTTAACTAAAAGAACATTTATGCGACAGACTCGAATAACCCTAAAGATACAATTTAAAACTGTTTCTTTGCGAAGTGGTCTCCCGTTCAGACATCAGTTCATCTCTTGAGTTTGGTGCATGCTTTTAGGCTTGACAGATTCATAGATCAGTGTTAAGCAGCTCAACAAAATAAATGGGTACATGAATAGGCCAGCCAATAGTAAAACAGTAGTTTCAATATTGCTTTTGATAAGACTAAAGTCTTCCACTGTCTCACCTCTGTCCTCCATGAACTTGTAGAGCTGCTGCAGGAAGTGGTCTCTCTCTTCTGGATCTGGCTCCTCCTCTGGCTGGATGGACAGATGCAGACAGACATGCAGACTCAATAACAGCACATTAAGGTTTTGAATGAAACTACCCTCATCTGTGTGACAGCATCAAACTCACCTCTTCTTTTATACGTTTCCTTTTCTTCTCCTCTTCATCATCCCGCTCCTCTTCACTTTCCTTCTCCTCTTCATTATCCTCATCTTCACTGGAGGACGAGTCCAGGATCTGGCTCATATCCATTTTCCACAAATCTGGAATCTCCTTGCTGCTCAGGAACATCTGGGCTCCTTCTACACCTGCAGAGAGGGAACAGGGGAAGACAAAGAAGAGGATGAGGAAAGGAAGAGAAAGGACAAGAGGAAGAGTACAAACAGCAAAAAACAAACAACAGAAGAAGATGACAAAAGGAAATTAATGGGGAAGGAATGTGGTTAAAGAGGTAGACGGGTGTGAAAAAGGGAGACAGAAAGAAGAGAGGAGGGAGAAGAGGTGGAAATATATTACAAACTGTCAGAATGAATAATATTAATTATTATTAATTACAAAATTAAAAATGCTTGCAGCTGTCATTGCCACCTGTCAGCCTCCTAGTCCAAACACCTATGGTATCAATTTAAAAAATACTGTTGTCTCTTTCTCAAGAAGAGAATTCACAAACTTGTCAGAAACTTGACCTCTGACCTTGAGGTCAAGCTCACCAAGGCTCAACCTTAGCTATGTCTAAATTCATGGGCTGCATCCTCCTGAGGCCGATTACGTCACAGCGACGCGCCGAAGGCTGTCCAAATTCGTAGACTCCTCCGAATGCAGCCGACAAATGCGTCCTCCTTTTCCCCGAATTTGAAGGATGGGTCGGTGTGTCCTTCGTGGCCCACCATATCCCAGAATTCATAGCGCGGCCCAGCCAAACTCCAGTTTCCGGCAATGGTGGCCGCTACTAAGTTTTAAAATTACTCTTATTAATCTTTCTGGGTCACAAAATAAACTTTTAACATATTTTCAGGCGAGAAAGTAGCTGTGTAAACTTCAAATATCTGCTCGGTTTATCAAGATATCGCATATTTGCAAAAGTGCTCTGACGTTTTTGGAGACGTCTGCTACCCACCAGCTCGACAGCTAGCCGGGAGCTCGAGGGTCACTGCTGAGAACGGCACAACTCCCGGCACATCATTTTCAGATCACCGTGGACTTTTGCTACTCAAGTTAAACGTAATATATAAGTTTAGACAACCTACAAATGTTATTGTTGGGCTTTTTTTCAGTGTTTTATTTGTACGCGAGTAAATCAGTTTGGCTGAGATTAAAGTTATTAGATTAGATAAAATAAAACTTTATTAATCCCCCGGGTGGCTTTCACACAGCTGAATAAACGTCAAACAGAAAACTGATTAAACAGAAGTGTGAGACGGTCGAGAATTTACACCAGTGTCCTGTTATATTTTAGATAGCAAGGAGCAGACGGCTGAGTTTATTAAACTCCACCGAGACAGCGGTGACGCTAATCAGAAGGCGAGACCGTCCCATTTCACAGCCGTTTACTGCCGGCCTACCCGACCTCCTGAGGACCCAGCCCACGTAGACCGGGTCCTCAGGAGGATGCAGCCCATGAATTTGGACACAGCTCTTATCTGTTATCTATTTGAAGCTCCTATGTCACCTCGTTTGGACAACAGTACCCCACTGGCCTTTCACAGCTGAGGGGTGAAAAGCAGACGGAGATAAGGATGCAGATGAATCTGGCAGCTTTAAGCTGTAACTACTCACCTCTTCTGTGGGAGAACTCAGAGATGCTGATGGCACTAACGAGGTGGACGTGTCTCCTGGCCACAGTGTAACTTAAAGAATCAAAAAGAAGGAACAAGAAGAGACGAGTTGAGACAAAGTTCATGGTGAAAGAGTTTGAGCTCATGATTTCGAACACATTTTTAAAGATGTATGTGTGTGTATAAAATTATATATGAATGGAGCTCGGGGCAGATTCATATTGGTTGCTAAGTATATAAAATAGGTCTAGACATGTCACACGCCTACTGATGTTACATCAGCAGAAATGTGAATGAAATGTTGTTATTCGGACCGAGTAGGCAATCTGAATAACAACATTTTCCCTTTCCTTTACTTTCCCTGCTCATTCGGACTGAGAAGGCAGGGCACCACTGAGGTGCTCTCACGCTTTCTTCACGAGGCCATCTAGCCAGAGGGCCCATCTGTGTGCTGTTTGCATGTTCTTCCTGTGTCTGCGTGGGTTCTCTCCACATACTCCAACTTTCTCTGACAGTCCAGAGACATGCAGTTAGTGGGGTTAGGGTAACTGGTGATTATAAATCGCCCATAGATGTGACTGAGTGCAAATGGTTTAGTTGTCTGGTTGATGGCCCTGCAAGAGACTGCAACCTACCCTGCCTCTTGCACTATGACAGCTGGGATAGGCTCCAGCCCCACACGACCCTAAAAATCGGATAAGTGGAAGAGGATGGATGGATGGATGGAAGGAAGGAAGAAGTCGTGGAAATGGAGTAACCAGACACAGCTTATATGGGATAGAGACGGACCGATCCGATATTACGTATCGGTATCGGTCCGATACTGACGTAAATTACTGGATCGGATATCGGAGAGAAATAAAACATGTAATCCGATCCATTAAATATCAAAAAAGCACCTCACAAAACTTGCGACACGGCGTAACTCGGCTCATAACCGTAGCAGTCAGAGCAGTGTGGTCACGTGATAGAGCGGCTGTGTGTATTTGGAGCCTCGCTACCAAACCAGCATTTCATCTGGTAGGAAGTTTTCCCAGAGAGAAGTAAAGCAAGTGTGTAAGTTCATCTCTGAGTGTTTGTAAAGCATTCCAGCGTTAAGCTCAACAACCGATATATGGAGCGACTGCCTCTCTCTCTCTCTCCTGCTGCTACTTCAATCATGAAACTGATCAATGATCAGCTGATCGGCTTTTCTGTCACGAGTCTCTCTTGTTTGTTTTTGGCCCACTTTGCACCAGAAAGAGGAAACCAGCGGCTGAACAACAGCAGCACGTTTAACCTTGATAATCTGTTGTTAGAATTTATTTAATATTACTTTCTACACCAGGATCTTTTTCTACAGCTGACGGCTGGTAACTGTGCAGGGGCGGATCTAGCAAAGTTTAGCCAGGGGGGCCGATAGGGCATGAACAGGGAAAAGGGGGCACAAAGACATACTTTTCTTTCTTATTCTCATTTAAAATGTCGAGCTTTTAATAAATAATTATCTGAATCTTACACCCAAAGTTTTAATCTGATGTAAAATATATAGAAGTCCATTACTGTATATAGTAACTGTTAAGTCTAATATACCCTAGTAAGCTATAGTACTTTTTCCTTTGGGAACCATCTGTGCCGTCTGCAGTTCTGTTGAAGAAAGATGTTGAATCTATTTAATTATTCTTGAAAAATAATTTATTTCTGTGCATTTTTTTTTTTTCCACACTGCATCAAATTAAAGTTGATTATGTCGATTAAGCATCATGAGGTGGAGGGTGGTTCCCTATTTTTTATTTATTTTTTTGCTGGGAGTTTGCAACCCTATTAGTTAGGTTGCTTAATATTTCTGCTAAGTACTCTTTAAAATACCAGAATAGGGAGGATGGAGCAGGTTTAAGTTTATTAGATTGATGGGTTTTGCTGAACTATGAAATATTTTGGGTGCAGTGCATTTTTTGCATACAGGTATAACAGAATAGCTTTAGTGTTGTTGTTTTGTTTTTTTTTTAACTTGAGTATGAACTTATACAAAAAGCAGCAAGATATTAAAACACAGTTTTATTGATTAAAAAACACTATATCGGATTCATATCGGCATCGGCAGATATCCAAATTTATGATATCGGTATCGGACATAAAAAAGTGGTATCGTGCCATCTCTAATATGGGATGCAGAACCAGATTTGTGTTCGGGAAGAATTACATGACCTCACAGACTTCATGTGAACCTTGACTTGTGACCATGACTCAATAAATATCAAAGTGGACTCACAACTTGCCGTTGCAGAATGACCTGACCAGACATTGATCCTTCTTCACCACCAGCTCATCATTACAGCTGGGAGACACCACCTGCAGGACAGACACACCTGATTGATGGCTTTGCATACAGAGATTCTACAGAAATTTCATTTGTGTCAGTCCAAGTCCACACAGGAAGCAGTGAGCGATTCTGAGTCGTCTGTAACAAGAGTTTATTGTTGCTCATCAAACTGATTGTCCTATATTCTGTCTGTGTGATTACAGCCAGTAGAAAACAGCTGCGAGATTTGAAAATCTACATGGCAGCAACATGACTCTCACACACATGCACACCAAAGTGACAGCCTCTGACAGACACACACATCCTTTCATGCAATCTGATTTGTTCCTCCCTTAACCTCCTAAGACCCGAGCTCTTCCACAGCAGCATTTTTAATTTCTCTTTGATATTTGGTCACATTGGGGCCCGATGAATGTAAAAACAAAGAATTACCAGATTTTTTTTTCCACCTGATTTTTGTTTATAGAAAAATAAGAGCCACATATGAGGATATTTGTTTTAAAATTTGGATAGAACAGTAGCAGTATAATGACCTCGCAAGTGGACATCAGGCCCTTGTAGAGCAAAATTTAGTATTTTGGTCTAAATAACCCAAAATGTGATGTCCACATATGTGGACGCAGGTCCTAGGAGGTTAAAGTGCAAATGAAACACTAAATGCATAAAAGGTAATAACCAAACAACAAAGGACCACTGACTGTGTAAGTGACACTATAGGCTTGATTTTAACATTAAACTCATTGCTGCAGCATAAAAGCGATCCCCTTAAACTGACTTCATTTCGGTCTCCTTATATTCCCCTGAGTTACTGCCTCTGGTACTAGTTGGCTAACATAAACTAGTGTAAATGTACAGGGTGGGCCATTTATATGGATACAGCGTAATAACATGGGAATGGTTGGTGATATTAAAGTCCTGTTTGTGGCACATTAGTATATGTGAGGGGGCAAACTCCTCAAGGTGGGTGGTGACCATGGTGGCCATTTAGAAGTCGGCCATCTTGGATACAACTTTTGTTTTTTCAATAGGAAGAGGGCCATGTGACATCAAACGTATTGGTAATGTCACAAGAAAAACAATGGTGTGCTTGGTTTCAACGTAACTTTATTCTTTCATGAGTTATTTACAAGTTTCTTTGTTCACAGCCATTGACACGTCGTAGAGGTTAACACGTGAGGAGCGGATCGAAACTGCTTGCTAAGTTTCGTGAAACTGGTTCAGTGTTGGATTTGGACGCAAGAAAACTGTCACTGATGAAGAAACATCAGTGGCTGTCCTAGCTTCATTCAGCAAGAGCCCACAGCGTAGCACTCGCCGCACGTCACTGGAGAGTGGCATTAGTCGAACGTCCCTTCGGCGGATATTAGCTACTCACAAATGGCACCCTTACAAACTCCAGCTACTGCAGCATCTCAGCGAGGATGACCCAGATCGGCGCACAGAATTTGCCGAATGGGCAAAACAAAAATTGGAACAGGACCCTCAGTTCACACAGAAGATTTTGTTCAGTGATGAGGCAAACTTTTATGTGAATGGTGAAGTTAACAAACAAAACCACCGCTATTGGTGGTCTGACACTAACCCACATTGGATGGATCCTCCAAGACTGCTGGACCAAAAGTGATGGTTTGGTGTGGTATATGGGGCACAACGATAGTGGGTCCATTCTTCATCAATGGAAACCTCAAGGCCACTGGATATTTGAAATTGCTACATGATGATGTGTTTCCCTCTTTATGCACTGAAGCTGGCACGTTCCCTGAGTTTTTCCAGCAAGATGGTGCACCACCACATTATGGGTGCCAGGTCCGAGCATTCCTAGATGAACAGTTTCCTGGAAAGTGGATTGGTCGTCGTGGGCCAGTTGAATGGCTCCCAAGGTCTCCCGATCTGACCCCCTTAGACTTTTATCTTTGGGGTCATCTGAAGGCAATTGTCTATGGTGTGAAGATACGAGATGTGCAGCACCTAAAACTACGGATACTGGATGCCTGTGCTGGCATTTCTCCTGCGGTGTTGCTATCAGTGTGTGAAGAGTGGGAGAAGAGGGTTGCATTGACAATCCAACACAATGGGCAGCACATTGAACACATTTTATAAGTGGTCAGAAACTTGTAAATAACTCATGAAAGAATAAAGTTACGTTGAAACCAAGCACACCATTGTTTTTCTTGTGACATTACCAATAAGTTTGATGTGTCACATGACCCTCTTCCTATTGAAAAAACAAAAGTTGTATCCAAGATGGCCGACTTCTAAATGGCCACCATGGTCACCGCCCACCTTGAGGAGTTTGCCCCCTCACATATACTAATGTGCCACAAACAGGATTTTATTACGGTGTATCCATACAAATGGCCCACCCTGTATAGACGGCAACCAACCAACCAATCCAGTGATGTCACGTTTCGTACTGACAGAAGATGGCGCTAAACATGTTTTAAAACTTTAAGCACTTCTTCCTTAAATCCAGCCACAGAGAAAGTGTTACATCTGTCAGTTTTAAGCGCAGAGCTCCGTGGTTTAAGTTAGCCTTCATACAGTTAGTGTTTCACATCCACTTTAAAACAGGTTTGCCAGTATTTTCCATGAACTGATATTTGTTTTATGTGAAAGACATGCAAAAGATTTAACAACAATCTATATTTCACATGTGGTGATGCTAATGTGTTGCAGTTTATTACACTTTAGACATAATAAACTAAAGAAATTATTTAGCCGATTGTGGATTAGCTTTTTTCTTGTTTCTTGATTCTTTGTTCTGTTTATTATTAAGAGCACACTGATTTGTGGCTTTATATACGACTGTAATACATTTAACAATATTCCTAATATTTTGTCAGGGTTGGGAAAAAAAGCATGACATTTCCAATAAAAATAAAGATGTGCTGAGAGGGCAAAAAAGCCCACTTTGTGGCCAAAGAGGAAGAAATAAGATTAAACGAGAACAATGAACATTTTAAATAACGGATAAAGTAATAAAACCTTCAGTCTAACTTACTGTGTGGACAGTAAATCTTCACAGTCCATCATGTAATCTACTCTATTCTTGTGCTGTTCGGTAATCCTGTCTTTAAACACTTAATATCCTCACATCTCAGCTGACCTTCTGACAGCAACTAAACAGTCCTTTTCCCCACTTCAACAAGGTAACGTGGATGTTTCACCTGCAGTGGTTAGTGATCACATACATGAGGTAGTTATAGCACCACCCCCACTTTATACAGTAACTGTGTCAGTTTACCAGAGCCAAGAACCAGGCGCTCGACTCTTCTTCGTTTTCAATGCTGCAGACTTGTCCCAGCAGCTCGTCATTTAGCCGCCTCCTGTCATCATCGTCATCTTCACTAGATGAAGACTCATTGTCTTCATCGGCCCTGAGACACAAACGCAAAAATCAGAACTTGTTCTGCAGCTGGTTTCATAAAGACCATTTAACATGTCCAGAGGGAGATGGCACATCAACACTCACACAGCCTGAGAAGAACGCCGTCCACCGCGGTTTGACTTCTTGCCGATGACTGGAGTGCCAAAATGTTCTGGGTTCGTCAACGGCAGCTGATCCAGAGTCTGCGAGACAGTGTTGAGAGCATCAAATACATTCAGGTGTTTTTAGGGTTATCAAGACCTTGGCAAAGTGATCCCATCCTGGGAGGACTCACCTCACTCTCTGCAAAATGCCTCTCTCCCTTCAGACAGAGAGACGTTCGACGGAGAGTCTTCTCATCGCCGTCGTCAAACACTGAAAGAAACGCGCACACACAGTTTGTAAACCTAATCGACACCACCAATTTCAATGTTCACACTAAGCTGATCCAGCCTCATTTCAACTTGAAATCCAGCGCTCGTTAACATCCACCCAGTTTGACAGAGGACAGGCAGGGCCTGTCATTACTTGACATGTTTGACACGTAAAGTCAAATGTCTACAGTTTGCATTCGATTCACAAGCAGCTGGAAGACTACAGATACCTGAGTGTTCAGCTCAACAGTACAACTGGTAAAACTGCTGACAGAGCTTACTCTGTAGCTTTCTGAAGTGTGACATGTGATTTGTTGCTGTAATACTGCAGATACTGAGAATTATTATATGATGAATAAAGACAGATGTTAGGTCTTCCGGTTCTCCTGTGCTCAGACTGGCAGTGAACTCAAGACTCTGTTTATAAAAACCCTGTAACACTAGAAAACTTCAGTCACCAAGGCAGCAGCACTTTGAAGTAACACAGCTGCTTATAAAGATTATAATCCCCGTGGATAAGATTAGAACTAGTTCTGAAATATAATCCAGACCTTAGATCACTGTGTGTCTGCACTGCTTTGATAACGTAACAGATTCATGTTGTGGCAACCTATGAACCCTTTGTTAAATGTTGATGTGTGAGAAACATGAGGAAGCACCAGACTCACCCACAGTGTAGAGGCTGGCATCGGTCAGCTTACTGATGACAGCTTCACTGCATATACCTTCACTGGTCTTCACCTCCACTGTGGAGCCCACCTGAAGCACAGAAAAACCAAATTCAGCCCTTAGACTACAACAACAACAACAACAACAACAACAACAACGACAACTCCTTTATCAGCAGTTTGACTGTGTTTATTTCAAGTCATCAGGGCTCACAAGGACACTTTCTACATAAGGCAGGATATTTTCATTTATTACGATGGTTGTTTCAGACAAAGTGAGACAGGGCAGGCTATACATTTCTCCACAGGAAAAGAGGCACTCAGCTAGATTCCCCCAAAAATTTAATCAATGGCAACTGAAGACAAGATGATTTTCTTTAAAAACAAACAAACGTATTATTCATAAAGCACTCCAGAGCCACAGTCAGTTTTTTAATGAAATCAGCATCCTCCACCTTCTGGACCAGTATACTGTCAGGATGATTGAACACGACTGAACTAACACTTCAGGTCTACTGCTTCTTATAAACCAAGAAAATACACAAGAACTCTGATTTGTGATCAGAACTATAAAAACCTGTCATAGGCATGAATATCATAGCAATTTGGGGCTTTTCATGATTTCTTAAACTGGTTTCCAGGTTGGAATGACAGTACCATATACATCTTTATTTCAATTTAAATAGATCCAAATCACAACAGCAGTTGCCTCAAGACACTTTATTCTATAAGGTGGAGACTGCACAATAATACAGAGAAAACTCCAACAATCAAACGACCCCCTTTGAGTAAGCGATTGGCAACAGTGGGAAGGAAAAACTCTTAACGGGAAGAACCTTTTGTCAGAACTAGGCTCAGGTGAAGTGCAGCCATGTTGGAGGTGATAGGAGAGCCAGGACAAAACACTGTGGAACAGTATCGTGGACATCACGTTATTAAGATTTTTGGGACAAGTCAGATTTGTCTGAATGTGGAAGCAGGAATTTAGAGATTATCTACATCTTTGTGTCCTTAACACACGAAAAAGACTCCCTATTCATGTGAACAAACTGAGTCTGAAATATTTGTTATTTTAGAAAAAACAAGAACTGGGTGCTCAAGTTTTGTTTCAGTGAGCTGGATCTCCACCAGATGCTTTTGGTAGCCATGAAGCCTCTGGGATACTCTGGCTAATACTTGACCACTGGCAGAAAGAGTTCATTTCAGTTGGATATTTCCTGTAACGGACTCTGTGAGGAAACCAACTGGGTTTATTGTGTAGTTCAGAAATAGGGCTGATGTTGGGGCATGGAGAGGCCATTCCAGAAGCTCTGATGTGTATCTGAGATGGCTGCAGCTGCACATTTCAATGGACGACTTCTGTCGTGGCAGACAGGTTCTCAGTCAGTGGTGATGAAAAACAGTCAGTCTCTCTGCTGTTCCAGCAGATTATAGTTCATGGCAGGCTTGAGATTTGCTTGTTCTTAAAAATCCTACCAATTTCCTATCGTCGTGGGTTTTCTTCAGGACCTTGTGAAAGTGGTGAAAAACGTGTACTTATGTGCAGCTGTTTGAGCAGATCATCTTGGAATCTGCAGTTGTTGAGAAATGGCTCCAAGACATCTTTCCAACTGGTGTTAATCACAATTCTCCTTAGAGCTGCACTGTGCTCCTTGGACATTTCCCAGTTGGTAAATGGACTGATGCTTTTCTATTCTGAAAAGAGTACACAACCTGCCTCATTCACACAACCACTTTTTTCTGTGCTCTTTCTACGCAACATTTGCAAACATTCATACTCCGAAGTATGGGTATCTCGCCCAAGGATATACGGCATGCAGACTGCAGCAGACAGGGGTCGAACCACCAGCCTATCGATTGGTAGGCGACCTGCTCTACTACCCCAACTACTGCCACTCCTAGTAGTCATATTATTCATATAACCCAAAAAGTTGATTCTGTTTCAACTTTGACGTTTTCACTGGGATACGTTTCATCACTCATCCGAGTGATGACTTCAGTCTCCACACTGAAATTTTAGCAAAAGGGGGAAGTTTTGGGAGTGACGGCGGCAAGAGAGCGCAAGCAAGCGAGAGAAAGAGTTTTGATGTGAGAGATTTGTGATGTTTATGGTGCTTGAACTGTATAGTTAGTGTGTAGTGTGGTTGTTTTGTGTGTCAAAAACAATGAGGACTCTGCCAAAGGCAGACTGCAGTGTAAACACAGTCTCCAGGTGGAAAACAGGAGCGACACACCTTCACGCCTGCAGGTATCAGGCTGTGATGTGCTCCTCTGTCTTATAGTGGACAGAGACATTTTTTAGAGCAGCACAAATAATTTGTGTGGTCTCCTATTTGATGCAGAACACCTGATTGTTCTGTAAATTGTTTTAAATGGTTATTTAAAAAAAAAAAAAAAAAAAAAAAAAAAAAAAAATGTGCACAGTTTTTTTAAAACTTACAATTTCTATTTGCATTTAAAGTTATGAAAGTGATTGGTTAACCATGTTTGTGGTTTTTACAGCGAAAGAAAATTACAACTTTTCACTCTGATTTTAAGTTTTTTTCTGGTTTTAGATCAAGTGTGTTAATAATGTCAGAATGAAACAACTAAATTCAGACATGTGAGGCTGTGCTGAGAAGAGTGATACCAAACAAGGCGAGGTAAACAGTTTTTAACAGTCAAATAAAGAAGTAAAATCCAAAGTAGCCAAAAGCAACAGTTATAGTAACCCCAGAGGGTTAAGAGTTCAAGTGAACAAGTATCAGAATAAGTTAACAGTTCATCTGCATAATTACTACTGATTCTTTCGCTGTGTAATAAAAGGCTGGTGGATGGAGCAGGTTTTTCCCTCTGCATGTCAGAGTTTGTTGATTAGGTGCTTTGATGAAGGACTGCCACTTAGCTTTTGCCCAGATTTTAATAGTGATGACAGGAACAGCGCTGCTCTTTTGGACACTAGAAACATGTTTTCTTTCACTCAGCACCTCAGTAACTGCACCTTTGCTCCTTACAGTGTGTGAAAACAACTCCGGCTCCATGTTAAACTTACGAGCGTAACCATCCCTGCTGCTGTGTGCTGTCAGTCTTCTTGTTGAAAAGCTGTTGTGAAACCTTTTACTCACTGCTCCTAAATGCATTTCTATAGCAGATCTGTTTTTAGTTGCAATGTGAGTGAAACCACTTCCATCGTTTAATATATCTGTGCGCTACAGGGCCGTGTGTTAAACCAAGCATCAAAGCAAAGAAGTTGCGTCGAGGACTTTTTATAATCGAATTACTCGATGAATCGTTGCAGCCCTAAATTAAACCATTAGTAATTAAACCATTACTTTACCAGGTTACCAATGTAGCTCTACAGGGTTCTGTGCTAGGACCATTTCTGTTTGCATTATAGATGCTTCATGTAGACTGTATCATTTAAAGGCACAGGATGCACTTCATTGCTATGCATGACACCCAGCTTCAACTATCCATGGACCATCTATATCTATGATAGTCCTGCAGGTTTTAGATGCATCCTTGATCAAACACAGCTGATTAAAATGGCTAAATGACCTCCTCAACATGTCTTGAAGTTCTCCAGATGCCTGGTAATGAACTAATCATTTAAATCAGGTTTGTTGCCCAGGGTGAGATCTAAAACCTGCCGGACACGGCCCTCGAGGCCTGGAGTTCGACACCCCTGCACTAAGCAATGTTTATTTACAGCTACAGGGCACAGAGTATGGCATTGACCTTTGAACCCTGCCTTACAGGCCAAACTGTACCAATCCCTGCTTCTTCACAGCAACTGCGGCTCTCAGTTACCACTCATTTAACCTGACATTAAAAACATTTGGTCGACCCATGAGCTTTTATGCTGAGGCAACAGTGCTAACCACTGCACCACTATTCAATCATGGGCTGAGATTTTCCACACACACTAGTGTATTCTCTATTCTGACTTAGTCTTTGTTAGATATTGACACAGTATAAAATATCATGTAGTTAGTCACCTGAGGTTGCATTAGCATAATTTTAAGACCCATTAGGTCTAGATCAGGGGACTCAAACGGCATGTGGGCCACTCCTGGCACTGTCATCTCACTGGAGCATCATTTTAGTGCTCAAGTAGTACAAAAACAAACCAACAAGTAAACACCCACAAATATTTCTTAAAATGCAGTTTTAGGAAAAAGTCACTTCAAGAGCCAAACTGCATTAGATTTCTCCACATCAATATACAGGCTGCAAGTGGCCCCTGGGCCGCGAGTTTGAGACCCCTGGTCTGATTGTTTTTCATCATGTCCTGATATTGAGGAATCTTTTTTTTTCCCTGGCTCATTGTTGATATCCGATACATCTGATCCAGCTTTCTGGGTCAGTATTAGGCTAATATTGAATTAGATCATACTGCTGCCACCACACATTTTAGCCCATGGCCGTCTGCACGACAGTAATCAGGTAGCTTTACATTTAATCTGTGTGGTTTAATTGTGAACATTAAGTTAAAGAGGACTTGAGCAAATCTGAAAAGTCAAAATTACCAGTAGCAATAAACATCATGATCATCTTACCCTCAGAGATCCTTTGACCTGGTCGTCTTGCACTACCTGGGAAGTACTTTCACCTTTTAGAGTCACCTGAAGACACAGAAAGACACGAAGAATACTGATGATTTCTCAACAGAGATGAAGAAACAATGATGTCTAACAATGATGTTCCCCCTAAATGTTAAAAATAAATAAACCAGGATAAGATGAGCTGAAGCACCCTGTTCTTTATGTCCCTAACAAGAAATCTGAAACTGGAGCACGTGCACAGATGTTTGAATAACAGGAAGATTTAACAAATAAACCAAAAACAAACAAACTGTCTACAGGCGTCACCACTCAGGCAATATCGACAGTCAGCACTGACATAGGAAGAGAAGAGAAGTGAAAACTGGAAGCAAAGACTTTGCTGAGTGTTTTTTAGCAAAGTTTTTTTCCACAGAGTCGAGTTTTCAAACTGGTGCAACATCACATCTATACATCTTTTAGCTTCTGTACTGGAACATCATTAAAAGGGCAATAAAACTGACACGGTCACACACTCGTGTCCTCAACCGGGCTGTGGTGGTTGCGGTGCATGCACCAGGCTACAAAAGTCAAGAGGTGCACAACTAGCCAGCAGCTGCGACATGGTTTTTGGTGTGCAGTGAGTAAAAGTAAAGACTCCTTTATTGTTGCCGTCCTTACATTTCAGCAGACCACAATGAATGCATTGTTACATGTTTTCACTCTACACAATAAACTAGCAAGTACAATAATATCGCAAATGTAAGAAAACACAGAAAATAGTAAAGTAACAAATATAAAAATACAGTTCTGCTAAAAGGATATTACATTTGTTGGTAGCCATGGACTGTGAGTGATACTGAATACTGAGCCACGATATGCTAGTGTTTTGCACTGTGATGTAATGTCACATACAGGAGCATTGTAAGGACATCATACTGGATGTCACAGGGATTTTGCAGGTAGGGGCTGGTAAATGAAGCTCACCAGGTCCATTCACCTACGTTAGCCCTCAGTGTTCTGACGGCCTGGATGCACCTGATGCCAGAGGTCACGGCTTTGAACAGGTGCTGTCCAGGGTGAGACAGTGGGCAGCAACAGCGACTTTCTCAGCTCAAGGACGGGAACGGAGAACTGGTTCTTATAGGTGTACGTGGAACAAGTTCTTGTAGAGAATTCTCCTTCTAACTTTGCTACAATCAGCAGTTAGTACTTAGTTCATGTTAATAACTGACAAAGGTTTTTTGGGCAACATAGCATTCTTTCCATTTCCCTAATATGGAGTATCACTTAATGATTTCTATTATTACATCAATGTGTTAACTGTTTAAGCTGGACATGTCCTCTGATGATAGGACACCCACAGCTGGCTGTCTTCTGCAAACTCAGATCTCTTAGGTGACAGTCACAGACGCATTATGGGATGTTTAACCTCGAGATGAAAGACTTGGCCTGCATGCAAAAAAGTGGGTCGATATAAGCCTAACGAGTAAAACATCTGCCACATTTGAATGAAATAGTTAAGCAGTGAGTTAATAAGACAACTTCCTAAATGAATGGCTGCAGCCTCATTGTAAAGTAAATAAAAGCCCTGGTGTGTAGGCCCAACAGGCTGATGTTCAAGTAATACACTGCTAGAAATCCTGGTCTAATGTTAGAATAAACTCCATGAAGAGCTGCTGTCAATGATCATCCAGGCTCCAAAATACAAGAATGGTATCAAAATAAAAACTAGCAGTTGCCATGTTACCTTTTAGGTTTAACAAATAAGCACATGTGAGCGAGTTGTGTGTGACATTCACAAACGGGGGCGGGAATCGAGAACTGTTTTGTCAGTAATCACCCCTACACCGATCACAAAAAAGAGGGGAAATGCCTCCAACAGTAAAACATTTGACCTCACAGCAGGCAGTTACTTTGAACAAATGAAAGGTTTATTTTTCAGACAACTTCTTACTTTCACTTCCTGCATTTTTAAACAAGTATCTGTACTTTCTACAGATATTTGTAGAACAGGCTCGTTACTTTAGGTTTAATGAATTTGCAGAGAGTTATTATTCACGTCACTGCATGCCATCAAGCTGATTTGAGCCTAAAGAGTAACGCATGAAAGGCGGTCCCGTTCCCATACTAATCTCCAGGGGATGTCACATGAAACCTGATGATGTGTAACACAGTCAGGAAATCAAGTTGGCCGGTGTTTTTCTTTTTGGTTGGCAGAACCGGAGCGACTGCAGGTGTCAGTGAGCACTTCAGCATCTCGCTATCGCTACAACAGAGGGGCGGGCATAAAGGGAGTAATTTTTTTTTAAGTGGGGGGTAATGTCAAATGCAATATTTTTATCAGCAAACACACAAACTGTTGTGTCTGCAGTTTGCCTCACGGTGTGTTGCTAGCTAAAGGTGCAGCTGCTGTACTTCACAGATATAGGTGTGTACATCCACAAAGAGCAGTAAACCTCAGAGCAGCAGTAGCCCAGATCAGCTGATCACAGCCTGCAGAAAATCTACAGGAGATCTCAATAGAAATGACTGCGATTCCCACACTGAGCCACTACAGACGATTTTAGGGTTCCCCCACCTGCTGAATCCCACTTTAACAACTGACTGTGCTCATTTTCTTATACAGGAGCAAAGTCACCCTCTGCAATGTAGGACACGAAAATAAAAAAAATAAAAAATCAATTTTTCTTCTTTTTCTTCTGATTGAAGCAGAGTAAAATCAGAATTAAAAATGAGACTAACCGTTTGTATTCATCTTCTAATATTATTTTATCATTGCATTAAGGCACATAGCTCAGTTAGCTTTGCACAAAACGTCCTCCAAAGACCTACTCTTTACTTTCTTACATTTCAGAGCCTGTACTTTTAATCAGTACTTCCACTTTTACTAGAATATTTTTTAACACTATTATCTGTACTTCTACTCGAGTACAGAATGTCTGTACTTTTGCCACCTCGTCTATAAGGAATCAAAGCAGTAACAGAATCTGAATTTCTTCTTATCAATCCCCATCCCTACCTACAAGACTTGTGGGTTTGTTGTGGCACAGTGTGCGAGAGACGTACCAGCACACTGTTGCAGTATTTGCTATAGGGGAAGAGCAAAGTTACTTTAGTCAGCAGTAACTGTGCTGTATAAAAGATGTGGGCACAGGCACTGTGATGTCACCACAACTAAAGCGGATATAAATAAATTCTGCATTTGCTCCACTTTTAGAAACTGGTGGTTATATCCACCGTCTACATTCAGTTTATGGCTTTAATGTGTTACATCTAAACAAACTTTACATCAGCAGGTGTCCAGGTATACTGAGACTCACACAGCTGGTGGCAACAGTCAGCCTGGTGACTGATGTCAACCAGATGATGTTTAATACTGGAAGCTGTCGTACACTTCTTAAGCTCTGATTAATGACTTAAACGACACAATGACAGGGAAAAGGCCTTACAACAGAAACAAAACATTAAAAAGTTGTTTTGGTCATTGGCCAAATCGGGGCATCCCCAATACTGAAAGGCTGCGACCTGATTTCTTCACAGAGGTATGGGACACGTTGTTTACCATGAAGTAAGTAGTGGAACACATTCACAACACAGGACTAGATTCATATCCAGGTTTTGAAGGAACTGTGGCAAGTAGGCCACTGTTAAGCAGAAAGCTTAATTAATTAAAAACTATTCCTTTGAAAAATCAGTCCACCCCGTTTGTGTCTGACATGTACTCAGGGTCAGAAAGCACAGTGACCCAATGATAGTAAGTGGGAAACACTGACAGACCAGACTGTGGTCCTTTGTAAATCCTGATGCTCATGAGGATGAAACTTCTGCTAATCTTACCTTGACTTTCACCATGCGCTTAACAGTCTTGATCTTGGCCTCACAGAAGGCTCCTCGGTACTTGGCACTGACATCAGTCCCCACTGTCAGGTAGGCAGGCTCGTCTGCTACCTGAAATGCCAATACAAACATACACATAAGCAGCAGCTCTCAAGACTGTTTTGAGTTGCATTTGTGAAGTTTGTGTGATGGTTTCACTTTGTCAGTCTGTCATTTGTCAAAAGCCTGGAGAGCACATCCACGAGTCCTGGGTCTAATTCCAGTTTTAGGGAAATGGATCCTTTAAAAACTGATTACTGACGTACCTGTTTACATGATCATCCTGTTTACTGACCATTTGTGTGAAGTGGTTTCTCATCTCGACCCTTACCAGCTTACGTTTTTCTAAACATCAGCTGCTGCCTACATGTTCATTTTGTCTCAGTTGTGTTGACACTTTTCATCTAACTCTTGATGTAATCAGTTTGGTTCAGAAATGTTTCTTCCAAGAACCCCAAACATCAGATAACTTTCCTACCAGATACGTAATGTGAGTGAAAGTAATTAGCTTTTTATTAATGGCAATAACAGAAAATCAAGCTAATCAATCTAAAAACCAGAATAAGACATGTACTAATTAGGTGTTTCAGTCTGTCTAAATATGCAGCCGGTCACCAAACAGCTAATTATATAGTGCTACTTGTCATAGCTCCTGACCCTTTATCATGCAGTTTTACAGGAATAATAATGTTGTTGCATCTGATTTAAATCAATCATATTTTTAGGTTAAAAAAACCCCAAACAGATCCCCCACCAAAAAACTCAAAGGGATGAGTGGTCTTTGGAATATTAAAAAAGGGTCTTTAAATAATTTGCAAATCACTGTCTTCTATTTTTATTTACATCTGACACACAGTCCTAACTTTAATTACAACACTGTCTCTAACAAAGCAGTGGAAATGTGTTTACATTGTACAGCAATTGTCTGAATCCAGCTTAGGACTATAAACATTTGGCTCATCACTATAACACCACAGCACAGATCTGCATGTAAAAACGATAAACCGACACAGGAGTCGGAACTGGAAAAGCACAGTTTAAGTCATCTGTGTCTGGTTCCATCAGGGTCTCTGAGTAGGGTTAAGACATGGTGCTTAGACCGAGAACACCATCTTCAGTTTGTGTCGCAGGTCAAACACTCACCTTCATTTCTTCTCGGCTATTTGAGGGAGTCCAGCTCGAAAGATTTGGGATCACTGAAAGATAATGAGCCGACAGATGAGGTTAAAGCTTGAGGTGGCACTGAGGACAAACAGGGCATAAAGAGTCAAACAGAACAGTCCAGTTTGAAAATCATGCTAAGCTAACCGACTAGCCACTCACTTGTGTTAGCTCAGGCATTCTTTTCTAGCTCGGTCAACCCACTCCCTCCCTCCCCTCAAATCTGCCTACTCGTATCAGTTCAAATATGTGGCCCAAACAGCTCGCAAAAATGTAGCTAATAACCTTTACTTCCAGTGAACACCGGGTCCCCGGTTTGAAGAAGCGTCGGTGGTAGCTCGGTGATGGGCACGGTGCGTGAGCGGGGCCGGAGAGGGGCGCCTCTTCCCGCTCCGCTCCCAGCCCCTGTGAGTCACGTCGCCATCACAGCTTGCCATGTCAGCTAGCTGGGCTAACTGTATCACATCCACACCAAATCCGCTTGCTAGCGACCAGCTGCTACCACACAACCGAATGCCAAGACGAACGAAGTCCAAACAGCGGGCGAACGGGACAAGCTGCTCTTCGCTTCGTAGCTACGTCTAGCTAGTTGGCTAACTAGCGACTCAACTAGCTAGTTACGGAGATTTAAACGGTCCGCTAGCAAATGAGCAGCATAGCTAGAGTCCACTCTAGGTCCCACTTGGTTACGAGGTCAAAGTAAGTTTTCACTAAACAGTGTGAATCAGTGACACTAGACGTAACGAGAACTGCTGTAGATTTATTTATTTAATAAACGGTTCCTCCACAAAGGCGCCGGAGCTTCACATTTCTTCAGTGCAAAAACAACCCGACTGCCATTCAATTCAGACAGCTCCGACGAATAGCGAGCAAACGGACATCTCCCGGTCTCTCCGCTGACGTCCAGCTGCCCTCGGCCTACCGACAGTTTAAACTGTTCAAAGTTTTAGCTTTGTTCTAGGCAAAATATGAAGGTTTTATACTTACATTCACGGACACAGCAGCTTCCCCTCTCGCTCGGGCTGCAAAGCAATATACGAACAACAAGCTGTTGAGCCTCAAGCTCCGTTTCCTGAGAACACGATTGGCTGTGGTGACAGCAGTGGTCGCAACACAGAAATTTGATTGGTGGATCGATTTCTCATTTTCAATAGGACAGTCTTCACGCGGTATCGCTATGGGCTGATACAAACGCGGCGCCACTAGGGAAATGACGGCACCTGCTGGCCAGTGGTGTAATCAGAAGCGAGTTCAATAGAAAAAAATACACACGGCGATCACAATTGGCCGTCCACGCTTTGCTCCTGGCTGTAGCGCGTCTCTATTGGCGGAGCGGTCTTCCTCGTCTGTAGCGATATAACAGGAAGCCTTCCCGTGCTGGATTTCTGAGCACCATATTCAATTCACAGTTCATACTACTTGTTTGTCGACTGGGCTGACCAGAAAAATAACACGCACGATTGTGTCAGATATAAAGTTTATACGGATTTTTACATAACCACAAGCACCGGGCGCTGGTTTGTGACCGCTTTGTATTGCCGGTAACAGCGAATCGAAACAACCGGGAAAAGGCGCTTTATGACGTACTTACGTGTCCTGTTGTTATATGCAGTGTTTTCACATGTACGCGGAAATCAAAGAGGCCGTCTCCTGCCCCTTCCTAATTCGCTGGTAACTCATGACTTGACAACATACAGTGCACACTTTATTAAATGTGATTTGGTTCCACATCTGAGACGTCACTGTATGAACCACGCTCTACAGCTTTACCGGATAGATGAGCTGCAAAGACAAAACGGTAGGCGTTTGTTTGGCGTACCGACGCCACAGGAAGACAGCACAATCGTGTCGTGGTGGTCACAGAGAAAGTGACGCTGTCATAGGTCCAACTACACCAAATCATAGGCTACCAAACAACAAACACGTATAAATACGAAACAGTTTGATATTATTTATTGTTAAAAACACCCCAAAGACATTAAAACATCTCATTTGACCTGCTAATCGTATTTTGCATTCATTTTTCATTAGTTTAGAAAGTGAAATATTTTTGTTCAAAATGACCTCTCTTTGTGATGGAGGTCTTGTATAAACAGTAGCGGTTTTAGATACGGGCGACACGGGCGGTTGCCCGGGGCGGCATCGTGGTGGGGGGCGGCATCACGTTCCTCGGCAAAAAAAAAAAAAATGCTCGTACTCATGCTGCCCCGACGTCAGCCAGCGCATACTGGGAATGGCACAGGCACCGATCGGTTTTCTATCGCCCATTTGCTGGGAGTACGGGCGCCCTCCGTTTGCGAGGTGCGCCTGCTGCTTGCAGCGCAGAGAGGAGAGGGCGGGGCGGCGGGGGATTCTCTGGCTGGCTGGAGCAGCATCTAATAATCAACTCGCAAAATAAAAACAAACCAACAAACACGAAAACACCAGACATCATGATACAGACTTATAATTCGCACCGATGTTTTTTCGAAATTCTGTACACGAAAAGTGAGCGCGAGAGCCCTCGGTGCACCTGCTCGCTGCTGAAGTCAAAGTAAACTTTATTGTCATCTCCGCTACAGTCCAGTATATAGAGACGAGACGACGAGGCTCCAGTTACAGTAGTGCAAGTAAACAAACAATAAATATAAGAAGAGTAAGAAAATAAATATACACTTTAGGACTCGGGGTAAAGGATCAATAACAATTTAAAATGTACAGTTTGATGATGCGCAAGAGGGAGTGTTCGCCCAGGGCGCCAAACAGGCTAGGACCGCCACTGTGTATAAACCTACTATAAAACCACTAGTTAATAGTATTCATGTGGTTGGAGCTCTGCATGCAAACAAGTTTCTTTTCCTTTGGTGCTTTTTGTGTTTATTTAACCAATCAGCTGACTGAAACACTGAAAACTGTTTGTTCTGCAGCAAAAAAGTATATTTGAAAGGTGGAATTAAAGTTTCAGTGCTTTTGAGATTGTTTGGATAAAATACTTTGACAAAGATCAGTTTTTAGTTTAAACAGTTTCTCATCCCTAATGTTTTTTTGTACATTGTACAAACCTCTGGGTTCTCTCCAAGTCACCACAGATTTATAATCACTGTTTATCAACACTCTCCCAAAAAAAAAGTAGTGTGAACTTTCATTCAACTTTTATTTTTAAAGCTGAAATTCAAACCAAAAACAAGACAACAGATGTGAAAGTTTATGAACTATAAAACCAACAAAAGAAACAGATGCGCCCGTCAGCAGAGGATGAGTTTACATGTTGTCTTCATCCGAGTCGTCCTCTTCTTCCAGAGAATCCTGAAACACAAAAAGCAGTCACCTGAATGTGCCCACCACAGGAAAGTAGAACGACTATGGAAATACGTTCTCTACTCAAGTCAGACACGAATAGCAACGTCGTAAAAATGAAGGCTGGTTCCAAGAGTCGATCCTTACACATTCACACGTTATTAGGTACAAGCTCACGGCGTGTCTCCACCGTACAAAAAACTGTTTTGGTCTGTATGGATCCCTTCTCCCTTCCTAACAAGTGTGTGGGAATACATTTACTGTAGAGCTCACACATTTAGGCTTTAATAAGAATGCAGCTTCTCCAACTGTTAGATTTTCACAATGGTAAAAATGAAGCCCTCCACAGTCTGACATCTAATATCTGCTGTGAGATCCAGCCGTCCGAGACGTTTGTGGCCAGACGCCAACGGGTGACATCAGAGCAGCGTCACAGTGGCTACATCTGTTTGTGTTGTATCGTCTCTATCTGCTACAAAGGATTTTCACCCACCTTGGCATATTTTTCTGCTTCCTCTCTGACATCTTTGGGTACCAACTCGTGTCGTCCATTTGTGACTGTAAGAGAACACATGTCACCATGGCAACCACAGTACTAATGAAGAATTACTTGGAGTCTTTTTCCAGCTTGTCTTAAAGCTCAACATTATTCTGCATGTTATGCTTCTTTATTTGTCTGTCTCATTAGTTTAATGTGGCCGCGTGCAGCTCATGGATTGGTCAGACAGCCAAGAGGCAGTGACATCACAGGAACTCAGTCCAGTGAGCGAAACCTTCTGGATTGTCATCATCCCTACATGATGAAGGCGTCAGCTGACATCACTGTTAAATCTAGAAGCTCCACACTAAAAGTAGAGACAGACAAACGAGTGGACAAGAAGCAGAGCACTGATGGTTCTTACCTTCTCCAACCCAGCTGAGCTCCAGCTCAAAAGCCTTATCCTTAACCTCATCGTGAACAATGTAGATTCTGCAAACATCAAAATACAGACTGTAGGAATACAGATACACCACGTGTGCAATGTACTTTAGACTTTACACAGTTGACTTGCAATTTTTCTGCACTACATGACATGGGAGTTTTAGTTCCCATTTTCTGCACACGCGCGCACGCACACACCTCTCTTACAGGTGACACAGTTCAGGAGTTCAGAAAAAATGAGTTTGGAAGTTGCTCACTCACATTTTGGCGACCTCTTTAACCAGTTCTCTGCATGTCATGTCCTTCATCTGAGACACACACAGACACAGAGGGAACAAGCAAAGATAGTATCAGACACACTGATCTGGATTAGGAAACTAATATTATTCATTAACTATTAATCTGATTTTTTCTTTTACAACACAAATGTCCCAGAAATATCAGAAATGTAATTGAAAATGTTTTTTAACTAAACGTGTAAAAATGCCTTTAAACATTCCTAAAATGTCAGTGAAGTATGTGCAGAAAATGTTTTACATTTTAAAAGAAAAAGCAATCAAAATATGCAGATCTCAGAATTGTAACGAAAAGGTTGAAAATAGACATTTCTTTAATAATTATGTTGGAAAATGTGTCAAAAAAAAAAAAAAAAAAAAAAGATGCCAGAAAAACTTTTTTTCTTTCTTTTTGCTTCAGCTCCCAGTAGATGCAGCTATGGAAGAAATGTGAAAATCCCAGGTGATTTCAGAAAAACTGACCTCTGACCTTGCAGTGACAGTCACCAGGATTCAAACCTGTTTGAGATTTTGTTTGGCGTTCTCACCCTGACCTTGAAGTCGAGGTCACTCGACACATACCTCAACAGCCTTTTATGGCTGCGGTTAAAAAGGTCAATATCAAAATTACATCTTGAAACTACTTGAAACTGTTTTTACGTGAACCTCAAACATTATTAAACTGAACCTTCTGACTTTGTTTTAACCTGAGTCACAGGTGAGGTCAGGATCAGCTGCTTTACAGACACTGACGCCACCAGCTCACATGTATTAAGGTGACACGTCTTCATTAACAGACAATCTTTCTTATCTTATTAAAGATTTGTTAGTGCGAAAGCTAAAGTCGTGGTTATTTGACAGATGAAGAACTGGATCTAGAATAAGAGTGCTAACAGAACTAAACTGGACTCATGTGAATGTTGCAGGTTCAGACTCACCTGCAGTTTTTCAATCTCAGTCTTGGCAGCTTGTTTTGCCTTTCCGATGGCACATCCCCAGTAACCCTGCGCACAAACACACACACACACAGACACACACAGTGTTGTTACTGCTGCTTTAACCAAGGTCCTACCTGGGTTCCCACCATATACAGATGTGAGAGCAAACTCACGTATGAAATGCCGGACGGGTCGACCATGTAGAGCTGGGGACCGTCGTCTTTGTCGTATGAGCCAAGGATGAAACTGAAAGAGAAACAACCAGAACACAGACATGAAGGCATCGATTTATTACTGTGCTCCTAGAGTGAAGGAGGGGGACCGTGATTAATAATAATACTAATAAATAATAAAAACTACAACAATACATTTCATTTATTATGTTCCTCAACCTACAACTTCCTGTCCACTTCATTCAAACTCAAATTCAAGAGGTGACCTGAGATTTTTTTATTTATTTTTTTTAAATGTCAGAAAGTCTTTTCTTTTGGTTGGCTGATGTTTACAACAAAGAGAAAAATACCTCCCACATAAAACATGAATCCTTTATCCATTTTGGGTAACCCTGTGATTATCCTAACTGCATTAGAGTTTTTAAAATGGATATTTTGTTGCTTTAACCATTACAATGTGAACATCCATATATTCAAGAGAAGGCAGACATGTCAACGGAACATACATCCAAAATTAGGTAAGACACCAGAACAACTTGGACCAGGGCTCTCAAAGTCGTGGCCCAGGGGCCACTTGCAGCTTGTATATTGACGTGAAGAAATCTAACGCAGTTTGTCCCTTGAAGTGACAAACTGCGTTAGATTTGTTGTTGTGTGCAATGTTAAAATAAATTCTTTAAATGATTTAATATGAAGGCAACATGAGCAGAGAGAACAAACATGCTGAGGGATTGGCTGTGTTAGTTCAGTGACAGAGTCGCACACTAATGTGTACACTCATGTCTGCACTTTGATTTTCTTACATACGAACACAATGACAGCAGAGGTGCTGCCACGTGTCTGTCCAGAAAGAGACGACCAATCATTTAAGTTTGAGACCCCTGACTTAGATGAATAAACACCAAAGGAAAAAATAAGAAAATCCATTTCTGGAGCAAGTTGTCTGTTTAAATGACCTCCAACTGTTTGATAAAGGCTTGTATGTGAACTATATGCTGCTCCCCCTATATGCTTCCTCACCCTGATGGCCTGGAGAAATTCTCTCGACTCTCAAAGATGCACTTAAGAATGAGAGAATCCTTCACAATGGGAAAGAATTCCAGGTCAAGTGTGAAAATGGAAATGAGGAAAACATACATTTCCATAAGGAGAGGCTCTCTCTGTCACTGATCTACGTCACAATCCTCATCTTTTATTGACACGCACATCCACACAGGTAACCAACTAACTGTACACAGCACAACACTAATATGACAACACTGATCGTTTACTCTGAACAACACTGAGCTGTGGTCCTGAACACATCATGACTTTGATCTTTGACAGTGAAAGGAACACAGACCGGAACTTGAAACAATTACAACTTTGAATCTGTCAGGCCTAAATAAGTTTTTTCATTTAGCACATGAAAGTTGTGTATTTGTGGGCGTGTCCCTGAGTTTAAGGTAAATACAGCAAAGGGAGGCTGTGTCCCAATTCAGGGTCTGCACGCTTGAAGTACGCATTTTAAGTGCGAGTACGTCACTGCCACGCAACGACGGCTGTCCCAATCCAAAGTGTACTCCACATGCGCCGTCGATTTCCCCAAATATCAAGCGTGGTCCGGTGCACGCTTCGTGGTCCCATATATCCCACAATTCATAGCGCGGCGGTGGGTGTGGATAATTTTGTGGCAAAATACAGCAGAAGCGGAGCAGCCAAAGAGTGAACTGTCAAAAGTAAGTACTGAATATCATGTCACTTATTTATGTGCGAATGTTTAATAACGAAGAACATTAAAACATTACTGTTGGCCACATGTCGGCAAAGTTGTGTGACATTAGTGATGTTTGTACTTTCAGCGTTAACTTGGTTTTAAAGCCTCTACTTCAATATATATATATATATATATATATATATATATATATATATCTGATGATTTTGTGGATAATTAAAGTCAGTCATATATCCACAAACACAACAAGCTGAAAGTCAGTGATGCTGCTCGGTTTGCAGTCCTGAATATCACGGCACAAGCAGGATTCACTGCACTGTTAATGTGAGCTATGTTATATTGCTGCCTCTGTTCGGTGGTGTCGAGCCAAACGGACTTTAACGTGTGTTTGAACGAGCTGACGGTTCACTCGTTAAGCTGAAAGAAAGATGCTTTAATCACAGCAGTCACACATGTGTCCACTGGACCATCTGGGAACTCTTCTTGTTCAGCACTCGTAATAACACAAACACTAAATCCTCCTTCTCTGGTGCTGTTGTGTAGCAGTGTGTACACCTGAGACTGTCACCTGTCTGTCTGTCCTGCACTCTCTCTCTGTTTCTTTCTCTCTGATTGTGGAATAAAAGTATGAACATGTGTTTATAAGTTACACTTGTGTTTGAATCCTGCAGCTTATCACACATTTGATTTCCATGTGTGACGACTGCAAGTGTCCAGAGTGAGGACAGACTGAGGGACCCACTGCTGCACATCATCTGTGAGGCTTTGCAGCCCTGATGATCCACCAGGACAAACTCAGCAGTGTGTGAGGAAGAGGAGGAGGAAGAGCCAGCAGCAGCTGACAGATGGAGAGAATAGACAGACTGTTCCCTGTTTGTGAAGGACTGCTAGGAAAGTTTAACATAACTGTCTGTCCTGAATCAGTCTTATTAGGTAATGTTCAAATAATGTGATCATCCAGTGTTTTCAGTGTGGGAGAAAGTACTCAGGGCCTTCAAGTTACACACTATGAAAGGCAGCAACAAGTTTAATGTTCAGAAACCTAAAGTCTGTATCAGCAGCAGAATGGAGCTAAAAATAAATGTTTGTTTCAGTTCTATGAAGCTTTGAGTATTTTGGATCAGTAGCTGCTGTGTTTGTTGCATCATATTGCTGTAATTGTTTATATGCTTTATATATTCTGAGCTAAGTTGATCTATAGTGTTACATCATATTCTATAAGGATGTTATGTGTTTGTAGACTTTCTGCCCAGTTTGACCCATTTAGCAGAAGTCAGCCTGTTTAAGGCTCTGATATCTATTCTGTGTGACTTAAAGCAGTTATGACATGGTCTGATTTTCTCACCCAATAAAGGAATATTTCATATATCAGTCTACTCTTCATTCTATCAGACACAGTTATCACAGCTCGTACATTTGCTTTTTATAAATATATGTAAGAATTGATCCAAATTTAGAACCAACATACTGACGGAACAACATTTGTCTCTTATATATGATACATCTATATATGCACTGTCACAGATACTCGTCTTTGAGTGAAGATTTAAGGTGACAGGAAATATAAATAACTGCAACGTGAATCTTTGACCCAGAGTTCAAGCTCACTGCTGTGCTGTAATATGTAATATGTGTGTGTATATATATATATATATATATATATATATATATATATATATATATATAAATAAAAATCTGACAATACATATAATATTGGCCATATTATATTTACATTACCAAAGTGAGATGACTTTAGTCTCATGAACAACATTAGCTAATTGATATTTACTAACTAATCTTAACTGACTGTTCAGTACAGAATTGAAGCCCAACAATCATGTTTTACAGTCCTGTGGTCTCAGCCTCAGATACTCAACTGATCAAAGTGATGTCAGAACAAAAACGAATGACCAACAAAACATTTTTCTCCTTCATTTCTGTCAATCAAAGCTGTATGTTTCTCGCGGTTAGTATCATGGTTGCTAGGCAACCTGAACAGCGCGACGAAGGCTAGACCGTCCCATTTCACAAGCCTCTCACTTCTGCACTTCTCGTACTTATAGTACGCACCGTACGTAGTACGCGTAGTGCGCCGCGTACTTCAAGCGTGCAGACCCTGAATTGGGACACAGCCGGAGTCTGACAGTCAACAGGAAGTGATATCACAGAAGTTCTCCCCCCCCTCCCCCGCCGGGTATGTACCTCAGTCAGTCATCGCTGTGATGTGTGTAGTACATTTGGATCATTTTTAAAAATAATACATATGATAATTATTATTATAATATTTGTACAATACTTTATGTCACCTGAGCTGTAAATGAAGTTTGACTGATGACGGCTCTAACATTAGAAGAATCCAATATGAAAAGGAGCATCAGCGGTCTTTTCTAGTAAGAGGGTTTAATCAGGAGCCGTAGGATGACAGCAAAGCTCAGGAGCGAGTAGTGACATAAATGGTACCAAGCTAAACTTTAATGCTATCTGATGTGATTGTGTGAATGAGGAGACTGAACCGTCTTTTAGACAAAATGACTCCGGCTCAACACGAAGGAGGAGTCAGACAGAAGCTCAGGGTTTATTTGAAAACGCTGAAGGAATAGAAAACGTGACGGCAGCTCCGCTCCATGTTTTCATAATGTTAACATAATTACTGAAACTCACCTGCAGCCAAACGGCCTCACGGCGCTGTACAACGTATAGGCATGGACATACATGGCCACTCTGTCTGAGAGGTGCTGCAAGGAGAGGAAATACTATTAGGTTAAAACCATTCAGATCCCCATTCTGTGGCCCCAGACACAAACAAACAAGCACATGGTATTTGCTAAAATGATTTTATATGATCGATCAACTAATTGACCAGCTGTTTTAGACGAGAGGCATTGTAAGAAATCCTGCTACTATACTAAGAACAAATGATACCATATATGCAAAGGCAAAGTCCCTAATAGCAGCTTAAAAAGGAGGAAGTTAGACTTGTAGCACATTTGAATGGGCTCCTTCGTTTCACACACGTTCACTGGGTGAAAATACCTCGTTGATGCCAAAAGGTCATTTCAACCAAGCTATGTAGAAGATCATGTCTGAATGCACAGCACATTCAACTACAGCAGATGAGTTAAAGCAGCACAAGCCCACACCAGATGCCACTCCTGTCAGCCAAGAACAGGAAGCTGGGGCTCCAATCAAATCAAAGTGGCTCACCTTATTAGCCAATAGGAGGGAAGTGTTGCCTGGTGAAGTGTGAACATATGTTTCACTTTCATTTATGCTTCTCTCATGTACGCGATTATTACTTGTTGTGATTCGATGTCTCAACACTGATTTCCTAGCTCAGCTGATCAGTAGCTATTAGGGGACAAAACTTTTTTTGTCCAAATGCAAAGTCCATGTCCTTGACAACAATCTGGAGGCAGAGCATTTCTAAGTTTGATTTTGTGTTTCCTCGGGTGGTTGCTATAACACAGAACAAGAACATTAGAATACAGAAGAACTGACAAAGACTTTTTAAGCTTCCAGGGACGGCTGTTTAACGCATCCATGGAAAATACATTGTTCCTCCAAGCATCCATGCTAGTAACATAGCTGTATGGGCATGTCACATGATACAGCAGAGGAGCAGTTTTTAACTTTTTTCTTGTACAACCTGGAGTTTCAGACATTTGGCTGCAGAGCCACATGTGACTCTTTGCCCATCTTCAGTGGCTCCCTGTGGCTTTACCAAAGTAACTAGACAAATATGAATACGGCTTATTGTGTAACATTTGAAATGTTTATCCATCACTGTTGTGACCTTTTACATTTCCTTACTTTCAAACTGAATAAGCTACGATTCCAAAGATCCTGTTTTATTAGTAACATACAATTACTATTTATTTTACAGCTGGAATTTCATGAATAACACTTTATTTTACTATTATTATAATGACAATACAAAATTAAAATACCTGATCATAGAGGAAAAAAATGGTAACAAAAAACAACAGGAAGCTGATGCGTTACCTTCAGAGGAATGTCGTGTCCATAGTTTGATCTGAAGTTAGAAGCTTCTTCTCTGGCAACTTCAGCGAGTGAGCGAGCATCAGCTAATAGGCCAGCTACTGCCTGTTGAGAGAGAAGCTTTACTTACACATATTCATGTCACAATAAGTCTGTGAACACACAAAATAAAATGTTTCACAAACAGAACGTGGTGACCATTTCAGAAAGTGATATCCTGCAATTTCCAGGTACAAACATCTCTAAGTGAGACGGTGAGCTGCGGATGGAGCGGGTCAGAAGAAACAGTGTTTCGATCTCATCGAAAGCTTCAGTATGTTCAGCATCTTCAACATCCAAGAGATCATTTGGATCGCAGACTGGAGCAGCTAGGGATCAAACCACCTTCAGATTAGTAGATGACCTGCTCCACCTCCTGAGCTCCTGCTACACCATTTATCCATCTATCACAACTGGTCCAAGGAAGGAACAGGGGGGCTGGAAAGGCTGTCCTCTGTTTCAATCCAACAAGCGAGTTATTGTAGCTCAAACTGCAGAAACAGTTCATGCTGGTTCTGATACATGCTGAGCACATCCCCTGCTCAAAGTGCCGGCCATGGGCATGTGAGCATCAGAACCGGACCACGGTTCTTTTACACCACGTGGCTGGCTGGGATAGTGTGCGTGGTTTCCCTGGGAACACCTGGCACCAGGATACACTACGGGAAAAAGGGAAGCTGGCAGAGGCAGTGTGACGCTTTGGGCAATGTTATGCTGGCGAACTTTGGGTCCTACCCTCTACAGCACCTTTTCCACTACTAACTACTCAAATCAACTCAACATGGCTTGCCACGATTCAGATCAACGGGTTTTCCATTACAATCAATTACCACCTAATGTGCATGGTCGTTGTCATAGCAACGCATGTCCCGTGATATAATTAACGCTACAACAAAGGTTGATATCGAGGCAAGGATATAGCTGCTGCTCGCTCACACAACAAAAACCATCAAGCTGGTGCTGCAGACACCAAGTTAGCCAAGACAGCTGAAAGCTTATCACTTTGTGTCAAAGGTTGTCTTTTTAGTCTGATCTATGAGGCAATGTCGCTTTTGACACTATCCAAAACAAAAAAGAAAAAAAAAGATGAGCATGAAGACAGTTTTTTTTGCGCACCGATGCACACATTTATGTAGCACAGCTGAATAGACCTGAAATGTTTTTGACGGCTTGTGTGGTTACCATGCCAATGTGTCTGTCGATGTTAAAGATGCGTTTGTTGGAGCCCTCCTCGTACAGTTTAGACAGGACTAGCTTCTCCACCCCGAACACCACCCCATCCTTACACCGGATTCCAATGGCTGTGCTGAACATCACAACATGGAGACATACTTGAAAATTTGATCATGACATGTCTGGAAACTAATCAGAATTATTAGCACCATTAGCACTCTGGGTTAAGAAGTCAGTTGGTTATCAACACTGTAGAAAAACAATTTTTTTCTTCATATTTAACCACCACATCACATTCAGTGGGGTCTGGTTTTAGTTCAAAAAACATAGAGACTGACCTGCTGTTCTCTACAGCCTTCATGGCATACTCCACCTGAAACACTCGACCATCTGGAGAGAAGGTTGAGGCCGACAGGTCATACTGCAAGACAAAACAGAAATAGCAGCTTCCAATATTAAACTAACTACTGATATTAGTAACAGGTATATAATCAAACTCACACTTTCATGTGGCCTTAAAGTTTTAATTAATTAAAAAAGAGGGATGACTGACTTGTAGTCTAAAATCATTTGCACATCATTTGCCCAACTTGTGTTTTGGGTAAACATGTGCAAAATATATTCAGGGACTGTATACCTGAACCCTCTGAGGAATACACCCAGACTTAGCTTGGTGTGTTGGTAGAATTCAGGAAACTAAAGTATATTTCATTCTTTGTGTGAACTGGACTACTTATATTCACTCTCACCTCAGGTGCACCAAACACCTCATTGGTACCCTGTTATCTGACAGTAGCAAGGTAAATGTTTATGTTTAAAAAAACATAAAGTTGTTTTGTTTTTGTTTTTTTTAGAAAGCCTTTGTTAAATAAAATGAACCCCAGAGATAAACTAAATAAAAAGTTACTCTTCTCATAGAGAGAATTTAGCTGGCACGCAATTCTGAGTCATTCTGAATCCAGTTTGATGGAGGCTAACATCTAAACACATAAATATCGTGAATTCCTGTAATTACAGTGATAAATCGAATAATTAACGCCACAGTAGAAAGCTTTTTTAATTCTTATAAATTGTTAAATTGACAAAAAAATCCTGAATCGGGACTAAATTAAACTACTTTCAATTTCAGTTTAGCTTCTGTTAGCAGGCCTCATTGTGACTCAGCAGGCTAACACTCTAGCTAGCTGCAGACTGAACTGAATGAACATAATTTGAACTATAAAAGCAGAATATTTTCCGGAAAACAGGACTAAAGACAGACTCATAAACGTACGAGTGTACGTAAGTTAAAGCTTCTTCTCAAAAAGCACTGAAACACTCACCCCAGTCCCGATAGAGCTCATTTTAATACCGACTGTAAATTCTATGCATAGGTCCCATAAAGCGCTCTCAAACCACTCTTCCGGTGCCTCCTCACGCGTTTCACACAAACTTCCGGTGACAGCCTTTTACAATAAAAGCTTAAGTTACATTAAATATAGTTTTTAAAGCACCACGGTTAGGTGTATTTAAAAAATAAATGTCTGACAGATGATAGCTAGATATGGCATGGCGCTGTAGTGATTCATAGATGAAATAGTGAAAATAAATAAATAAGCATTTCTGGAGGATTTTAAATACATTTAAAATAGTGTAAAATACACGTGGTTTTAAATATAATTTTAAACAAAAGATTATCTTATAGCAGCACGGTGGCACGGTGGTTAGCACTGTTGCCGCACAGCAAGAAGGTCCTGAGTTCAATTCCACCATCAGGCCAAGGTCTTTCTGTGTGGAGTTTGCATGTACTCCCCGTGTTTGTGTGGGTTCCCTCCGGGTACTCCGGCTTCCTCCCACCGTCCAAAGACATGCAACTTGTGGGGATAGGTTAATTCACCAGGTGTGAATGTGCGAGTGACTGTGAGCGCGAATGGTTGTCTGTCCCTGTGTGTTGGCCCTGCGACAGACTGGCGACCTGTCCAGGGTGTACCCCGCCTCTCGCCCTATGACAGCTGGGATAGGCTCCAGCGCCCCCCGCGACCCTGGAAAGGGAAAGCGAATGAATGAATGGATGGATTATCTTATATTACAACAAACTCAGATGAAGATTTTTATTTACCATCTAATTTTTGTAAACCATAAGATAAGATAAGATGCTGTGAAGGGGATTTTCTTATTCAAAGAAACAATTCTACAGTCATCCATCCATTCATTCTAGTCTTCTCTGGTCTTTTTTTTAAAATCCTTTTTAAGAATTGTTTGGGAATTTGGCCATTCCTAAAGTTCTTTCTATCGCTCTGATAAGTTTCTTTTGGTTTTTGTCAGCCAAATCTCTTTGACTTTGGACCTCATATTAAGAGTTTCAGTGAAAAATTATCAAATGCAAGTTCAGCAGTTGGACTAAATTCCAAGTCTGTATTTTTCGGCTTGTATTGGGCTGAAGCAATAATAGCTGAGTTCATGTAACACTGATTTCTATGACAAGCTGGTGCAGTCTACATGTGGTTTGTGGACTTGGAGAAGGCCCCAAGTGGAGGAGTTTAAGTATCTCGGGGTCTTGCTCAGGAGTGACGGGAGAAGGGAGCGGGAGATTGACAGATGGATTCGTTCTGCGTCTGTACATGTTTGTATTAGTTAACTAATGAACGCTAACGATCTTCATCATTTATTGTAGATTCTTTGTTCACTTATCAGACGTTTGTCACTCTAATCAAAAGCGGAGCTTCTGTTTGCCTTAACAGTGATCGGTGGCTCCTCATGGGTCATTGAAAAGACCAGCCCCTCTCCAGGAGACTGGTTCCAGTACCTAAGCAGTGCGTTGAGGTGAGCTCAACTATATCTAGCTGGGAGGTGAGGTAGGGACATTTCATGTCCCAATCACTAGTTTTGATAGTTGGTGATTAGTCTGCCAGGCTCTCGGCCCGTGGTTGCCACCGACTGCTACGGCGCCACCTGCGCGTGGTGGGGCTACAGGAGGATGGGCCCAGGCCGGCCTAAGACCAGACTAAGCCTCGGCCACCAGACCCCCGCCCTTGAGCACCAGACCTGGGCCTGGCTGGGGCGGGGGTTCTGGTAACCCTATCCTGCGCAGGGTGAACTGTTCCCTTTTTGTTCTACTCATAGGGCTCTTTTGAATTACTTTTTGTCTGGTCCCTCACCAGGCAAGATAGACCCTGGTGGATTTTCGTCTTGATCATAGTATGATTGTTTGAGCCAGGGTTTTTAGGTGCCTTGTCAGGTGCCTGCTCTCAAAAGCAGTAAATTGTTTTATTTGACTGGATCAAAAAAAAACAATTGGGGCGATCGTGGCTCAAGAGTTGGGTGTGCGTCTTGTAATCAGAAGGTTGCCGGTTCGAGCCCCGGCTCGGACAGTCTCGGTCGTTGTGTCCTTGGGCAAGACACTTCACCTACCGCCTACTGGTGGTGGCCAGAGGGGCTGATGGCGCGATATGGCAGCCTCGCTTCTGTCAGTCTGCCCCAGGGCAGCTGTGGCTACAACTGTAGCTGCCTCCACCAGTGTGTGAATGAATAGTGGAATTGTAAAGTGCTTTGAGGGTCCCGAAAAGCGCTGTATAAATGCAATCCATTATTTTCATTAAGTTGAAGCTCCAAGAATTTAATTTGTTTTTATACAATTTCAGTTTGATTTTTGTAACAGGCTTTAAATCTTATGCTGGCACTAGCCTCGGACTAATTCAGACTAGACATTTATTTTCGTTTCAACATATCTGAAAAATTCAGCATCTGCCATGATTAGTGCCTCTGTTCTGCCTTTCAATCCAGATTTCTCCAGTAGGATTTCTTGATATCGACCACTTCATCTATCTGACGACATGTACAGGAGGATGCACTGGTGCGCCTGTACATGTCGTGCATGGACCTGTCCTTCCATATTGCTTCCTCTTCTTGCTCCCCTCTTTCCTGGGTTTCTGCTGCCTGAGATATTCACCTACAGTAATAGGTGAATACAGTAATCTGATGTATTCATTGATCTGCTTCATGGATTCTGGCCACCTTCCGTCCACTTAGCGTAAGGGTGCTGGATTTGGGTCGAAACCCTCCAAGCATGGTAAGGAGCCTTCTTGTCTTGATGTGAGTGACTTCTATCGCCTCCTTTGGCCAGCTTATTCTCCCAGCAGGGTACCTGACGATCGGCAGGGTGCAGATGATTGCTCAGATCTTGTTCCTCCCATTAAGACATGTGTCTGACTTCCAGAAATCCTACCAGTGACTGGACAAAGCTGGACTGAAAGACAGGCCAGAGACACTGACCATGGCAGCACAGGATCCATACCGGCTGGGGTCTGCCACACCAGGTAAGATGACAGGTGCAGGGTGTGCAAAGGTACCGCTCAGACAATCCAGCAGGAGGGTGCAAGATGGGCACACATGGAACGCCATAAACGTGAGCATAGAAGTCCCGAGGTCAAAATGGGACACACCCTATTTATTTCGTTTATGATGGATACAAATATTATGTCTAACCAATAAAAACAAATTGTTCAGAGATTATTTGTAAGAAAACTGTAAAGTTTTATTGAGTCTCAGTACGATCAGGGTGGATTACAGACCTGCTGAAGTTTAAACAACTAAAATGTTGTGAATTTCATAATCATCTTTTATTATTTTTCTGTTTCCATCTTGAATCAGCAGAAGCAGCTTTGGTCACACAAGATTGAAAAACATTCGTATACAGTTCATTAAAAAATAGGGATAAGAACAGAAACTGTTTTCATTTGGTGACTTAACTTTTTCTTTTCAATGACCCATGAGGAGCCACCGATCAGCGTTAAGGCAAACAGAAGCTCCGCTTTCGATTAGAGTGACAAACGTCTGATAAGTGAACAAAGAATCTACAATGAGTGATGAAGATCGTTAGCGTTCATTAGTCAACTAATACAAACATGTACAAGTTTGTGTTTTTTTTTTTTTTTCTATAGTGAATTTACACTTTAACAGGAACAGAGAACTGGACTCAAAACGCCGTCACACAGCAGTAGCAGCGCCACAGGAAGTCGATACACATTAAAATCCCCCCTGGACACACAAGCGCCACCAAAATAAACAGAACCGAAGAGGCAGAAAATGCAAACAGCAGAACAACAGGTGAGGCCATGTGTGGCACAAAAATAAAAGAGCACACACACTTGTCTTTTACTGACTACTTTTGTCTGTTTTTGAGTCTTTAAACTTTCAAAGTCAAAACATGAATCTTGTTTCCAGGTTCTTAAAAAAAAACTGATAGAAGTTCAATGAACAGCTACTAACCAGACACTGTGGTCGACTGAGGATGAGGGATTTTTAGAGCAAATAAAAAAAAAAAAATTAAAACCCCACACTAATAGGAGTGCAATGCATCACAATAGAAGCCAACAGTAATACAGTTCGATACAATCAGCAACTAATTTTTCCTTCTCTGGTTGAAGCAGTAAGCTTGTTGAGCTAAAGTTATGCTGCTGTGCACTAAATAAGACTCAAAAAAGACAGAAGCGGCCTTGAGATGGAGGTTGGTCACCAGCAGAGACAAACTTGGACCCGTGAGTACAGATGCAGCAGACCGGGTCAGTATCCCCTCCTAGGAGAGACATTCACTTGTTTCTGTTTTGACCTTAAATTTTTATTTACGTTTTGAAAAGGTGACAATTTTAGACTGAATCTGGTTTATTTAACTTCACAAATTTACAAAAAGTACAGAATGTCCAATCATATCCAGTTATACCAGAATCAGACTGAAACCACAGAAACAGCTAATTTATTAGGACCTCTGAGGGACCAGCCTTACTCTGCTGGTTATGGTGGCTCAGTAGGGCCAGTACAGGCGCTGCAAATCAGGCAAAAGAACAGTAGGACCAATACTTATGCTGCTTGAGAAAGAGGAAGATGATGAACAGGACTCAGGGCATTAAACAAAAAAAAGACTGTCTTGTTAGTGATGATGACAACAGACTTCCTGTCTTTTTTATTTCAGACTCTTTCTATTTGTCTCCAGGTCCAGTTATCTTGGCGTCGGTTTTCTGTCCTTGCAGGTTTCACCCATGTGACGGGATTGTCCAGCTGGAAATGGGCGGGACAGAAGCCAGGGGGCATCCAGCTGGATGTATGCAGTATCAAACAGTTAAGTGTTTCCTTTCAGGATGCCCAGACAGCCCTGCAGCAGCTGGAGGTTCCCCTGCAGGTGAGACACGGTAATAGGTAAATGGACTGGTTCTTATAAAGTGCTTAATGCTACAAGGATGTAGACCGGAGAGGCCAGCCAACCTTTCAATTAAGAAGGCAGCCTGCTCATCTCCTAAGCTACAGCCACCTCACATAATGAGATCAGACACTCCTGAACAGAAATGCAGAAGAGGACTTCCCTGAACAGCTGAAATGCTCTTTTAATGGCTGGTTTCTCTGTATACTCAGTACCTTGGCGTGTTTGAGCTCAAGCTCGGCCAGCTCCACCAGGTTCTTCCTGAAGGCTGCCACTCGCCTTGTCTTAAAGTCTATGAGCTCTGTGTTTGGAGAAGAATGCACTGTGAAAGCAGACCGCACACACATCCAACACTCCTTCACCTATACGCTGACATAGGAAGAACAAAAAATGACCTTGCTTGGCAGACTCTGAGATTTTCTCAAACTTGTGGCAGCAAAGCTGCTGACTGGTCTCAGCCTGCAGAACATCTCTGTTTTTGGCTCGAGCCTTATCTAGAGCCTTGTTAGCGTTCTCATAGTCGACCAAAGCCCGACTCCTCCGGTACAAGAGATCCTGCGAGGGGAGACATCATCACATAAACTGCGATATTTAACAAAGCCAGTTTTTTAACTGGTGACTTCAACTGTCAATCAGACCTTTGCAGCCTGTGACTCCCTCAAATAATATTTCAGCAGGTCGGCCAGCTTCAGGTCTTCATCTGCTGCAATGCGAGCTTCAATTTTCTGTTTAAAAAACCCCCAAAACATGGTCCCAACATTAGAGTTACTGGGATAATAAGATAACAAAGCAAACTCCAAATTTGATCAGACATACCCGAGTTTTCTCGAACAACTCTGACACTTTGAGGAAGAACCTTAAGGAAGAAAAAGGGAACAAAATAACAAGACAGATGTGATGCAGGTATGTTTACAACCTGGCTCTGCTCAGGACCAAATACAAGTGTTAGCAAAAATCCAGATTCTCAAAAGGAAATGTTCATCACATGAAGGCAGCTCCAGGTAAAGTTCAAAGACAACATTTGTTCATACTTGCAGAGGTCTGTGGAGTCCTGTGTTCCTAATGTGTACAGAGATGAGGCAATTCTGTTGATGTCATCAGCAGCATCTAAACAGAAAACACACAAATACGTAGACATCAGTGTCACACAGTTTTCCTTTATATAAAACTCCAAGTCTCTGTTCAATGAATTACTCGAGACTCTAAAACAAGCCCTGAACCTGAACCTGACCTTTCAGCTCATGCCACAGACACAAACATCACATACAAAAGAAAAACGGATTTAAAACAGATTCGTACTTTTGTGTGATCGGATCATTCTGTCAGACTTGGCTGAAGCATCCTTGACTCTGTTGTGATATTCCAACAGAAACGTCTTCTCGTGCTCAAAGAAATCATCCACATCCTACAGGCGCAAAAACAGCAACTATCAATAAAGAGAAAACATGGAAACAACATTTGATTAAGGTGGAAACTAGTTCCTGGGTCTTCACCTTGACTCCAGCCACCAAGACACCATCTGCCGACTTCACCACATTTTTAAAGAAATCTTCCAGTTTTTCCTTCTTGTTCTTCCCTCGTACACTCAGCTTTTGGCAACAAGACATGAAAAAAAAAGAAAGAAATATGAACAACACAGACAGTTAGCAGGTATAAAACACCTCCGTTTTCTGTCGACCTGTTTGTTATTCCTAGGAGCACCACAAGGTCCTGTGCTGACTGACGACTGGCTCTTCGAGCTGCTCATAAATCCTAAAAATGAAATGAATCCGGTGTGATACTTACATCCTGGTTATACTCCAGGAAGACATGGAAATTGAGGTCTTTCCTGAGCACAGGATGAGCCGCCACACGACACAAGAAGACCTCATGCATGGCTACGGTTTTCTTAAAGATGGCAAGGTACTCTCTGTGCAACAACACAAAACGGGCGATGTGGTGATTAATCCAGCACGTCAAACAACTATGGGGACAACAACTGCTGTCTGTGCTCACTCACGCCTCGAGCTCCTGCTTCATCTTTGTGAACTCCTCTTTAGTCATGGATCCCTCGCCCTCGCCCAGCTTCTGCAGCTTCTCTCTGGATGCATCAAAGTCTGGTCTTGGAGGTGCTGGGGGGATCTGCAACAACAACACTTGGAAACAACCAGATGCATACGGCTCTACACTGAAGCCAGCTCACACTCTTTCTGGCCTCTGATGCAGGTTTGATAACTCGGTTGCACATGCCTGTAAGCGTGATGTAAGCTGGTCCATCAGTTTCCAGATACTGAAATATGTAATTCAGATACTTGTACAGGCAGATGTTAAATCTTTCACTGTCAGATAACTAAATTTAACAGAATTTGGCAGGTTAAGACTAGGAACCCCATTACTAACGTCCGTTTCTCTTTTACTCTGCCTACAAAGAGAAACCTTTATTGGGTAAGAACAATTGTGCGTCTTGCCTGTGTCTGTTTACTTGTTCTTTTCAAACTTGAGCCTCATTTATTTATATTCTGATAGAAATATGGGAAGCAAGCAGAGCGATTCGAACACGTGGAAACAGAAATTAAAATATAATAAATAAGAAAAAAAACAGCCTGTGCAATTCAACAAGCTTGATATGACGACCTTTATTCAACACAGCCTGGAATGTCTTAGGCAAACGCTCCTTCCTTCAAGTAGCCGTCAGGAATAGCTCTCTGGGCAACTTGAAGGGCATTCCTCTTCTTTTCTGGATGTTTCTGTTTCGCTGTCTGTCGAGATGCTGCCACACTGCTTCAATAATTTCAGCAATACTCAGCAATTCTCCTTTTCTGACAATATTGTATTTTATTCTGTTGTATATATATTTATTCTATTGTGTACAGTATCTTATTCATATTCTTATTATCTAATCCCACTACAGTATTTTTTTTTCTTAATTTTGCTACTGTAACTTTGCACTGTAACAAAACAAATTTCCCACATGTGGGACTAATAAAGGTTATCTTATCTTAATTTGAAAGTCCAGGCTCTGGAAGTGCCAGCCTATGAGTGGGTGTGTTTCAGTGTGTTTTTGTGTAATTGTGGTGCCTTTTTATACTTGAATGATCGATAGAGGTTAAGGTCAAGTGGCTTGACCATAAAAACCCCAAAACACAAGAAACCCCCCCAAAAGAGAGAGAGAGAGTGTGTGTGTGTGTGTGTGTGTGTAATGGCTCAAGACTAAAGCTGTCTTTCTACATCTCATTAATGAGACACAGGATAAAACGTAGGCTTATTTAAAGTGACGACTTAGCTTAACGTTATTCTAAGTCTTCGAATCGTGACTATGGGTGAAGTGAAGTCCTCTGTGCATGCTGCTCTTACGATGTATCCTGCGTATTCTTCATTTTCCACAAAGGAGTCATGCAGCCAGATGAACTCTTCATGCTGTCGGACCACCGAGAACTCGTTCTGCTTAAAGTTGGGAAGCGTGCTCTGTGCAAAAAGGAAGTACATCAGCAGTGTGCAGGTTCAGGTCTGTCAGCGTATCTGACATCAGTCAGTCTCACCTTGGTGTGAACGGTAAATTTGACCTTGTCTCTCTCACTCAGGGCATCAGAGATGTCAACCTGCAGCATGGCATCTGTTTGAAGGTCCACGTTGACTGCACGTGGCTGCAGGAGGACAGAGACCGCGTGTCCAACAATGCAGTGAGCAGTACAGACACACAACGAAAGCCAGCTGTCAGTTACAGTGTACTCTTCACCTACATCATACTGTGTCACAGTACAGAACTTAACAGGTACTTTCAGGATTACTCACATTAGGAAGATTACTTTAATTAGTACTAGATTTCTAAAAAAGAATCTGAAAGCTCTACAGGACCTCAGCACTGTTCTCCACATTAGCTGAAAATGCAGAACACTAAATACAGAGCACTACCCCAGGTCCAACGTTCATATTAAACATCACCAAAATTTCACATAATGACGTCAATTTAAGTAAAAAAATAATCAAGAAGGAGAAAAAAATAATGTGACTGCTCTGTTTCACAAAGTTTGTTCTACTGACTACTTTGCATGCATATGCCATGGTCTCAGCACACAGCTGGAGCAGAGAGGATCTACCCACCAGATGTTTGAAAAGTAGTCTCACCCAAAAGGGGCAAGAGCTAAAACCAATGAACTGAGGCGCTGCATCGAGGCCCAGTTTAAAGTAAAGAAACTGAATCACTAAAGAAAAACAACAACAACAACTATGCAGCGTGAAAAAGAGGCCTCATATGGAGAAGAAACAAAAAATACAGCTGTGTCACCATCCCAGTTAAACAAACGTCCTGGGACACTGCATTAAAGAACACTGTAACTGGACTCTGCAATACTGCACATCCATCCGATCGTGTACTATTGGATTGACACCTCAATTTCACTTGGCAACAATAAATGAATGACATAATTAGACAGTGACAAGTATCACACACTCGAGCTACAAAAACTACAGCACACACCTTTCTGACAGGTGTGACAGCTTTATCAGTTCATCCAGAAGCAGCCACGGTTTTAACAAGGACCAAAAGTACACAGTATAGAAGTCCAGCTATAACACCAGTGTCTTAATGATATATCTCTGTTCTATTTCTTATCCACAAACCAGAATGTAGGTCTGAGACACTTGGATCTCCTGACTGTGTGAACCTTACTGCCCTCACAGAACAGCTACATTATAAATATACTGAAGGTGCTCAGATGGGAGTAAATTGACAACTTTTCTTGCTTTTTGTTTGTCATTTGTTTGTTCTTGTACAACAGAAATCTTCTGTTGACTGAGGCCAGGTTCAAGACTCATTTTACTTTGTCCCATCTTTCAGAGGGGATCCTGAATTTCCTCTTTCTAAAGTCCATAAAGCACAACATACTGAAAAGCCTTAAAAACATGGCATGCACACCATGTTCTTAGGAATAAATCTATAAATCAAGCTGTGACTGATACATGAATCAGACACTTCTGTAAAAGACGTATATAATATCATTTAGTGTATGTAACTGTATACATGTGCTTCAGAGTAAAACAACCTTTAAAAATAATTTTCCAGCTTTACTAAACGATATTACCATAAAACTTCCACAGTTCTTTACTCAACAAGCAGCAACAATAAACCTCTGGATGTGTATTTTGGACATCTGGGTACTTTCAGCTCTGTACACACGTCAGGATGAAAGAAAAGATGGAATACAAAGCACCTAAATTATTTACAAGATAATATTTAGATTCGGGGGACAGCAGTGGTAGTTCAACCGGACATTTGTACCTGAACCACAAGCAAAGTACTCGGTTACCAAGTAAGGTCAAGAGCACTGAGGAAACTATATTTAAGGTCGACTTTGGGGTTTTGTTTCGTTCCATCTGTTTGGATTTTAGATTGCTGGTCCCTGTGATGATGAAAGCCAGGTCGTGTTTCTTATAATTACAGAAACATGGACACCTTTATCCAACATTCTGGAATTTTGGACTGAATTGTCCTCGTCGAGCTTCGTTGAGAATAACAGAGATCATCCAATTAGAATCGGAGCAGCGTGTATGTATGCGTTTCGGTCATGTGACAGCTGATGGTAAAACAGCACAGCGCTAGCAGCACGTACCATCAACATGAACTTCACTAAGTCAGTGGTTCGTTAGCTGCCATTTAAACTTTCACTATAACCGTTAGCCTCGTTAGCTCTCGGTTAAGCCCAAAGACTGCAGCCGGGTCATCATCTGTACTCGCGGCTTGGAGAATCAGTCTGACCACAGCTGACAGGCTAACTGCCCATTAGCAATAAGCTAAAGTTAGCCTGGAGAGCTAACTTCTCTAGAAAAATGAGCGAGCTAATGCTACCCAGCTGATTTAGCTGAATCAAACACAAAGAGCGTCAAACTCCAACACACAGGCAGACAGGTGAAAAGACACAAGGTGAACAAACAGACAGGCAGACGGACAGCACTCACTCCCCGGTCCTCCTCGGAGAGGAAGTCGGGTCCGTCGTCCAACCCTTCCTGCTACGAAGACAAAGAGCACAGGGTTGTTTGTTTAGTTGCACACCGACCGTAACACAAACGCAAATACAACACAACAACCGGTGGAACCTCTCGAGCTCACCGAGCAGACAACACAAGAAAAACAGAAGAGACAGAGAAACCTACCATCATGGCTGCAAATGGGTGGAGACAGGAAGTGGAGTGACGTCAGAACAGTCAGGCGTCGTCAGGCGGATTTCATGAATTTAATTCAAAACAAAATACCTGTAAAGAAAACCTACTTTTAAACAAACTAAACTAATATTAGAAAACTTAAATTAAAATAAAAGCTATAAAAAAATTAAATAAAAAAAGGTAGAGCCAGCTTCTTCTGAACACGTTCCCTCACATGTGGAAAGTTCCTTTTTTGGAAGAACTTTGCCACCAGTTTTGTTCATAATCTTTCTGGACATACTTTCTATGCATAACCAAGTGACGAGGGAATTTGGTGGCTTCATAATCATCTCTGCTTTTGCAGATGTTGTTGTTGGTGTCATCAGGTGGTGGCCTCCAGCTCACACCAGTGAGTGGCCAAGTGTGAAGTGGTGGGAATGAGAATTAGCACCTCCAGGTCTGAAGGCCATGCCCCTTAGCCCGAAGCATGGAGTGCACACACAGATAAGTTGCTGGAGGAGTTTAAGTATCTCTTATCATGTTCATGAGTAAAGGGAGTAGGAGATTGACAGGCAGACTGGGGCCATGGTTGCAGTGATGCAGATGCTGCAACCTTCTGTAGTGGTGAAGAGAGAGCTAAATGTAAAAGCAAAGCTGTCAGTTCACGAGTCAATCAAAGTCCCCACCCTCACGTAGGATCGCGAGCTTGGGTAGTTGAGATCGCAACCGAAAATAAAAATAAATAAAATAAATACATAATTATAATAAAGGTCAATCAAATGGACCAATATGGCCATGATGATCCACTTGGTAAAGTAAATCCGCTTGGCATCGTTCTTGGCCTTAAGACAACAATTCTGATGGCTAAAGATCCAAATGGGACAAAAAAAAAAAAAAAAAGTGTTTGTACTTTTTTCATCAGTTAGTTTTAGAGTTATTACAAAGAGTGAACATATAAGATGATCTGTCTTGGTCACTGGGTGGTGCTGAGGTCTGAATCCTTGGGCAGCTCCTGTAATCACAAACAGAATCATCACAAATGTAAAGTTTACCCCTTAGATCTGAAACATCCTTCCCTGTTTCACACACTGCAGGATCTGAAGTGCTGCTCCTACATGTTTTCAGCACTGCTGACATATGAACTGTTTATTCGTCGATAGTTTTAGTGAACCTTAATGTCTCACTGGAGCATATATTCAACTGAATCATTCGCTTGTCTTTATTTATTTTTTTGATGTTCATATGTGTCATACTTGGTTTAAACTTTCATTTTGATTTAAAACTAACAGTAAAAAGGCATTTTCACTGGGATAAGCATCTGAACCAGCATGTTAAAGATGTTTGTGTATACTGAACATTGATATAGTTCACATAAGGATAATTTAAATCCCGAGAATCTGCTGACTTTTCAGTTTTATTTATATTGCGCCAAATCACAACCACAGTTGCCTCAAGGCGCTTCATACTGTCAGGTAAAGACAATACAACAGGACTTCTGGGGCTAATGGTTGGGTAAGATCGGAGCAGTGCCATCATAACGCTACGTCTCAGCACAGATGTGTGATTACCTTAATGTTGCACAAATGGCTCCTAAAAGAATATTTAGAAGCGGCACTCAAGATGACAAAAAAAGTAAGAAAGGATGAAGCTATGTGGTATTTATTGTGTTTGAACATATTTAACAGTAAATAGCCACAGTTCATTTTAACCTGAACGGCAGGTTGTTTTTCCTCAGCTTGTTAGCCAGCTCAAGACAAACTGTAAACATAATTAATAACCAAGTAACCTATTTGATTGTATTGTTAGCTTTGGTTGTTAGCTACCTACCAATTTTTGTGTGTGTATGTGTGCATTTTGTTTTGTTTGTTGTTGTTGTTGTTGTTTTGCAACTTGGAGTTAGCATTTCATTTTGAACAAATTAAACTGAATGTAGCCGCAGTAATTTTCACCTGGCAAACAGCAGCTAAAACGTAACAATTCTATTTATTTTAGCTAATGTGTTTTTTATTAGAACAAGCTTTACTTGCTGTTTGCTTCTCAAATTAAGTAAAACTGCAATGTCATTTATAATAGCTAGCTTTTTTGGTTACAAAGAACCTGATGTTTTCTCACAATATTGGAAATAATTATAAGTGGTGTTTTAATTTACTTTATCTTAACACAAAATCGATGAAAGGTCTAAACTGCCCCCAATTCTTCCATGTTAAATATTAACTTTCTAGCTATGTGTCATTGCATCCTTTAGATCATATTTTGACATATTAATATTATTGGATAATTTGCACAAGTTGAAAACAAATTCATTTGTTGTGTGGTTACACATGTACACATGCAATTTCTTCCACCCTACATTTAAAAGAATGAAGTGTGTTCATCTTCATCTAGTTATGAGCAGTTAATCTTTTGGGGCTATTTATGAAATCTCCTTTAGGGCCACCAAAATTCTAGGGCCGGCCCTGTGGGCCACACAGGAGGCGGGGTTTATGAGCCATACTGGAGCCAGACGCCAGGGGGCAGTAGAGACTTTCGGGGAGCTGTTACGTCGTCCATGTTTTCTACAGGCTCCATATCAGGCCGTACTACATTAACCAGAATCCTTTGCCTTGGCGTCGAAATTTTGCGAAGAGGTCAAATCAAACCGACAAATGGCAGTCAGTCAGCGCGCGTTGTAGAGTCAGGTAAAGCTGCTCGTAGTTCTTTAATTGAGACGTTTAGTTTCGCCGGTCAGCACTGAGTGCTGCTGGGTGGTGCAGCCATACATCGCCCGTTACAAAACCCAGCCGGTTGTTGCATAACACAACAACACAAGTGATGATAAGCTTACAGTCGCCGTATCCTGTTCGTTATTAGGGTCTTTTAGAAACGAGACACCAGCGAAATCCAGTCTGAGGCAAAGACGCTACTTGGAGCTGTCTCGGCAGGAACTGCTTTGTGATTCATTGAGCTGACCTGCCGCTAGCTGCTCAGGGTGAGTGTCATAACACGCCGAGCCGGTTTAGGTGCACCAACACAAAGATGCTTAAGAAAAACAGGAGACTGTGTTAGTGCTTTCACTGTGTAATATTTTAATCAAGTGGCAAACTAGGTTGCTGATATTATTGCGACAACATTGCATGTATATTGTTGTTTTTAGACAAATCAGATAAACTCCAGTGATCTCCAGGTCAGGTGCATCGTGGTGATTGACATATAACTGACATTTACTATTTAAAAACAGTCCCAGTTTCTGACCGTAAATAAAGGACAGCCTGCCCTCTGCGTGCAGGTGATGCTTCCAGGATCACTTACAAGATGTTTTTTCCCTCTTTTTTGGTGCTTAAGCAGTATCAGCTGAAGTTGAACTGGGGCTAGACTATACTCCTGTTCAGTGCCAGTTTATATCACAACATGCTGCAGTAAGTCGGTATAACCTTATTTAAACAAGTGAATCATTAACATTCATTTCTTTTAAATTGCAACCTGATAAAAGACCTTTTAAGAAATTAAGGGGAGTGCTTAAAAGATCCAAAGTTACACAGTAACACCAATAACTCGACACCCCTACTGGTGAAATGCTTCCCCCTTTAATGAGTAAGTTTTAATTCTGCAGATAGGAATTACAAAACATAAAAAAGGACCTATTTTACACATTTCTAGCTCCACATTTTTATTCTTGGGCATTTATAGAGCTTTGGGCAGTTCAAAATAGTCCATATTTGTCTTATTCTGAGTCTGTTGGGGTCCTTGGTAATGCACAAACTGTCTGAAGCCTGAACCCTCACCAAACTAAGATGCAACCTTCTGCTGTGATCAAATCTCAAATGTAGATTCATATTAAGAGGCACTTTTCTTTTTGTGTCAATTCAAAGTGCCTGATGTGAATCAGCCACAGTGAATCAACACAGCATTATTCCGAGTTATCAATGAATGAAACACTTCTTTAGCACTTTGTTGATCTCCTCCCTCGTCTTCCTCTTGCAGTGACTCATGGCTAATCGGCTCCTCAAAGTCTCCTCTCTAGCCACAGCAGTACTTGCCTCATCTGGATTTTACCTTTATAGCAGTCACCTGGACCTCAGTGACTTAAGTGTGATCCGCTTTGGACGAGCTGTGGCGACTGTGAGTTACTGCACAACACTACTTGGAAATTTCATATTCTAAAATGCCTTTAATGATAATAGCATTAAGTCCTTACAAGTCCTTCCACTAGGCAGCTATACTGGTAACACTTCTGTGAACTTGCTTATGTTGAAGCATCTTTGTATCTTTACTTCATTTGTATTTATTCAGCACCCAAGTTGCTAAACAGTGAAAGTAAATTTTGAAAATAAAAATTCGAAATTTAAAACTACCTTAAATAGAATTTAAAACAGTTTCAAATTTCAAATGAAAACCAGCACACATACAATCTGACACTAAAAACAGGTAGTCTAAGGAGCTTAGAAAGAAAGTTTAAGTTTCTTGAAGATGTTTCAGCTCTCATCCCAGGAACGTCTTCAGTTCTAAGACCGAATGATGGAGAATCCCAGGTGTTTAATCCCTGGTGGGAGCTGTCCTTTAAGAGGGTCGTTGGCCCACTATTGATCATGTGCCTCACCACATGAGCCAAGGCGTAGGTCCGCAGAGGTTTTGGTGAAACCATTGTGAGACCATGCCTCACACTGTTATGTGACCCATTCAGATCACCTGATGAAACGTCTTGAGGAAACTCCAGTTGTTTTTTCTTTCCAAGCTCCTTAGACTACCATGACCTGGATAAACAAGAACCTACACAGACAGAATAGGTAAAAGTTTCATCAGGGCATTAGTGGTTTAGAAAAGCGGAAAGATTAAAAATAAGCTTTACCAAGGATTTTAAACAATTTTACAGAGTGACTGAAGAAATCACTCTACAGTCACTTTATACAGTCATGAGGTCTGAACTGTAAAAGCCCAATCACCTTTAGGGACCATGCAAGTCTTTAACAAAGTAATGCTTAAAATGTGTTCATGAGTCAGCAACTTGCAGCTGTAGGCTGGAGCCTGACTGTGTAGGGCTTAAACACAAGCAAACTAATCTTAAAAATGGTTGTAAAACTAACAGGTAACAATGAAGAACTACAAGAACCGATGTGGTTAAAAGCTTGGCGGGAGCATTTTGGATTAACTGTTGTCTGTGTATCTGGAGGTGAAAACCCCAGATGACAGAAAGGAGTTTATAATTGTTACAGTCTCTAAACCAACTGGAAAAGTATCTTTTAAAAACAGAGTAGCGATCCAGTCTGACAGGTAGGCGGAAGAATTGGACGGTACCACTGTGTGTTTCAGGCTTCCAGAGAGATCTGTGGCTGAATTCAGTGTAGCACTGTTTTATTAAAGCAATCAAGAAATTCAAGAAAAATCAATTCACACTTTTCTATTGAGGATTTAACAGGTGGGATAGGCAGTGATGGTTTTTAACTCTTTATCCCATAAAGACAACATTTGATGACCTCCCTGTGCCTTTAGTGTATGTCAATAAAAATGTTCTTTGTTGAGCATTAGAATTTTTTCTGGGTTTTTCTAGTGGTTACTGCATAAGCAGAGATCACGCTCACTAATATCTGATTCCAACCCAGTGATTTTGTTCTTTGAGCAGGCCTGAAATATGACAGAAACTCCTCAGTTCAGAAAAGAGCTTCAAAGGTTGCTCCTAGTAGGCCTTCAAAGGGTTAAAAAGAATTTTAGCTGGGAAGTTGTGGAAGATGGTTGTTCCTAGCTTCCTTGAATTTCAAACTAGCATTTGAAGCTAAGGTTTTAACAACAACGATGGAAGCTTTTAGCTTGTTCTTTCTGCATTACCTCATAGCCTTTCTGTGTTACCTCTTTACTTTTCTTAGTTTCTCATTCAAGCCATCAAGTCAGATTTGTTCAACACGGTTGGTAAGTGATTTGAGAATTCCTGCATAAATCCCCAAATCATTTTAGGGCAGGTCTACAGTGCATCCAGGAAATATTCACAGTTTGCCTGAAATTCTTGAAAATTTGTTAAGAAAACTAAAGTACAACATGCATATAAGTATTCACAGCCTTTGCTCAGTACTTCATTGAAGCATCTTTGGCAGCAGTTACAGCCTCCCATGTTTTTGAGTACGATGTTACAGGCTTTCACATCTGTTTTTGGCCAGTTTCTCCCATTCGTCTTTGCAGAGCCTCTCAGGCTCCATCGGGTTGGATGGGGAGTGTTGGTCCAGAGATGTTTAATCGAGTTCAAGTCTGGGCTCCGGCTGCACCACCCAAGGACATTCACAGATTGGTCCCCAAGCCACTTCTTTGTTGTCTTGGCTGCGTGCTTACGGTCATTGTCCTGTTGAAAGATGAACTCTGCTCCAGCCTGAATTCCTAAGGTGATCTGAAGGCTGCATGAAGTTTAGAGGTCTCTAGTGACTGCAGCAAATTAACATAATCAACCATAAAACAATAACTGTAAGAATAGATCACAGAAGTCATGTTGAATCAACACAAATTCAATCTTATGTGAATACTTTGGATTTACTGGGGAAAATTAAGTGAAGAGGAAAAGAAGAAATCACATGAGCTCACCACGTTTCACTGATGAACTCACTAAAATCAAGTAAATTCAAAGAGCAGTGTGTGCTTTGATGGAAAATGTTGTGCTGCTGAAAACAAGCTGTTATAATGTGTAGCTGTTAATAATTAATGTTAATAAATGAATTAATGTTTAACTAATGTTACTAATGATTCGGTGTCCAGCCTAACAGACCCAAGTCGGTGTTTCTGGCCCGTGTACATTTGCACTGGGATTTTGATATTTTAAATATTCATACAGTTTCATACAGTTTTATTAAAACCTGCTTAATTCATACGGTTTTGGGTGATTTCACTTTGAATCTGAAAAATAATGTTAGGAAAACCTTGATAAAGATAATAAAATAAAGATCATCTAATACAGCGGTCTCCAACCTTTTTTGCGCCACGGACCGGTTTATGCCCGACAATATTTTCACGGACCGGCCTTTTAAGGTGTCGCGGATAAATACAACAAAATAAAACTACCGGTACCGAAAAAAAGAAATTTATTCATAACACACGTGAAAAGACCCAGGAAAACCGAGTTAACGATAAAAACGATAACAAAATAACGCTGAAAACCGATAAAAACCCTGAAAACCATACATTTCACACCTGAGCCTCAACTCTCGCGGCCCGGTACCAAACGGCTCACGGACCGATACCGGTCCGAGGCCCAGGGGTTGGGGACCGCTGATCTAATACACCCTCCTTCAGATTCAAGTGGGACAGCAGACATGAGCCTTCAGCGACCTGCCTGATTGAAACATTGTATCAGACTAAGTTAACAGTCAACAGCTACAAAGTTACTTTCTTCACATTGGAGTTTGTCAATCAGGTGCTTGGATGAAGGACTCCCACCAGCTTTTTCCTCTTTGCTCTTTGTGCTGTCTGCAGACTGACTCCATGTTAAACTATGACAGCGTCATCGTCACTGCTGTTGTGTCATCAGTGTTTTTGTTTAAAAATCATACTTTTTATTCACACGGATGCTCCAAGACCCTCCTGTGTTACTTCCAGCTGACCTTTCTTTACCCGGATGATCCTGATGAAGTCTTTGGCCTCAGCAGAGCTGTTACAGATATGTGGCCTCTCCTTATTGTCATGAATGCGATATTATGCCATGAGCTCCCGAGCTCGTCTCATCTTGTTAGTCCAGGAGCCACGTCCTGATAGAACATTACTGGCTGCTTCCAGGAGAAAATCTCCCTTTTTTCAGCCAGGCTGCTTTCATCATTGCTTCTTTGTCTTTATAGTTAAAAACCTTCATTGTGAGTGCTGCGTTGTTGTTCACTGTGTACACCTCTCAGTGATATGATTTGTATGTGTGGATTCTAGATTCAGGTGTTCTCCATGACCTCTCCAGACCCTTCACATCAGCCACATGTGCTGACGGTGAACCTGCTCTCATCCGTGAACACCACAGAACATCAGTAGTTGTGGTTGTGAAAGACTTGGAGCCACACAGCGTTCCCTAACTGTTTCTTTCTTCCTTTAACGTTATGGCACACACAACGCTTGCAGCTCGGCACCTTTGGTTTCTCCGTGGCCAGCTTTCTGGTTGGCTCCACACTTCACTGCCTGTCCCCGGCGTCACTAAAGAGGGAACAGAGCTCATCAGTGTGATTCCTTCCAACTTGCCCTCAGCCTCCCTGGCGCTGCCCCTCGAGCACACCCCTGCCACAACGGTATTTTATGGAAAATTCCAATCAGGCTTCACGGTGCCAGGCAGTGATCACAGGACCCACTAGAGGAATTTGGGCCCTCAGGCCACGCTCACAAAGTCTTTCTGTTTGTTTGGTCAGAAACTGGAGGTAATTTTGTATGGCTCTGGCAGTGCTCATCCTGTTCCTCTTCACACAACAATAAATGGCAATGGCATGGTTTAATGTGCTATGCTTGAGCAGCTGGACTACCTGTGTAACCTCTATAGCAGGGGTGGGGAACTCGAGGCCTCAAGGGCCGGTCCTGCAGGTTTTAGATCTCACCCTGGGTCAACACACCTGAATCAAATGATTAGGTCATCACCAGGCCTCTGGAGAACTTCAAGACATGTTGAGGAGGTCATTTAGCCATTTGAATCAGCTGTGTTGGATCAAGGACACATCTAAAATATGTAAAAATTGTGTGTGTTTCTGTTCTGTGTCCTGTGTACTGTTTGTTTGTATATGTGTCTTTCTTGCTGCTGTTACACCCAAATTTCCCCTTGTGGGACAATTAAAGGATTATTCTATTGTAAAACCTGCAGGACACCGGGCCTGGAGTTCCCCCACCCCTGCTAGGATCAGGTGTCGTCTGTCCTTTATTGTTCCTCATTGGGGAAATTCAGGTGTTCTAGCAGCAAAGTGACAGGCAGATGGAGCGTGCAGATTCACACAAAACTAAAGAGTAAATAAAAAAACAAGAAGTAAGAGGCTAGATCATCAGGAGCTTCATCAAAGGTGTCCACTTGATTTTATTGACTGTTTAACACATAAAAGTTGTACACCAAAAAAAAAAAAAATCAAATAGAATGAAGCCAGGAAAATACATGTTTATATTGACTATTGTTGTGAACATGTCTTATTTAGTTTTTGGATGTTAAACTGTTAAACTATGTAAAATCATATATACAGAAGCAAGAACGTTCTGATTCCCATTCACAGAGTTATTCACAGCATTCTCCTCCTACCACAAGTACAAGGTAGGGTTAGGGTTAGCACATACGATGACTTAGACCTCAGAAGGTTAATAACTATTCTTCCACTTTGCAGTTGAAAATATCTTCATGTCATTTGTTTGTTTGTCTGCAGACAGCAGTCATCAGCTACGACTATCTCACAGCTTTCAGACACGTGGAAAATGGCACAGACGAATACTGGGACCTCAAGTCAAAGGTAGAGAACCACTTTGTTTCTTTAGAATTGGGATGGGTGAAATGTTGTTGTTGTTGTTGGTGGTGATGAGCTGAAGGTGAACCAGACTGCCCACTGTTACCTGTTACCACAGCTGTTCTCATCACACTTCTTTCTCCTGTTTGTGAAACAGTAACAATATTCAAACGCCAGTATTTTGACAACTTGTTCCTCGACAAACTAAAGAAGGCATATTTAACTATTCAGGGACATCATCATCATCACTGTTTTGGAAATGTGGTTTTCAGTACCTATTTAAGACTATTTTCTAATTTTGTCTGTCCAGAGATGCAGAGAAAATACTATATAATGTTTTTAATCCTCTGAGCTTGAACCCATTAGGGTTGGGCTTTAATGTAACCCTGTAGGCTTTTTAGAATAATAAAATGACTTTCTGGGGGGTTAAAATGAAAGAAGGTTGTGATGTGTGTCTGTTTGAATTGTCATTTATTGTCCTTTGATTTCAAAGACTTGTAAAAATCATGTTCACAACCAGGAAACAAATATTCTGACAGGAACAGGATTTGGTTTTAAAGTTTCAGAAACAGAAAATCAAAACAATTCGCAAGAATCTTAACCAAACCTTTTCACTTATTCATTATTGGTATTAATGAATTCAGTCCATTTTGGAACAAGTGAAGCTCTGTGAATGCTTGTGCATACACTGTAAATCACAGTTAAATGTTCAGTCAGTGCTTAAAGTTTAAACAGTGGAGTAGGGCACACTCTGCTGGACAAACTATGTGACGAGCCCATTTCTAAAATACCTCAAAGATTACTTTCTGTAATCTATTACCCATTACTAAACATGATCCAGACAAATGGGTTAAATGACAACGTTACAAATGAATCCAGATCAGTGGGGCACAGTGACCAGTGTTTGTATTGTTCACTGCGTTCAGACCTTGTTTCATCTTTATAAGGTGACTTTAATCATGACACTGTTTTTTTTTTTTTAAGTTGACATGTTCAAATTCCTTTGAATTGTTAGTCTGCTGCTTTCACATTTGTGCTACAATGAGCAGAGTTTCGGAGGAAAACGGTGCCACACATGGACAATACTTTTATTTTTATTGTACAAAAGGACGAGAGTGCAGTGGTAATTTGCAGACTGCACCCAGGACAGAAACATCTGCATTATACTGCTAACAGAACTTTAGCTCTTTGCTAGCACCTGCACAGACAGCAAGCTAACGATAAGCTAGCAAAGAACCCAGAGTGAGGTTAAAGCTGAGTGAATGACGACCTCAGAACAGATAATAAACAGGGTGAGGAGTCAGACTGAAGCCTTGATTTATAACTGTTCACTGTGGGTAATGTCTTTGTGCTAATAGCATAATCACTAAGAGACAGACCACGTGTGTGCATATTACATGACTTTTAAGAAAAGTGCTTTGTGTAATATGTGTAATAAATTGCATTCGCTAACAGTATTTCCCACACTGATCCCAACAAAGAGGGGAAGTACCTCCATCGTGCACAAACATTTGACCACACAACATGCAGTTAATCTGCACGTATATATTTACTTTGATATGCTGTTTAGCAATGGTGGCAACTTTCAAAGCGGAGCCAGTGAGAACTGATAAGAGGACCTAAAAGGAAATGAATGATATCGATAATGGAATCGGAGTCGTGAAATTTTTAACTTTTTTTTTAAGACTAGGCTTAAAAAAGTTTTGGCCAGTTGATGCGGCCATAGTCTCAGACGGCACTGAGCATTTTGTCACTCACCGCTTTTCTCTCTCCTTGTTTTCATCCACAATGATCGCACTTAAACTTTAGTAACTGCTAAACTCTACCTTTTTTCACCCTCTTTCCTTCCTGTCACTGGCTGAGCCTTATTAGGCATCTGGTCTGATCCATCTGATCAGTTTTTTGGTGGGATTTTCTTTGTTTTTGAGTGAATTCCTCTGTCAGAAGCAGTGAAAAATCTCAAAAGTCCCTTTGGGATTTTTGATGGTCTTAAGGTCCATCAAATTGGTGCAGTTTCAATTTAGATTATTTGCTTGAAAAAAAAAACAGTTCAAACCTGTGTGGATTGGGTAGGTGTGAACCACAGTTTAAACCTCTGTACTTTATAGCGTCGACAGAACCATTACCACTGAAAGACAGAGACTGTTACAGTTACATTTGTTGCAACACAAACATATTTCTTCAAATACACTGCTCAAAAAATTAATGTAACATTTTTAAATATATTTAGTATAGCATGAAGTGAGTTAAGCAGCAGAGGGGCTGTTTGGTTTGGTTCTTTGGTGTTAATTAAATTAACAACACTTAGAGGGGCAACAAGCATTTGTTTTGGATCAGTGGCACCACTGGTAGCATGAGGTGATACATGGACCCCACAGAGGTAGTCCAGCTCCTCCAGGTTTGCACTTGAAAATGTGTCATTTCCTGAAGGTTTGCTGTGTCTCTCAGAGGAAGCCTAATAGCACGACTACGGAAACAGCTCCAATGACTTTCACTTCGGAGCGTCTTCCTTACCAACGCGAGGTCGATCTCCCACAGAATCGACAGACTGAAGCTACTAATAGCAAGCAACCATGAGATTCATGACTACACTGTGGAGCTATGCTCCACTCTTTCTGGACTTGGCTGCTCAGCTAGCTGACCACATCATGACAAAGAGGTGCATGAACAGTAGGATCACACTCATGCTTCCTGGACTGGGAAATACATGTGCAGACCCTTCTACATGCCCAGAGTGATCATCACTGCAGTGAACATACCACCTGATTTTAATGTTAACACGGTGCTCTTCCAGCTTTACAATATAATACACAAACAGCTGCAGGCCCATCCTGAGGGAGCTTTTTGGGGACTTCAACAAGGCTTGTCTTCAGTCTGTACTCCCTAACTTTGTACAGTACATACAGTGCTTCACCAGAAGGACGAATAAATGAGATCACTGTATTTAAGCAAGTCTTCAGGACTCTACCCCTCCCTAATCTGGAACTGTCAGATCACTTATCAATACTTCTGATACCAGCATACATGTGCAGGTATCAGGAAAAGATCCAAACCTCCCATTAAAGACATTAAAACCTGTCCTGAGGGAGTTCTCTTCTGACTGTAAGATTTCTTAGACAGCAGTGAGTGGAGCGTTTTCATCATGACCTTCAGGAGTACACAGAGACAGAGCTGCACTGACAATGTAACAGTGGACAAAAGTACTCGGGTCAATACAAACCAAAAACCTTGAATGATCTCCGATGACGAAATGGAACTCAGCCTGCAAGTCAGGGGACAAAGCTCAATACAGTGTAGCAAAGGCAGAGCAGTGGAGAGCCATCAAGGGTGCAAAAGAGGCTCACAAAACGAAACTGGAAGGGTTAGGGATGCTCTGTAGTGGGAGGGACTACAGACCATCACCAACTACAGAGGGTCCACACCCGTCACCACCACGCTGGCAGAAGAATTACGCCCCTTTTCCATTAGTACCTACTCGGGTCGGCGTGCCATAGTTCTCAGCGTTTTCCATTAGGATATAGTAGCTGGTACTTTTTTCGTATCTGCTCCGCCCGGGTTCCAAGTGATCCGAGGCAAATCTGAAAATGTGACATCAACAGACTTCATCCTAGTGATTGGATAGTTAGTGGCATCACTCGGTGAGTCATGAGAACGTCTCCTTCATGAAAATCAAAAGTGCCAGTTTTGAAACCCGGTAATGAGGGAAGTGGCTATAAAACACAACGCCGTGGTGACACAGAGTCACAGACCGGGCAGCAGCCATATTGTGGCTCGATGTCCACCTTTGTTGTGGCATTCGTGTTGCATCATACTGTTTCTGTAACTCAATTATAATGGAAAACGAGGTGAGTTGTGCCACGTCGAGCCGATCCGAGTAGATAGTAATACTAAAAGTGCTTTAACTTCTCTTGCTGAAGAGCCCGGACACAGCTGAGCTGCCTCCTGATTCCACCAGCGCTGCTCTTGTCTTCCAGGAACACCTGGTGAGATAGGTGGTGAAAGCTGTGAACTTCAGGAAAACTCCTGGCCCACATAGAGTACTTGATAAAGTACTTTGTGCCTGACCAGGAGTTTCAACCTCACTGTCACAATGAGGTTGCCTGAAGACAGCAACCATCACTCTTGTGGCAAAGTTATCTGCCCCAAAGTGTTTCAACAACTACAATCCTGTCCCCTTAATGTCAGCAGTCATGAGATGCTTCGAGAGGCATATCCTGCAGCGCGTAAAGGCCTGACTCCCACAGAACCCGGACACTCATCAGCATCCAGGTCGCCTGCAGGGCACACAGATCACCAGAGGACCGCACTGCCACAGCATTCTGTCACCTCGAGCAACCTGAAAACTATCAGGATGCTGTTCATAGATTACAGATGACAGTGTTCAGTACCATCATTCCTGGAGTACGGGTTGAGATGCTCATTAAGACTGGTTTATCCCTCTCCCTCTCCCTATCTGTGTGCCTGGATCAGGGATTATTTGTCCTAGTGGCCTCAGGCAGTTGAAATGGGCACTGCCTGCTCCTCCTCCCTGACCCTCAGCACGAGCTCCCCCCAATCACTGAATAAACTAATCACACTACACTCACTGCTCCCTGTACGGGAACTGTGTACAGGGAGGAGGATAAAACACTGACAGGATGGTTACCTGAACACAACCTTTGGCTCAGCACCATCAAAACTAAGAAGAGATGAGTCCACTGTCAGAGGCCATAAGAAGATCATTTGTAACCTTCACTAAAGCTGTTTCTGTGCTGTGATGAGCTCTGAAACCTGACTGAAACTCTTCAAATAAGCCATTCCTCTGCAGATGATCTGTTAGCTGTTTGACAACTACTCTTTCAAGGATGTTTGATATGAAAGGAAGGAGACTGGTTTATAATTAGCTAAGACTGCTGGGTCTAGAGATGCTTTTTGAGTAAAGGTTTAACTACAGCCAGCTTGAAGGCCTGTGGTACATAGCCGATTATTAGAGATCGAAGAATTAATCAATGGCAGGACTTCTTTGAGCAGTTTTGTAGGAATGGGGTCTAAAAGACACGTTGATGGTTTGGAGGAAGTAATGATTGAAGTTAACTCAGAAAGATCAATTGGAGAAAAAGAGTCTAACTTAACATCAATGGTACTAAGAGTAGCTGTAGATAATATTACATCTGTGGGATGATTATTGGTAATTTTTTCTCTAATGATAGAAAAAAACATTCTTAGAATGAAAACATGTAACAATGTATTTACGCTCGTCCAATTTCACTGTGCAATGCCTGAGTACAGCAGCAATAAAGGAATCTTTATCTTTATGTGACAGATGTGCAACGTTCTGAAGAAGTCATGGAGAACGTTATGATGCCTGTAACATTGTTCAACATATGACTGGTTTGGTGGTGGGTCAGTGATGGTCTGGCCATGGAGAGACACACAGACCTCTACAGTCCAGGATATGTTTGAGTTCCATCCAACACTAGTAGATTGGACCTCCAACTGTCCAAGAACTCGGTGATGCCCTGGTCCAGATCTGGGAGTAGATCTCCTAGGAGAAAATCCATTGTGTCATCAAGAGCATGCCCCGACATTGTCAGGCATGCACACAAGCAAGTGGAGACCATACAAACCGTACTGAATACTGTTGTGAGTTGCTGCAACCAACTTTTGTCTGAATGGACTAACCTGCCACATCATTTTTTCACATTGCTTTTCAGGGTGCCTTTGAATTGAGTAGTTATCTGTAGGTTGGTAATTAAATCAAATGAACTTCACCCAGTTCATATCAGTGTATATATCAACCATTATTCTTTTCCCATCTGATGTGTTTTCAAAGTATTCATTTAATTTTTTGAGCAGTGTGTTTACACTTTCTGCTTAGAAATGACATGTAAGTTAAATAAAATACAAATTTAATGGTGAGAAAAACACGGAACAACAGTTCTGTTTCCAAAGTTTAATACCAGGGGTTAATAGATCTCTCTTACTGTCCATTTCATGTTATTCAGCCTACTTTGTGTCTCTGCCTTTCTCTTCATGTTGAAAAGTGGCAACTACAGACTGTAAAGGGGGTCAAAAGCTTAGCTCTTTTATCCTTGCTCTAATGAAGCAGGACCACCTGTGAAGCTCAATGTGACTGGAATCCTCCAATAAGAGATCTATGTACAAAAAAATGCAATTCTTTCTTGTTAAAATATAAAGAAACCAATCAACAGTGCTTTAAGAAAAATGCAAAAAGTCAAAAAGGTGCACTGTAGTTGCATTGGAGTGGTTGTGATTTACAAACTGTGGAGCTGTGTAACCCTCTGACCTTCAGCTGGACATTTGTTTCTTGTGACATGTTTGAGCACACAGTCGATGAGCTTTTATTTCTTCCTCAGTCCTGCTGACACTGTCACACCCTGTGTTCGGCTGTGAGCAGAGAAACCGAGCTATATTCAGTCTCTCATGGAGAGCTTGACTTAAAAAGCTACTTAAGCAGCCAGTCGTCCAAGCTTATCAAAGGCTTCCCTGAGTGAACTGAGTGGCCATTTATTGTCAATTAGAGTCTATCACAGAACAAGGAGGGGAGGTCTCTGAAGTCTGCCAGATGAGAGGTGAAACATGCCCTGCAGTGAGAGAACAGATGAACTGCTTTTGTCCTCTGCAACCAGCTTTTTGTTCAGCTGTTAATTTCTCACCCTAAGGAAATGTCACTTGTCACTTGCACTTGGGTTTTGCTGACCTATAGATGCACCTGTTTGGATGCAATTTGACTCATTTAACTTACATTGTTATAACAGGACTGCTCTAAAAATCAGTGCAGGTCTGTGTCTGTCCCCAGGCCCACTGTAGCTTTACATATAACACATAAAGTGATGAGCACCTCTTTTTGCTGAATTTTGAGTGTTTTAAACAACTTTGTTACATCCGTGGTGTTCCTGGTCAAAAGAGACCTCCATAGGAAATGAATGGGAATCCACCCCACGCGCCCCCTTTGGCCTCTGACCCCCTGAATGGCCCAATGAACGACCCATTGACTCACCCACTAAACTGAACTTGGTGGTGAAAAATGTTTTTTTTATGTTAATTTAAGATCTGTTAAAACCAACTGGTTACTTGTGACTGGAACACTACAGTCAGGGGGTGGGAGTGCACATAACCAGAGAGTTAAAAGGGTAAATGCATTATGCTATTAACCATCAGGAGAGTCAGTATTGAGAGGAGAGCTATAATTTACTGCACCTTTTTTCGTCACTGTGCTAATCATATTACGACATAGATTTTTTCTTTTTTTGATTAGAATAAGTTTTACCTATGAAATTGCATATTTTTGCATTTCACTGTTTCTTCCTGTTAAAAGGGAGTTTTTCCTTCCCACTGTCACCAAAGTGCTTGCTCATAGGGGCATTTTTCTCTGTATGTATTATTGAAGGGTCTACCTTACAATATAAAGCACCTTGAGGCGACTGTTGTTGTGATTTGGCGCTATATAAATAAAGCTAAACTGAATGACTGCAGTATTGTTATGGAAATAATGCATTTTAATATTATTTTCTGACATTGACTTCTAATGTTATATTTTGCCAACTCGTCTGCTGAACACAGTGCAGGTTAGAATGAAGGTTTTATCTCATGTCCTGATGTTGCAGTGCACCTACAGAAAAGCACTGTGTGCTTGAGCAGCAGGCTTGTTTTGCGGTGACAGAAAACAGACTTTACGCTTAGAACTGCAGCTGAGTCAGAGACCACACCCCACCACATACCCCCACCACCTGACGTAGGGCTGGGGACTCCAGCCCAAAACGGTCCCGAGCTCTCTGTTCAAGCCGTCAATCTGCAGTATAATTATAATTATTCACATGTGCCATGATTTGTGTTGAGTTGTACATTGTCTAGAAAAAAGCTGTACTCTTTTTGCCTTGTTATGGTTCAGGAGGTAGAGGAGGTCCTCTGCTAACTGGAAAGTTAGTGGTTTGATCGCTGGCTGCTCAAGTTTCCATGGCAAATTATTCTTGGGCAAGATACTGAACCTGCAGTCGCTTCTCAGTTAGCGTAGAAAAGCACTATATGAGCATCAGTCCTTTACTTTTCTCATTCGCCTTTCCCAGTGCTCTCTTCTGTTCTTGATTTAAAGACAAAAGACTGAGAGAAATGAAGATGCACATCAATAAAGAGAAAAGCAGAAACACTAGAGTTTGCTGGTTGATGGAGATAGGTCCTTATCTCTGGACTGATTATGCAATCCTAAGTGCTATTCTGTCCCTTTGTCTGTTTTCCTTCTCTCCCTGTCTCAGGGAGTTCAGGCATCTTAGCATCTCATTACAAGCCATGCAAACAGATGAAAATGATTGGAAATTAAATGAAGGTTCTTTAACCCACATGAATAATTCATGGCCATTGGTACAGGCCTGTGGGCAAGGTTGGGAGGGATTGGCTGTTTCAAATATAGAGATTTAAAGCGGATTAAAATGCAATATTTAAACATGTAAAAATGTAAATCTCACGAAGAGATTGCCTTCATCTCTTACATCGAAATGTCCAAATAACTAGTATGGTGTTAGAGATGGAGTTTAGACCGAATCAACTCCATCCATGAACATACAAAAAGATCCTTGAAGTTAGCGGCAGTCCTTCAATTGCTTATTTTGCAGGTCACTGGACAAATGTGTGTAAAATGATTTTTATGCAAGTTCCACAACGTCTTATTTAGCTAAAGGTTTCTGCTGGTTTACTTATTTTAATTTAAACAAAAACTCTTGAAAACATTTCAATCCACTGGTTATGTGGTTTTTTCTTTTTTCTTTCTTTTTTTTTTTTTTTAAGGCAAAAAATAGATCGACTTTTGTTTTTCTTTTAGATTACCATCACTGGGGGTTGAATGGCAGAAATGGGGAGCTTTATTTCTCAGTGTGGTAACTAAGCTACACCAGCTAGAACGCACCAAATTACTGTTGAAGTTATTCACGTCCAAACATGAAAGATTGCTGTTTTGAAGATGTTGGATCTGCCAGAATCAACCCAAAGGCTCTAAATTGATTCCAAAGGATCTTCCCCAACAGGTAATGCAGAAGCTAGATCAAGCCTGTATAAGGACATTTGCCGGGCTCTTATCCCCAGACCTCTGGGTGTCTATTCCACAAATATTTTCCTGAGTAGCCATGTGGAACAAGTACAATTTGTCGGCCACACTTATTATTGGCAGCTCTCTTCTATGATTTGTGCACTCGGTAATTTGGCTGGTTTAAAATTAAGTGACCAGGAAAAAAATTGTGCTTTTCTTTTTCAAAAACATTTTAAATGGGAATTTCCAAATCTTGAGACCTGATGCAGGATATTTTATTTACACAATTTAGCTAGGGCAAAGCAGAAGCTTAATCAAATAGTAACAATCGCTTTATGCTATCATCTGAATTTTATTCTAATCTAGCTAAGCTACTATATCCTGAACTAATACCACTTTTAATGAACGAGAGCGAGAACAGTAGGATTTCCATTGTTCTGCTCCACTAAATGCCCCGAAGTGCTCATTATATGTAACTTACTGGCAGTGGTCCGACACCCAAATGTATAGTCAGGGCGCATTAGGAACACCTGGCAGAGGCCCTGGCCCAGTTCATCTTCAACTCGCACTTCTGCCAGAACAACAACATTCCAAGTGAGTCTAACTGGACAATGTTCTGCACCTCTGTTACTGAGGCTGCTGCAAGGAACTATGGTCACAAGGTGGTTGGTGCCTGTGGTGGTGGTAATCCCACCAGAGGGCGGACATGGGAGGTGCACGGAGCCATCAAGCTGAAGGAGGAGTCCTATTGGACATGGTTAGCCTGTGGGAGGCAGCTGATCTAGTGATGGAAGGAGTACTTTGACGACCTCCTTAACCCCACTCACACCTTCTGTAGAGGAAGCTATGGAGGTGTGAGTCGACGACTCACCCATCACTGGGAGTCGATAAACAATTCCTTGGATGCCAGGCCCCTGGGATGAACGAGGTTTCTCCTGAGTTCCTAAAGGCTCTGAATGTTGTAGGGATGTCTTGGTTGACACGCCTCTACAACATGGCGTGGAGTCTCTGGATTGGCAGACTGGGCTTGTGGCTCCCATCTTCGAGAAGGGGGCCAGAAGATCTGTTTCATCTATAGGGGGATCACACTCCTCAGCCTTCCTGGGAAGCTCTACAATGGGGTACTGGAAAGGAAAGTTCATTCGTTCGTTGAATTTTGGATACAGTAGGAACAGTGCAGTTTTTGTACTGTCATGGAACGCTGGACCAGGTCTTTATCCTCTCAAGGATAATTGAAAGTGTGTTGGCGTTTAGCCTAACCCTAATTCGACCATGGATGGGTGAAAGACAATGGCTAGATGTCTGTAAAATGACTTGTAATGATAAACATTATTGTAAATGGGATACACTTGCGTTCTGTCCGTGAAGTACCCTACCCCTCACGTTATGACAGCTACGCTAGGCTCCAGCCATCCCGTGACCATGAACATGGATAAGCAGCTAAGCAAATGCAACAATGGATGCTTATTGTTTATTAGGTTAGAATTGTACAGCTTCAGGGTTTCTGCTGTTTTGCCAGATTGAATTTGTTGTTGTGAAATTTCTTCTAGTAAATGAACCAGTGATCATATCTATAGTAATACTGGTATGTCCCATTTCAGTTTAAAGGCTGAACATCAACATAGCTTCAGTAGTTTGGCTAAATGTTGTGATAGTATATACGGAGACAGACCGAGGGTTTGATTGTGAGGCAAACTAAGACCGGCCTCATCAGGAAACGGGAGTGGACTTTGTGAGGTTATTTTAGGAGATGGAGTGAAATGAGAATTAGGGGGAGGAGGGGAAATGAGGACCTGGTGACAGCGAGGACTAACGGATAATGATGACTAATGATTTCATTGTTTCCATAGCTGCATTAAAGGATGGCAGGAGCACAGAGATGATTTGGTGAAACAGCCATTTGAAGGTGGATTTTCATGGACACCCCCTGCCCCCCCAGATTGATTAACTGATTAACTCAACACATCTCCATAGTATTATGGAAATTCTTTCATCACCATCCCATTGTCAAAGAGCTGTCTTTTTTTAGCCTTATTACAGTGAATACATGTAAGGTTGTAATTTTTAGGCACTGTGGGAGACTGCATCATCAGCTACTTTGTCAATGACTTCTTCCATATTTCTACTTCGCATATTCATCATTTAGCTGACTCGTGACTAACTTATGTTTAGAGTTCGTGAATGGTTTACAGGGTTCATTTCTTATACATAGCACACAATAGGAAATAGGTTTATGATGGTTAGTGACTAATGGTGAATACACCAGGATATTAGATGCACTATGGCATGGCTGTAACTCAGGAGGTAGAACAGGTAACGTGTGATCTGATCCTTGGCTTCTCCAGTCTGGATCCCCGAGTATCCTTGGGCAAGATACTGAACCCCAACTTGCTCTTCGATGTGTTCTTCAGAGTATAATTGTGTGTGAATGTTAGATAGAAAACACCTGGCTGTGAATGAGCGAATAAAGCGCTTTGAGTGCTCAAACAGAGTAGAAAAGCGCTACATAAAAATCAGTCCATTTACCATTTGTCACTCGTACATAGGAGCAATCCAACGTCACAGTGACTATGTATCTGTGGTGCTTGCTAGTTAATGAGCAGCTAGTATCTGATGTGACTATTTGAAAATTTGTGTTCTAACATGCTGAACAACCACAGCTCATTGAGAACAGAAGACTTTTTCTACACAGAGATTATCTTTGCTTGCCACCTGCTCTATCTGCCAGATTAGTGCCCTTGTGAGTTTGTCACCATCGTAAAAATAAAGATCACTGTTTTGACACACCCGAGGACCCAACATATATCACAAAGGCACTGACAGATTAACAAGTATGCTGTTTTGGTGGTTTTGTACCAGTCAGCTCCCAGAAAGAACTCCAATCGGATGGATCTAACTCCAACATACTGATTTTGAACTGGAGGGTCACTATAATCATAACTTTAATAGGTAGAGGCCTAGTTCATGTAACCTTGTAAACTCAGAGACAGTGGAGCTAGCATCTGTTCAGAGGACTGAGTGGAGTGGCAGGTAATATGTGTCCTTTTTTTATTCATCATAAAGTGGGAAACAACATCTTTTTATTAGATTTTTCAAGCAATTATTTAAAGAATTTGTTAGCATTTCAGAAGAGTTGTAAATGTGAAGATTGGTATATCTTGCGTGATAACGAGTTACAGTGTTACAATGCACTTCTTGTTGGGGCTGTAGTACAGCTCATAGACCTAATGTGTGAAACCTTCCTAAAATATAAGATGGTTCTTATGCATTACATTTCCCAGAGATTGCTCCGGTTATAGATGTGGCCTACAATATCTAGGAAATGTAATGCAAATGTCTGTCTAACTGTTTTTTCTTTGATCACAATCTGACGATTTGGTAAATACTAATAAGGATTATCAAAATTGAAATAAAAAAAAATTACAATACAAGACAACTTTATTTATGTAGCACATTTAAAACCGAAGGTACACCAAAGTGCTTCACAACAAGGTTAAAACATAAGATATAAGATAAAAGGCTGTAACAGAGTACGAAACCCCCCAAAAAGTACAGACAAAATAAGAAATAAAACATTAGAGCATAGTTTGCTTCTGTGACCTCTAGATTAGACTACTGTAATTCCCTTTACTTTGGTCTCCACTCCACCCTTCTTCATAGATTGCAGGTTGTCCAGAATGCTGCGGCACGCAAGGTTTGCCTCGATCACCCCAGTCCTTGCTGCCCTGCATTGGCTCCCTGTCAAATACCGAATGGAGTTTAAAATTCTGTTGCTTACCTTTAAAATCATAAACAATACTGCACTGTGTTACCTCACTGAACTCCTTAGTCCATATACCCCTAGGAGAGCCCTAAGGTCATCAGGACAATTACTCTTAGTGCAGCGTACCCTTATGTTATTTATCTTCTACTAATGTTCCACTGTATAAATACCCCCACCTTATATTTATGAATAAAAAAATTACACTATAGTAGTAATAGTACAATAGTTGTAGTAGTTAAAAAAAATAGTTATTTGCACATATGCATGCCTATAAACTAGACTGGCATTTAACATGGAGCAAACATGAACTGACTTTGATGTTAGACCTGGGTGCACGTCACCATCTTACCAGCAGATGTCAGCAGTGATCTCAGCCTTCTGAATGTCAGCGCTGCTGCTTCATGGGAAAGAAAAGAGAGTGCTCTGTTCACATAAATCCTGCCTCTCCTTAAGCTCTGGCCCTTCTGAGGGACACACTATGTAAATACTGGGGTGCGTCCTGATAACTGCTGACCTTGACAAGCACATGATGGCAGCTTATCAGCCAAACAAGTCTGAAGCGGGAGAATCCTTGAGGGATATGGACAGGAGGGAGTGTTTAACATTTGCTTCCCAGCTGCCTGCTTTAGTTAGATCACAGCTGACAAGCTGATCTTCAGCAGCAGCAGCAGCAGTAATACTTCATTTCCTTGTCACTGCTGTTTTCCTTGTGTCACCCAGGCCAGAGGGCTCGAACAGCAGCTGGTACGGTGCTTCAGAGCACAAAGCTGTCAACTTTATTGGAATTGTAATGTATTTACGTAATTTAGTACAGTAAGGCTTACTGCATTGTTGAAAAGTGCAATGTGATTATGCATTACTGTAATCACATTGCATTACTTCTGCAAATGTGGCTCACAAATATTGTATGTACAACATTGGGAATGGCCTCCTCAGAGCCTGGACCTCAGCATTACTGATGATTTATTTAAACATCACAATGAAAAATGGTTTTGTGACATTTCTCTGCAGCAGTTGTTGAGTTTTCCAAATGACTGTAGGAGATAAAAATCTGATGGGCTGGGTGAGCCCCATCCTGTTGTTTGGGTAGAGAATCAAAAGGTTTTCAGATCATTGGTTTAAATAGCTGATAAATACAGCATCTTGGTGTTTAATTTAAAAGGTTACTAAGACACCACATTTACATTAGATAGGTTGGCCTACTTTTTAATAAAAAGCCTGATCTGCATTGGAAGAAGCCGATTTTCAGATTGTTAGACTGTTGACTGAAAATGAAAATGTAATAGATTTCACTGAGCATTAAATGGTCAGTTACTCAGTGAAAAGGGCGTTTCCTGCTTCCAGTGTGAGAATTGGTTTGCTGTGTTTCATTTCTTTGATGACTCAATATACCATTGCATTGTGTGATGGGGGGGATGGAGCACTTGGTGGTCTGAGATTTGATGACTCTGCTTCCTCCTCATGAGACTTTTGCACAAACTGTAAATTAAGACACAGTCGTGTTTCCTACTAGAATGAATTAGTCTCTGATTTTCTTTTTGATACTTTTAATGTGTATATCTGGATATCTGGTCTCTTAACAAAAGCTGCTGTGCAATGAGAGATAAAAATCCAGTGAAGTGCAAAAAGCAACAATGACTGAGGTGGATGCAGACCAATGCAGGGAGAGAAGGGTAATAATTTAGATAATTTGGAGGATGATTACGTCACAGTGACGCGACAAAGGCTGTATTTGAAGGCTTCTCTAAATACAGGCCAAAGTGTGTCTTTCTTTCTCCAGGGTTTGAAGGATGCTTTGTGGCCTCCCCTATCCTAAGAGTCATTGTGCCCTGGTGATGGATAAACCCCCCCCCCCTCCCAAAAAATGGTGGATAGACTAACTGAAGCGGACAAAGAGTAAAATTTAGGCCTTTAGATTTCTGTGAGGAAACTTTATAAAGCTTTAACCTACATAAATGGCCAGCGTTGTTGTTGTATTTATGCTTGTGTGTGGTGCATTATGTGTTAAATACTGTGTCCTGCTGTCCTGGTGTCTTATATGCAGTGCCAGTCAATAGAAACACAGAAACTGCTGTGGCTTTTCCTCACCTAGGTCCCCAGTAATTATTGTGGTCCGTTTATGTTTAGCAGTTAGCAGTTGAGGTGTGTCGTACTTCAGGTTACAGTGTTCATTACGCCCAGAGGCGGAGCCAGACATTTGAAACACCCGGGGCTTACATGTGTGTCTCACCTGCTCTTGTTCATCTCTGTTCTGTCCTCATTCTCCCTCTCTCTCTGTTCCTCTCTCTCCCTCTTTGTGCTGACAATCATCAAATATACAGTTGAAACCAGATATTTACAAACTCTTCAGATAAAAACACTTTTTTAATTGTAACATCAAATCAGACTAAATGTTTATTTTTTTTAGGTTGATAAATATAAAAACATATTTGTTAACTTTCAGAGTAAAGAGAGAAACTATCTGTATTTCTTAATTGTAAATGGCACCAAATTGTATTCAAACTGAGCCACACTTATGGAGCTCCACGATTCTTTTCCTGGTGTTTTGGTTGACATCTCTTGATGTTCCCATGTCACAGAAACTCTGTGTTTTGCCTTATATGCATCCACAGCTGTGCCACCAATTTACTCACATGGACTCTACTAACCAATCAGAAGCTTCTTCAGCTCAGAATGGAATCGTCTGGAGTTTCTTATTAATTAACAATAAACTTAGTGTATATGTACTCCTACATTTGATCAAAGTGATAAAAATAGAAGCTCTGTCTCTCTTTATTCTGACATTTAACTAATTCAAAAGATATTTCAATATTTATTTATCCAAAACAAAACGAGTTTACTCTAAATTGATGTTGTACAGTAAAAAAATGTTCTTGTGTTTTCCATAAAGTGTATGTAAATATCTGGTTTCAACTGTGAATATACTGCTGTGTATTGAAGTTCCTCTTGTTTTGCATAGAAATATACTGAACAACATACAAAGCATAATATATAAAATACTACCAGAGCTTTTTCTTTGAAAGGAGCTCCTTATGTCCATTCTTGTATATCAGTACATTACTGATTTATTTAGCCGTGGAGGGAAACAACTGAAAATATGAAATAAACACACATGTAAGCTAAGACTCTCTAAAGAAACAGCATTGTTGTTGTTCGGCTTTTCATTTCGCCATTTGTTGATTCACTTGAAGAGCGAGTAACATAATATTGGTCAAGTGATCACTTTGATATCAATCTTTCGTGATTCACCGTCATATTTACATTATTTGTACAGTACGAATGATTTGCTTTGGTACCTGGTCAAACTTAAGCTCTCCTTAGTATGGCTGGCTCCGTTTCTCCAACAGCGCACTCGCAGGCAGCAGCTGCCCCGCCCTCTCGCTCAGTCGCTTAGTGTCTGAGCTCGGATCATACCAATATCAGGGGGGATTCACGCACAGTCGTAAATTCCCACAGTGTGCACTATGTGCTTCGAATATTGTGTGTAGTTTTTGTTTTATACAGTTGTCAGCCAGGCATCTAACTATGAAAAAATTACACTCCAAAAGACCCCGGGCTTCTGAAAAAACAACCCGGGCTAAGCCCAGTAAGCCACCCCCACGCTCCACCCCTGATTACGCCGTAGGGTTTCAGAGGGGTTTGCAGCTACGATGTAGTTACTAGGGCTGGGCCATATCATACCGTCCACGGTAACACCGGTGTAATGTCGGGCAATGATAAGAAAATGAAATATCGCGATAGAATATGGTTAAAACGCGCATGTGCAGTGCCTTTGTTTTCATACGCACATGGTGGAAAAAGCATGGCGGCAACGGAGAATGAGAAGGGTGAAATTGGATCGTTGAATGAAACAGATGAACCTGAACTGGTTTGTAAAAGTGCTGCAACTTCAGTGGTGTGGAACTGGTTTAGCTTTCGTCCATCAGATACACAACAAAGCACTATTTTTGGTAGATCATGATAGCGGGCCGTCGTTATTACCGTGTTTTCGGCACTATAAGTCGCACTTAAAATCCTTTGATTTTCTGAAGAATCGGCAGTGCCCCTTATAATCTGGTGCGTCTTATGTATGAATTCTGGTTGTGCTTACTGACCTCGAAACGATTTTATGTCGTAGACGGTGCTCGAAAATCTGTCAAAAAATGTTTTAGTACGACTTTGCTAAGCTACGAAGCCGCACCGCTCGATGGATTGTCGGAGCATTACGGCTATCGTAGGCAGGAGCCTCGCGGAGTGATACGTACTGTGCTTCAACATAATATTACCGTATTGTGTGTATAACCTCTTTTTAAGTTATGCTGAGGATATGTCGGCCAGTTTCCACTGGAAATGCCTTTTAGTTAAACTGTCAGCGAGGAATTCGCATTTGCACTGTTACATTTTTATATAACTTTAATGCACAAAAAACAGCTGCTTGTTTAAGTGAAAATACATTGATGGGGTTTTTTGCACTAATAAAGTTGTGGAGTTGTATTTTGTCTCGTGTATATCGTCAGTTATATGGTTATTGCAAATTTTCAAATAGGGCTGTTCGATATAACGATATATATCGGATGACGATATAAAAACATCTATCGTTTCCTATTACGCTATCGTTTGTTTCGTGGTGTCGCAAAATAAACTGTTTACGGCAATATTTTTTCATCATTTTGATGGTCACTGTAGTGGTTATATTAATTTCTTAAAGTTCTCTCTTTCTCTTATATTTAATATAACCACACTACGGACGGACAAGCGCCTGTTTTTATGCGTTGTCGTTAGCAACAACGACGGTAACACCATCGCGTGTCCGCTTGTTTATTTTCCACATAAACCTTTCACAATAAAGCTCAAGATCCTGTTGAGACTTTTCAAAATAAACGGAATCACGTGAAAAAGTATTATTTACAGATGAGAAGCAAAAAGAGCCACCAGGTGCTAAAAAATAAACCTTAGACTCAAACGTTAGAACAGGCTTTTCCCCGCAGCACGCCGTGTAATAAATACTCACAAAGAAAACGGCGGCCGTTACAACTTATGTCTAAAAATGTATCGTTTCATGCATCAGTTAAAACACTCGACTCCAGCTACATGACACGCAGCTGGAAACACTTCACCTACCCGAGATTCTCAGAATTTACAGAAAATATTAAATTTTTTGTGATTTATATCGTTATCGGACGATAGATGTTTTATATCGGGATATGAGATTTTGGTCATGTCGCACAGCCCTATTTTCAAATATGATAAATATTTTTGGCCATATTGCTCTGCCCTAGTAGTTACCATGCAGATTTCGAGCAGAAGTGTAAATCCCCAGTACTGTTTCCATGTTACCCGGTTATCTAGGAGTATAAATGTTATCAAATGAGCTGTGGCTCTCACTGAAATCCCTCCCCCATCATTTCTTCTTCTTTTGGCCCTTCTTCATTTTCTCCCATATTCTTGTGGCTCTTCTCATATTGCAGTGAAAGAAAGCAGCACCACTGCAGAAATATAGTGAGTGCTTTTTGCCTACACTTGGCTGGGAGAGATAGCAAATAGCTTGTATTTTCCCCACCTTGTTGTACTGTTGTGTACTGTGTTCAGATAAGTGGCATTTTAATAAATGGAGCAGCGCCCAGGTCCACACTCAGTCTATTTAGGAACTGTATATTTTGCCTTATTATATTAACTGTTGCAGGATTTCTTGTGAATGGCTTTGCTAACGCCTTGGGCTTTGTAACTATAATACTTGTAGACAAGGCCTATTGACCGTCCGGGCTTAAATGTAAGCACAAACACACATATCACCCCCTCCCCCGTGACAGGCAGCGAGATGAACCTCAGTGAACTGAGTAACGAGCTAATCATGAGTGTCCCAGTAATAAATAGGCCTTGTTCATAGTCCACTAATCCCAGTCATTTAGCCCTGGTGTGACAGCAGAAATCAATTACTGCAGCTGCTCTATGCTGCCGTCCAGCTGCATGTAACACACTGTCACCTCTCACTGTTCACAGTAGGACATTATGCATTTGTAATGTCAGTTATCTAAAGTAGTCAGATAATCTTCACCACCCTCGTTCAAACTTTAAATGCTCACTATATAAATCATATGTTGTGTCTGGAGAAAGAATAAAGACTGTAGTCTAGCTTCAGAACCTCGTCCCTAACGTGCACCACGGCGGTGTTAGTGTTATGGTTTGAGGCTGTTAGACCTTGACCAGGATGCCTCACCATCAGGACGGGAAAGAATTAATTTTTTGTATCACATTTGGTCAAGCAGCATGACAGCAGCCATAATTACCAAAGTACAACATAATGTTTTACAATATCTAAATCTGAAATTTACTGAAAGGACTTTAATTAAGTAGTTTTTGTGAGAAAAACTCCTAAATACCAAGTTGATTCTGTCATGAAGGTTGTAATGAGCAAAACTTCAAAGCCAATGTGCAGAAATGATGAACAGATAGTGGAAATGTTTAGATGCAGTAACTGAAAGAAAGGCTTTGATTGTATTATTTCAATTCAATTCATACAAATATATTGTGTATAATAGCTCACACAACAGTCAATGCAAGACACTTTATGTTGTAAAGACCCAACTTTTCAATTTCAGGTATTCGGTATTTCAATTTTATTTATACAGCGCCAAATCACAACAACAGTCGCCTCAAGGCGCTTTATATTGGAAGGCAGACCCCCCAACAATCATATGACCCCCTATGAGCAAGCACTTTGGCGACAGTGGGACGGAAAAACTCCCTTTTAACAGGAAGAAACCTCCGGCAGAACCAGGCTCAGGGAGGGGCGGGGCCATCTGCTGTGATTGGTTGTGGTGAGAGAAGGAAGACAGGATAAAGACATGCTGTGGAAGAGAGACAGAGGTTAATAACAGGTATGATTCAATGCAGAGAGGTCTGTTAACACATAGTGAGTGAGAAAGGTGACTGGAAAGGAAAAACTCAATGCATCATGGGAATCCCCGGCAGCCTACGTCTATTGCAGCATAACTAAGGGAGGATTCAGGGTCACCTGGTCCAGCCCTAACTATATGCTTTAGCAAAGACCCCCAATTAGACGGCCCCATATAAGAAAACAATTTCTAAGGAAGGTGTAGGCATGTGCCATGAGTGTTTGGGGTGAGAGGAGGGAGACAGGACGAAAGAGAGCGAGAGATTAACAATAGGTAATGATTAAATTTAAAGTGGTGTATAAACAGAGTGAAAACAGGAGAAAGCTGAACGCTCATCTTCTCTTTCTACGTTTGAATGCCGTAGGAACCACAAATAAGCCAGCAGTCTAAGAGTGAATTTTTCTATCTGGGTATATAGCACCATGAGACAGGACATGGTTTGGACCTTGTATATGTGGAGAAGAATTTTAAGTTAGTCTGGATTTAACAGGAAGCCACTGAAGAGAAGCTAGTATGGGAGAAATATGGTCTCTAGCCTCTTTCAGTACTCGTGCTGCAGCATTTTGGAACACTTGGGGTTTTTCAGCAAGCTTCTGAGAACCTGATGATAATAATGAAATACAGTAGTCAAGCCTAGAAGTAATAAATGCATAAACTAGTTTTTATCATCACTGCCAGACATGATGTTTCTATGTATGTTGTGCAAATAATTTTGTTGAAATGCAGGAAAGCAGTCCTACACATTTGTTTAATATGTGCACTGAAGGATGTACCATGGTCAAAATGACACCAAGGTTCCTCACAGTGTTTCTGGAGGCCAAGGTAACCACAATGTCTGTGTGAAGAAAAGACCTGGAATCACAGAGGAGCTTGAAGGTGCTGACTCTTTCAGCGTTAGCACCAGTGATATGGATGGGTCAGTGTTCCATGTTGCAATCTTGCAGTCCACTATCATTCCCTTTAGTGATGCTGACACAGATTGTCCTGGCACCAGCTGTTTAGTGCTTTCATCTTCTCTCTGTAGGCTTGCTAATCATTGTTTGTGATTGAGCCCACAATGGTCGTGTCATTTGGCAATAAAGTGATGGCATTGGAGCTGTGCTTAGAAACACAGTTATGAGTGAACAAGCAGTACAAGAGCACACAGTCCTGCAGCGTTCCTGTGTTTGTCATAAACAAGGAGGATGTGCATTTACCAGCTCTCACCACCTGGGTCCTTTTCATGAAGTTGGAAATCCATCTGCAGATAGACATCTTTCACTTTCTCACATATGTGTTCCCTTTTTCTAAGTGGGTGAGGTGAGGGCGTCGTCTGTGGCAAACTGAAGAGGATCCAGGATCTCAGGGAGGAGTAGAGGTGACACCCTGAGACTTTCAATCTGGAAGGATGTCTGGTCTTGGAGACCACTTTCTAATATCCCATTTGAAAGTGTTTCTGGAAACTAGGCTTTCCTGTTCAGGTTTCTGCCTGTATGCAGAAAATAGCAGTATGGAACTGTGGTCTGTCGTCTGAAGTGCAGGGTAGGGGTGGAGTTTGTCACAGTCTTTGGATGGGATGTAACAATGATCCAGTGTCTGATGGCCTGTTGTAGAAAAAGAAATATGCTGATAGAATTTTGGGAGAACTGTCTTCATACCGACTCTATTAAAGTCTCCCTAAACAATGAATGCTGCCTCTGGTTTAGAATTCTCTGAATCACTAATAACGTTGCACATTGCATTCAGAGCCAATATATCACCTCGTGTAAACAGCTCAGGAGGCACACTGGGCTCCAGCCATGTCTCTGGTTTCTCTGCTGGATCCAGAACAGAACTCCAGCGTAGTAGCATCTGTAATATTGACAGCTGTTATGTATGATGTCCATATTGAATCTGTGAAAGCACTGTATGCATACAAAAAAATATTATTTTAAAAGTAGATTCTAAGTCTTTTGGTTCTTCCATAGACTGAATATTATAAAATTAAAGAACACTTAATGTTTTCATGGCAGTTTGGCTGAGGTGATGGAGTGACTGGCCAAGAACTTGTGTCTTTGTCTTTATCACTTGCACATATTCAGAGAGCACAAAGGGTGGGTAGGAGTTATTCCTTGAAAATAATTTACCATCTGTGCTTAACGGCATCTGATGACTGTCCATCAACCTGCACAACGGGGACCCAGCTCAGAGGCCTGTGCTTTAATTACATGTGCAAACAGACACAGAGTTAAAGAGAAAGAAAATAATAAGACACGTTTCTAATCAAAGGGTACTCCTCTGTAAAAACATATTTAAGGGTTTAACCTGCTACTAACACAGAATTCGTTTAGCATTAGCAACAGGCAACCAGATATAGACAGAACCTCATACAGTATTGTGAAGGCAGTTTATTTTTGTTTTTATTTTTCCAAAAACTGTTGTATGATCATTATAAAATAACACATCTATATATAAAAATTACTAAATAATTATCATGGTGGAGGGGTTTGTGTGTCCCAGGGACCCCAGGGGCTATGTTCTCCAGAGGCTTCTGCCCCTTGGTAGGGTCTCCCATGGTAAATTGGTCCTGGGTGATGGACCAGACAAAGAGCAATCCAGAAGACCCCTACAAGTAGAACACCAAGGGAACAGTTCATCCTGCCCGGGATAGGGTTACCGGGGCTTTGTCCTCGAGCCAGGCCCAGGGAGGATGCCCTAGGGCGAGCATCTGGTGGCCGGGTCTTAGTCCATGGGGCCCGGCACGCACAGCCCGAAAAAAGGACATGGGCACATCCTCCTACAGGCCCACCACCCACAGGAGGCTCCGTAGGGGTTGGGTGCATTGTGTGCCAGGCGGCGGCCAGAAGTGGAGGCCCTGGCGGACTAATCCCCAGCTACCAAGATGGCTACCAAGCCACAGGTCGATGATCGATTTTGTAATCGTATCACCAGACCTGCGGCCATATGTTCTGGACACTCGGGTAAAAAGTGTCCAGCCTGATTTCTCCAACCTTTCCACCTGGAACACTCTATTGACCTGGATTGAGTACGTACACAATTCCCTTACCTCCTCTGCCACCGGCCTCTCACCCTTAAAGGCATCCTTGGGTTATCAGCTGCCATTGTTTACATCAGTTGAAGGTGAGTGCACTGTTCCATCCATCCAGCACCACCGTCACAGTGTTTTCGACTCTAGAAAGCAGCGTGGTCAGTCAAGCTGCCACCAAGGAGCAGAATAAGCACCTTGCCAACAGACGCATCAAGTGACCCCATTAATGACGAGGTTGGAAGGGTTGGCGTTCCACTAAGCACATGAAGAACTCAATCAGGAAAATGTTGTCCAAATTTTATCAGCCCTTTTGAAGACATGCCATTATCAACCCTGTGTCTGAACGTCTCAAGTTTCTGCACAATATGCAAATCCATAACGTTTTCTGTCTCTCATTTGAAACCCTGTCTCGAGTCCTCTGTGCCCTGCGTCTGAACCTTCCCCCACCTGCCCAGCTCATCAATGGCTTACCAACATATTCGGTAAGGTGGCTCATGGAAGTTAGACGTGGGAGAAGGCTTCAGCGTTTCGTGAACTGTGAGGGGTACATGGGTACATGTTCCTCAATCAGCCATATTGGATAAAACCATGCTTAGAGACAACCATCCTGATAAACCTGGTGGGTCGCCGGAAGGCTCTTGTTTGGGTGCTACTCTAACGGTCCTCAAGTCCTTCTGTGCGTCTCTCTGTCTCTCTCTCTGTGAAGTGTGTGGTGTGTTTGTGTGTGTGCTTACCTCCTCTCCATCACACCTGAAGTAATCAAGATCACCTGTTTGCCGTCTGCTGATCAGTCGGCCACTACTTGTGCTGGGAGCAAACCTTCGGTCTTCACCAGAGCATTGAACCGACCACATTGTGAAACCGTCTCTGATCACTAAGTCTGTTTCCAGTTTGCACAGCGACTATGTACGTGTCCCCTCCTCTGTGCAGAAGCCCCGGTGTTTTTCCCAGTGAGAGCGATTTATGTGTGAGAGAGCTGTGGAGACGATTCTGTTCCTGTTCGGTTTCCTTTCCAAGGAACTTGAAAAGAGAGACTGTGGATTTATCCCTGCCTGAAGATGTTGTAAATAGTTTTCCTTTCACGAGCACTGTAAATAAACTCACCATATCTGATCTCCTGAGTCCTGTGTTTGAGTCTGGCCTGTCTCGTTGGTTATTTGCATTTTATTTAGAGCACTCAGTTTAATCTTCCTTCTAGTGAAAGCTTTTCTATCCTCAGAAATCTTCAGGGTCAATGCTGTTATCCTCAAACAGTGACAATTCTACTGGATCTGATGACTTCCTCTGTAGTGGCAATACAACTGGGTCACCTGTATGTGGAAGGGTTTGGTGCCATGTGGCCTTACTGGGCAGTAAGGGTCTCCACAAAATCCTTATGTGCTTGTTACCAGTGAAAGAAACCAAGTTTCTTGATTCAGGGAATTACCTTGATGACAGATTCAGTCAGGAAAGTAGTCTCTGTAGATTTCTGTCTTATGGTCTGGGCTGAGAGATGGGGCCCACAGATGTGCTCTAACCACATAAACTGTCTGGAAATGCTGGCAGTTCATCTGTTGCTAAAACATTTCCTCCCTTGGCTGAAAGGCCCTCCTTCCCTCGATTCTGTGACCATTGACAGTAGGCAGAGACCTCCTTTGTTTGGTACAGCGGTAAATACAGTGGGTAAAATACGTATTTTTTCTAACTATGTATATATATAACATTAAAAAAAAAAAAAAAAAAGGTGCTATTGATAAATCTCGCCAGATGTCAGTAACAACCCGTCCAATCCACACATGCAAAGAAATCAAACCGTAGATGTCCGACATTGCTCATCAGAACCTTTAGTAGTGTCAGCAGTGGTTTTTCCAACATTAAGGTTGTGAAGGTCTTATTCTATCCATCATAAGATGTTTCTTGTGCGACACCTTGGCAATGACACACCTTTTTATAGGTCGTCATTTGGGACTGAACTAGCTGATATGAATTTGCATGAAGTTGCAGGATTGTTTTCTAATTACTAAAGGATTTCAGCTGGTGTCGTGACTTCCCCTGGCTTTTTACACCTCCATTTCTTCATGTGTTCAATACGTTTTCCCTGCATCATTTCTCATTATTACACTTAATTTGTGGAAATCTATGATTTGATGTCTTTGCACGTGTAGGTTAGATGGATTGTTAGCAACATCTGGTGAGAATTGCATTTCAGTCCTCTGTTGTAGTGATTATATCATTTCTGCAGTCTCTGGTGGAAATGGATAAGGCCTTCTCACCGATCAAGGTGCATCTGGCAGATATTTCTGGGTAATATTTTCTGGACATCTGGAAAAGGAAGGGAAGACTGTCGGCTGCCTTTTATTGTCTGCCTTTCGCCCCTGAAGAGCAAAACCGGCTCCATACCTTATGTTGAGTCTTTGCGCTGCAGATTGACATGGACAGAGCTCCAGGTATTTAGACAGAATGACCACTTACCTTTATCCATTATGGCACCTGGCCTGCTGGTGCCATAATGGTGTTTGTGGTTCTGATAAGGCCACGCTGGAGGTCTCTTTATAATGAGACAACTACTTTTGCTAATTGGACAACCAGGATTGTAGCCATAGCATAAGTTTTTATTTTAGTTAATTATAATAAATTTGCAGAGCAGACATGCTTAGGATAAATTAAGCAGTTTTTATATTTCTCAATCCAAATACCTCTCCGTCTCCTCTTACAGTGGATTATTATACTATGAGTATTTCCTGAACCACTAGTTCAGTGCCACTCCAGTGGACAGGTATAGGTAAATATACATGTTTAACAGACTTTGAACTCGTCACAGATACAAAGATGCCGCTGCTGTTAGTTCAACATCTTCCTGTGCCTCCTTTTTTATCACCTTCCTTTACTCCCGTTTCACTTCTGCTTATCCCTCCGTTCTTCCCTCATTGTCTAATCCTTTTATCCATGAACACACCGCCCTCCGAAGCTCACACAAACACACATGGTTTTCCAGCCTTTATTTTCTGTCCTCACCAACTGTGTGAAGAGGATGAACATAGAGATACGCAAATGCATTCTACACTCAGCTCCTGTGGCTCTGGTCTGTACCACAGATGAACTAATGCATCTAATTTGCTAACTGGTCCATTTGGTGGGACTGCACATTTGTGTAGATCGTGGGCGGTGGTGAGCATCAGCCTATCCCAGAGCAGCATTTCCCTCAGGCTGTCAGAGGCGCATTACCATGGTGATGTCATCCTCAAGCTGTGAGTTTGCCAGCATCCCACAAGGCTCCCGATTACTGGAAGGGAGGCGAGTGAGAGGAGAGAAGATCGATCTGATAATTAGGCAATAAGTGACAAACTGACGCCACGGTTTCGTTCTGAGGAACCTCAAAATTAGCTTCCAAACATATTTTGCGAGAACCGTCTAGGCTGTTTGAAGACTGTTGACCAGACGGAAATAAAAGAGCAGTATGTCATCTCTGTTTTGTTGTAGCAATGATATGAAGATTATGAATAATGCACGTTGGATATTTTTGTTCTCTTTCTTCAGTCCATCCATTTTCTTAACAGCTAAATCAGCTTCGGGTCATGGAGGTCAGGAACCTATTCAAGCTGTGAAAAAGTATTTACCCCCGTCCTGATTCCACCTTAAATGTTTTAGATCATCAAACAAATTCTACTATTAGACAAAGACAACCTGGGTAAATACAAAATACAGCTTTAAAATGATGATTTCATTTATTAAGCTATTTACACCTGAGTAGATGTGGACGTTGTCTTTTTTTAAACAGTTATCTGTATTTTCTTCAGTAGTACTTAAAGATCAAACTACACACAGGTGACAAAGTACTTCAGTTTTTCAGTGCTCTTTGTCTCGGAGCTCTTCTTGATAATATCTGCTATTGATAACTGTAGCCTGCGATTCATTAAATCAGCTAAGTACCTCGTGTCCTGTGGATGGCGCTACTGTAACCCTAGAGTAGAAATGTTTTGTCACAGGATAAAGGCGATCACTGTTGATCTGCTGTGACCTTTCTCTGTCAGAGGGCAACAGATGCCCCTGAGGATAACAGAGGAACTGGATTCACTCACTGTACGAGTCAAAGGCCAAGGATTTGTTCATATACACATTTATTTACACAGCTTTTTCTTCTTCAGGTTAAGTTAAAGGTTGTTTTCTTTTGTTACAATATTGTCTTCATCTACACAGAAATGATCTTTATAACCAAGCAAACCTGGATGTTCTGTACCACAAATAGAAATTAATTTGAAAACATAATAAAAGTAAACTTTGAGTGGTTGTGTTACACTGAGTCACGCCTTTCTCTGAACTGTTAACTAACCTGATTTCTGTTGTTGCTTGTTTTTCCCTGGCTCAAACCTTCGGTTTAAGCATAATCGCTCGTTGTGTGGCCAAGGCCGTCTGTGTTACTTAAGATTATTCCTGATTATTTGATGAACAAAAATAATTGATTATTCCATCGTTTAACCATGTAATTGGACAAAAACACTTCTGCCTTATTAATAGAGCATTAATAAATATTCAAATGAGAGGTATTTTAAAATGAACTGCTCTTTGGTTTACAATTTAGAAATGCAATGTTTTAAAAACTGTATACAATCTCTGTCAAACAAAAAAACCTAGCGTGGCATTTACACGATATATTAAAATTAATTTAAAATAAATGATCTCAAGTACGATAATTTCAAATAAAACAATCTAAACTAAAGCATAAAGTAAAATTACCTATACTCTGTCTTCTTGGAAGGCTTTCTTACATTAATAGGTAAAATCATCATTTACAAAAATCATCTGCTGGATGACATAGATTTGTGTGTGTGTGTGCTTAAAGAGTGTGTGTTGGTAGCCTTTTAAAGAGGTGGTGACTGTAATGAAGAAAAGTGAGCATATCAGCATTATAATTTCTGTGCTTTGATGCAAAAACAGATGTTATAATGGTGTAGATGTTAATAATTAATGTTAATAATAATTCAGTGCCCCAGGTCAGTAGCCCGTGTACATTTTTATTGGCCTGTAGGGAGAAAAAGATTTTATTTTTATATTTTTAAGATATTAATACAACTTTATTCAGATAATATTTTCTCTTAAAATCCGAAAAATATTGTACAAAAGTAAAATAACAAAAGCCAGACATAAATATGGTCTAGTACACCCATGCCCCCCTTTAGACTCACCCCTGTTTGTTGCAGGTCACTGCCTCAGCCTTCAGCAGGCGGCCCAACTCAACCATCGTCCCAAACTTTCATTACTGATGGAGCAGCTACAACGTTCGCTTCTCTTCATGTCAGAGTTTGTTGATCAGGTGCTTTGATGAAGGAGTTTTTTCCACTGGGTCCTGTGGTTGGGGGTTTGTTGTGTTGATGTGAGTACGGCTGGCAGTGGGACTGTGTAAATAGTGAGCCTCAATAAAGCGTGCTGCAAAGCACGAAAATGTCTCCGTGTCTGCCGTGGCGTTTCACAGGTGCGTCAGCATCTAAGGAAACAATTCGCATCGAGGATTTCTGGTAATATAATCCAGTTATTCCAATAACTCCAGGAGTCGTTGCAGCCTTATTAAAACAAAAGAAATCATTTCTCACTGAAGCCATAGGAAAAAGGTCAAAATTTAGAAATTGAATTTTTTTTAATAACAGTTTTTCATTTAAAATAATTTTGTTTATTTTCTAATTCTTTAATGGCACGAGGCTTTTCGTTTTTCAACCTCTCTATTATGTGGCTACATTTGAAAGCAGCATTTCCCCCAAAACGTCTTCTTTTTATTACTTATCTCCAAATATTAGAACTAAAAGCTTTTTACTGCGTATAGTCTTGGATATGAATTTACATTCAGAGACTCATATTGTATAAGTGCTGCTGTTGTGCTATCTTGATAGAATTTGTGCTGATTTTAGTATGAAAGTCATGCAGAATAAGTAATGTATATAAATAAAATGTATAAATGCAAACTTAGTATTTTTGAAACACTGCATTAACAGTGTGGCTCTGGTGATGGCGCTTGTTACAAAAAGGCGTCCTGGTGCATGGCTAAGCAGAAAGACTCATCTGGTAATCTCTGGTGACTTGTTCCTGTCATTGCTTTGTCATCATCGTCCAGATGACACTCATGTCAAATGGTCCTATGGGAGCATGCTGCGTGGCTGTATGTGTGTGCGCCCTGGAGTGTTTTCATGTGTGTCTGCTGGAGGTTAGAGAGGTTAAGGGGAGCTAATTTCACGCCTTTTTATTTGCACTGGCCTCAGGAGACGAGCTCTATAAGCATTATCACTTCCAGCTGGTTCAAATGGGACAGACGGGACAGGACTGCCAGCACAGATATGCAGACACGTAGAGACCAGAGCACAGAAGATGCTTTCTAGATGCTTAGGGTGTCATTTGTTTTTATTGCTATTTTTCATTTAGATTTTATAGACATGTATATTGTATTCTGTTTGTTCGTAACTGTTTTGTTATATTTTAGCTGCAGTTTCAAGATACACTGTATTAATATGATTCCTGTTATTTTTGCAGGACCTTTGTGTTGACATTGGTTCATTTTTCTTTCAGAAGTAAAACCAAAACACGAATCTCTCACTCTGAAGCTCTGTAAACAAGAATTAAATGCACTATGTGGCCAAAAATGTTTGCACATCTGCCTTCACAGTATATGAACATGAGTGACATCCTGTTATTTATTCCTAAGGTTTTAATTGGCAGCTGTAATAGCTTCAAGCCTTCTGGTTTGGTAGTGAGTTAATGGGAATTTCTGACCATCCTCCCAGAAGCGCATTCGTGCTGCAGCATTGCGTGTTCCTTTCACTGGAACTGAGGGGCAGAGCCCATCTCCTGAGAAACACCACATCTGGCAACCTCCAAACTCTGACTTGTCCATCGCCAGACAGAGAACCATCAATCATCACTTGAGAGAACATGTTTACACTAGAGTCTAGTTGTGGCGTGCTTTACACTGCATTGCCTTGTACAGCTTGGATGCAGCTACTCAGCCATGAAAGCTCAGGTCATGAAGCTGTCTGTGCACTGTTGTAGAGCTAATCTCAAGACCTCATGAAGTTTGCAGCTCTGTAGTGAATGACTCTGCACACTATGCATCCACTGACCTGCTCTGTGATTTTACGTGGACAGTTGGTATGACATCACGGTACCACACAGTGGTGCCAGTCACAGCTGTTCCTTGTACCATGCAGTTTGAAGTTTCCTAGACGTCTAAATGAGTTACATGACATTAAAAGACACTCGACACTGCTGAAATCCATCCAGTAACAAATCAGACTGTGTGACACGAGGAGCAAAAACAGACGCTGTGACAAGGATTGAGAGGAAGATGCCCTATATCCACACTAGAGGGCAATGAGGGAGCTCGGGAAAAGGAGGCACAGGTGAAAAGAAACTGGGTAACGAACAATGAAGAAAGAAAACGAGTGATAAATAACAGCAGAAGTCAAAACCTGGGGGGGCAGACAGAGACTTAATGTTCACACCTGACTGAAGTCCTACAGTGGGACCTTACGACAGCTGTGGGTAAACAAATACCCACAAAGCTCAGTGAACTAAAGTAGTAATGAAGTCCATCTCAGGCGCAGACCTCTGACCCGTATCCTAAATTTGATTTGTTGCATTTTCAGCAAAGAGATCATCAGTAGATTTATTTCTATTGCAGTAGATTCTCTCTGTGGTTGTGTGTGTGCTTTTTGTAAGTAGAAATTTGTAAAGGATTGATAGAAATAAGTCATACTTTATCCTGAACACCATTGTCATATAAATTAATGATTGAAGAGCTGAATGTTTTAATATATTTTTACAAATAGCAGTATTTTATGTAAACACTTCATGTCATGATTCAAATTACCACCCAGCAGTAAAACCAAAGTGTACTCGATAGCTTTTTGTTCCTGTTTCAACATAACAATGACAACATGAACAAAAGGAATAGTTTGTCTGCTCTGCTGAGCCACAGTTGTCAACTTGCCATGATCTCCAGTTTGTCAGTGCTCCCAAAGACACGCTTCAACCTTTTACCTCGTCTCTTTAGCAAGTTTACTGGTACAGTAACATTTTAAAGCACTGGGACTAAGTGCCATGCCACACATCGAACAGTGTTTAGCCTTTCATTGTCCCTGAAAGTCTTCATTTCTGCAACAGCCTTGATACATTTTAATCAACTGTCATGATTGTTTTCTGTCACCTCCTGCAGGTGCACAGGCGATCGGCAGAGCGTCTTCGAGACTTGTGCTGTGCCAACCGGGGCACTTTTATCAAAGTGGGCCAGCACCTTGGTGCTCTGGACTACCTGCTGCCCGAGGAGTACACATCTACGCTAAAGGTGCTCCACAGCCGAGCTCCTGAGAGCAGCATGGAGGAGATCCAGCAGGTTATCAGAGAAGACCTTGGCAAGGAAGTAAGAGCAGATAAACTTGATCTACTGTAAGACGAAATGTTGTAGGGATGAACTTTTGTGATTTTTCACATGAGCTTGTCTTAATTGTGTGCGTATGTGTGAGTTTTAACATTACGTCGTGTGCTTCACCTCTCATGATAAGGCATCCTAACAACAGTGATTTCACCCTAATTTCCAGTCTAGACATAAATGTAAAAACAGACATATTAACAGTGGAACATTTGAAAACATCTGAACAACAGCCATCTTCACTTATCATGTCAAATTTTATTTCATTCAAGTGAGCAGAAAGATGGGTGACAACGGTCCCCGTAGTGAGGCCGACTATAAATGACACAGGGGTTAAAGATGATGGCTGATCTACATTTATGGGCGTCTCTCACTCTTAGAGAGAAACTTGGGTACTTTTTTGAAAAAGATTAAAAGTCTGAGAACAGAATTTTATATGAAAGACGGATGCAGCCTCAGTGACCTCGCCCACTGTCTCTATAAAGTGTTTTGTTCTTGCCGTCTTGGTGTTTTGAAGCCACACAATATCTACCCGAGGCATTTCAGAGAGGAGCTGTGGCAGTTGTTTGGCTTGAAGCAACATTTCCACATTTCAACTTTTCCCCCTCAAAACAGTATTTCCACTTTTTCTCCACATGGACACACATTTTCGTTTTTCTTAATGGGCCCATATCACATATCTCTGTCGTGTGGATGTGATGAGTAAGGGCTGAATCTGCAAAATGAAGCAGACTGCAAGTGCATAGGCTGACAGCTTGTCAGTTTCATGATGTTTTATCTGTTTTTTTCTCTTTTTTTTTAACAAAATGAACATCATGTTTTCTTTAACAAGTCTTCAAACAAGTGAAAGTGTTTAGTGAGGTTATACATGACGAGAGCTGAGGGTTGTTTTCTCAGAGACCTGTGGACAGCTGCATATCTTCCACTGGTGACACAACATATGTGAAAATTCCAATATTAGGAAACACAAACACAGTCATAGTACAGAATCAGGGAGTCCAGCTGTCAGATAAGAGAACTCTGTCAGCATCGTAGCAGATTTATTCCAGTAAAGAATGACTTTTACCAAACACCTTTATGTTTGCCTTTCATTCGGTGTGTAGTTTAATCATTTTTATCTGGAGTTTCTTTCACTGTAATAGTCAGAGCATCTCTGTGCACGTGTTCTCGTAGCAAGCTGAGAAGTGGGGACGAATAAATCAGTTTAAAACTGCTAAATGACAACCGAGAGGCTGTTAATGCTGCTGTTAGTGTGGAGCACAACATTCAAACTGCTGGTGATGACAGCCTTTTAGAACTGCAGGAGGAAAGCAATTATTCTGTTATTTTTAGATGCAGTGTGTCGCTCTTCCCCTTCTCCTGTGTGTGCATGTGCTGCAAGAACGGGTTTGGTAGATGAACGCGGCGTTCCTACGACTGTTTAGGCAACCACGTTAGGGTTGGATTATGCTGACACAGCATTAATGAATCATTGTTGTGACCTTCATGATAAAATTCACAAAAATCACCACATTGGGTGCAATAATGGTAGATACCAAAATAATGCATATCAGTGATTTACAACCATGGGTAATGCTAGCATTATTTGAGAACTAGTTTAATATTCATAGTAAACTCCGCAGTCCTTCTCAGTAACCCACAGAAAAACGGAGAATCGATCTTTTTTCTCATTGCTCTCAGATATATCAGTCTTCTCTTGTTCATGTTTTTAATTAGGTCCACATTCAGTTTGATGTCTTCCAGAGTAGGGCATCATTAACGCTGAAAAGATAGTAATATAATTTGTGTGTCTACAAAGAAGGTAGCAGAATGAATCAGCCCCCCTCGCTTCTGGAGTGGCAGGAGAAGAAGTGACGCTGATGAGCCGCTCTGAAGGCAGCAGCGAAGCTTCGCCATCATTTCCGATCGACTACACATTTATCTTTTTAAATATGTGTGCATTCTAACGTCAGATGGATTTTCTCATGTATAAGTGGTTAGTCACGAGCAGTATGTGGTCTGTTGATGTTTTCAGCACCATATGTGGTGAGATGTGCATCGGCGCTGTGCATGCATGTGAGGAACGTTGCCTTGTTTCATGTTTCATGCATGTACTACTACAACTACAACAAACACAATAACTACATCTTGAACAACAACAACCGGAGCTCCAGCCATGACAGCTGATAATAACTGTAACGACTAAGATTTGTCAGCGCTTTCCAAAATACCCAAGAACACCATATTCTACAGCAGTCATGTTATCATCTGGTAGCTGCCAGTAGGTGGCAGACTGCTGCCTACTGGGAATCTGCACTTTCTGTTTTACCCATGGATAAAGACAAAGAAGTAGGGCTCCAGCTGCCACCTTTAGCCACCTTTCGGCTTGCCTCACGATCCATGTTGGCTTAGAACAGCTGATTATAATAGCATGTTTGGATTTAAAGCCACATACTAGCAGCTGCTGTAGTTATATTTAGAGTCATCTATTTGTAGTTATTAATTTATACCATACACGATTAACTTAGTGACTAATGTTACTTACAGTAGTATTAAAAACTGAGATTACAGAAAAGTACGTTGGTCTTGATCATTTTTATTTTTTTAATAAACTGTACATTTGGCATTCGTATGAATAAGCTTTATTAAGCTGATGCTTTATTAATGTGGTATTAAAATGGATATAAAACACATGTATAAATAAAAGTTGAGATTTTTCAAAATAAACTGACTCACGTGAAATAGTATGCAGAGTGTTTACAGACGCGTCGGGTGCTAAAAAATAAACCTTAGAACAGGCCGTGTGATAAATACTGTTTCAACTTGTGTGACACTGGACTCCAGGTACACGACTCCCAGCTGAAAACACTTCACGCAAGTCGAGCTGCCCGAGATTCACAGAATTTACAGAAAATGTAAAATGTTTGCGATTATATATCGTTGTCGGGCCGATAAATGTCTTGTATCGGGATATGAGATTTTGGTCATATCGCACAGCCCTCTGTATAAAGCCTAATTTACACCACAGAGACCTGCTCTCAAAAACTGTAACCCATCATAGATGGAAGAAGCCTGTCACCACAGGCTCTCCTCTGCACTGTTCTCATTTATAAAGTGCTTTACAAACACAAACATTATGGCTAACAGGTGGATTTTCCTATTTCATTCATTTTAGCCAAACAATGAAGCACCACTCGCTGCTAAAGAGACACAGGGTGAAAGTGGACAGTCTATCCCGGGTTTCTTAACATAAAAATTGTTTTTATAACCAGGGGCAGCACAAAAGTTAGACTCAGTGTCCCTGTTTTCCCCAAGTTATTAGCTAATGAGAGTCTGTTGATCACAACCGACCAACCAACCCGATGATGTCACGCTCTATACTGGGACAGGATGTTTTAAAACTAACTTTAAGAATCCAGCTTCACACACACTGTTACATCTATGTCAGTTTTTAAGAGCAGGTGAGCCTTTATATGTTTTGCAGCTTTAGTTCCTGCTTATTACACAGAAACTACCACAAATGTTTCCCTTTAAAAATGCGCTTTTAGTTATTACCTAAACCACATACTATGAACTTACACCACTGAGGGAGTAGCTAACTGTAGCTAATGTTACTGGAAGCTAAGGTTGCAAAAAAACAAGGTTGTGTTGAAATAAGATGACATTATTATAATAAATATGGATAAACAACCAGATGTCGTTAATGACTGTCACTGATATAATTAAGCACCCCATGTTCAACAGTTCATTCAGACTGTAGCTATGTGAGTGAATGTTATCATGGTTTATTCCAAAGTGTTCCAATATGTTGTTTTTGGCAGAAAATTGAAAAAGATGAATTAATTATTTTACTTTATGCAAAGTTATAATGATGTGAAACTGTTGCTCAAACAACTTCAATCATTCTTGGTTTAATTTCAAAAATCTAATTTTCCAGTATGGAAAAGCCCTGGGCTGGAGAAGTGGGAGAACATGGATGGAGTCTTACTTTTGTGTACTGGACACTTTAAATATCTGTTCCATAACTACTTTCTGTCCAAGCTCAAATATTTTTCCCGCACTGTGTTGTCATCCATGTATAAGATGTGGTGTGAAAGGGGGTCCTCTGCAATCCCATCAAAGTCTGAGGTATTCATATAAATTATTCCTTTAAAATTGGGAAAAAACTATGTTAAATAGACCTTTATATTCTGTGATCCATGATAAAACAATAATTATTGTTTTCTTATACATATTTATTCTTCCTGTCTTTGAAACGTGGATTTGGATCAGTGTTTCCAGCTCAGTCCAGACTTCCTGATGCTTGTTGTAATCATTTGTTAGTGTTAAATTCCTGCTTATTACACAGAAGCTATCACAGGTATTTCGGGTAACAATCACACTTTAATAACCTTTTAAAGCAAACTTAATGTGCTATTAAATAGAAACAGACAGGTTTGTATTTTGCATTTGTTTCCTGATATTAAGCAAAATCTACCAGAGAGATGTAAACATTTACTGAACCAGAGCATTAAACATAATATTGACATTATTGCTTCTAAGCAAGGCAGAGTTCTGGGAACCTAAGGTAGGATTAATTCAAACATTATAATATAGTAATACTACCCAAATGTGCTAAAACATCAGCCAGTATTACAGTGTTATTATGAGGTTATTACAGTTTATCTCTGTATAAAAATGGTAAAATCCAAACTCGCAGACATTACTTCTTGTAGCTGGCAGGTTATCATGTTGTTACTAAGGTATTATGTTACTGTCATTAATAAGTTTTGCCTCATGGACATGCCTTGACATTTTGATATTTCCACATTATTCCTCTCAGTTTTTGGGCCCCTATTTTCCAATTACTTAGTTTAGTACTATTACACTCTTTAACTGCTGTTGCTGCATGATAATACTTGTATATTAACTGGTTATTACTTTGATAACTAAGTGGTAATAACTTGTGTTGGCCTTGTTACCTGACTATTATCACTTTATTACCGAGCTGTAATAGAAAGTGCTGCCATTAAAAAGACATTAAAGCACTACAGTCACTGAGCTCAAACAGGCAAATCTGAATTAAATGGACTCTAAGTCCTGCTTAGAGCTTGATAAGAAGCCAACTGTCTTCCTCACAGACGTCTTTAGGGCCAGGTGGCTTCTTTACAACTTCTCAGGACTACCATGACCTGGATGACTGAGGACCCACGCAGACATCTTGTCACAGTGTAATGAAATGGGTCAACGATACAGAGGCCCATTTTTTCAGTTTCACATGTTTGTGTCCGTCTGCTGCTCAAAGTAAAGCATTAGCTGCAGTTGTGACCTTGTAGTGATCACAGATGCACTCCAACATCTTAATAACTGAAACAAGGCTTCATCATTTTTCACCCAGCGAGGAAATAACATTTACCAGCCATCACTACAGCATATGTTATGCAGTAGTGTCCATAAAGACAAACTCAGTGGTCCAAGCTGTCAAACTGGTATTTACAAGGTCAAGTGCTGGACTGAATACGATGCAAGACCTTTCACCTTAAACGTTATGTGTAGCTGCTGCTTTACACAATGGTGGGATAAAAAGTGAAAGGACAGTGTGTATAGTCGTATTGTTCATGTGTTACATCTGCGTTGCATTAAGACTGGGAGGAGGATATTGGAGTTTTTAGAGCTGAGCCTTTCACTTCTTTTCCTTTGCTAAGTAATCTGTTTTTCTTCTCTTCTGCACTGTAATGATTTATGTCACCTCCTCCAGCTGGGCCCGTGGCGCGCCGCCATGGAGAAAAATGACCACCTTACTGCAGATACAGACACCAGTGTGTTGCCATTTAACTGGGAGACCTCAGGGGCCATTTTATTTGTGCCACAACTCATTTCAGGGAACGTATGTCACTGTGGGTCTGCCCTGTGGGAGCAGGCCCCACTTGCACACATTACCATGTTTATTAACAACACAGCTGAGATTAAGTAGTGAGTGTGTAGGAGAGTACATGAATCAGAGGCTGCAAGCAGGGCGCTGATTACAGAAGCTGTACAGTGATAAAGAGTTGGACTGTTACTGTCAAGCCTTTTTTTCAACATCGTTTTTACAATAATGTAAATTTTAAGAATCGCAGATGTTTAAATTTCACTGGGATTCCTCAGATTTTTCACAGCTCCCTAAAGTGACAGGTTCATCTAGAAATTACACGTTTACTTAACCCATGAAGGCTCTCTTTGCATGTCAGATCCCACTGGATGCTCCTTCTCATAGTGGGCAGACGTTGGTAAGCAAAGACAATTTCATTCCATTTAGCATATTTGCATAATGAATAACTCTGTTGTTCCCACACAGAGTCTCATGCTGCATGCATAATTCATTGTGCTATGGCATCTTCCACATGGCTCCCGGTCAGCCTGCACCCGATGGGCCGACATCGTGTTCAAATTAGTCTCTTTTCATGTTTCACTAGGAAAAAAAAGCAGGGCAGTTGTCCCAGTGATGACGTTAAAATATCAATGCAAGCCTGCCAAACACGATACTGTGGTAGATTAGGGTGGTAATACTTATACAGTCCCAGCCTGCACTCTTCACCCATTCATACATTTCTAATATTCACACACCTGCAGGACTCACCGACCTTGTATCAGTTCTTAGTTGGGCCACGCTGAACAGGCAGTTACTGATTACTGACAACAGGCAGGCATTGATCAGTCAGAATCACACTTTGAGTCTGATCATAGACAGAGTGGAAATTTGTGTTGAAACGGGTTAAATTTGCTTTTGTTCCCACTGCAGAGACGCGTCTCTGAATGATAAACGTAGCTAAATGTACTGCATTTATCGATTGCTCCTCCAGCCTTAAAGCTTGTTACATTTAAAGCCCCTGTCCCCCTCTGTCCCTAAAGACAAATACATGTAGACACCAGTATGACCTTCTGTTCAGGGTGAGTCCCTTTGTGTGTTAAAGCATGAGAACTTCACTGATTTTAAAGTAAATTAAATGTCTGTATTAAAAAAATTTCCTCACAGGTTTTTTTTTTTGTGTCCCTGGAAAATATTTCCGACTGTATTTGTGTGATCTGTGTGAGTTTGTGTTTTTGTTTTGCTGTGTATGTATTTACAAATTGTGGAAAATGTCTCTTAATCTAATTGTTTCATATGTTGGAGTATGATGACCTCTCTTTGCTGCTGTAGATTTTATTCAGCTGGAAAGTGACTAACAGTCAATTAACAAATATGTTCTCATATGTAATAATCTTCCTATAATGATTGTAACGTCTGTGTGTACCCAGTGAAACTTTGCACAAACGTCGTCACACATACAGCAAATAAACATATATTATGAATCATACATTAAACATACAAGTCTCAGTTCTGGTTTTTAAATTTCCCTTTCACCTGTGAATGCAGTGTCATGTTCAGCGTATGTGACCAGCATTAAACTTAACAGTCAACAGAATATGAATCTGTGTGAATCACAACTAAATACAGAAGCATTTGAAAAACTGCCACAGGTTTTTGCAACTTTATTTTACATAATTTTAAAAATTATTTGCAAAACAAACTGATGATGCAGTTTTATTCCCCAGTGTTCAGTTTCAGCTCAAGGCCCAATTGATTCCAAGTTTTAATGAAAACCTAATAGCATCAGTATTGCTCTTGCTAAACGTTACAAACACCTTGTAAAACAGTGTGACAGACTAACCCTGTGCTACAGTATGTTTGACTTTTGAAATTTGCTCTCCCAAAGCTGACAATCAGATGATTAAGATAAGGTTTTTAACCATCACACATCACGTTTTTTCTTCAGAAAAATCCTTTTCAGCACCTCCCAAATTACAGGTTAGTGAAGCGAACCCTGAATCACTCATGACTGCACCTCATATATTTCATCCAAGTCAGATTTTAATTCAGTTTGACTTAATATAGCACCAAATCACAGCAACAGTCGTCTGTCAGATCCAGGCTCAGGGAGGGGCAGCCGTGACCAGTTGGGGGTGAGGGGAGGGAAACAAAAGACACGATGTCGAAGAAACCCGAGATGAATAATAGTTTAAATGCAGAGTGGTGTAAAAACACACAGAGAGTAAAAAGAGGGGATTGAAGAAGAAACACTCATGCATCATGGGAAGCCCCTAGACCAGGGGTCTGCAACCTTTAACACCCAAAGAGCCACTTGGACCCGGTTTCCACGCAAAAGAAAACACTGGGAGCCACAAATACTTGTTGACATCTAAAATGAAGATAACACTGTATATATTGTTTTTTACCTTTATGCTTTGTGTGAACAACTAAAGTAAGTAAAGTTTATTTATTAAGCGCTTTTCACAGACAGGCAGTCACAAAGCGCTGTACACAAATATTAAAATAAACAATACAATCAACAGACATACACAATGTAAAAGATCAAATGTAAATAATGTAAAGAATATAAAATACGTAGATCAACAAAAGGCTTGTTTGAACAGAAACGTTTTTAACTGCTTTTTAAAAGAATCCACGGAGCAACTAAAGTGTGTTGCTTATGAAATCCATGAAGTGCTACAGAGAAAATTACATTTTATTTATGTAATGAACACATTTTGAACTCTTAAAGAAACATAACAAAAGCAAAGACACCCAGCTGAACTAAAATGATCCATGTAGCAAACAAAACCTGTTGTGAGCCGCCACCCTTATATCGCCTTTGGGCTTTTGGAGCCTTGACCTGACTTTTAAAAAATAATTGGGAAAAAAGCTCTATGCTGCTAACAAAATAGATATTTGCAAAATTCTGTCTAAATATGTATTTTACCAGGTTAATGTGTGTGGCGGGGTGTGGTCTGCAGCGCCGCTGCAGGGGAGGCGGACGCACCTGAGTGGCACCCGCAATCACGCCTCGCCGCCTTAACGTCTGTGCTCTCTCTGCTGTTGTGTTGGTGTGTGTCGGGCTGTGAGCTGCAAAGCTACAGCCGGCTGTGTGCGTACAGCAACCGTGTGTGAAAAGCGTGTTCATGCAAACATCGTTGGGTCTGCCGTGATATGTTTACAATGGGACTTCTGCTCCTGAACCTCTGCGCACAGCGTCTGCAAATCGGGGCTGTACGAAGTCACTTTCATCTTTACAGGACTGTAAGCTGTCATCTGTGAGGCGTGAGCGGTGTTTGTTTTAACATAGTTCACGGTGGAGAACAGCTGCTGACATAATGTGGATCCGAAGATCCATAATTGGCGTACCTGGGGTCGAAAGTCTCGATAAATGCACGGCGTTTCGGCGGGTGCACCGGCTTCCGCGAGTGTGACGCTTATTTTGAGCAATGAAAAAAAAATAACCACCCGGAGCCGCAAAATAAAGACTAAAGAGCCGGAGCCGCGGGTTGCCGACCCCTGCCCTAGGCCTAATGCAGTGTAAGGCTGTGCCTCCCACTCTGCTTTCAAACAGAGGAACCACAAGAAGACCAGCAGCCGAAGAACAAAGTGCTCTATTGGCATTAAAGACATGAGGTCTTTAAGATAAGATGGGCCTGATTATGTAAGACCCCAGGGAGAAGGATTTGAAATTTAATACTGGTTTTAACTGGGGGGACAATAATGAGCCAGTGTGAGGGGAAACATCCTGCTAGTCCCTTTCAGTAGGACACTGCAGCAACTGAAGGTGTTTCAGGGAGTTTTTAGGATAACCTGACAATAATAAACTACAATTGTCAAACTAAGTAATAAATGCATTGACTAATTTGTCACTGTGACACAGGATGATTCTAATAATAATAATCTGGTTGGATACATTGTTTCTAATATACAATAACCACAGTTTGATCTGAATTTGGAAGCAGGATGTTGGCGCTCATCCAGGTCTTTATGTCTTTAAGGCATTCATGTGAGGTGGTGTGTGTCACCTGGTGTCATGGGTAGATAAAGCTGGGTATCATCTGCATAGTAATGAAAATGTATGTTATGGATTCTAATAATACTGCCTGTATAAACGTGTGCAGAACTCTTTGATAGTTTGGACTTTTATTACCAACTGCTTTTTGTATTCTTCAACTGTTCATTGTCTTACTGACTAATTTAGTAAACTTTTAATAATCATAACCCCCATTTGCATTTTTATCTGACAAAACTGTTCAAAAATATATAATTTTCATAGCATGGACATATTTAATAGAAACGTTTAAACATAAAAGGCAACCCAAGGACTTGAAGATAATGTGTTACTGTAAGAGCAGCTGTGATTTTGATGTGTTTTACCTGCTGTAGACCGTCATCACAAAGTATTTATTTTAAAAACAGAAGTATTTTACTTCCCCACTCAGCTGTCTTATGTTCTTACTTTACAGTCGGTTATGGAGTTAACTGTGCCAATTTCAGTCTCAATTATGGTTTCCGTTGCTTTTTGATTTTGCGAGGGAAACTTCTCAGCAGATTTTATTGTGATGGGGCCACTTATTGATTCTCGGAGTGTGTGAAACAAACAGGGTGACAGTGTCTTAAAAATCAGATGCAAAGGTGGGAAAACACAATCTGAGGCAATCCAGTACATAACAAGAGGATGTGCAAGATGCTAGCAGGCAGGGTGTGCGTGTGTGTGCGTGTACTTTGATGTTGTTCCCATCTCCTAATTCTTCACCTCTTTCCCTTCATAATCCCTCATCCCCCCTCTGTCTCCTCCAGTTGTCAGAATTATTTCTGTCCTTTGAAGAGAAGCCTCAGGGTGCAGCTTCCTTAGCACAGGTCCACAAGGCAGTGCTACATGATGGAAAGACGGTGGCAGTCAAGATCCAACACCCCAAAGTCCAGAAACAAAGTGCCAACGACATCCTAGTAATGGAAGTGAGTCTCTGTCTGTTCAACTGCTTTTGAATGAGTTAGGAAATGTGGGGCTGGTCCACTGGCCTAATGCAAATCAATCAGTTTAAACTTATGATCAGTTTATTGACAACAACTTTGTCAGCTAGTAGGTTTATCATTAACGCTATCATTGAATTCAAGTGTTTCAGTCGCTTCCATGCCAGACGAACATTTTTGAAACAATAGGCAGTTCTCAGGAGCTTAGCCAGCAGGTACCAGGGTAGGATGCCACCTGTGCAACAAGTCCAGCTGTCACATTTCTGCACAATGAACTATTCCACAGCAAACTGTAAGTGGTATAATAACAAAGTGGAAGCTACTATGTACCATGTATATCTGTTAGACTCTGTGGTTGAATTTTGAGCTGAATTCAAGTATTCGTAATAGCCTGAAAAGATGACTTTTCACATTTACTGTTCAACCACATTTTGAAAGAAAGGAATATTTTGTAAAAGCCTAGTCAGCTGATTCCACCCAGAGAAACACCCCTCGTCCGGTATTGAGATCGTTGTATTGTGACGTGGTTGTTCTAACCTCATGCACGTTAGCAGATTTGACGACACTCCTTTAGAGCAACAAGAAGACATTTTACATCTGTTTTTACATGCTGAGCAGTTCTAACCTTGACTAATGAACTCAGAAAAGCCTCTTCCACAAGTGATGAAGCTCATCTCGTCTGCTGTTCCAAACAGCACTTTAGCCAGAAGCGCAGCTAAGTGCCGGCATTAAGCGATGATGTAGAGAGTTGCTGAACAGCAATTTTCTGTACTCACACTTGATTTGCTTAGTAATGATCTTTGCAGGGAGAGTCTAATCAGCCACTCTTATAATATGTATTAATATGTTGAGAGGGTACCGTGGTATATATGTTTGCTGTTTTATTATGCTTACAGTGAGACTGATTTTTCTTTTTTTGGATATATGTATTTAATTCGAAGGTGTTGTTGAAGGCGGTTCATTGGCTCTTCCCGGACTTTGCCTTAATGTGGTTGGTGGAGGAGGCCAAGAAAAACATGCCTCTGGAGCTGGACTTCCTTAACGAGGGACGCAATGCTGAGAAGGTGGCCGACATGTTGGCCCACTTTCACTTTCTTAAGGTACTGATATGGGCATGCATGAAAATGCAACCTTTCCCCCAAGACTTCCCTTTAGAGTAACAGTGTAACAGTTTTGTGTATACATGTATTCTAAACAGCTGGTTTTAATTTAAGGCCTTTGATTTATAAAATATGATTCTTACAGTTAACAGAGGTCAGAGTTTTTATGGTCTATGAGAGCTTCCCGTTTGCTGCCCGTCAGCTTCTTCTATATTCTGTTAGCGTTGTCAGTTATCATTTAATTTTTCTGGTGCTGTTTTTGAGACTTGCTTTTCTTTGTTCGGTTTTTATGTACTTACAGTTAGAAATGTTACTTTTTTTTTCTTTTATTCTTTCGTGTCTCGGTGTATTGTGCATTTTTATTGCTTCAATTTAACTTGACAGAGACATAAAATTTGGCAGAATAAAAGATGATTTTGTTCAAATTTGGTCCAATAACAAATGTAATTGTTAATTGTTTTCACAGGCTCATCTGTCATTCTGCCGACTTTTATGTTTCTTACTCACATTTTTCTCCTGTAAACTGTAATGAGTGGAATTTAACTAATTTTCAACTGAATGTTACTAAATAACCTAAAGTACACTAGATTTACTCCTTCAAAAAGATTATTTGAAGCAGTTGTTTCATTTCATTTAAAATAGTACCAGGATAAGAACTGAGCCTTCCAATGAACCTCTGCTAAACAGCTTCACAGGAGACTGAACGGTGAGTAAATGTGAAAAAGATATAGAGGATAAACCTGCACATCCCATCGTCTGTTGCACATCTCTCTGTCCAGATTCCCATGATCCACTGGAATCTCTCCACCAAGAGAATCCTGACCATGGAGTTTGCAGACGGGGGCCAAGTCAATGACAGGGATTACATGCAGACGCATGGCATCAATGTCAATGAGGTACTGCCTGCACTCTGATGGTTAATGGTTAATAGCTTACTGACTAATATTCAAGGTTGTGCAGGTGTGAGCTGTGTGTGCCGGTTGTCCCCCCTCCCACCCTGTCCTGACGTCCTGTGTGTCATCTTTTCACCCCTCAGCTGTAAAAGGCTGATGGGTACTGTCATCACCACCTGGGTGGGAGGGTGCTGTGGACACCCATTAATGTGAATCCAAACACTCATGAAGGAAGTCACTTAGCATTTTCAAACTGATACCATAAGTGTGTCTACTAAAAGTCTCTGAGATGTTTGAATCCCAGTGACTTTAACCTCATGGTCAATGTCAGAGGCCAAGTTTTCTGAAAATCTTGTGAACACAATAAATCGAGAAAGGTACCACCTAGGATCTTTAAATTAATACTATTGGTGCATCTACTAGGAAGCTAAGGGGTAGCACTGGCGGCTACCAGTATTTTTATTTATGCACAACTGTTTTAGTAGCAAAATGCATTAAACACAGAAAAGAGTGTTCATAGCAAAACTAAAAATAGTATTTTTGGCCAACTTTTGTCCATGAAAATTTCATGCTAACACTGACTACAAATCTGTGAAAAAGAAAGGGGGAAAAAAAGAGAAAAGAAACAAACACCTGCAGGACAAGGAAACCGTCCTGTAGGCCATGTAGGTGTTAGTGCCTCATCGGGTGTCCTTCCCCCAGCCAGGTTTCACAGAAACACAATATGGAGCAATCTTGAATGTCCCTCTGTGTACAAATCCGAGCGTGGCGCTCGTCCACTTTATTTTTCAGAGACTGAACATTTGCGAACAGTATAACCTGGAGGGTTAACCTTCCGTTGCTAACCCAGCGCCGGAGCCTCTGGTCAGCTCCTCCCCGTTTGCCTCGCCTCTGCTTCAGCCTGTTCCTAGGAGGGCTCCCTGTCAGTGGTCGGCTTAGCGTTGAGTCAGCATAGCCTGCTAGCTCAGGAAAGGATTCCAGCGAGGACGGGTCAAACAGTCCAACATCGTTGCGCTCTCTCAGTCGCAATAAGGTCCCTCGGTCACAGTGAACTTTTGTGTGGTTCGGAAGAAGAAAAGAAAAAAAAAGAAGTGAGTTGACTCAAAGAGCTCCGCAACGTCGACCTCTGGCGAGCGCCATCTTGGATTTCAGTACTCCAGGAACCACCTCTGTGTGTGGAGGGAAGCTGTGAAACAGTGTAAGTGAAGAACTGAGGCAACGTCGCAGCATGACGCCGTTTAAAAGTGGTTCAAAAATATGGTTTTTGTACATATTTTACAGTACAGGGAGGAGGTAAGGCTTTGATCACCCATTATTTTCACCATAGGGATGTGTGTATATGTATGTGTGCGTGCACAAGGATGTTTATACAAGTGTATATATCTGTACATTTGTATGTCTTTTGACGTGTTACTGGGCTTATAAAAGCAAATACATGTAACAAATTGTAAGGAAGTTGTGCTCGTATGTTTCCTTCCTTTCCAGGCTCCTCTTGTGTTCCCCCGACTGCATCTCACTGTTGTCTACAAATTTATTTGCAGCCTCACATTTGACTTACTTCCTGCTTTATTTTGAAATTACTCATGTGTTTTTCTATGCTTTTACTTTCCCCGTTTGTCCTTTCCAGATCCTTGTAATTGTCTTGATTCTGTTCACCTGTTCGTTCGGTGTGTGTTTTTTGTCTGCATTTTCAGTCTCCCTCCTCTTGTCTCCACTTTACTCCAGAACATTATGTTTATTGTTTCTGACTATTGTATTTTCTAAAACCTAAAGAGAATTATGGATTTGATCAACTGGTCTCTGAATGCTATTGACACCCTTTTCTCAATGAGAAGTTTGGGCTCGGGAGAGCCCGAGTGCCCTGGAGGGACTTTCCCTGCCGGATACACGATGGACGGGTGGAAGACATGGAGGATCGTGTACCTGGCGGGACTGTCGATCGAGGACGCTGAAGATATCTACCTATTCGGAACCATGATAACAGGGTTCTTGCTGATCGGAGCTGGCTTGGCCCTGGCTTATCGGAGAATTAAGAAAGCAGAACCGGCTGTTCAACCCCCCCCCAAGGCTGCCCGCTGGGATTGAAAAAATGGGACGAGGCGCGACTTCTCAGAAAGGGCTCACTGAGTGCAGCATGGTTAAGAGCTTGGAGAAGCTTACGGCTGCCGTGAATACTCAGAATAAGACCTCTGAGTGTACATTGGATTACATCAAGGAAAAGTCCACTCCGAAAAACACCTCTGAGCGGAAGTTGGATCACATCTTGGAGCAGCTCACTGCAGTTGTGAGGTCTCAGAATCTGCTCTTTGAGCACAAGAATGACAAGACCATGGAGCACAAGTTTGATAACATCATGGAGAAACTCGCGGCTCTCCAACGGGAGATTGAGAGACCAGTGTTGGAGTGTTAAAGAACAGCTTTGAAATTCTCATGACCATCATAATGCGGCTATCCCATCGGCGCCAGCTGTGGGCTCAAGGCTGGAGCCGAACAAAAACTCCCTGATAACGACTGTGTTGAGTCTGTTCCTTCCCATTCCATGCAAGGCCACCTGGGTTGGCTGGAAGACTGTTTACTTAGCCTGGCAGGGCGAAGGACACTGCCTCAGCTGAACTATGGACACGCACACACAGACATATACTGATACTGATAAGCACTCACTGACGCATCACCCTCCCTACCCCGGATCCAACGCCATCTCCAACGCTGGATTGCAGATTGCAGCGGTCCCAGATCAGATGTACACACTGGAACTCTTTCCCATGTTGCTGTCTGTGTTTATTGTGCTATGGTGTGTTGATATCTGTGCATTCCTGTATTATCCTTCTGTGTTACACATTTCGATGTTTTTTCGATCGCTACCTAGCCTGACCTGTCTCTCCAATGTGATGTTTGTGTATTGTATGTACGGTCGGCAAGGTCTGTCATCTCGGTTGTGGGCAAAAGACCTGCAACTGACAAATAAAGGCTATCTCATCTCATCATCATCTCATCTCACCTGATTAGTAGGTTAGTGCTTTTCCTGCCATCAGCTTTGAAGGCTTTTTTTTCCTCTTTGTCTTCGTAGTAATTAAACTGCATTTTTCTTGGACTCACTGCCATCAGACTCATTTATTTCTTCTGCATTTGGGTCAAAAAGACAGAAAAACTTCTACATTTTCTTTCTTGAACAGCACAAACCAAGAACCCCTGAACTCTTATTTTAAGCTTCTTCTTTCTTCTTTTTCTGATTTAACTTTACACATTCCCCTTCATGTTTTCAACAGATCTCAGAAAACCTGGGCAAGATGTACAGTGAAATGATCTTTGTCCACGGCTTTGTTCACTGTGACCCCCACCCAGGCAATGTGCTGGTCCGAAAGTGTCCGCAGACCAAAAAGAACGAGATTGTTCTGCTTGATCACGGCCTGTATCAGGTGGGAAATCTCGATCTTGCCTGTGCAGAAAGAAAATGCCATTTGTTCCAATATTGCTGTCCATTTTTCATGCTGTTGGCTGAGGCCTTGAGTCAAAGGGTAGACAGCTAAGATGCGCATGAAAAATAAACATACACACTTTAACAGGCACACTTTTATTAGAGCTACACAGGATAAAAGCTTTTTGATAAACAACTCATTTGATGTTGTTCTCAGCAGAGTGCTGTGTTTGAATGCACCACCGCCTTAATAATACAGGCACATGTGTGCACTCGTGTCCTAGACACACAAACAAACACACACACACTCCTTGATTATTAACACACTCGTTCTTTCAAACGACCACAGTCTGATACAGACATGGACCATTCTTCCATAAGTTTATTTTCTGCCTATTTCTTTGTGCATAAAGAGGATTTTAGTAATAAATATGCAACTCCATCATTTTTGACACACAGTACCAGTACACAGAGACTTCCCTTGGATCGTAATAGCACCAATTTATTCCTAATGATTTGAGATTTCATCTGTGATTTTGGAGAAGAATATTAACCAAGTTAAGATAGACACACATACACATACTCATGTTCAGTGTTATTACCAGTAGGATACTATGTAGGGCTTTTGTGCTCCAAGTGCTGGAGTTGGTAAATGGTTCTTAGCAAGGGGATTAAATATGCCTAAAGTAAGAAATGCATTAAGAGATGAAGCAGATTTCTCTCTTTTTGTAACCCTAAGCCCTAAAAGCCTGAAGAGATACTGTGGTAACTGCTTGGACACCTTGGTTTGTGAATGTGATAACTTCAAACTTCAAATCTCAGTGACCTCGACCTCGAGGTCAGAAGTCAAGTTTTCTGAAAAAAATGTGAATGCATTAACCCAAGAAGGAAGTCGCCTAGGATGTTCAAATTGATACCACAGGTGCATCTACTGAAAATCTCAGATGGGTTCAAGTCTCAGTGACCTCAGTGATCTACTACAGTGTAAAACAGTGAATATAGTACTGGTATTACTGCCCAGTCTCTTACCTGTGAACCAGTCACTCTTAATCACCTATTCTCTGCTGCCTCCATAGGTTCTGCAACCAGACTTCAGGTTGAACTACTGTCAGCTGTGGCAGGCTTTGATTAAGGGCGACATGTCAGGGGTGGAGCGTTACAGCCGCAGACTGGGCGCTGGGGATCTGTACCCCCTCTTTGCCTGTGTACTGACTGCTCGGTCCTGGAAGGCGGTGAATGCCGGTATTAGTTCTGTACCTGTCACCCGATCCGAGGTATGAACTTGTACACACTCAAGCTTACTGTTACTTCATCATCTTATCCTCTCAATTTGACCTGAAACCATGACAGACTGCTATTACTGTTTTATTATTACTGCTGTGGATGTTAATAAGAGTAAATTGTAGTGTAATGGATCATTTTAGGTTTTGGCTTTGACACTGTTGCTGGGTTGATTGTACATTGGTCCATTGGTAATGCCTCAGCGCTCCAGTAGGGGGATTCATGCAAATAAAAAAAGAATGCAATGATTTGCAAATGAATTCAACCCATATTTTATTTGCAGAAACACAGAAACACAGAAAATACATCAAATGTTTAAACTGAGAAAATGTACCACTTAAAAACAAAAAGCAAACAATATGATGAAGACAGCGAGACAAAACACAATGAGGGTACAAATAACTGCAGAAGTTAACACAACTGCTGGGAACACACAGGTCCAAGCAACTGGGAAATGAGACTGGGAAACTAAAACTGAATATTAAACACACAAGACAAGGGCTACCAAAGTCAGAGAGGAAATAACATAACGGAATACCTAACACAGAGACGAAGGGAAGTGGAGAACTATGGCTGTAAAATTACAAGAGTGTACAGAATCAACAATATCTGTAACTGGGGAATAAATACAAATGGAGTACACTACGGTCTACAGGGATAGAAGAGAGAAAACTGTACATAACTGAACATAAACAATGAGTCCAAAATATACAAAATGCTTCGTCAGAGATCCAGGACCCTGACAGAAGCAACAAAACCGTCCTCTCAAAAATATGTTGTCTTAATAGGAGCATATGTGGCCTGTAAACCTGTATGTACTATTCAGCAGGCATGGTGCCTTTCCAGATGTGTACTAATATACCTCCATGCCACCAGAGATGGAGGCTTCTGAACTGAATGCTGATAATAAGGTCCATCTCCAGTTTATGGTGGAGGACACATTCATTTTGTTGGTACTTGGAATGCTTCTTCATTTATTTTTAAGTTCTGTTATTTTTTTCAATACCTGCTTGGTCAACATTCAGTGAAATTCAGAACAACAACTATCAGGAATTTCTTACAGTCCAATTATTGCTACAAAAAATAAAACGACAACAAAAAACGAAACAAGATACTGTACTGTGATCCAGTGATCCAGAGGCAGAGCAACAGGTTAGCAGGCTACTGTACTCTGGATGAATCCAGTGCTGTTCAGTCCCTTGGGATATTAATAGTGCATACTCCAAACATTACAAGTTGATCAGCAGTTACTGCGATACAACCAGTCACTGTGAATGATGACAGACCACTTTACCATCTCAGATCTGGCTCCTCAGACTCTTCCTGAATGAATGAGAGATAATAATCATACTAATCACTAATTCACAAGATTATTTTTATTACAAAGCATCCCTCCAATTCATCATCACCATCTTCATCAGAAAGGTGGTTTACCCTAGCTGTGTGGAAAGTGTTGGCCATGCTCTGTTTGAACTTCTTGGAATTTTCGGAACTCAAAGCAAATCTACAGGAAATCCACTTTGTCAGTCCAGAGTTAACTGAACTGTGATGAAGTGATAATTATACCATACACTGGTATTTGTTCCTCAATGCAGACATGCAACAGCAGATTACTCATAAAGCATTCAGCTGTTTCTAGACATTGTTATATTTACTAAATAAATGCTTTAACCTGCTCATGTCACTTAGCTCAAAGTTATTCAGAGCATTTTTCATCAGTTCGTTATTACCGTTCATTTTTCCTCAATGCTTGAATCTCTCACTTCCTAATTATATCCCTCCATCTATTATGTATATATATATATGTGTATATGTATATGTATATATATGTATAAAAAAAAAATTCCCCACTTGCCCCTGCGGGCGGTCAATCCTTCAAGCTCGGGTCCTCTACCAGAGGCCTGGGAGCTTGAGGGTCCTGCGCAGTATCTTAGCTGTTCCTAGGACTGCGCTCTTCTGGACAGATCTCCCCGCTGTTGTTCCCGGGATCTGCTGGAGCCACTCGCCTAGCTTGGGAGTCACTGAACTAGTGCTCCGATTACCACTGGGACCACCGTCACCTTCACCCTCCACATCTACTCGAGCTCTTCTCTGAGCCCTTGGTATTTCTCGAGCTTCTCGTGTTCCTTCTTCCTGATGTTGCTGTCATTCGGAACCGCTACATCGATCACTACGGCCGTCTTCTTCTGTTTGTCTACCACCACTATGTCCGGTTGGTTAGCCACCACCATTTTGTCCGTCTGTATCTGGAAGTCCCACAGGATCTTAGCTCGGTCATTCTCCACCACCCTTGGGGGCGTCTCCCATTTTGACGTCGGCACTTCCAGGCCACATTCGGCACAGATGTTCCTGTACACTATGCCGGCCACTTGGTTATGGCGTTCCATGTATGCCCTGCCTGCTAGCATCTTGCACTCTGCTGTTATGTGCTGGATTGTCTCAGGGGCATCTTTACACAGCCTGCACCTGGGGTCTTGCCTGGTGTGATAGACCCCAGCCTCTACTGATCTTGTACTCAGAGCTTGTTCCTGTGCTGCCATGATTAGTGCCTCTGTGCTGTCTTTCAGTCCAGCTTTGTCCAGCCACTGGTAGGATTTCTGGATATCAGCCACCTCCTCTATCTGCCGGTGGTACATACCGTGCAGGGCCCTGTCCTTCCATGATGGTTCCTTGCCTTCCTCCACTTTCTTGGGTTTCTGCTGCCTGAGGTATTGCCTGAGCACGCTGTCAGTTGGGGCCATCTTCGTGATGTATTCGTGGATGTTCGTTGTCTCATCCTGGACTGTGGTGCTGACACTCACCAGTCCCTGGCCCCCTTCCTTCCGCTTAGCGTACAGCCTCAGGGTGCTGGACCTGGGGTGAAACCCTCCATGCATGGTAAGGAGCTTTCTTGTCTTGATGTCAGTGGCTTCTATCTCCTCCTTTGGCCGGCCTATTACCCCAGCAGGGTACCTGATCACGGGCAGGGCGTAGGTGTTGATAGCCCGGATCTTGTTCTTACCGTTCAGCTGACTCCTCAGGACTTGCCTGACCCTCTGGAGGTACTTGGTGGTTGCAGCTTTCCTAGCGGCCTCTTCATGGTTCCCATTCACCTGCGGGATCCCCAGGTACTTGTAACTGTCCTCTATGTCTGCAATGTTGCCTTCTGGTAGTCTGATCCCTTCCGGTAGTCTGATCCCTTCCGTTCTGACTACCTTCCCTCTCTTTGTTACCATCCGACTACACTTCTCCAGCCCGAACGACATTCCGATGTCATTGCTGTATATCCTGGTGGTGTGGATCAGTGAATCGATGTCTCGTTCACTCTTGGCATACAGCTTGATGTCATCCATGTACAGGAAGTGGCTGACAACTGCTCCATTCCGTAGTCTGTATCCGTAGCCAGTCTTGTCAATTATCTCACTGAGGGGGGTCAGGCCTATGCAGAACAGCAGCGGGGACAGAGCATCTCCTTGGTAGATCCCGCACTTGATGGTGACTTGTGCTATGGGCTTGAGGTTGGCCTCCAGTGTTGTCCGCCACATCCCCATTGAGTTCCTGATGAAGGCTCTTAGGGTCCTGTTGATCTTATATAGTTCTAGACATTCTAGGATCCAGGTGTGGGGCATTGAGTCATAGGCCTTCTTGTAATCAATCCAGGCAGTGCACAGGTTGGTCAGTCTTGTCCTGCAGTCTCGGCTGACTGCTTGGTCTGCCAGTAGCTGGTGTTTTGCGTCTCTGGTATTCTTGCCCATCCCTTTCTGTGCCCCGCTCATGTATTGACCCATGTGCCTGTTCATCTTTGCCGCTATGATGCCTGACAGGAGCTTCCATGTGGTGCTGACGCAGGTTATTGGTCGGTAGTTGGAGGGGACCGGTCCCTTCTGGGGGTCCTTGAGGATCAGGACTGTCCGGCCTTCGGTTAGCCATTCCGGGTGTCTCTCGTCAACTAGCAGCTGGTTCATTTGTGCTGCCAGGCGCTCGTGGAGTGCAGTCAGCTTCTTCAGCCAGTAGGCGTGAACCATATCAGGGCCTGGTGCTGTCCAACTCTTCATACTGGAGACCCTTTCTTGGATATCTGCCACGGTGATGGTTACTGGACCCTGTTCGGGGAGGTCGCTGTGGTCTGCCCTCAGATCCACTAGCCACTGAGCATTGCCGTTATGGATTAGGTCCTTCTCCCATATGCTCTTCCAGTATTGTTCTGCCTCCAGCCTTGGTGGTGCTGTTCTCATATTGTTCCCCTGCCACTGAGAGTACACCTTGGCTGGTTCCATGGAGAACAGCTGGTTTATTCTCTTGCCTTCTATCTCTCTGGTTTATCTCTTTAAGTGGCTGGCCAAGGCTGTGAGTTGTTGCTTGGCAGTTTCCAAGGCCTCAGGTATGGACAGCTTCCTGTACTTCTTAGGCACCTTCCTCATCGCGCCTTTCTGCAACTCCGATAGTTGGCTAACCTCCCTCCGTGCTACCTTGATCTTAGCCTCTAGCCTCCTTCTCGATGGAGGGTACTGCCCCTTGTGGCTGTTCAACTTGTAGCCAAGCATCTCACTGATCACTGCTGCCGGATTGTAGATCAGCTTGTTAGTCTCGGATGATATCTCCCCCCGACCTGGCGTCCTGGCTCCCCCTTGCCGTAGCATTTATGTTGTACCTCGTCAATCTCTAGCTGTGAGAGCAGTCCCTTCTTTCAAATGTTGGAACACTGAGCTACTAGTTGTTTATTCATGTAACCCCTTCCACCAGGGTTACTTGCGTAGTAGCATTCCAACAACGCCCTGTTTTCGTCTCTTGCCCACCGATGCCCACTTCTCGTCAGGGTGCCCTTGTTCCTCAACACCTGACGCGGACCTTGTTGATCCGGGCGACGTCCGAGCCGGCATGCCTTCACATTTATCTGTCTCGCTTATGTCTGCGGTAGGCTTGCTTAGCATAGGGGGTCTAGCCTTAGGACTCTTACTGGATACAGACGCCCCAGGCGCCCCAGGCCCTTACGCTATCCAGCTGCTAGAGATATATATATATATATATATATATATATATATATATGTGTGTGTGTGTGTGTGTGTGTATGTATATATATATATATATATATACATATATATATTAAAAAAAAAAAAAACACCCATCTCGCCCCTGCGGGTGGTTTATCCTTCAAGCTCGGGTCCTCTACCAGAGGCCTGGGAGCTTGAGGGTCCTGCGCAGTATCTTAGCTGTTCCTAGGACTGCGCTCTTCTGGACAGAGATCTCCGATGTTGTTCCCGGGATCTGCTGGAGCCACTCGCCTAGCTTGGGAGTCACCGCACCTAGTGCTCCGATTACCACGGGGACCACCGTCACCTTCACCCTCCACATCCTCTCGAGCTCTTCTCTGAGCCCTTGGTATTTCTCCAGCTTCTCGTGTTCCTTCTTCCTGATATTGCTGTCATTCGGAACCGCTACATCGATCACTACGGCCGTCTTCTTCTGTTTGTCTACCACCACTATGTCTGGTTGGTTAGCCACCACCATTTTGTCCGTCTGTATCTGGAAGTCCCACAGGATCTTAGCTCGGTCATTCTCCACCACCCTTGGGGGCATCTCCCATTTTGACCTTGGGACTTCCAGGTTATACTCGGCACAGATGTTCCTGTACACTATGCCGGCCACTTGGTTATGGCGTTCCATGTATGCCTTGCCTGCTAGCATCTTGCACCCTGCTGTTATGTGCTGGATTGTCTCTGGAGCATCTTTAATTCAATTCAATTCAATTTTATTTATATAGCGCCAAATCACAACAAAAGTCGCCTCAAGGCGCTTCATAGATACAGAGAAAAACCCAACAATCATATGACCCCCTATGAGCAAGCACTTTGGCGACAGTGGGAAGGAAAAACTCCCTTTTAACAGGAAGAAACCTCCGGCAGAACCAGGCTCAGGGAGGGGCGGCCATCTGCTGCGACCGGTTGGGGTGAGAGAAGGAAGACAGGATAAAAGACATGCGGAAGAGAGACAGAGGTTAATAACAGATATGATTCAATGCAGAGAGGTCTATTAATACATAGTGAGTGAGAAAGGTGACTGGAAAGGAAAAACTCAATGCATCATGGGAATCCCCGGCAGCCTACATCTATTGCAGCATAACTAAGGGAGGATTCAGGGTCACCTGGTCCAGCCCTAACTATATGCTTTAGCAAAAAGGAAAGTTTTAAGCCTAATCTTAAAAGTAGAGATAGTTTCCGTCTCCCGAATCCAAACTGGAAGCTGGTTCCACAGAAGAGGGGCCTGAAAACTGAAGGCTCTGCCTCCCATTCTACTTTTAAATACTCTAGGAACAACAAGTAGGCCTGCAGAGCGAGAGCGAAGTGCTCTAATAGGGTGATATGGTACTACAAGGTCATTAAGATAAGATGGGGCCTGATTATTTAAGACCTTGTATGTGAGGAGCAGGATTTTGAATTCAATTCTGGACTTAACAGGAAGCCAATGAAGGGAAGCCAAAACAGGAGAAATATGCTCTCTCCTTCTAGTCCCTGTCAGTACTCTTGCTGCAGCATTTTGGATTAGCTGAAGGCTTTTCAGTGAGTTTTTTGGACATCCTGATAATAATGAATTACAGTAGTCCAGCCTGGAAGTAATAAATGCATGAACTAGTTTTTCAGCGTCACTCTGAGACAGGATATTTCTAATTTTAGAGATGTTGCGCAAATGGAAGAAAGCAGTCTTACATATTTGTTTAATATGTGCGTTGAAGGACATGTCCTGGTCAAAAATGACTCCAAGGTTCCTCACAGCATTACTGGAGGCCAAGGTAATGCCATCCAGAGTATGAATCTGGTTAGATACCATATTTCTAAGATTTTCAGGGCCGAGTACAATAACCTCAGTTTTATCTGAATTAAGAAGCAGAAAGTTAGCGGCCATCCAGGTCTTTATGTCTTTAAGACATTCCTGCAGTTTAACTAATTGGTGTGTGTTATCTGGCTTCATGGACAGATAGAGCTGGGTGTCATCTGCATAGCAGTGAAAATGTATGCTATGTCTTCTAATGATGCTGCCTAAGGGAAGCATGTATAATGTAAACAGAATTGGTCCTAGCACTGAACCCTGTGGAACTCCATAATTAACCTCAGTGTATGAAGAGGACTCTCCATTTACATGCACAAATTGGAGTCTATTAGATAGATATGATACAAACCACTGCAGTGCAGTACCTGTAATACCTACAGCATGTTCTAATCGCTCTAATAGGATATTATGGTCAACAGTATCGAACGCTGCACTGAGGTCTAGCAGGACAAGCACAGAGATGAGTCCACTGTCAGAGGCCATAAGAAGATCATTTGTAACCTTCACTAAAGCTGTTTCTGTGCTGTGATGAGCTCTGAAACCTGACTGAAACTCTTCAAATAAACCATTCCTCTGCAGATGATCTGTTAGCTGTTTGACAACTACTCTTTCAAGGATGTTTGATATGAAAGGAAGGTTGGAGATTGGCCTGTAATTAGCTAAGACTGCTGGGTCTAGAGATGCTTTTTGAGTAAAGGTTTAACCACAGCCAGCTTGAAGGCCTGTGGTACATAGCCGATTATTAGAGATAGGTTGATCATATTTAAGATCGAAGAATTAATTAATGGCAGGACTTCTTTGAGCAGTTTTGTAGGAATGGGGTCTAAAAGACACGTTGATGGTTTGGAGGAAGTAATTATTGAAGTTAACTCAGAAAGATCAATTGGAGAAAAAGAGTCTAACTTAACATCAATGGTACTAAGAGTAGCTGTAGATAATATTACATCTGTGGGATGATTACTGGTAATTTTTTCTCTAATGATAAAAATTTTATTTGTGAAGAAGTTCATGAAGTCATTACTAGTTAACGTTAAAGGGATGGTTGGCTCAACAGAGCTCTGACTGTTTGTCAGCCTGGCTACAGTGCTGAAGAGAAACCTGGGGTTGTTCTTATTTTCTTCAATCAGTGATGAATAGTAAGATGTTCTGGCTTTGCGGAGGGCTTTCTTATAAAGCAGCAAACTATTTCTCCAGGCTAAATGATGATCCTCTAAATTTGTGACACGCCATTTCCTCTCCAGATTACGAGTCATCTGCTTTAGGGTACGTGTTTGAGAATTATACCACAGAGTCAGGTACTTCTGATTAGAGACCTTAGTTTTCACTGGAGCTACAGTATCCAGAGTCGTACGTAGTGAGGAGGTGAAATTATTAACAAGATAATCGACCTCTGTTGGGGTAGCGTTCAGATAGCTGCTCTGCTCTGTGTTGGTACAGGGCATTGAAGATGATTTACACAGCCTGCACCTGGGGTCTTGCCTGGTGTGATAGACCCCAGCCTCTATGGATCTTGTACTCAGAGCTTGTTCTTGTGCTGCCATGATTAGTGCCTCTGTGCTGTCTTTCAGTCCAGCTTTGTCCAGCCACTGGTAGGATTTCTGGATGTCAGCCACCTCCTCTATCTGCCGGTGGTACATACCGTGCAGGGCCCTGTCCTTCCATGATGGTTCCTCGTCTCCCTCCTCTTTCTTGGGTTTCTGCTGCCTGAGGTATTCACTGAGCACTCGGTCAGTTGGGGCCATCTTCCCAATGTATTCTTGGATGTTCGTTGTCTCATCCTGTACTGTGGTGCTGACACTCACCAGTCCTCGGCCCCCTTCCTTCCGCTTAGCGTACAGCCTCAGGGTGCTGGACTTGGGGTGAAACCCTCCATGCATGGTAAGGAGCTTTCTTGTCTTTATGTCAGTGGCTTCTATCTCCTCCTTTGGCCAGCCTATTACCCCAGCAGGGTACCTGATCACGGGCAGGGCGTAGGTGTTGATGGCCCGGATCTTGTTCTTACCGTTCAGCTGACTCCTCAGGACTTGCCTGACCCTCTGCAGGTACTTGGTGGTTGCAGCCTTTCTAGCGGCCTCTTCATGGTTCCCATTCGCCTGCGGGATCCCCAGGTACTTGTAACTGTCCTCTATGTCTGCAATGTTGCCTTCTGGTAGTTCAATCCCCTCAGTTCTGACTACCTTCCCTCTCTTCGTTACCATTCGACTACACTTCTCCAGTCCGAACGACATTCCAATGTCTTTGCTGTATAGCCTGGTAGTGTGGATCAGTGAATCGATGTCTTGTTCACTCTTGGCATACAGCTTGATGTCATCCATGTACAGGAGGTGGCTGACAACTGCTCTGTTCCGTAGTCGGTATCCGTAGCCAGTCTTGTTAATGATCTCACTGAGGGGGTTCAGGCCTATGCTGAACAGCAGTGGGGACAGAGCATCTCCTTGGTAGATCCCGCACTTGATGGTGACTTGTGCTATGGGCTTGGAGTTGGCCTCTAGTGTTGTACGCCACATCCCCACTGAGTTCCTGATGAAGGCTCTTAGGGTCCTGTTGATCTTGTACAATTCTAAGCATTCCAGGATCCAGCTGTGGGGCATTGAGTCATAGGCCTTCTTGTAATCGTATATATATGTATATATATATATATATATATATATATATATATATATGTGTGTGTGTGTGCATATATATATATAAAATTCCCCACTCGCCCCTGTGGGCGGTTAATCCTTCAAGCTCGGGTCCTCTACCTGAGGGTCCTGCACAGTATCTTAGCTGTTCCTAGGACTGCGCTCTTCTGGACAGAGATCTCAGATGTTGTTCCCGGGATCTGCTGGAGCCATTCGCCTAGTTTGGGAGTCACTGCACACAACTTAATGTTGTTGGTGTGTAATTTACGTTGAGTAGTCTAACCACGTTATTAAATTAATGCACGTAAGGTGAACTAGCAAACACTGTCGTAGTTACATTTGACTGTCTTCTTGTTTGATGGCAGATACTCCCTTCACCCTGGCCAAAAAGGCTAAAATGACCAAAGAAAAAGTGGGAAACAGCTAAACATGAGAGGTTTTTAGACAGAATTGGTGTTTTTTCCATTGTTTAAGCACTGCTTCCAGCCAAGAGTGATACCATAAATCCCCTGTAGCTGCAGAAAAGGCTAACATTGTTGTCTTTTTACAAAAAAGCAGCTAAACAAGAGAGGTTTTTGGACAAAGTGTGTGTTCTTCATTCTTTAGCCACAGGTCCGAGCACCGTTTAAGCACCGTTTAAGCACCATCTCATTGACATAATGCTTTTCCTGACCCTTACCCTAAACCTAACCATGACCTAATTGTAACCCTGACACTAAAACCACATTTTGAGTCTCAAAAATGCCTTCAAACTCGTGGGGACGCGGGATTTTGGTCCCAACGAGGGCTCTTTGTCCCCACAAGTATAGCAAACTACCAATTTTTGGTCCCTATAAAGATGTTAATAACCGTCCACACAGACACACACACACACACACACACACACACACACACCTCCTCTCTTCTGTCCTTTGCTGCTCTGTCTTCAGTCTTTGTTCTTGCCTCTTATTCATGGATCTTTATAATAACTGATGATGCATTCCATTAGTGTTAATGCAATCACGCACACGCAGCAAATATTGAGTGCTTTTAGAGTTCTGGTGTTTTTTGCTTTTCTTTCATATACAGGAATATGTTCTTCTAATTGAATGCTTCTTTCTGAAACACTGAAAACAAAGTCATTAGTCACAAATATATCCAGTCGGTGACACTACAAGTATTTTATCATACATTATATGGAAAAAAGTATTGGGCCACACACCTTAATCTTTGACTTCAGGTGTTTTCAGGCCCATAAATGTATTGTACTGCAAGTACTGCGAGTTGTAAACATTCAGTTTGCCACTTAACAGCTCCTGTCAATGTCTTTCTCTCTTCTCATATGTTGATTGACACAAAGACTGGTCTCCCTGGTGCACGTCATTGTTCTTGTCAGGCTGTCAAACAGAATGCCACCAAAAAAAGCCACAGACTTAGAAAAGGAAGTAAAAGAAATGAAAAAGTCATTGTTCTGGATCTAAATCTGAATCTAAATTGGATCTAAACTGTAGATATCACCAAACAACAGAAACCACTACTAGACAAAAATGGGGCAGATCACAGAGCTACAGAAACCTAAAAGATGGCCTTTTGTAGTGGCAAGTGGCAGATCTGGACCAGTACTCCTGCATTAATGACGTTATTATAAGCAGCCTGGAGAACAGACCCAGGTCGTGTGCTAGCAATGTAGCTGCAGAGGAGGGCAGGGATCTTAGTGAAGCTGATATAGATTCACTGGAACAACAAAATATTCTAACTTAGATATTTTCATAGAAAGCAAATAGCCAGTGAAGACACTGAACCCTCTGCCTCGAAGAAATAAAGGTGACGAAACCCCTGATAACAATGAATGTTCTTAAAACTAAACTGTAATAAAACTAAAATGAACCAGTCTGTATATCAGTAAACACCTGGCCAAGAAAAATCCAGAAATAGCAAGACAAGCACATATATTGAGAAGGTAAACAAAGTTCACACTGCAAAAACACTCAATAAGGATCACCACGGTCAAGAGTTATGATCAACAAAGGAATAACTGAATTTTACAAATTTAATCAATGACAGTAAATTCAGAAACATTTACTGAAATAAAGACTAAAACTCCTCACCAGCTGCACAAATTGTAAGTCCATATAAGTTCATGACTGCTGGCCAAAATAGTCTTAATAGAAGGTACCTTTACCCATCAGGACACAGCTAACAGGCCTCCTGCTGAGGTTGTCTTGTCTTTCCTGTCCCTCCTCCTCGCCAGGATGGTACTCATTGTGGGTTCCCACATTTGGCCCACACACCTGTCAGCAATCAACTCACCTGTGACTCATGACTTAGTCAGGCATCCACTACTTAAGGTGGTGGCTAATAGAGGTGGGAATCACCATACACCCCACGATACGATATTATGACAATACTTCACTCACGATACGATATTATTTTTTAATTATTTGCGATATTCTGAGTATTGCAATACAATAAATAAAACATTTTGTCTTAAATTAAAATAAGTAAACTGTCCCGTTTGTTGCTGCCCTAAAAAAAGTTAAACACCTTTGGACAGTGAAGCAATGTCCGCATTCTTGCTCAGAAAACGGAGCTGATCAACATGCTCTGAAGTCAGAGTGCTCCGTTTTGCTGTGACGTCTCCAGCGGTTGAGAAGACTCTTTCAGCCGAGACACTAGTAGGTATCTTTTTGCCAGCGTGGCCAGGAAAGGACTCACTCATGGGATTTCCACCAGCTTAGTGGGTCTTCTGTGAGTGCCAGTGGCGTGACCTCCTGGTATCTTTTCACCTCCTGCTCAGCTGTGGCAGATAATGATTTTGGTGGGGCTCCAACATCACCATAAGTCTGACCAAACAAGTCTGTTATGAGAGGGGGTCTGGGATTTTGTTCAGTGTCGTCAGGTTCTCATGATGTTCATCGGCTTCTGGCTCAGAGATGGGCTGCTGCCTGTTTTCTTCCTGTAGAAAACCCACACACATGCAGAGAGAGGGAGAAAAGAAATATGTTATATCTTTTAGTATGAAGTAATATGTTGTTTTTCTTTAGTAAATTATAATTAATATATTTAATTGTTAAATAGAACCTTACCAATATTACAAAAATATTACTGATCTGCTAATATTATCAGTAAATTATTTAAATTATAACACCAGAATGTTTGCGTGGGTCGAGGGCTGATGCTATGTAGAGGGTGTTCCTCTCGCCTGTGCTGGCATATCTCTTCTTAAGGTCTTCACTGATACTTTGCTTGATGTTTCTGACCAGCGCTGTGTCACCAGTGTTGTCTTGGGTGTCATGCAACAGCTGTGCTAGCAGCGGTGCTACGAGAGACAGAGTAGGATTCTTTTCCTCAGACATCACAGTAGTCGCGACTTGCATTGACTTCAAGGCCCAGACAATTTCTTCAGTGTTCACAATATCTGTCTCATTTAGAGTAAAGATATCTGTGCTACTCTTTCTGACTTCGGGAGACAGCAGCGCCGCACAAATCACAGGTTGTTGTTCAAGGAAACGCTGGAGCATGTCATAAGCACTGTTCCATCTCGTGCAGACGTCGGTCTTGAGCTTGTGAGTCGGGAGCTGTAACATTTTCTGTTTTTGCTCCAGAGCGTGGTTTGCCACCAAGTTTCTTTTGAAAAACACAGTTATGCGCCGCACTCCCCCCAAGACCCTGGATACTGCAGGCGGTTTAAGGCTCGTTGTGATGCCAGATTGAGCTTATGGGCGAAACACTTCACATGCAGGTATCCCGCTAGCTGAGTGGCAATTGTCATATTAGAAGTATTGTCGGTGACAACTAGGGATGGGTATTGATAAGACTTTCACGATTCCGATTCCATTTTCGATTCTGTTTAACGATTCGATTCTTTATCGATTCTCTTATCGATTCTTTTTAAAAAAGGAGAACACTAAGGTCGATTAGCTTAGAACTTTGTTTTATATCTTCTCTTTGAACAAGATAGAAATTTAGGAGTAGCATGGCCTTACAAACCCAGCAGTGAGATATTAAGAGATCCTTAAGAGATCCAGCCTATGGCTCTTCAATGGGGTGTCACAGGGTCCCCGGGGAAAAAAATTGTAAATGTAAAATAATAAAATAAATATTCTTCTGTAGCAATAACAAAGTATAACATAAATTATTCTGTAGCAGTTACACAAGAATATCCAGTAATGTCCCTGCCTACAATTAAACACATTCACTTACCGAAAATCATCTGCTGTGGCAAATGGGTGCAAGCCTTTGACCACAAACTTAGTCTCTGCTCGGTGACATTCGTCTATCCTGGCCTGAAAGGAGACGCTACCGGCAGACTGCAGCGAGCATCTGAGCCAGCCAGACTCTGTCTGTCTCATCATGGTCACCTTAATGCACAGTAATGGCAGGTTTTGTGATAAGGCAGATCGCGCTAACATAATATGCACTGTTAGTTGATTATTTACCTGCCGCATTAACGGGAGAGGACGTACAAACGTTACCGCTGCTGCTGGGTTGAGATTCACGAGTCCGGAGCGGAATTAAAAACACGACATTCATTTAAGGTCATCGCGTGTTTTGTGAGCAAATGCTTTTGCATATTCGTAGTGTTTCCTCCCTTAAATGAAATATCTACTTAGCAAGTATTGCAAGTTGCCCTGTTGTCATCCGTTCTCGTAAAGTATAACCAAGCTTTTGAGCGTTTGAGCCGCCATGTTTCCTGCCAGGTAAATGACGCTCCGCAACGTGGTGACGTCATTCGGGGCGACTGGAATCGATAAGGGAATCGTTTGCAAAAATGGCAAACAATTCCAAGGAATTGAAACAGTGGGAACCGGTTCTCAACAAGAACCGGGTTTCGATACCCATCCCTAGTGACAACCACCAGATTTTTGTCGGCATTCCTGTGCTGCATTTTGCAGGAGATTGGCAATGTTCGCCCCGGTGTGACTTTCATTTAATGTTCGAGTTTGGAGAACGTAAGACAGCAGTCCGCTGTGAGATAATGAGCTGTTATAGTCACATATGAATCCACAGCCCGTGAGGTCCATGCGTCGCAAGTTAATGCAACCCTTTCTGCTGTGCTCAAACTTTCCTCAACTTTACGCTTCACGTCTATGTAGAGATTGGGTACGGCTGTGTCCGTGCGAAAACGTCGTGATGGTATCACATACCTCGGTTCCAGCATCTTGAGCATATAAGAAAAGCCCTCGTTTTCCACAATGTTGTAAGGACGCAGGTCTTTGCAGATGAAGTACGTGATAGATTATGTCATTTTCTTAGCTCGCGCTGAATTGGCAGATAGCTTTGTTAAGCTAAGAGTGTCCAGTGTTGGTTGATTTTTCAGTTGAGCTGATTTCGAGCTAGCTTTGCCGTCCGTGGTTAATGCTATTTTTGGATGGTGTTGTGTAAGATGGGCCCTCATGTTCGTAGCATTCCCGGAGTACTTTATTTTCATACGAAACACCTTGCAAATCCAGTGTGTCATATCCATCTCATTTTTCCCATCCTTGTTAAAAATGTTCAAAATACGTCCAGACGTTTGATTTAAACGCAGATGGCGCTTTCCTGATTTCTTGCTCTGCCTCCATTTTTGTTTGGTCAACTTTCCCATGTGCTGACCTAACCTCTGCTGACCTCACTAGAGAAAAAGCTCAACCGCACCGACTGGTGGACTGGAAGTTTTTGTAATAAAATATCGATGTCTGCTGTCCCTGTATCGATACATTATTAGCAAACAAAATATCGCGATACTACGCAGTGTCGCTTTTTTCCCCCACCCCTAGTTTTTAGTCCATGTCTTGTGTAATTTGGTGTACCCCAGCCTTTCCTCCCTGTTTCCCCTTACTTAAGATTAGCTTCTTGACAGCTGAGGCATCAGTGTGTACATTACATGGATCAACTGAAGGGTCAAATGCATTTCTCAGGTCCTGTGTCAGGTGCATTTTTGGACTTTCTTTCAGACATAGTTCATATACTTCTAAATATCTGTAGTCCACGTATGTAGTTTCCTCAGACTTTTAAAAGACACACTGCACGCCATGCAGAGGTATGGAAAGTTTTTGGCTAAAAGCTCTTGGGTATCAGCTTGTTAGTGAACACCTTCATATTTGGCTTTTTTGTAGATTCAGCTCATGAAATGGGAACCAATCATGTATTATTGTGACAGGTGCCTAAAGATATAATTGATTCTCATTTATGTACAAACTATGTTTCATCTCTTGAATTAGGTGCCTTTTTTATAAGTACATATTGGTTCAGTAAATTTAATTTACTTCATACAGTAGCAGTTTGCTTGTGTACTCTGTAAGAATGACATTTGGTTTTGCTAAATCATGTCTGACATTCTTCCCTTATGTCTGTCTGTGGTATAAAATCAGCTGGTTAACTCTAATATACTGGAGAGAAAGAAAAATCGCCAGCACAGATTCCACCTCCCCCAAGATGAATTCCCCTTTCCTTTTGCTTGGCTTATTATTGCGCCACTCTCAATACAATATGTCCTTATTGAAGCTTTCAGATGCAAATGAGAGCCCTGTCACCTTCTCTGTGTCCCGCTGACAGCTGTGAGGCCTGCTACCCAACCTCCTATAATTACTACTAATTGTTATTCCCCAAGCAGGCATCAGCATAGCACTTCAGAACACCCAGCACCCTGTTATTTGGACTGGGGTGCTGTGATGTAGTATTATGTTGTAGGTTTATGTCTCTACCCTGTTAACAATTGGTTTTGATTTTTTTAAAAGTAAATAAAGAAAAAAACGTGAGATGTGAAGTAACTTATTTAGTGAACAAAGGAGAGTTTAGAGCGATTCACAGAAAATGATTCAGCAAAGAATTAGATTAAATTAGACTACAGCAAGTCTACTCAGTATGGTACTTGGAGCTGTTCTGCATTTGCTAGTTATATTTCAAGGGACCTACTTTACTAATTTCTTGCACTATTAGAATAGCTTTGTATGATTGATAACTAAAAATAATCCCTGTTTATCTTAAACAACAGTCCCTCAGTTTATCCTCCGTCTGAAACAAGTCATTTTAGCTTCCTGTCCTCTTCTTGTATGCCAGCTTTATTTTGATTGGGTGCCCCTCGTAAATGAAAGGTTTTGAACTATACGTGAGTGGAGCTTTGTGCTAAATACAATCACATTTAGGATATCTGGTTTCATTGATATTATCAAGAAAAAAGAGTAGAGAAAACTATCAGCTCACAGGGATCATTACATACTGACCTCAGGCGACCTTAGGTGAGATTTTGGGCATGTTTAATACAGTCCCAATGAAAGGTTTAGGACCACACCTCCAAAAATCCCATAAACCCCCCGAAAACAGAAATCAAAGTTCCAAACATGAACTCCGTAATGAGCAGCTCCACCGTTATTGTTGATCACTTCAAAAATTCATTGCGGCATGCTTGATGCAAGTGCTTCCATGAGGTGAGTGGGAACAAATGGTGAAGATGGCCGCATGAAGGGCATCTATTGTCTGGAACTGTTGTCCATGTTTGTAAACTTCCCTTGCCATCCAGCCCCAAAGGTTCTCAGTTGGATTTAGATCACGAGAACACGCAGGATGGTCCAAAAGAGTGATGTTCTTTTCCTGGAAGAAGTCCTTTGTCCTGCAGCATTGGGTGCTGTAGCGTTGTCCTGTTGATAAACCCAGTCGTAACCAAACAGACGAGGGCTCTCAGCCATGAGGACGCTCTTTGCAACATCTGGACACAGCCAGTGGCCGTTTGATGTCCCTGCACTTCCTGAAGCTCCATTGTTCCACTGAAGGAAAAAGCACACCAGACCATCAGGCGGGATCTGCTTGTCATGCTGGTAATGTTGGAAACCATCAGGACTATCCTCATCAGAGAATAAAACTTTCTTCCACCTTTCAGTGTCCCATGTTTGGTGCTCTCTTGCAAAGTCCAAATGGTCAGTTCTGTGGCATTCAAGGAGACGAGGCCTTTGAAGACGTTTTTAGTTTTTGAAGCCCTTCAGTCTCAGATGTCATCTGATGGTTATGGGGCTGCAGTCGGCACCGGTAACGGCCTTAATTTGGGTCTGTTCCATAACCCTCAGGATCATTTAAGAATTTCTAAATGTCTCATTGCGTCCCACCTCAGCAGCGATGGCGTGCTGTGAGAGACAATGCTTATGCAGTTCAACAACCCGGCATGTTCAAAAAGGGAATGTTTTTTGCCTTTGCCATCAGAACATCATGACAGTGTGACTACCTGACAGAAAATGACAATGAATCCACATTTTTGCATTTTGCATTATGTGGTCCAAAACTTTTGATCACCTGTAAAACAGCCTGTTTCAGTTTAAGTGGTGTTTTCAATAAATTGCATGCTCAAAATTTTTTTGTCTCACTCCCAGTTCTTCTTGTTGCATGTTGAAGTTCTACTTGGAACCTTGTTAAGATCCAACCATGCAAAATACGATTTTTTTTTGCCATTTTTCCAAAAGTCTTAAACTTTTGATCGGGACTCTATCTGCCATTGCAGCAGCATATATACGACAGAAAACATAATAGGACCACTTTTAGTGAAGTGCTTACTGTTAATAAAGGAAATGATGTATACTGAACAGTTACTTGTAAGTGGTTTAAGCAAATCCAGGAGTGACATAATTGCTATTACTGTTGTAATTACTTGATGCTGACCGAAACAAATTCAGGTTGTATTTGACGCCATTTCAGTCAGTTTTTGGACTAGTGATTGATTCAGGAATAAAAAAATAGATAAATCATATTAGTGCTGTATGACAGCTTTCATTACATGCAGCTTTCCTTCTAGACAATGGGCCTCATATGTGGGAATATATCAGAAATGTTCATTTTCTTCTCACTGTAGCATTTTCTCATGGGGTTTATTTGCTTGCTGGTCTTTTTTGCATTTAATGGAATTGAGGAACTTTATGACAGTGCTGTATGAGATCACTTTACTTTGGTATTTCTTCATTTATGTCTAAATTTAGATTTGACAAGTAAAGCACTGCTTGCCTTGCTTGTCCTGGCAGAACACCACTGGTTTCTGTTTTCTGCCGTCTCCCTGTGGTCTTCTTTTCTGTTCTTTCCCCACGTCCCACAAACCAGTCGCAGCGATGACTGTCCCTCCCGGAGCCTGGCTCTGCCGCATGTTTCTTCCTGTTGAAAGGGAGATTTTTTTCCCCGCTATCACCAAGTGATTGCTCACAGGAGGCTGTCTGTTGCTGTGAATTAGCACTACGTTAATAAACTGAATTGAATAAAATTGTGTGTGTGCGTGTGTGTAGGTGGGAGATAATGTAGATGAATCAGATGCTGTTTGCTGCATTGCAGTTGTTTTCTCACATCATTTCCTGTGGGCATTAGACGGAGACAGAGAGCAGTTTATCTGTGTCAGAATGGTGTCTGTCTGTCTCTGTGCATGTCAAATCTATGTTTATCTGGACTGACAGCCCTGAAAATCTTGCTAACACACACACACGCGCACGCACGCACTTTGATCAGATTAGCGTGCACATATAATTAGTCTGGAGAAGAATATATACAGGGCTTTGGGCACCAATGTTTGTTATTCACACAGTGAAAAAAACATTGGATTTTTATGAATGGCTTTATTAAATAAAATAATAAAAAAATGTAATATACAATATTAATTAAATACTCTCTGTGTAAAACATTTGCCTTTCAAGATATTAAAAATTAGACATTACAGCACATAAAAGTAAATAATATTTGTGTAGCAAATGAAAATAGGGTTTATAAGATTCAGTTTAAACACCTGCTCATATCTGTCTGTTTATATATGTTCATAGTCAGAACCTCACATACATCAGAAGTTTAACTGCTGAGCTTCTAACTTGCCAGAAATCCAAATGCACAGTTCTTCACTGTTAATGGTATTTTACTTCAAAGTGCATTGAAAAGTAATTAGATTTAACTTCCAGTGCAGTTTAAAAAGGTAAAAGCTTTACAGTGAGCACTGTAGAGTTGTCAGATTTTTAGTATTAGTATTAGTAAAAGTTCATTGGTGCTCAAAGATTTCTCTGGATGTTTACTTAATTAGCGCTGACTTTGTAGATCGTACAGGTGTCGTACTCTCCCTAGCTGCTTTTGGTAACAGATGGTTCTACTGTGGTTTCTTCTCTTAAGTATAAAAATGTAGTTTGTTTTTTCCTTCAGCACCCTGTGGACACAGCGATCCTTGTCTTGGCATTCCTGCTGGTAGTATGAAATGAAGCATCGGTTACAATCAGAAACTAGTTTGGTGTATGGAAAGCTTACATGAAACAAAGTGAGTTTGAAAACTGTCCATCACTGCCACAGTGTATCACAGGCATACGTCAGCCATTAAAATCAAGGAACTACTTCTGATGGATCCAATTCGATGAATCAAATTCTTCTCACAATAATATTTTTTCAAAGGAAAAAAAGCCATTTTATTTTTTTAATTAAAAACTCTGTGTACTTTCCAGTTCTGGTGTAAGTGATGCAATAGCAACAGCTGATCTAACATCTTTAGAAGCATACCGTTGTTATTTTTGATGGTAAGTAATGAAATATAATAACTGTCCAACCAACAAAGGTTTGGCTACAAGCCTACAGCTGTAAGGCAAGTCTTATGATTGTAATCCTGTTAAAATAAAAGGGAGAAGCTTTGTGTCATCGTGGTTACAATAATGAACACATAAGGCTGTGGACAATACAGTTTAATGAAAGTGTATCCTGTAGTTTGGATGAACAGCAGTCCTCCATGCTGATGTTTGATATTTTGTCAGTTCACTCATCTCAGCCTGCGTGATGTCACTGTGTTACCTTGGCGCACACTTTTATTCCTGGAAGGTGATTTATTTTATTTTATTGTATTTTTTTTTTACCTTCTAGAATCTACCAGCTCTCGGGCAGCTGAAGCCTTTGTAGTAAATCCTGCTCCCCTGTGATTTGAAGATGTTTGGATATGGGAGCACCACTGAGATGCGTTTGATGGTCCTTAATAATGTAGCTGTTTATGTATCTGACATTGCAGATCTATTATTTAGAATGATAAAGTAGCTATTAGGAGACTGACTCTGAAAACAGTCCCAAGGATGCAGTTAAAACTGCACTTTGTATTAGTCTGACCCTCCTGCTACATTCTTTCTCTTTTTACGATATCGCTTCACCAAATCCACTCATTACCACTCCTAAAAACAAAGTGAGGGTCACTTTGTTTTTCATTTATTGAAAAGAACTCCTTCAGCTCTGTTGCTAAGTCAAGTGAAGTGCTTCTTATCTTCTGTTAAAACTATAACTATGAATCATTTGTACTGGAGCTGTAAAAAAAAAAAAAAAGTGTATGAACACAACCCTTTAAATCTCGCAGAAAACATAAAATGTTTTTTATTCCATCATCGTGTGCCAAATTTTTCTTTGTGATTGAAAACATCCCTCGTTTGTAATTTTAGAGCACTGATTGTAATGTTAATGCAACTTGAAAATATACCCAGCGCTAACCTTGACCAATAATTTGTGCATCTATTTAGAGTTTCAGATGACGTGAATAGGTATTTCTATATTACGCATCCAATTAGTCTGCATTTATGCAGTTGTTCAGTTTACTTGTGTTTTGTCCAGCACTTGTACAGACTCACCTCTGCTCACCTCTTGACATACTTACCATCTAAAGATTGCAAAATGAATAAGGCTTTGGAATCACTTTGTTCCATGACTAATGGTGTAATTTAGCTGCATTGATGTGCAGTAGGAAAAGTCCTTTGAAGTAGAGTAGAGCAAGACACTGATGCAGCAACTCAAGCAGCCATCTTCAACATCAAAGAGAACAAATAGTTGCCATGGAGGTAAACATCATCCCTCCGTCCCCTTATTCCTTTGTCATTACTTCTTTCTGTGTACCGTCATTTACTGTTTGTACTGAAGCAATACCTGAAAGCCTTTTTGTGTGAATCTACTCTTCCTTTTCCGCTGGACACTTTATCAGGTATACATTCAAAGTACTGGGATTCACCTCCTTTTACCTTTAGCACTACCTTAATCGCTCATGGCAACAAGGTGTGAAAACATTCCTCCGAGATTTTGATCTACTTTGAAATGATGCAGTTGTTGTATTTGAATACAGTGAATTTACTGACAAGGTCAAAAAGCCAGTTTCAGATTATTTGAGCTTTGTTACATTGCGACCTGATAGCAGCAGCCATTAAAAGATGAGTACACTTTGGTACTAAAGGGATGGACATGGTCATACAATGGTGTTTAAACAATGCTCTCATGGTGCTACTGGGCCCAAAGAGTGCCAATACAATATCCTCCGCACCATTGCACCACTACAACCAGCCTGAACCGTTGATACAAGACAGGATGAACGTTTGCATGTTTTTATCCAAATTCTGATCTTATCATTAGAATATTGCAGCAGAAATCCAAAATCTGTCACCACCAAAGTAAAGAACAAACAGCGATAATTCCCCCAACGTTTCAAGCACAGTGCATACACAGGCAGGTTGACAAACATGGAGGAGCTGGAGGGGAGAGTGAAAAGCAGGTCCAATATTATCTCTCAAAATCAGCCAACCAGTGAAGCTGTTGAAGGACAGGAGAAATATATTCTACAGAAGCGGTTCTGGTAGTTACACGAGCAACTGCATTTTGGACCAGCTGACGACTATGGAGAAGTAACCAAGAAAAGACAGAATTACAATAATCAACACGGAGTGTAACCAGAGCACGTACAAAAATTTGACTTTTTCTTGTTTGACTTTTTTGGATGGAACTTTTCCCTGTCTTAGATAGTAGATGGTTATTGGTGGTGTGGGGATTGGACCTGTGCAAATACTCATAACAAAATAAAATAAAGAAAAGATTGGGGGGATGATGATACAACAGGGTAAAACAAAGTGACTGGTACTTCATGGTATCCGGTTGTTAAGTGATGACGTGACGAATCCTACTTCCGGGCCTAAAGTAGTCTGCGTTTAATATGGCTTTTGTGTTGTTAACATGTTTAGTGTTATGTATTTTCTTCTATTTAATCTCAAAAAGCTCCTAAAACAGTCAGTGATCACTGTTGACCTCCCTCGGCTTTTATTACCGCTGATCATTTATTTAAGCTCAGTTTTTAAAACCTTAGGATGTAACTACAGCCCAGCCCATGCAGCAGTATATGAATGACTAACCTCGTATTGTGGATGGATTATCTCAGTTGTTCTCCTGGCTGAAGTTTGGTCCTTTTACAGCATCCTGCCATGCGATTACATTTGTTCCTGACCACCAAGAACACCCACGTTAACTTTTATCGAGTGGAAAAAAAGTTAGCTTGTTTATATTATGCTAACATAGCTGTGTCGCTAGCGGTCATGTAGCACATCATGATATACCAGCTAGCCAAACTTCAGTAACCCTACAAACTTCACTGCTGTTTAGTTTTCTGTCTTCATTTATGTTGGAAGTGATAGCAGAGCTGTACGTTTTAATTTGTTTCCAAAACCCCGCAGTCAGGACATGCTATATTGTATTTAGATAGAAGCTAGCGAGCTAACTTCCTGCTAACTTCTAACTCCGTTAAATGTCATAAATTCCGTTTTCATGGATGCCTGGATGTTAAACTCAATTGTTACACCTGGTAGAGCAGAACGCTGATCATTTTATTAAAGATGAAAGACTTTAGACGGTTTTTCAACTCTCAGTAATGCCATAGTGATCGTTTGATATATGGACCTGCAGCGGAGTTTAGGCCCAGACACGGCTAGTGACGTCAGACTTAACGACCGGATTGTCCATATGAGAGATGATCATTGAGTAAAAATAAGTTTTTGCAACATTCATATTTAAATTACTACGTATATGATTAAAATGTCGATTATTAAATTTAAGTACCTGGAACACTTTATTTATGTGACTCTTGAAGGATAATGTTGGGTCTAGAATGACCCCAAGATATTTAAATTCTGGAGCTAATTCAAGCTCTACTCCATCCAGGAATATGTTTGATTGCGTCAAGTTTAAGGGGCGTTTTGAAAAATACATGCAGACAGTTTTTGAGGTATTCAACATTAGGCATGAGTCCTCCAGCCAGCTATGCATTAATGCTAAAGCAGCTGTAAGATCTTTTGCCACCTGCTGGACACTTTTGGCTTGCGTATATATAACTGCATCATCCGCATACATTTGAGCAAATATATTTGGACAGACTTCAGGTAAGTTATTGTATAAAAGGCTCTGGGATTTTAGGTCTATGTTCTGCAATATTGTGTGGGGTGGAGTTGTAGGAAATTACGTAGGCAGATGTTTGGGGTACGGCGCTGCTACTCCAGAAGGGGAGATTGGTTTTCCGTGTTAGTTCTGTTTTACCTCATCACGTCAGCTGTGTTCCTGATTGCCATCCATCACGGTGATGCTCCGAGTGTTAAGTTCATGACTGGAAGTAAGTTTCCTTAAATATGTTTATTTTGTGATCCCGATGTTTGCTGCAGCTTTAGTTACACTCTACCGTGTTGTCGCAGTGCATTTTTTCATCTCGTGATTAGAGGCATGTGCCGCTGGCTGCCGCCATTTTATTCGGCCACACGATGGCGCCAAAGTCCCTTTGTTCACAGTTAGAGTGGATGTTTCGGCTATGTATGACATTCTCTTTTTTTTTTCTTTTTTTTGTGTCCCGTTTGGATCTTTAGCCATCAGAATTGTTGTCTTAAGGCCAAGAAAGATGCCAAGCGGATTTATTTTACCAAGTGGATCATCATGGCCTTGCCATATTGGTCCATTTGATTGACCTTTATTATAATTATGAATTTATTTTATTTTTGGTTGCTACAAACGGGACAGACATGACTGGGGGATAGGACAGGGAAAAAGAATGAAAGAAAGAGAGGGAGAGAAAGAAAGCCAAAGGGGAGAAGAGACGGTGAGAAGGGGGGGAAGAAAGGAAAAAAGCAAACAAACAAAACACCAAGAAAAAAACAGAAGAGGAAGCAAACAACAAAGAGCAACATAATAAAAAAAACCCCAGCACCATCACAATAAACTAGCTAGCACTAGATAACAGTAGATACTAAATAATAAACGATATTGTGCAGCACGCAAGATAGACAGCGCACAATGTGCTTTGAGGCAGCAGCCAAGAAAGGTGTAGTCCACGTCTGTGAACACCCGTGTGTACACCTGTGTGTACACCTGTGTGGATCAGCATGCTTGTATTCCAAAGGTTTCTCCATGTAACGATCTGCTAGGGAGTGTGGGGAGCCATAGCCCCGTCCACCAGGGTATGAAGCAGGTATGGAGGAGATCCAGGCCCCAGATATCCAGAGGCCCCAGAGTACAAGGACCCGAGGAGGACCACCAAAGGGGGGGGGGGGGGGGGGGGAACCGTGCCACCCTCCTGGGAAGAGCTGAGTAGAGCCCCAAACGAGAGGTCACCCCACAGCTACGGAGCAGAGGCCAGAGGGGGTTGCAGTGGCGTGCAAGCGGGCTCTGTCAGCAGCCAGCTGTGCCAGAGAGGACCGAGCTTCAGGCCCAGAGGCCAGAGGCCTGAGGGCACCCCACCCCCCGGAAGGAGCCCTCAGGCCCACAGGCGCCCGGCCCCGCCAATCGGCCACCAGGAGTGAGCCGGTACATACATGAGCGCCCAGCCCCAGACGACAAGGACCACCAACACACCAACGTCTGAGGGCATCAGCCACCGGCAGGGAGTGTGGTGAGGGGAGATAGGCCTCCGTACTTTAGAGGGCCTGAGATGTTCCCAGAGAGGTGGAGTCTAAGACCCAACCTGACATATAGACACAGACGAACAGGCACATGCGGACACAAACGTGCATTCCCACCCCCATATACACAACCAAATACTCGGCACTCACCCAACGTGTAGACAGACACAAATAGACACTGTACAGACAGTCGCACTCCCCAAACATACTCTATATCCCAGGTCCAGGTAAATCAAATCAAATCAAATTCAAATTCAAATTTTATTTGTCATGTACACAGTCATACACAGTACGGTATGCAGTGAAATGCTTAGACAACTGCTCGTGACCTAAAGAAAAAAAGAAAAGGCTATGAATAAGATAGGAAATAAATATGAAAATTAAAAAGGGTAAATTTAACTAGGAAGGAATAAAATAAAATATAAAAATTAAAGTTAAAAATGAAATAACTGTACAACACAAATTAGAATGAAGGGTAAATTTAACTGGGAAAGAATAAGATAAAATATATAAATTAAAGTTGAAAAATAAAATAACTGTACAACAAATACACAATACACAGTATAGAACTATATAAGAATGTATGAAGAAATATAAATATAAATATATATATATATACAATAACAGCAGCTGTACAAGTATTAACTGGAAATGAAGACTATAATGACCAGTGTTGTGCAAGCCACATTATTTAGTGTCTTGTGCAGTGCAAATATGCTTAAAGTGATTAAGTGATGAAGTGAAAAACAATGTCCAGAATGTCCAGTGTGTGTGTAAGAACCATATGTGTGGGTCAGTACTGTGTGGTGGTGTGATTGAGAGACCGTATCGCCTGCGGGAAGAAGCTCCTCCTCAGTCTCTCTGTGTTGGTCTTCAGGGAGCGGAATCGCTTTCCTGACCTCAGCAGAGAGAACAGTCCGTTGTTGGGTTGGCTGAGGTCCTTCACGATCTTCCTGAGTAAAACGAAGGAAACGAGTAAAAGTTCCTGAGCACCTTGGAGGGCAGTTGGAAGTCTCTCAAGCGTCTAAGGTGGTAGAGATGCTGATGGGCCTTTTTCACCACGGTGTTGATGTGACAGGACCATGACAGGTCCTGCGTGATGTGAACTCCGAGGTATTTGAAGCTGTCCACTCTCTCCACTGGGCACTCGTTGATGACGGGGGTCTGGTAGTTCCTCTCCTGCTTAGTGCTGAAGTCCACTATCAGCTCCTTTGTCTTACTGACGTTTAGAAGGAGGTTGTTCCTCTGGCACCAGTTCTCCAGATTCCTAATCTCCTTCAGGTAGGCTGTCTCGTTGTTATCAGAGATCAGGCCCACCACGACGGTGTCGTCAGCAAACTTGATGATGGTGGTGGAGCTGGTAGTGGCCACACAGTCATATGTGTACAGAGAGTACAGCAGGGGGCTCAGAACACACCCCTGGGGGGCTCCAGTGCTGAGAGTGATGGAGGCTGAGATATGTCCGCCCTCAGAGGGGCAAGCCGCACCTAGACCCAGGAGATGTAACCCTTCTCTCTGTGGTGGAGGCAAGCGGACCACCTCCTTATCTGCAGTAGCAGGGAGGCCCCGCATCCCAGACCCCAGTCTGACGGCCAGCACCTCCTCCCAGCCCCCCAGCCCTAGACGGCTAACAGAACCGGGGTGAGTGAAGACCTCAAACCTCCCTACGCCCGCTCATATGTAGTGTTGCTGTGTGCTGTTCTAAAGTGCATTTAAAACTCAGGAGAGCATGGTACTAGCTTCCTCTCAGAGAGCAGCACGGCTCCTCCCGAAAACCCTTAGTGTCTAAATGCATTTAAAATTGAGGGTAGGGCACCAGCGCCAGAGGTGGGTTGGAGTACACCGACCATCCTCTGGATGCTGTAAAACGTGCCCACCCCCAAGGCCCTATATGTATGTGTTATGTGAGAGTGTGAGTAATGTGGATGTCTAGGTTGCAGAATAAAATTGAGGCACAGGCGGCCAGAAGGGGACAGAGGGGGAGTGCCTCCCCTGCACCCTGGTGACATACCTGCACCCCAAGCCCTGCGTGTGTGGGTGGGTGTGGTAGAGCGGGAATAGGGAGGCAGCTGAGGATGGGGAGGGAAGAAAGGGAGGGGCAAGCGGCCCCTCCCTGGGGCCAGCTCCCCCGCTGACCCCAGTAGGCACCCCCACACTCTGGAACCCACCAGGGCAAGGGGGCCCAGGCCCATCCGGACCGGGGCCCGCAGCAGCAGCACCGCCCAGCCCCACAGAGTCCGGGGCAGCCCACCCGACTCCACCCCAGAGAAAACTGCACCCACCCCATCATCCAATCATCTCCCAAACTACACAAAACAATAGACACCCAGGTTGAGTTCATTCTCCCCCTCTCCTATATCTCTCCCCCACCTGGAGAGTGAGCTCCTGTAGTGAGGAGACCACCTGCAAAGATATAACAACCTCCCCACCAGTTAGAGAGCCCCCTAGTTGGGCCGATGCACCAGAGGTCCCCTGCACTGGGGCTGAGCCCCCCTGCACCCACCCGCCCACTGCTCCGGCGACACAACAGCCAGGACCCAAGCCCCCAAGGCCCGGCCAGCACCCCAGACCGGGGGGCGGAGCATCCCCAGACCCCCAAGCCTCCACGCCCGTCCCGGACCCTTCCCGGCGCAGCCAGGCTACCAGGCCAGTAACCAACGTCCGCCAGCACAGACCCTCCCCCATCTCCGCTGTACGCAGCCACAAGGAAAACACCATCCAAGAGCCCCAGAGCTTCTAACCAGGTCATGGCCACATCCCCCAGGTTAGGCCCTCTAGGGAAACGTCCCTAGGGACTCCCCAGACGCCCTAACGCCGTCCCTACCCCCATATCAACCACAATAGCGAAGGCAGGACCAAACCATGACCCCCCACCCCCACTAGGTGATGAAGCCGATCAAAGGAGCCTAAAGGGATTGATCAAATGTGATGGCAGAGGTTGTATCAAGACTAATGTGATCTATTAGATGGTTTTTATATTGGTTAGAATTAAGATTATTTTTATTTTTCCAGTTAATGAGGACCATTTTCTTGGCAATGCATAGGGCAGTGAAAACAACGTGGGCTGTGTTTATTTCTGCAGTGACCTCATCCAAGTTGCCCAGCAAGCATACTAAAGGGGAGGCTGGAATGTTACATTTCAGACACTTTGATAAGTCTTCACATATCTCACGCCAAAATTTCTGAACTGGTGGACAGAACCAAAGAGCGTGGATGTAATTGTCCGGTGTATTTGCTGTGCAGTGTGAGCAGTTGTTGGAAGGCGTATAGCCCATCTTGAACATCCTATGACCAGTATAGTGCACTCTGTGTAATATTTTGTATTGTATTAATTGCAAACTGGGATTTCTGATCCATTGAAAGGTTTTTAAGCATATCGGAGACCAAAGGTTTGGGTCTAAGTTGATTGATAAATCTGCTTCCCATTTTGCAATAGGAAGGGATATTGATTCATTTATTTTAGAAAGTGTTCTGTATATTTTAGACAATAATTTGGGGGGTTTTAGACTAAAAAATTGTACCACACTTGGTGGTGTTTGTAATTCAGCTTCACTGGGATTAAATTTCTTTTTTACTATGGATTTAATTTGTTGATATTCCAAAAATCGTTTCTTGTTGATCCCATATTGTGTAACTAGTCTGTCAAACGAAATAAAGTCTGTTCCTTCCAACATATGTTCTAAGTATTCAATTCCTTTGCAACTCCAATCTGGAAAGTTTATCATATTATTGTTTTGTAATATGTCCGGGTTGTTCCAGATAGGTGTACGTTTGCATGGGATTAATGAAGACTCTGTCATTTTTAGAAACTCCCACCATGCTGTCAGAGAAGAGCTAATATTGATGCTTTTAAAGCATTCATGTCGTTTGATGTTTGAGCTGATAAATGGTAGGTCTGAAATTTCTAGGTTATTACATAGTGCCTGTTCTACATCTATCCAAGGTTTATCTAAGAAGGTGTGTTTAAACCATCTAGAGATGAACTGAAGCCTGTTGGCTAAAAAATAGTGATTAAAGTTAGGCAGATTTAATCCTCCTTTATCCTTGGTCCTTTGTAGTGTTTTTAAGCTGATACGTGGGGGTTTATCTTTCCAAAGGAATTTAGAAATGTACGAGTCTAGAGATCTGAACCAATCTTGTGATGGCTTATTTGGGATCATTGAAAATAAATAGTTTATTTTTGGCAAGATCATCATTTTTATAGCGGCGACCCTTCCCATGAGTGATATGGGTAAAGATTTCCATCTAGCCAGGTCGCCTTCTACTGTTTTTAAAAGTGGGATGTGGTTTAATTTAGTTAATTCTGAAAGTTTAGGAGAGACATTAATACCTAAATATTTTATATTTCCACATTGCAGTGGGGAAGGAGAAGAATTATGGAAGGAGCAATTAATCGGAAGAACTGTTGATTTCGACCAGTTAATTGAATAATCTGAGACACTTGAGAAAGAATTTATCAATGCAATTACCCCAGAGATATTGGTTTGTGAGTTTTGGAGAAAAAGTAACACATCATCCACATAAAGGCTGATTTTATGTTCTATATTCTTACATTTTATGCCCTTAATTGTTGTAGCCTGTCTAATTGCTGCTGCTAGTGGCTCAATAAAAATTGCAAACAGTGAAGGGGAGAGTGGGCATCCCTGTCTGGTGCCCCTCAGAAGAGAGAAGCTGGAGGATGTTTGGTCTGTATGTATGACATTCTCACTGTGTTTAATTGTGTCCTTTCTGTGTTTGGAGCAAGAGATGTAAGATTGGCATAGTTCGAATCATATATGTTATGTTATGCATATATTCAGATGGATGTGTTGGTTTATTTCATTTAATATTTTATGTTCATCTTAGTGAAGCTGTTGCTGTATATATTTATATACTCATGGCAACTTGTTTGTTACTACAGACTGCTGTCAACACTGAGCATCTAGGTGGCAATAAAACAGCTGGCAGTGACAATCCAGCAAAGTGGAAGCGTCTTGTCCTCCTTCCTGTATCCTGACCGATACACCATCTTGTTAGCTGCTGAACGTAAAAGAACTAGCCCTCACCAAGTACTCCTCAACAGTTATTGATAAAAAGAGAGAACAATAAGGGCCCAAGAACAGATCCTTGAGGAACCCCTGTATCACAGTCTAAATAAATCTGTTTCCTGTGTGACAGATATGAGGCAAACCACTGAAGAGCCTGACTGGAGATATTAAACCGAGTCAATCTGGACAACAATATCTGATGGTTTAGTCGAAAGCCTTCTTCAGATCTAAAAATACAGCTCCAACACAGGTACTCTTGTCCAGCAAGCTCTTCAAGTTCTCCACTAACACACACAGGGCAGTGTCTGTGGAGTGATGTGCCCGAAAGCCAAACTGCAATGGATGTAATGAGGGTTGGGTGTTTTCTAGGTGAGCAGTGAGGAGTTTAACCACCCACTTCTCAGCTATTTTAGATATAACCGGGAGTATGCTTATGGGGCGATAATTAGCCATGTCAGTCTTCACACCTGCTTTGAAAATTGGTGTAACTGCAGCAATTTTCCAATCTGTTGGAACAATGGAATGTTCGAATGACATATTCAAAACATGAGTTGTTGGATGTACAAGCAAATCCATATGTTCCTTTAGGAAATTTGTGTTAATACCATATACATCAAGTGCTTTTAATTTTTTTAAACCTGTGATTATGAGATTATGCTTTAATCTCGATGCTTTCTATGCCCTTTAAAGCATAGTGGTTCTGTTCAGCCTCTCTTTGATTGTCTCAGTGAGATCAGGGGGTAGATGGCGCTAAATTTTCCTAATTTATTGAAAAAAGGACTGAGGTCATGCTTTTTAAATCCAGTGCCTCCAGCTGTGTCCCTGCCTTTGACCTTTCTTATTTGGCGTGAAAATGGATACCAGCCTAAAACTTGACAAACATATTTCAGTTGAGGCGGCTGTCAAAAATTAAGCCCTGCTAACCTAGACACTCTGATCCATGCATTTATCACCTCTCGTCTGGATTATTGTGATTCTCGGTTAATTGGAATTAGCCAGGCCTCCCTCTCATATCTGCGGCTGGTACAAAACACTACTGGACGACTTTTAACTGGTACAAGTAAACGAGAGCACATAACCCCGTTTTTACCCACGCTGTCCCTTCACTGGCTTCCTGTAAAGTTTCGAATCCATTTTAAAATTCTTTTACTTGTTTTTAAGTCTCTTAATTGTCTCACTGTCCCTTATATGCCGTCACGTGCTCTTAGAGCAGCTAACCAGGTGCTTTTGACTGCTCCTGGAGGTCAGGCATCTCTTGCTGTTTTTAAATCTCATTTAAAAACACACCTTTTCTCCTTGGCTTGTAACCCAGTGTGAGTTGTAATATGTGTTAAACTTCCTGCCCTTTGTATGTACTTGTTCTCCTTGTTCTCTTATTTGTTATTTTCCTTTTTGTACAGTGCTTTGATCAGGTGTTATGTTGTTTTAAAGTGCTTTAGAAATAAAGTGAAAGCTGAGTTCCCGCCCCACACCTTTTTCCTTTTTTTTTTTTTTTGCCTGTCCCGTTTGGTTCTTTTGCATCAGAATTATTGTCTAAAGGCGAAGAAAGATGCCCAACGGATTTACTTTACCAAATGGACCATCCCAGCCTTGCCGTAATGGTCTATTTGATTCACCTTTTATTGTTTATTTTATTTTATTTTCACTTGCTACACACGGGACAGACATGACTGGGGAAAAGAAAGGGGAGAAAGAAAGAGGGAAAGAAAAACAGCGAGGAAGAGGGACGGTGATAAAGGGCAAAAAACAAAAACCAACAAAACAAACAGACAAAAAATACATCTATCAATCACCTGGTTCACCTGTTGAGAAAGAAAAAAGAGAAAACAAGCAAAAAAAGACAGAGCAATATAATAAACAACATCATCGCAATGATATATGGGAATATGACAGTAAATACTAAATATTAAACATTATTGTGCAGCACGTAAGATCGACAGCGCACAGTGTCCTTTGAGGTAGGAGCCAAAAAGGGTGTAGTTTGTGTGTATGAGCACCCGTGTGTACACCTGTGAGCATGAACGCGCTTGTTTTTAAAAGGTTCCTTCATGTAACGATCTGCTAGAGGGTGCGGGGGGGCCACAGCCTCGTCCTCCAGGGCATGAAGCAGGTATGGAGGAGATCCAGGTCCAGAGACATCCAGAGGCCCCCAGAACACAAGAGACCAAGGAAGACCAACGGAGGGGCAGCCGCGCCACTGTCCCAGAAAGAGCTGAGGAGAGTCCCAGATGAGGGGTCACTCAGCAGCCGCGGAGCAGAAGCCAGGGGGGGTTGCAGTGACGTGCCCGTGAGCTCCGCCGGCAGCCAGCTGCGCCAGAGTGACCGAGCCCCAGGCCGAGAGGCCGGGGGCACCCCACCTCCGAAGTGGCTCGAGCGAGCCCCAGGCTCCAGGCCCCGACAAGCAGCCACCAAGGAGTGAGCCGGTGTGTACCTGGACACCCACCCTGGACACAAAGAACCACCAACGCACCGATGTCTGAGGGCGTCTGCCACTGGCAGGGGGAGTGGTGGGGGGAGATAGGCCTCCATACCTTGGAGGACCTGAGATGTCCCCAGAGAGGTGGCGTCTGATACCCAACCTGACATATAGACACAGACATACAGGCACACACAGATACAAACATCCATTCCCACCCTCATGCTCTCATATGCACTTACTCAACACTCACCCCACGTGGAGACAGACATAGAGAGACACTGTACACACAATCACACTCCCCAAGCGTACTCTAAGCCCTGGGTCCAGGTACCCTTGCCCCCGGGGTGGAAACTGCACCCAGACCCAGGTGGTGTTACCCTTTTCCCTGGGGTGGAGAGAAGCAGACCGCCCCGACTCCGCAGCAGCAGGGAGGCCCCACATTCCAGACCCCAATCGGACGGCCAACTCCTCCTCCCAGCCCCCCCGCTCCAACAGGCAACAGAGAACGGGGGTGTGTGAAGACTCCAAACCTCCCTCCGCCCGCTCATATGTAGTGTTGATGCATGTGTGGTCTAAGGTGCATTTAAAACCCAGGAGGGCATGGAGCTACCTGCCAGAGAGCAGCAGGTAAGCGCATAGCCCCTCCTGATAGCTCTCAGTGTCTACGTGTATTTAAAATTGAGGGGTGGGCAACGACGCCAGGGGTGAGGTGTACACCCTGATGGTCTTTTGGATTCCGTGTAGCGTGCCCACCCCCAAGATCCTATATGTATGTGTTATGAGAGTGTGAGTAATGTGAATGTCTAAGTTGTGAGATAAAATTGAGGCACAGGCAGCCAGAAGGGGACAAGGGGGGGGGATGCCTCGCCTGCACCCTGGTGACACACCTTTACTCCAAGGCCCTGAATGTGTGGGTGATTGTGGTGGAGCGGGAAGAGGGAGGCAGCTGGAGATGGGAAGGGAAGGAAGGAAGGGAGGGGCAAGTGGCCCCTCCCTGGGGCCAGCTCCCCCGCTGACCCCAGTAGGCACCCCCATACTCTGCAACCCGCCAGGGAAAGGGGGCCCAGGCCCATCCGGACCGGGGCCTAGTTCAGCAGCACCTTTTTGGTTCCCAGATGTTCTATACTCATAAAAAACATTCATAGCTTTTGTCCCATCACTTTTGCATGTCATATTATAATAAGTGAGTCAAATTTTAGCTATGTATTTACAGCATAACAACAGAATTTAACAGTTTAATCTTTTAAATTTTGCCGACCGTACATACAATACACAAACATCACATTGGGGAGACAGGTCAGGCTAGGTAGCGAGGAAAAAAAACATCGAAATGTGTAACACAGAAGGATAATACAGGAATGCACAGATATCAACACACCATAGCACAATAAACACAGACAGCAACATGGGAAAGAGTTCCAGTGTGTACATCTGATCTGGGACCGCTGCAATCTTTCGACTGCGCCTCCAGCTGACCCGATGTCCACATCAGAGGGGAGGTAAGCGTTGGAGGTGGCGTTGGATCCGTGGTAGGGAGGGTGATGCGTCAGTGAGTGCTTATCAGTATCAGTATATGTCTGTGTGTGCGTGTCCATAGTTCAGCTGAGACAGTGTCCTTCGACCTGCCAGGCTAAGTAAACAGTCTTCCAGCCAACCCAGGTGGCCTTGTAGGGAATGGGAAGGAACAGACTCAACACAGTCGTTATCAGGGTGTTGTTGTTCGGCTCCGGCCTTGAGCCCACAGCTGGCGCCGAAGGGGTAGCCGCAGTATAATGGTGATTTTTCTTTTACAACTCATGAGAATTTCAAGCTGTTTTTAACACTCCGACACTGGTCTCTCAATCTCCCGTTGGATAGCTGCGAGTTTCTCCATGATGTTATTTACCTTCAATTCCGTGGTCTTTTCAGGCTTTTGCTCACAGAGCAGATTCTGAGACCTCATGACCGCAGCCAACTGATCCGCGATGTAATCCAGCTTCCGCCCAGAGGTGTTGTTCCGAGTGGATTCTTCCCTGATGTAATCCAATATATGCTGACAGGTGTTATTCTGAGCCTTCACTGCAGCCGTTAGCGCCTCCAAGCTTTTAACCATGCTGCATTCAGTGAGCCCTTTCTGAGAAGCCGCACCTCGTCCCATCGTTTCAATCCCAGCGGGCAGCCTTGGGGGGGTTTGAACAGCCGGTTCCGCTTTCTTAATTCTCCGATAAGCCAGGGCCAAGCCAGCTCCGATCAGCAAGAACCCTGTTATCATGGTTCCGAATAGGTAGATATCTTCAGCGTCCTCGATCGACAGTCCCGGGTGGCAGACATCCTCCATGTCTGCCACCCGTCCATCGTGTATCCGGCAGGGAAAGTACCTCCAGGGCACTCGGGCTCTCCCGAGCCCAAACTTCTCGTTGAGAAAAGGGTGTCAATAGCATTCAGAGACCAGTTGATCAAATCCATAATTCTCTTTAGGTTTTAGAAACAGACTGTGAGAGAGTGTTCCAGGGAAAGTAATACAAAAAAAACACACAAGACTAGACAAGGACATAAGCAGGGAAGATAAGGGAGAGGAGAAAAAGTGCGTCCGCCTCCTCCGAGAGCCAAAGTAGTGACTTGAAGAAACTGATCAGCCTACACTGTCAGTGTCATCTGTCGTATGTAGCCACGAGCCATTATTAATAGTCAGTAACAATACTTTGACCCGGGGGCCTGCTTCGTCTGATTATATGAAAATATTACAGTTTGATAAGATCAGCCAATTCCTTCTCCTTGTTCTGTCCACTTCAAGTGTTTTATCTTTTTCACACTCACACTTGTGCCAATGGATACATGGGTATAAGCAGCCATTGATGGACTTACACATATACATGCAACCTGAGTTTTACTTTTCCTGTTGCGTGTCTTACTTGGCAGGATATTGAGATAAGGACCAATGCAGGCCTGTACCTGCCCCAGATCAGCGACTTGTTGAACAGAGTTCCCCGGCAGATGCTGTTGCTGCTGAAGACCAATGACCTGCTGCGAGGCATTGAGACCACGCTACAGACCAGGGCCTCATCCTCATCTTTCATCAACATGTCCCGCTGCTGCATACGAGCCATAGCCAGGTAAGAAATATACTTTCAGAAGGAGGTGACATAAGACATGACATAAGAATCTGTTAACATATCAAAGTCTTGGCTGGTCTGTGAGTTTTGACACGTTTCACTGGTAACAGAATTTACATGAGTGACGGCTCTTTAGAGGTTACCTTGTTTTCAAACTGCAAACTTTTTGCTTTATGGTAGGTGGAAAAAGAATGAAATATAATAACCAGGGTGTTTTGTTTGCTGTATGTTGCAAACATGTGGAGGTTACTTTGAGTGACAGTTTGACCAAGACTTAGATTTCATACATGTAATGGAGGTGAATGAAATATTCTTTGTGCTCTTTGGAGCACTGAAAAAACCTTTTGATAAAATGTGGTATCACCTGTTCTAATTGCATCAGTTTTTAAAAATTGAAATAGGACACCCAAGAACCAAATGGACTCTCCAATGTGGACAGCACATCTCACTGGGTTTGTGCAGCTTAAATGAACAGAGGATAGTGAGGGAATGTGGCTAAAGATAACTACATCTATGAAACTACCCAAAGGTCCAGTTGGGCTGCAGGTTGGTTCCATTTAGATGAACAATGTCAAGAATCCAAATATTCAATACCAATTCATCCATGACTAATGGTATAAGAACCTGGGCTTGAAGTGAAGGGCTCCATGGGCTGCTGATGAAAGTAAATTCTCATTTGGGTGTTCATTAACATCTTACCATTGTCATCCAAAAAACAAAAAAACAACAAAACTTTACAAATAAATTTGGTTTCTTTTGATTGCACCTTATTCTGTTTGTGTGTTCGGCAACAACATTTTAAAATGTATTTTCCTAACACTTTGAACATGTACAGAGCACATTGATTCATTCTTCTGTGCATCACAGTGCGAAGGTCCTCACTATTCCCACAGTGGTAAACAGATGATGGCTCGTGCCATTGTCTGTGATTTTGTGTGAAACTCATGAGAAATGGCTTTTGAGAGAAATCTTGATTTTATGACCCAGATTGTGCCAAAGCCATAACCACTTCCTCGTTCTTCTGCTTTGTCTGACAGGCACAAGAGGACTAAAGCTCAGAGCAGGAGAAGGCGTGTGCAGATCACGCTGGCCGAGTCTCTCAGCCTGTGGAAACTCTACATGTATGAACTGTTTCTGTGGCTGAAAGGATCCATGACCATTCTGATGCCATTACTACACTGAGACATATTTGGATGTCAACCTTGTTTTTAAATTCATCTTTTACCTCAAGTGTCCACTCATTAGTGTTCAGATAATGATTGTAACATCGTTATCTGTAATTTACTCAGTATGCTGTACATTGCATTTTCAGCAGGTCACTATTGTTGGGAATTTTATGACGTGAAAAAACATTCTCCTGTAGGTTCTGTAGTGCAGAGATGGATCCTAAAACATGAGCTCCGAGACATCTGGAAACCTGAACTTTTAATTTTAGCTTAAAAATGAAATATCGCAGTTTATATTTGGTAGGGAATAACACATACAAAATACAAACGGATTAGTTATTAGTTAGTATTAATTAGTTGTTAAAGGTGCATTATCTAAAATTGATGGTCAATAGAGCAGGAAAAACAGTAACTCTTACCAACACCTGATAAAACTCACCTGCAGATATCTACTGAGCAGCTAGCCTAAATGTTTGGCCAACAGCAAATTTGTGCTGTTGTCATCTTTTTACATGGTGATGGTGGCACATACCAAACATGACATCATCATGAGGGTGGGTGTGGCTTAGCAGGTAGAGCGGGTTTGTTTGTCAATGGGAAGGCTGATGGTTTGATCCCCTCTGAGAAGCACGTGAGACAGTATTTGTGACAGAGAACGTCAGATAAATGTTGCTGTATTAACTTTTATTCCTCTTGTCTTCATTGCATACCTCCACCTCTGCAGGCTTTCTTCCACCTGCTCCCCCACTCTCACTACAGATAAAAGTTTTATCCACACATGTCATAGCCAGGAGGACTCCTGCCTGAGCTCATCTCTTTACCTGCCCATCACCATTGCAACCAACAGCTGATCCCTGGAGTAGTTCCACCCCCACCTTGATCCCATCTGTCACTCCTATGCACACCTCACCGCTGCCTTGCTGTTCTCATTTATGTCCTGTACAGCCCTCACCTGCTGCTCTGCCACTCCTAATTTCCTCATATAATATCCCAGTTCCTCTCTTGCTGTCAGGCTGTCAAACAGAATGACACCAAAAGAACCCGACAGACAGAAAAAGAAAACGAAGGAAACGAATCATGACCCCTGGATCATGTATAAAACATTTACCGTTAGGGTCATATGATCTTCTCAATGATAAGAAAATGGTTTATATTTGAATATCAATTTAATGTAAGTCTGATACAGATCAGTTACAGATTTCCTACATACAGTATGCAGTAGTCTGCATCTATCCCTCAGTCACTCGTTCAATGAAAATCACCTCACACTGTCCTAAACTCATTATTTACAAATGTTCTTGGCAAGAATATCAAAAGTGGACAAATAAATGATGTAAGTGACCATTCACCATTTTTATCACAAAGTGGTACAATCCCATTAAAAAATAATTAGTCAAAAACATATTTTCTCTCTGAATCATAACTGCAGTAAAATCTTTGTAGATGATTTAAATGAAGCTTGCTGTCTATAATGACTCTTCTTAACAGATACTGTCCAAACAATAAAACACAACTCTTACCTCACACCTCAGTGTTGTCTCACTGTCCTCATACATGTCCTGCACCACCCTCACATATGTCTCTGCCACTCCTGACTTCCTAACATAGTACCACAGTTACTTTCAGGCACCCTAGCATATGTTTTCTCTAGATCCATAAAAAGACTTATTGCATTTCCTTCTGACCTTCTGTATACTTCTCTATTAACAAAAGTCCACTACAGTCTCTCATGGACCTTTTTATACCTCCACAGGTGTGTCATCGGACTATTTGCCTCCCACTCTGCTTCGTAGCGGCCCTCACGTTCTCCTTTCAAATCATCACTTCCTGATTCTCTCTCATGTTCTTCATTCATTAGTCCCTCAGCGTATTCCTTTTACTCCTCAACAGTGTGTTACAAAGATGAAACACACGTCTTAGTACTCTGCTGTCTATCCTTAGTCTTAACCCACGTCACATCATTACAGCTTCCTCTCTCTGCCTAGCCAATCAGTACATGTCCTTTTCTCTGTCCGGGATCACATATAACTCTATACTCATACAACTATAAGCCTTTTCGTTTCCAGTTTATTTTGCTGTAAAACCTCGCTCTTTGCTGGACACCTGGCATCCCGCCACTCCTGTCTGCTTTCTCCATTTCCCTGATTATTCCACTTCTCTTTGGGAATACCTTTCTATACTTTCCCATTCCACCACAAGAGAGGTCTCCTTGTCTTCTTTCCTCTGTCCACGAGATACACTAAATACCTTCTTGACTGTTTCACTCACCACTTGGGCTTTACTTTCCCAGTCATCTGGTAACTCGTCCCTAAAACCCAGAACCTGTCTCAGCTCCTCCTGGATAATATTCTTCTTTCTTCAGTTACTGCCATTTAGTACTTACCTCTGCCTTCCCACACACCACCAGAATACCCTAACCCAGGGGTCGGCAACCTGCGGCTCTTTAGTCCTTATAGTGCGGCTCCGCGTGGTTTGGGAAAATAAATTAGAAGTATTTAGCTGAAGTGTATTTTATTTATGTTAGTTCTTTTTTAACTTGTAGTTCTAAATTGTTAGATTATTGTGATATTGAAATACAAAAATACAATTATATTCTATTATTTCTTCATCGCTCAAAATAAGCGTCACACTCGCGGAAGCCGGTGTACCCGCCGAAACGCTATTAATTTATCGAGACTTTCAACCCCAGGTAGGCCAGTTATGGATCTTCGGATCCACATTATGTCAGCAGCTGTTCTCCACTGTGAACTATGTTAAAACAAACACCGCTCACGCCTCACAGATGACAGCTTACAGTCCTGTAAAGATGAAAGTGACTTCGTACAGCCCCGATTTGCAGACGCTGTGCGCAGAGGTTCAGGAGCACAAGTCCCATTGTAAACATATCACGGCAGACCCGACAATGTTTGCATGAACACGCTTTTCACACACGGTTGCTGTACGCACACAGCCGGCTGTAGCTTTCCGGTGCTTTTTTTCCCAGTTATTTTTTAAAAGTCAGGTCAAGGCTCCAAAAGCTCAAAGGCGATATAAGGGTGGCGGCTCACAACAGTTTTTGTTTGCTGGATCATTTTAGTTCAGCTGGGTGTCTTTGCTTTTGTTATATTTCTTTAAGAGTTCAAAATGTGTTAATTACATAAATAAAATGTAACTTTCTCTGCAGCACTTCATGGATTTCATAAGCAACACACCTTAGTTGTTCACACAAAGCATAAAAGTAAAAAAACAATATATACAGTGTTATCTTCATTTTAGATGTCAACAAGTATTTGCGGCTCCCAGTGTTTTCTTTTGCGTGGAAACCGGGTCCAAGTGGCTCTTTGGGTGTTAAAGGTTGCTGACCCCTGGGCTAACCCATGTCTACCCAACATCTGGTCATAAACTCTGTCTAACATCTGCTCCAGTTACCAGTTACATCTGCCTTCTTTACCAGTCCCATAGTACATGTAAAGTCCCTACTCTCACCTCCACACTCCTGCCTTCTTTCTCCATGCCTCCAAGGCTTTCACCCTCTCCTCCTATGTTTGGGGCAACAGCACACAGTTTCCTTGGACAGCATGCTTGCCAACACACCGGAGGTTGTAGTTGTTAACCCAAGCTCTGACTGACCCAATGCAGAAATCTCATTCTTGTTGATGTTTGATTTGGCAGAATCCCACTGCTGACACAACCCTCCCCTTTTATTTGGGCTTAGGACTGGTACTATATTTTACATACTGCACCTTTAAAACACACGGTTATAACTCTGGATGGCAGAGCTTCCAAATGAATGTAAGAATATTTAGCTCTCATTACCGGTCATGTTATGAAATTCAGTAGTCCTGATATTGAGACAGGAAGTATCATAAGCTGCCTTTTAACCCTGACTTGGCCAAGAGACTCATAACATTATTTCATAATTACCGTCAAATATTTCGGTCTAAAATTTCAAAAAGGTCTGCTGGAGCGAAACAAACATGTAAAGGAAATGACGTCATAATAATAAAACAGTGAAGCAGCCAAGTGCCACATCTTTAAGCCTTTTTAAAAGTGCCACAGATACAAATGCTGTTGTTTCAATGCTATGAGCCAACAAAGTGATGAAGGGTGCTGAGAACTAGAAGAACAACCTGTACGAAGCTCAGTCCTGACAGTATTTCTAACTTATTCCTGCTCCTCTACAAAATACCTCAGAAAGATGTTTCCATCAGATCACAGAGGTTTCTGCTGATGGTGAATGCATCTGATGGATAAATAGCTTATGATAGAATTATAGTATGGTGACTGACCGTGTTTACCATTTCAGAGTACTGTTGATCTTAGGTCAAATACTAGGCACTCATCCCTCAAGCGCAGCAGTTTGTGTTACTGACTGTGAAGCTGTCTGAGCTGACAGATAACAGGTACAGCGATGACAGAGACTGAACTTTTCACACCATCTCTGAGCCTGAGTCCAGCTTCAGAGAAAGCTCGTTCCTGCCCCTTGTATCCACAGTCTCATTCCAAAGCTGGGTGAGGGTAGGGATGCAGACTGACTGGTAAATCAATAGCTTCAGTTCTGGAGAGCATCGCAAATTCACATAAAAATTATGATATTAGTATTTATTCACAATTTTTAAGAAACCAGACACTGGATGGTTTACAACAGACAGGAACTCCATTTCTGTTTCTGTGACATTCATGTCTTTTATTGTTTTTTGCAGAAGTTTCGCTTCATCTTATTCAGTGGATGACTTTTGATTTATGAGGAGAAAATATTATTTTAGTGTTTGGCATAAAAAACTGATGTTCATTAAAGTTTTTCTATTTTTATTGTCATCTTTACTTCTGGATCCAAGTCAAATAGAAAAGGCTTTGGGTGTAGTGGAAGTTCAATGACGTCTTCACAGTTCACCACCGTGTTAGAGCACACAGGCCACAGTGTTTGTACTTTGCACTTCTTAGAATTAGCATGTGCAAATAATGAGGAAATCCTACACATCTCTTTGAAACAGCTGGTATGACGGAGATTATCTGAGACTTTACTGATTCTTCTATGAAATTCTTCTATGAAATGATCCCGCACTAACCCTTGTGCCATGGCTTGAAGTAATTATCATTTTAGTTAATGACTGCTTATTGTTATGTTATTATTCTTATCTATTGAGCACGGAGTGTTTATTTTATTTGTATTTTTTATTTTTTTTGTCCTGTTAAAAATTAAATGATTTTGTGTGTTTTGAAAAACAACCACTGCGTGTTTTGACTTTATTATTGAAATACAATAACCATGGTTAATAAAACGCAAAAGCCTTTGCAAATTATTTCACTACAACAAAGAATGAAATGATCATAATGAATATCACGTTTGTTTGAAACGTTATAATTAGCAGGTGGACTGTTTTAAATCAAGACTGTTAACCTGGAAACTGGTCTTATTTTTTCTTTGGTTATATTTAGACTCAAAATATGTCTGATCGTAAAATTAAGGTTGCATCCAAAAAGTACACACTAATCAGAGGATGTTAAACTGTGACATCGATGGATGTTGATAAAGTTTTATTAACAAGATTTCCACTCAAAATTTTGTAGGCTGTAGCTCAGGAGCTGCACGGTCAGTTCCATAATTAGATCTACTGATCGGATGGTGGTAAATGGAACCTGGGGGTTCAATTCCTGGGTGCCTCAGTCTGCATGCTAAAGTATCTTTGGGAAAGATACTTTAGCATGCAGCATACTGAACCCCAAGTTGTTGATGAGGCATGTTTTATAAAGTGCTTTGAGTGCTAAAGTAGAAACGGGCCATTTACCATTTACTCACTGATCAGTAACAAACTGTATAAAAAATAACTTGAGTGTTACAAGCTAACTAAATGTAAAATGTAGTCGACTCCAGTTATCATATAAATATATATGATGGTACGTTTTTAAAAAATGTTTATTTAACCATTCATTTTACATTTTATTATTGGTGATTATTATTTATTTTGATAATTATCTCCAGCTGTTACTCTGAAATTGAGTCATATCATGTGCAGTTGCGACCAATCAAATGAAAATATAAAACACTATACCTGTATCCCACTAATCAGTGTTTTTGAAGGCCTGACACTGTGATTCCTGTTTCATTCCTTCTGTGCCACAGAATGTTGTTGTTACTGATAAATGGGTAACAGTCACACTTCATTATCTTGGACACCTACACTGTAGTGTGTTTCCATTCATTTATGCAACAGTGTCTGAAATAATCAGCTGGCACAAACAAACCAAACAATAAATAAACACCAAACTTTGGACAGGCAGAACACTTCACCTTCTACAGCTTTTTGAATGCTGTCCATATGTATTTAGGATTGGTGTGTGCTTAATGATGATGTCATGTTCAATAGGTTTCAGCTGAGTTCTGAGCAGACAGACTGCTCCTGCATTTATCTTTGTGCTTCCAGTGACACGGTCAGTGAATGGCAGCCATGCATAATCAATCCATCATTCAGTAAATTAAGTACTCTACTTCTTCCTAAGGGGGAATTGGTATTGCAGCAGTGTAACAGACACTGAAGAACCTGTATGTTTGATGGATCTACTCTGTTTCTTTTTCTACCACACATTCATCTTTTTCATCAGGGGACTTTGACACAGGTAGAAATTCTTCATTACAGAACTCTAAAGGTTCAGTTTTGGAATATCACAAGACTAATTAGTGACAAATATGAGTTACTAAAGGTTGTATCTATGAAAATCTTCATCTAACCCCGCTGTTAGGTGATATGTTTGTGTTCCTCAAGCTTGAGTCCTCTACCAGGAGGTCCTGCACTGTAAGAAAATACATACATATTCAATAATCATCCAAACATCCAGAAATCCTGGACTGAAAGACAGCACAGAGGCACTAATCATGGCAGCACAGGAACAAGCTCTGAGCACAGGATCCATAGAGGTCGGGGTCTACCACACCAGGCAAGAACCCAGGTGCAGGCTGTGTAAAGATGCCCCTGAGACAATCCAGCACATAACTGCAGGGTGCAAGATGCTAGCAGGCAGGGCATACATGGAACGCCATAACCAAGTGGCTAACATAGTGTACAGAAACATCTGTGCGGAGTATAACCTGGAAGTCCCGAGGTCAAAATGGGAGACGCCCCCAAGGGTGGTGGAGAATGATCGAGCTAAGATCCTGTGGGACTTCCAGATACAGACGGACAAAATGGTGGTGGACAAACAGAAGAAGACGGCCGTAGTGATAGATCTAGCGGTTCCAAATGACAGCAACATCAGGAACACCTTTTATAATTATGTATATAATTACCCTAACCCTAATGAAAAACAAGGTTCAAAATAAAATTGAAATATCGCAGACAGGTACAATTACACACATCTGCTGTAAACATGTGCATGTAATCAATATTCCAGTGAGAAGAATTATAATTCGTTGTCCTTATGTCAATCAGGCAATTTGGTATTCAGGAACTGGTCCTCAAACTTCAGTGTTTCAGGTTGAGCTATCTGGGAAAATAAAAGTGAACATTTAACCAAAGCAAAGTTGTGTGTAAAATATATATATTGTAAGGTCGTAGGCAAAGGAACAGGTCAAACCAGGACGACAGGGCCAGCCCACTGCAGTAAGCCCACTCATGACTTTCACAGTGTCAGTGTCAGCCTTTCAAGCTCCACCAAGTTCTGAGTGTCCTACAACATTAAGCTGTAATCAGTGTCATTATATAAACTGTATATAGTTAGCATATCACATCACTATACATGACAAAGGACATGTGGCTCCTAGCAGAGTATTAAAACCAACTAAAATAAAACCAATAGGTTTGATCATATCACTGCTGGCATGTCTTCACAAAATAAATGAAACAAAAACACTTTGAGTATTTCTCTAATTTAGAAATTTACAGAGATATTTTGTTTTTGTGCAACCTGGACTTTATTTTTGTTTATCTGGTGATTGTGCATATTGACTCTGTATCTGACCTGCCAGCTTTATCATACAGACTACAAAGCGCATCATCAGAGTCCCTCTAAGGTGATTCAAACTTTGTTTCCTCAGAGGCTGCATGAAATTCAAGGACACTGATACTGTGATGCATGTGTCTCATTTCTCTCTCTTCTGATCTGATGAGCACAATTAAAAAGAGAACCATGGCCTCAGATTTGGAGGTGCTGATTCTCATTCCCGCTGCTTCACACTCGGCTGCGAACCGTTCCAGTGCGAGCTGGAGGCCCTCACCCGATGAAGCCAACAGAACCACATCATCTGTGAAAAGCAGAGATGAGATTCTGAGGCCACCCAAGTGAAAGCCCTCCGCCACTTGGCTGCGCCTAGAAATCCTGTCCATAAAAATTATGAACAGAATCTGTGACAAAGGGCAGCCCTGGCAGAACCCATCACCCACCGGGAACGAGTCCGCCTTATTGCCGGCAATGCAAACCAAGCTCTTGCAATGGTTGTATAGGGATTGAATGGCCTGTAGCAATGGGCCAGACACCCCATACTCCTGCAGCACCTCCCACAGGACACCCCGAGGGACACGGTCGAATGTCTTCTCCAAGTCCACAAAACACATGTAGACTGGTTGGGCAAACTCCCATGCACCCTCAAGTATCCTTGAGAGGATAAAGAGCTGGTCCAGTGTTCCGCGACCAGGACGAAAACCGCATTGTTCCTCCTGTATCCGAGGTTCAACTACCGGACGAACTCTCCTTTCCAGCACCCTGGCATAGACTTTCCCAGGGAGGCTGAGGAGTGTGATCCCCCTGTAGTTGGAACACACCCTCCGGTCTCCCTTCTTAAAGATGGGGACCACCACCCCGGTCTGCCAGTCCAGGGGTACTGCCCCTGATCTCCACGCAACATTGTAGAGGCGTGTCAGCCAGACTGGACAACGTCCAGAGCCTTCAGGAACTCGGGGCAGACCTCATCAACACCAGGGGCTCTGCCACCAAGGAGTTGTTTAACTGCCTCAGTGACCTCGCCCCCGGAAATTGGCGGTCATCCCCCTCATCCCCAGACTCTGCTTCCTCCTCGGAAGACGTGTCAGTGGGATTAAGGCGGTCCTCGAAGTATTCCTTTCACCACCCGACAATTTTCTCAGTCGAAGTCAGAATCAGAATCAGAATCAGAAAGAGTTTTATTGCCAAATGTTGAGCAGGTTTACAACAGTAGGAAATTGCTGCGGTACTTAGTGCAAACATACTGTCAGAAAACGCTTAAATAGACATAAAAATAAGAATTAAAAGTGCTAAGTAGATAGATATATACATGAGTGCAGGTGGTGATCAGTGCCAAACATGGAATGATGCAGTGAACACAGTGTAGGGTCATGTGTTAGTGGTGGGAACAGTCATATGGTTATTGTTCATGTGTCCAACAGCAGAGGGGAAGAAACTGTTCTTATGGCGAGAGGTTCTGGTGCGAATGGACCGGAGCCTCCTGCCTGAGGGGAGCAGGTCAAACAGACTGTGTCCAGGGTGAGAAGGGTCAGCTGTGACTGAGCTGCATGCCCCAATGTCCTGGAGGTGTACAGGTCCTGCAGAGATGGGAGTCTGCAGCCAATCACCTTCTCAGCAGAGCGCACAACACGCTGCAGTCTCTGTTTGTCCATGATAGTGGCTCCAGCGTACCACATGGTGATGGAGGAGGTGAGGATGGACTCGATGATTGCAGTGTAGAATTGCATCATCGTCCGTGTTGGCAGGTTGAATTTCTTCAGCTGCCTCAGGAAGTACATCCTCTGCTGGGCTTTCTTTATGACGGAGGTGATGGTGGGCTCCCACTTCAGGTCCTGGGTGATGGTGGTACCCAGGAAGTGGAATGAGTCCACAGAGGTGATGAGGGTGTCAGTCAGGATGATGGGGGGGGAGTGGGGCTGTGTGCTTCCTGAAGTCCACAATAATCTCCACTGTCTTCTGGGCATTCAGCATCAGGTTGTTGTGGCTGCACCAGGACACCAGACGTTCAACCTTCCTCCTGTTGGCAGACTCATCCCCGTCTGAGATGAGTCCAATAACGGTGGTGTCATCTGCAAACTTGATTAGCTTGACAGACTGGTGGGTGGAGGTGCAGCAGTTAGTGTACAGGGAGAAGAGCAGAGGAGAAGGAACACAGCCCTGAGGGGAGCCGGTGCTGATGGTCCGGGAGTCCGAGACATTCTTTCCCAGCCTCACATGCTGCTTCCTGTCCGTCAGGAAGTCAGTGATCCACCGGCAGATGGGATCAGGCACATTCATCTGGGAAAGCTTGCCTTGGAGATGGTCTGGAAGGATGGTGTTGAAGGCAGAGCTGAAGTCCACAAACAGGATCCTGGCGTAGGGTCCTGGGGAGTCCAGATGCTGCAGGATGCAGTGTAGAGCCATGTTGATAGCCAGCAGCGCTCACCAGCGCTATACACAGTACAGGTAGAGCACCGCTTTCCCCTCCTGAGATGCCTGACGGTTTGCCAGAATCTCTTCGAGGCAGTCCAAAAGTCTTTTTCCATGGCCTCTCCGAACTCCTCCCACACCCGGGTTTTTGCTTCAGCCACTGCCCGAGCCACATTCTGCTTGGCCTGTCGGTACCTGTTAGCTGCCTCCGAAGTCCCCCAGGCTAACCAAGCCCGATAGAACTCCTTCTTCAGCCTGGTGGCTCCCTTCACCTCTGGTGTCCACCATTTGGTTCGGGGGTTACCACCACGACAGGCACCACCCACCGCAACTCAATGCAGCAGCTTTGGCAATGGAGATGCTGAACATGCTCCATTCGGACTCAATGTCCCCAGTCTCCCTCAGAATGCTGTTGAAGCTCTGCCGGAGGTGTGCGTTGAAGATCTCACGGACTGGGTCCTCTGCTAGGCGTTCCCGGCACACCCCCACTACGCATTTAGGTGCACCAGGTCTGTCCAGCGTCCTCCCCCGCCACCTGATCCAACTCACCACCAGGTGATGATCAGTTGACAGCTCAGCCCCTCTCTTTACCTGAGTGTCCAGAACATATGGTCGCAGGTCTGGTGATCAGAGAGGCTGTTCCTCCCAATCATGCCTCTCCAGGTCTCGCTGTCGTTACCCACGTGAGCATTGAAGTCTCCCAGTACGACAACAGAGTCCCCAGGTGGAGCACCTTCCAGCACCCCACCCAGCGACTCTAAGAAGGCTGGGTACTCTGAACTACCACTCAGCGCATAAGCACAGATGACAGTCAGGACCCGTTCCCCGACCCGAAGGCGCAGGGAACAAACCCTCTCGTCCACTGGGAAGAACCCCAACGTACCGGCAGCAAGCCGAGGGGATATTAGAATACCCACCCCAGCCCGCTGCCTCTCACCAGGGGCAACTCCAGACTGAGACAGAGTCTCCTTCCCCACCAGAGAGGTGACATTCCATGTCCCAATTGCCAGTGTTTGTAGCCGGGGATCAGTCCGCCAGGGCCTCCGCTCCTGGCCGCCGCCCGGCACACAATGCACCCGACCCCTATGGTGCCTCCTGCGAGTGGTGGACCTGCGGGAGGATGGGCCCATGTCCCCTTTTCGGGTTGTGCCCACCAGACACTCACTCTCAGGCACCCTCCCCGCGCCTGGCTCCAGGACAGGCCCCGGTAACCCCATCCTGGGCAGGGTGAACTGTTCCTTTGATGGTCTTCTCATAGGGGCTTTCTGAATCGCTCTTTGTCTGGTCCCTCACCCAGGACCAATTTGCCATGGGAGACCCTACCAAGTGGCCGAAGCCCCTGGAGAACATAGCCCCTGGGGTCCCTGGGACACACAAACCCCTCCACCATGATAAGGTAGCAATTTGCGGAGACGCTGCGTAATAGCCAGTTCACAAAAAGCCAGTTCACACCTTCTTGTATTGGAAGTGCCTGGTCGAGAGCCAACAACCTTGTAAACCTTCCCTTTCACTCTTGTTGCTATCCTGCCATAAATCACCCTGACACAGCCCACACACTGTGACACAGAGTTTATGTCACACTACTTGGGCTGCTTTTACCTGCGTCCAGTTGCTGTGGCGTTGCCAGCCACCTCCAGCTCTTCCTTTCATATTATCTCTGACTTAATCAAATGTCATATCTGTTGTCACCTTAGATCATACACATAACTAAAGGTGGAATGATTAGTTATTTGACAACATTTGTTTTTACTGTTTTGACCACCTTTACTGTTTTTGATCCCTCCACTGCAAACATGTCATGGTCTCATTTATATACAACAGACAACTGGATATAATTGTATAAGCTGAACCATCAGCTGACGTGTCCTTGCATTCAGCTGATCTCCCAAGACTGCATGACTGAACTAATGTTATATTGTTACAAGTTACAAGCGTTAAGCTACAAATAGTATCTCTCAGAGAGATAGGAGAAAATGTGAAGAGCACAAAACAACCTAAGATGCTTGAACATGTTGAAAATAGAAAGTCAGAGCTACTTGATACACAGTTTTCCAAAAAAATCCAGTTGGCATAATGGTGCTATATTATATGTACTATATTTAACCCTTAACCCTAATATTGGTGGTGTTTGTGATACCTGCAGAACACCACTAAGGTATATCCACACAATTTCCTCACGCTTTGAATTAACATGTGCTGTAAATGGATGACCTCTCATACTCCTTCAGAGCTCTTCCACCATGGGAGGGCTCGTCTCTGCTCTCTCTCTCCATGAAAGAGAGAGCTGCTCTTATTAGCATTGGCATCCCTGGGTGGCTCTGTGTGATAGAGATGGATGGTCCTCCTGTGGCAAGTATACGCACGCACGCATGCACGCACGCACGCACGCACGCACGCACGCACGCACTATACAATATATCTAGTGCAGTCATGCTGGTCTTTATCTCTTACAGACAAACACACAAACACACTGCTCTAAGAAAACACTATAATGCTAAACCGTTGGGAGATGAGCACCTCTGCATCTTTTGTGTGATTTTGGGTGAATCTAGATTGACACATTTGGAGAAAATTTGTCCCCTGACATGTAGAGGAAATGCCAAAAAATCAACACACATTTGAATTCACCTCACAGGGCACTGCAATTGAGCACAGCCACTGGATGTTCAGTGTCTTGTCCAGAAACACTGTTTCCCTTTTGACACTTTTACAATTATGCAGTTTGGCTGGGTGAACTGCCCAGACAGACAAGTTATCAGCAGACTGAGTAGTGAGTGTGTCTCTGAGACTGGCTGGTGCAGGGATTATACCCTGGGAAATGACAGGCTGATGTTCAGAGTGTGGCCTGAATTTCAGAGGAAAAGAATTTATATATATAAGTTAAAAGCCAGTTGTTCCATCTTGTCTTTGTTTGGAGTCTTTAAAGAATAAAACAAACTGGTGTGATGTGCTGCATTTGCTGGTCCCTGGGGTTCCTTATCAGATTTTGGGAGGGCTGTGATGTTTGATGTCTGGCATGGTGGTGCAGTGGAAGCTTTATGCGTCAGATCTCCTGGTCGAGTGGGGACTTCCTGTGTTGAGTTTGCATGTTTTAACTATACCTTTGTGGGTGTCTTCCAACTTCCTCCCACAGTCCAACGGATGCAAATTAAGCCAATGTGTGAATCAACGGGTATATCCCAAAAGGTGGATTCTGTTAATCTGGACGTTTTCAGTGCAAGAAATGTTTCCTCACTCATCCAGGTGACGTCTTCAGTCTCACCTGACTGCAGGTTTCCAACCTTATAAACAGCACATTTGCACAATGACCGAAACTAGCACCAGTGAAGGAACAATGGTTTCAGTCATTAACATTACTATAACATTATAATATATATATAATATAATATATAATAATATATTATATATAATATGTATAAGACTGAGCTCATTTTAAATACTTAATATTGTGTTTAATGTCCAGCATCAGATTCTGTAATCATGCTGTAGTGGCTGTCCTGGGAGAATCACTGAAAGGTCTAGTATGTTAAAATAGTAATAGCAAAAAAATCATCTCAATTAAAAGGCTTGAGCAGTGTGTGACATGGTTAACTGCTAATATCTACATAGGAGATTAAAAATATTAATGAAAAATGAAGATGAAGTGTTGGCAAAATAGCTTAAACATATTAGATTCGCTCATTCTCATAGATGCTAATCTGAAAGTGCTGCTGAGCCTGCACCTAGTCATCCCGCCTGTTTTATTACAACAGACACAGTCTGAGCTGTAGTCCCCTCCATCACTGTCATGGATTTCCTTACTAATGTACTAAAGGACTTATTAACAACTTTTTTACACTCCATCTTCTCTACATGACACATGTTGGCCAAGATGAAACTTACCCGTTACAGTTCTGAATCACTTAAGGTCAGTTACTTGCTATTGCTAGCTCTGTTTCCATACAAGGTGAAGGTTGTAACTGATCTCAGGGCAGTGAAAGCAGCGCAGCTTGCCTCCTATGTTGCTCGCCCATCAGATTGTGGTCAGAATAGTGGTTTACCCACAATGCCCGTGCACAAACCACCAGCCTCTCAGCTTTCCCAGCTGCAGTCATTGTTAACAGGAGACAGACCCGCCCTCAGACACAGAGAGAGCTACACAATGACTATATAAAAGATGAGGCTACTCTTCCTCCCATTGTACAAACTTAGAGCCAAATTTTCCCGTTTGTTAAATTATTAGCTACATTAGTATGGCGTTATTTTTGTGCCACTATTCTGAGCGCACGTAAAAAAAATTTGAGCGCACGTAAAAAAAGTTTGCAGGTGCAAGTGTTGCATTTTGAGGAGAAATTTATTTTGAGCGAAGAAAAGCTGAATTTGAGTGAACAAAATTCATTCCTGCGTGCAAAAAAATGTATTTCAGTGTTTGCTATTATCCACACACACACACACACACACAACAGCAGCCCCTCTCCCTCAGTTTTTGCATTTGCACTCGCTCGCAAAGTGTTGCTCGCGCTCTCAACATTTCTGCCCGTGTGCGCTCAACTCTTTCTGTACACCGTTATATTTGTGCCACAAAACCAGCCAATCACAGACTTGGATGCAAAAATATGTGATTGGTTGTTCTGGTCTCCAATCAGCTTGAAATGACGAAATGCAATATCCCAGAATCCATTTAGTCCAAAACTCAAACGAGGCAGTGGCGGAGGAATGCAGAGTGGCGGAGTTTGAAATATTACTCTTTCTGGGTCACAAAATAAACTTTTAAGATATTTTCATGCGAGAATGTAGCTGTGTAAACTTCAAATACCTGCTCGATTCATCAAGACATCACATATTTGCATAAGTGCTCTAACGTTTTCGGAGATGTCTGTTACCCACCAGCTCACCGACCGGGTGGTCACTCGAGTTAAACATAATATAAAAGGCTGAACTGACAAAACCACCACCAGGTATTACAGGAAAAACCATAAAGCCTCTGAACTAAAACAAACGCTGTTGTGACAGTGATGTACACTGTTGTTGGTATATATGTATGATTTGTATCACCTTCATGTTTCCCTCTCACCACATATCCAAACCGATATCATGGCCAGCAGCTTTTACAACTGTGGCTCCAGCAAACATCAGCTGATACTAGAAATTAATTTTAAATAAATTATAACAACAGCTGATCAAGCTTGAACGTGCTGCTGTTGTTGTTTAGGTTCCTGTTTCTGGCGCAAAGTGGGAGATAAGCAAACAAGAGACGATCAGCTGATCATTGATCAGTTTCATGATTGAAGTAGCAACAGGAGAGGGAGGGAGGGAGAGAGAATGAGAGGAGAAGAGGCAGCTGTGCAGCAAAGACAGAATAACTCCAGCTTTGTGTCTTTTTCATTGTAGCTGAAGTCCGGGACGAATCCCGTTCGTTTTCCCCTCAATACAGATGTGTTGTAATTGGTCCAGCCCAGAGTTGATCATGACCAACTGGCTAATCCACCACCTTTCATTGTTTAAACCGTTACAAAAACATAAAACATAAAAATGAAAAATCATCATCGGCCCACCGGGTAAATGGCCAACGGCCAGTCCAGCTATGCGGTCAGCTGGTGGGTAACAGGCATCTCCGAAAACGTCAGAGCACAAATATGTGATGTCTTGATAAATCGAGCAGGTATTTGAAGTTTACACAGCACCGTTCTCGCATGAAAATATCTTAAAAGTTTATTTTGTGACCCAGACAGAGTAATATTTCAAACTCCGCCACTCTGCGTTCCTCCGCCACTGCCTCGTTCCTCCGCCACTGCCTCGTTTGAGTTTTGGACGAAATCCATTCTGGGATATTGCATTTCATCATTTCGAGCTGATTGGAGACCAAAACAGCCAATCAGATTTTTTTGCATCCAAGTCTGTGATTGGCTGGTTTTGTGGCACAAATATAACGGTGTAGAGAAAGAGTTGAGCACGCACAGGCAGAAATGTTGAGAGCGCGAGCAACACATTGCGAGCGAGCGCAAGTGCAAAAACTGAGTTAGAGGGGCTGCTGTTGTGTGTGTGTGTGTGTGGATAATAGCAAACACTGAAATACATTTTTTGCATGCAGGAATGAATTTTGTTCACTCAAATTTAGCTTTTCTTCGCTCAAAATAAATTTCTCCTCAAAATACAACACTTGCACCTGCAAACTTTTTTTTACGTGCGCTCAAATTTTTTTTATGTGCGCTCAGAATAGTGGCACAAAAATAACGCCATACATTAGCCTCTAGCATATGCACTGTGTTAAACATAATGATGCTCTATTCAGTCCTGCAGAAAATTATACACATTTTGCATAAATATGTAGGAATGACTCTAAATAAACTCAAACAGCACACACTATTAGAAAAACACTGACACAATTCTAGATGAGTTTTTAGTTCAACATGCAAGAAAAAACGTTTGACCTTAATCAAGTTTTATTTACTGCTGTCAGAGAAATGTCATGTTTTCTTCATGCAGTGGACGACATTCAGTTACAGAAGCAGGTCTGAGATCAGAAGCGACACTAAACTGAGCTACTGTTTATTTTCCTTTATGAATGGAACTGAACTGAATTGAACCAAACCTTTGTTCAGACCTCTTCAGTTAGTTGGACCTCATCAGATAGAGGGGTAAAGACTCCACAAGGCCCAGTATAGGTTTCAGATTTCACTGGCTCACACTCTGGTTTCAAACAGACTCTACAATAAACCTTCACTAACCAGTGGATTATGTGGTGGCCATTTCAATCCTTTCTATACAGTCTGTGGTCAAAGTAAGCTCACGTTCAACTGAACTACAGCTAAATGAATCAGTGGGTCATTATACTGTGAGTGATGTTGTGCATACGTGAGATCATCATCTTCATCAACAAACAATGACCCAATGTACTGATAATGAATTTGGTTTCAACAAATCACATTAAGAAGAAAAAGAAAAAAGAATAAAACTTCTTATATCTTGACAGATCACGATCACGTGTCTGGTAGAGATGTTTTCTGGCTTCTTTAAGTCAGACTCTGTTAGGCTCTCAAGGCCACCGTAAACCCAACCCCAACTTTGTGGCTCTGGCCTGCTCTGCATCATAGGCCAAAGCAATATCATTATTCCTCTTGAGGATAGTAAATAAGGTGTCACTATCCATTGGCCCACACTGTTCACAGCACAGCAGCACAGACCACACTCTGTCTCAATAGCCGCTGATGTAAAACAGGGTTACAGGGTAAGTGTTTTTTTCCTTCCCTCCCATCTGTCTCCTTCTGGCTTTCTTCTGTTGAGTCACCTGACAGAAAGTTCACTCACTGAAGCCTCTTGGTAATGTCTTCTTAGTTACATCGAGGCTGATATTTTCTTCTTATTAAAAATCCAATATGCCTTTCACTGTGGTCCTCCCTCAGCATGACATATGCGATGGAGTTTGTTTGATTTGAAATTTATGGTAGAATTAATCAATGTGACGTTTCCTGTCTATTGGAGGAACCTGGCTGAATTGATTCCAGCACTGTACTTTACCTCACTTTCACTCATCCATTTTGAAAAGCTTTCATCAGTGTGCACTCGACAAAAGTAGTGGCCCACCTAGACATTTACCTGTAAGAACTACTCTCCACTGGAGACCAGTGCCATTGAGCTGTTGGTACACAGTTTCTATAATCATGTCGATGCTAGAGGAGGTTTGGAGCTCTGCAGTTATTGAGTCAGCGGAGCGTTGGAGTCTTACACACAATGCCCGGCCCACTCAGCAGCCCTGCTCTGTAACTTTACATCGGCTGCCACTTTGTGGCTGAGTTGCTGTGATTCCTAAACACTTCCACTTTGCAACAAGACCAGTTGATCAATATCAGGAAAGCAGAACATTTCTCAAACTGAATTGTTGCAAGGGTGCATCCTATGCAGCACTACAGCTGGGGTGAGAGGGGATTTTTTAATACATATAAAATTCCCCACTTGCCCTGAGGGCGGTATTTATGCTTCAAGTTTGGGCTCTCTTTCAGAGTTCTGGGAGCTTCAGGATCCTGTGCAGTATCTTTCCTGTTCCTAGGACTGCGCTCTTCTGGACAGAGATTTCTGCTGCTGGAGCCACTTGCCCAGCTTGGGGATCACTCCCAGTGTTCCCCACAGAGGAGCTCTTCTCTGAGCCCTTGGTATGTCTCCAGCTTCTTATGTTCCTTTTTCCTGATGTTGCTGTCACTCAGTTAAGCTACACATATGACTATGGCTGTCTCCTGCTTGTCCACCACCATTTTCTCCGTCTGTATCTGGAAGTCCCACAGGATTTTAGCTCTGTCATTCTCGAATACCCCTGGGGGCGTCTCCCATTTTGACCCCGGGACTTCCAGGTTATACTCCGCACAGATGTTCCTGTACACTATGCCGGCCACTTGGTTATGGTGCTCCATGTATGCCCTGCCCGTTAGAATCTTGCACTCTGCTGTTATGTGCTGGATTGTCTCAGGGGCATCTTTACACAGCCTGCACCTGGGGTCTTGCCTGGTGGGATAGACCCCAGCCTGTATGGATCTTGTGTTTCAAACGTGTTCCTGTGCTGCCATGATTAGTGCCTCTGTGCTGTCTTTCAGTCCAGCTTTTTTAAGCCATTGGTAGGATTACTGGATGTCAGCCACTGGTTCTTCTCCTTGCTCCTCTTTTTTCTTGGGTTTCTGCTACCTGAGATATTCACTATGCACATGGTCTATTATCGCCATCTTGTTAATGTACTCATGGGGATGGTCATTGTCTCATGCTGGATGGGGGTTATGGCACTCACTAGTCCCCGGCCTCCTTCTTTTTGCTTAGCATACAACCTCAGAGTGCTGGATTTACCATGCATGGTAAGGAGCTTCCTTGTCTTGATGTCAGTGGCTTCTATCTCCTATCCATCTTCATCCGCTTTATCCGAGGCCGGGTCGCGGGTGCAGCAGCCTAAGCAGAGAGGCCCAGACCTCCCTTTCCCCAGCCACCTCCTCCAGCTTATCCGGGGGAACACCAAGGCGTTCCCAGGCCAGCCGAGAGATATAATCTCTCCAGCATGTCCTGGGTCTGCTTCGGGGGCCTCCTTCCGGTGGGACATGCCCGGAAAACCTCACCCAGGAGGCATCCTTGTCAGATGCCCGAACCACCTCAGCTGGCTCCTTTCGATGTGGAGCAGCAGCGGCTCTACTCTGAGCCCCTCCCGGATGGCCGAACTTCTCACCCTATCTCTAAGGGAGAGGCCAGCCACCCTTCGGGGGAAGCTCATTTCTGCCGCTTGTATCCGCGATCTCGTTCTTTCGGTCACTACCCACAGCTCGTGGCCATAGGTGAGGGTAGGGATGTAGATCAACCGGTAAATTGAGACCTTCGCTTTTACACTCAGCTCCCTCTTCACCACAACGGACCGGTGCAGCGTCCGCATCACTGCAGGTGCAGCACCAATCCGTCTGTCGATCTCCGGCTCCCTCCTCCCATCACTCGCGAACAAGACCCCGAGATACTTGAACTCCTCCACTTGGGGCAGGAACTCATCCCCGACCCGGAGTGGGCACTCCACCCTTTTCCGGCTGAGAACCATGGCCTCAGATTTGGAGGTGCTGATCCTCATTCCCGCTGCTTCACACTCGGCTGCGAACCGTTCCAGTGCGAGCTGGAGGCCATCACCCAATGAAGCCAACAGAACCACATCATCCGCAAAAAGCAGAGATGAGATTCTGAGGCCACCAAAGTGAAAGCCCTCCGCCACTTGGCTGCACCTAGAAATCCTGTCCATAAAAATTATGAACAGAATCGGTGACAAAGGGCAGCCCTGGCGGAGCCCATCACCCACCGGGAACGAGTCCGACTTATTGCCGGCAATGCAAACCAAGCTCTTGCAACGGTTGTATAGGGATCGAATGGCCCGTAGCAATGGGCCAGACACCCCATACTCCCGCAACACCTCCCACAGGACACCCCGAGGGACACGGTCGAATGCCTTCTCCAAGTCCACAAAACACATGTAGACTGGTTGGGCAAACTCCCATGCACCCTCAAGTATCCTTGAGAGGATGAAGAGCTGGTCCAGTGTTCCGCGACCAGGACGAAAACTGCATTGTTCCTCCTGTATCTGAGGTTCGACTAGTGGACGAACTCTCCTTTCCAGCACCCTGGCATAGACTTTCCCAGGGAGGCTGAGGAGTGTGATCCCCCTGTAGTTGGAACACACCCTCCGGTCTCCCTTCTTAAAGATGGGGACCACCACCCCGGTCTTCCAGTCCAGGGGTACTGCCCCTGATCTCCACGCAACATTGTAGAGACGTGTCAACCAGGACAGCCCTACAACGTCCAGAGCCTTCAGGAACTCGGGGCGGACCTCATCAACACCAGGGGCTCTGCCACCATGGAGTTGTTTAACTGCCTCAGTGACCTCGCCCCCGGAAATTGGCGGGTCATTCCCCTCATCCCCAGACTCTGCTTCCTCCTCGGAAGACGTGTCAGTGGGATTAAGGCGGTCCTCGAAGTATTCCTTCCACCGCCTGACAATTTTCTCAGTCGACGTCAGCAGCGCTCCGCCAGCACTATACACAGTGCAGGTAGAGCACCGCTTTCCCCTCCTGAGATGCCTGACGTTTGCCAGAATCTCTTCGAGGCAGTCCGAAAGTCTTTTTCCATGGCCTCTCCGAACTCCTCCCACACCCGAGTTTTTGCTTCAGCCACTGCCTGAGCCGCATTCCGCTTGGCCTGTCGATACCTGTCGGCTGCCTCCGGAGTCCCACAGGCTAACCAAGCCCGATAGGACTCCTTCTTCAGCCTGGTGGCTCCCTTCACCTCTGGTGTCCACCATTTGGTTCGAGGATTACCACCACGGCAGGCACCAACCACCTTGCGGCCGCAGCTCAATGCAGCAGCTTCGGCAATGGAGACGCTGAACATGGTCCATTCCTACTCAATGTCCCCAGTCTCCCTCGGAATGCTGTTGAAGCTCTGCCGGAGGTGTGCGTTGAAGATCTCGCGGACTGGGGCCTCTGCTAGATGTTCCCAGCACACCCTCACTACGCGTTTAGGTGCACTGGGTCTGTCCAGCGTCCTCCCCCGCCACCTGATCCAACTCACCACCAGGTGGTGATCAGTTGATAGCTCAGCCCCTCTCTTTACTCGAGTGTCCAGAACATATGGTCGCAGGTCTGGTGATATGATTACAAAATCGATCATCGACCTGCGGCCTAGAGCGTCCTGGTGCCACGTGCACTTATGGACACTCTTATGTTCGAACAAGGTGTTCGTTATGGCCAAACTGTGATTTGCACAGAAGTCCAATAACAAAACACCGCTCGGGTTCAGATCAGGGGGGTCGTTCCTCCCAATCACGCCCCTCCAGGTCTCGCTGTTGTTACCCACGCGAGCATTGAAGTCTCCCAGCAGGACAACAGAATCTCCAGGTTGAGCACCAGGGCACAAACCCTCTCATCCACCGGGAAAAACCCCAACGTACCGGCAGCAAGCCGAGGGGATATTAGAATACCCAGCCCAGCCCGCCGCCTCTCACCAGGGGCAACTCCAGACTGAGACAGAGTCCAGCCCCTCTCCAGGAGACTGGTTCCAGAGCCCAAGCCATGCGTAGAGGTGAGCCCGACTATATCTAGCTGGTACCTCTCAACCTCACTCACTAACTCAGGCTCCTTCCCCACCAGAGAGGTGACATTCCATGTCCCTATTGCCAGTCTTAGCAGCTGGGGATCAGTCCGCCAGGGCCTCCGCTCCTGGCCACCACCCGGCACACAATGCACCCGACCCCTATGGCGCCTCCTGCGGGTGGTGGGCCTGCGGGAGGATGGGCCCATGTCTCCTCTTCGGGCTGTGCCCGGCCAGGCCCTATGGACTAAGGCCCGGCCACCAGATGCTCGCCCTTGGGCACCCTCCCCGGGCCTGGTTCCAGGGCGGGGCCCCGGTAACCCTATCCCGGGCATGGTAAACTGTTCCCTTGATGTTCTCTTCATAAGGGTCTTCTGAATCGCTCTTTGTCTGGTCCCTCACCCAGGACCAATTTTCCATGGGAGACCCTACCAGGGGGCAAAAGCCCCTAGACAACATAGCCCCTGGGATCCCTGGGACACACAAACCCCTCCACCGCGATAAGGTAGCGATTCACGGAGAGGGCTTCTATCTCCACATTTGGCCAATTTATAATCCCAGCAGGGTATCTGATTATTGGCAGGGCATAGGTATTGATTGCCCCAAATCTTGTTCTTCCAAATCTTGTATCCTCCGCAGGACTTGCCTGACTCTATCCAGGTATTTGGTGGTTGCAGTTTTTCTAGCGGCCTCTTCATGATTCCCATTTGCCTGTGGGCTCACAAGGTACTTGTAGCTGTGCTTGATGTCTGCAATATTGCCTTCTGGTAGTACATTCCCCTCAGTTCTGACTACTTTCCCTCTCTTTGTTACCATCCAACTACACTTCTCCAGTCCGAATAACGTTCCAATGTTGCTGTAGATCCTAGTGGTGTGGATCGGTTAATCGATGATTCACTCTTGGCATACAGGTCGATGTCATCCATGTGGAGGAGGTTGCTGACGATTGCTCCATTCTGTCGTTGGTATCTGTAGCCAGTCTTGCCAATGATCTCACTGAGGGAGTTCAGGCCCATGCAGGACAGCAGTGGGGACAGAGCATCTCCTTGGTAGATGCTGCACTTGATGGTGACTTCTGCAATTGGCTTGAAGTTGGCCTTTAGTGTTGTTTGTGTCATGTCCATTGAATTCCTGATTAAGGGTCTTGGGGTCCCGTTAATCTTGTACAGTTCTAGGCATTTCTACACAGCAGCCCTGACATCTAGCATGTATAACATGTCTCTTAGCTTTTCAGTTTCACAATTTTTGTCATTTCTTCCACACTACATTCTGCTCTACAAGCTGCGTGAGTGCACAGCAAAGGTAGGGGAGGGAACAGCTATGTTAAGAGATTTGATTGGGCAATACAGTGTCAGTAATGAAAGTAATTGAATGGACTGCTGTCAGAGATTATAGGGCTGGTGCACGGCCAGTACTTCAATTGACCCATCGACCCAAAAGTCCGTCAGCCCCCCAGTCAAATTCCTGATATGCCACATTAACAGTCTAGCTCTGGCTAAAAATAGGGATTGGAATTGAGTTTCCAGTAGGTCAATTCCTTTGAATTGTTAGTTTGCCTTTCAAAGTCACTTGTACTTGTGCTACAATCAGCTGATTTTAGATCATGTTTCAGGAAAATAGTGGCTGGTGTTTATCTTTGGTTTGTGCTGTCGCCTTTGTGTTCATACATTTTTTTTCTTCTTTTGTCTGTCCCGTTTGGTTCTTTATCCATCAAAATTGTTGTCTGAAGGCCAACAAAGATGCCCAACGGATTTATTTTACCAAGTGGATCATCATGGCTGTGCCATATCTGTCCATTTGATCGACCTTTGTTATTATTTTATTTTATTTTATTTTATTTGTGAGGAAGATCATATATGTGCCCTCAGTGCGCATCCGTCTCAGCCTGTTACAGCTGCTCCTGCTTTTTTGCTTTGGTTTAACTGTTTTCTTACTTATTTCTTTGTCCTTTACTTTGTAATTAGAGTGTCTGTCTGTTTTAATAGCTTACCTTTCATTCATGTGGATTGAGAGAATTTTGTCCTGGTTGTGGCCGCGGAACTGTTACTTTTATTGTGTAAATGGGACTGCGGTGCAGCCCCTACACACCGCACGGGTTGTTTACTTCAGAGATCAGCTGAAAGCCCTGACGCCAGCTAGCTTATTGGTCAGACCCTTGGAAGTACCAGCTGAAATCTGTAGGAAAACACGCAGGATGCAGAGGTGGAGAACAGAAGAGGAAAAGGAAGGAGACGGTGAGACAGCAGAGCCTCAAAGAGAGAAGGAGGTACAAACCGTGTCTGCTACCTATTATAACGGGGAACGTTCGGTTGCTAGCAAACAAGATGGATGAACTATCAGCACTAGCATGGAGTCAGAGGGAATACCGGGAGTGTAGCTTGATTGTTTCACCAAATTACGCATGCACCAGGATATTCCCGAAGACAACGCATCTGTGGAAGGCTTTCGCACTGTTCGGGCTGATAGGGACAGCGCCGCTAGCAGTAAGCAGAAAGAAGGGGGGCTTGCTGTTCTTGTTAACAACCGGTGGTGTAACTCTGCCTACATAACAATCAAAGAAAGGATTTGCTGCCCGGACATTGAACTGTATGCTGTTGGACTCAGGCTGTATTATTTACCCAGGGAGTTTATGTTCCTCCCTCTGCTAACCCCACAGCTGCATGTGACACTATCAGCACCCGAGTGCCTTCACTGTGATCTTGGGTGACTTTAACCATGTCACCTTGGACAATACACTACCAACATTCACACAGTATGTGGTCTGTCCCACCAGGGGGGAGAGAATCCTAGACCTACTGTATGCTAATGTCATGTGCTATGTGCCGATTGTGAGGAGGGAACCTGTGATGACGACAAGCATTAGGAGGTGGTCAGAGGAGGCCTTAGCAGAACTACAGGGCTGGTTTGAGTTGACTGACTGGGAGACACTATGTGAGCCTCACACTGAGGACATCAACGGGCTTACTGAGTCAATTACTGACTACATAAATGCACTGATTCCATTGTTTCAGCTCAGACTGTTCATTGTTACCCAAATAACAAGCCGTGGGTGACTAAGGACATCAAAGTTCTCCTCAATGACAAGAAGAGGGCTTTCAGAGGGGGCAATAAAGAGGAGGTGAGAACGGTACAGGTGTTACTAAAGGACAAGATCAGAGAGGCTAAGGACAATTACAGGAGGAATCTGGAGTGGAAACTACAGCAGATCAGCATTAGAGAGGTGTGGAGTGGAACGAAGACCCCTGTTTCAATCCAGGGGGTCAACGTGGACATTGTGGAGGACTATAAATACCTTGGAGTACACATAGACAATAAACTGGACTGGGTTAAAAACACCACTACACTCTACGGGAAGGGCCAGAGTCGTCTCTATTTTCTGAGGCGCCTGAGGTCCTCCAACATCTGTCGGACAATGCTCAGGATTTTCTATGAGTCTGTTGTGGTCAGTGCTATCCTCTATGCTGTTGCATACTGGGGCAGAAGGTTAGGGTTGCAGATGCCAACAGACTCAATAAACTGATCCGTAAGGCCAGTAATGTTGTGGGGATGGAGTTGGACTCCTTAAGTTGGTGTCTGAGAGCCGATGTTGTCCAAGATAAGGACAATCCTGGATAATACTTCCCACCCACTCGATGACATGCTGGCCAGTCACAGGAGCACGCTCAGTGAGAGACTGAGATTACCCAAACGCACCACAGAGGAAGTAATTCCTGCCCGTGACCATCCCCCTGTACAACTCCTCCATCTAACACACTGTAAACACTGTAATAGTTACACCCATTTGCACACGCTCTACAGTAAAAAAGCAAATCACAAAGTTCACAGGTTAGAGTCAAATGTTAATCATATAAATTCCATATATATTGGTGTGTGGGATTGTAGCCTATAGGTTTATTACGTTGAATGGTAATTATGAGACAATGCGGTTCATTTTACAGAGGTAATTAAGTAACTACAGTATTCTCTGTAATATGAGTAATAATTACTTTTTTGGAGAAATGAAGCCAGCACTGATCACAACAAAGACGGGAAACACCTCCAACATGCACAAACCTTTGATCACACGGCACGCAATTAGTTTGAACAAATGTAATGTCTTAGCAGTGGTGGTGACTCTCAAAGCAGAGCCAACGAGAACACAGTGAGAATCGATAAGTGATACTGATAATGGAATCAATATAACTAAATTCTTATCAATTCTCATCCCTAGCTATAACTATTAATGAATTGTCAAAAGCTCAAAGCTTTGACTGTGCCTCATTTTCTGCACTAAATTCTGCTGCCAATTTGTGATTTTAGCCTATAAATCATAAATTACTCATAACATAACATAATGCACTGTCACTCTATTCTGAAGTAGGTTTGGCTATATTTTGCAGTGTTTTTTCCATTTTCTTGCAGCCACTTACATGCTACCTTAAGGTGACTAAATGATACATATCTAAAGACCCAGCAACAGTTTCACCCAACACTGCCTGGCAAAGCACCTGCAGCTGTGCCCAAAGTTATTCATACTGTGTGTGCTTGAACTTTTGAAAAAGCAATGAGTATATGATGTAAAGAGCCATGTGATCTGTCCTTCCTCTAGCATCTGCAGAGCATTTCAGTAAACTGGCTGAGTATTAGAGTTTGTCTGATTCAGCACGTTAACTGTTTAGGGGATGAAAGGGAGAAATACTGAGAAGAAATTTATCGTTTTTAAAGGGAGTGTAGATTTTAGTAATTAAAAAAAGGAAATGCCCGAAAGGTGAGAAAAAACTCACCACTAATAAGATATTTTGCCAAATGAAGATAGTGAATTAATTAAAAATACGTAAATAAACTTCCAAATTTATAAAGAAGCAGAAACTAGAAAAGATCCTACAAGGAGAGGCCTTTGGGGATTATAGGACATTTAAAAAGGGACAACAATGAATTTTTCACTTTTCAGAAGAGAAGGTGATGACTTTTATCAAATGCCAGCAAAAATGAGAAAATCTGGGGGAGAAAAACAGGCCATTTATAATTTGAACCAGGTGAAGGAGAACTGGCGAGGGAAATTGTGAAGCTGTATCTACCGAAAGATAACTAGTACCTAGCTCGCAGGTAGGCTAAATTCTTGTGGTCTATCCACACAGTAAATGGATCTTCGGCACCTCCTACCAATGTCTCTATTTCTCAAAAGCTAGCTTTATAGCTAGCAATAGCAAGCACACATTTCTCAGAGGCATCAAACTCAACAATGAACTGTTAATGCAGGTCTGGTTGTATCAAGAAAGGTGCTGACATAAATCTCCTTTTCAGGTCCTGAAACACTACCTTCAGTAGAAAGTAGTAAAGCCAAGCGCTGGAGCAACTTCAAGGTTGTAGGGGTTAGTCAGCTGCAGCTTTTACCTTTTACATATCAGTCTTCACCTGCCAACTCTCAAACACATATCCCAGCCAGGTTACAGATTTTACATGTAACTCAAAGTTTTCCATTTGGTAGTTTTGCCAGTTTGTCGATCTGTATTTGGACGTATACTCAAGCAGTGACTTGGTGTTCTCTTTGTGGTAGAGTATCACTTCCTGTTCCTGTTCGAACACACAGTGGTGTTTTTGTGTAGCTTATCTGCGTAGCAATTAAATTTAATTAAAACTTTAATTAAAACCTTATAGATATAACTTCTTATTTCATAGTATAATCTTCATGTGCTTCATCCAAGCACTCTCTTGGATACTCTTGGAGGGGACACTCTCTAGCTGTCCCCAGCAGACTGTCCCGAGCAGCTGGGGAAACAGGATGGCTGGGTGACGGCGAGGAGGAAGTCTTAAACAGAAGTCCCAGGTGCACCACCAACCTGTTCATACATCTAACCATTTTTCCCCACTCTGCGACACACCCGCTGGGGGTCAAACTCTGGTAATTGGTGATTCTGTTCTCAGACATGTGAAGCTAGAGACACCAGCAACCATAGTCAGTTGTCTTCCAGGGGCCAGAGCAGGCGACATATAGGGAAATTTAAAACTGCTGTCTAAGGGTAAACGTAAATTCAGTAAAATTATGATTCACGTCGGCAGTAATGACACCCGGTTAGGCCAGTCGGAGGTCACCATAATCAATATTGAAGGAGTGACATGTTTAGCCACATGTTCTCCTTAAATTGCTGTCTGTCTGAGTGGTCTCCAAAAAATAATGTGGGCTTTATAGATAATTGGGAACCTTCTGGAGGAAACCTGGTCTTGTTAGGAGAGACGGCATCCATCCCACTTTGGATGGAGCAGCTCTCATTTCTAGGAATATGGACAAATTTATTAAACCCCCCAAAATATGACTATCCAGAGTTGGGACCAGGAAGCAGAGTTGCAGTCTTACACGCCTCTCTGCAGCTTCTCTCCTCCTGCTACCCCCCCAAAAACCCATCTCCATAGAGACTGTGTCAGCTCCCAAACAGACAATAAACTATCAGAATCCTTGATGCGCAGGCCGAGGGTGTTTCTTCTTCACTCACTATGTGTTAACAGACCTCTCTGCATTGAATCATACCTGTTATTAATCTCTGTCTCTCTTCCACAGCATGTCTTTATCCTGTCTTCCTTCTCTCTCCCCAACTGGTCGCAGCAGATGGCCCCGCCCCTCCCTGAGCCTGGTTCTGCTGGAGGTTTCTTCCTGTTAAAAGGGAGTTTTTCCTTCCCACTGTCACCAAAGTGCTTGCTCATAAGGGGTCATATGATTGTTGGGTTTTCTCTGTATCTATTATTGTAGGGTCGACCTTACAATATAACGCAGACCCTACCTTATATCAAGGCAACTGTTGTTGTGATTGTTGCGAATTGTTGTGATTTGGTGCCGTATAAATAAAATTGAACTGAACTGAATTGATTGCTCATTCTCTCAGGTCATTCTCAACCACTTTTGACCTTGGGACTTGGGGTCTACCACACCAGGCAAGACCCCAGGTGCAGACTGTGTAAAGATGCCCCTGAGATATTCCAGCACATAACAGCACGCTTCAAGATGCTAACAGGAATGCTATAACTAAGTGGCTGGCATAGTATACAACAACATATGTGCCAAGTATGGCCTTGAAGTCCCACGGTCAAAATGGGATTCACTAAGATCCTGTGGAACTTCCAGATAAACATTGACAAACTTCTGATGACTAACCAACCAGACATTGCAGTGGTGGGCAAGCAGAGGAAGAAGACTTAGTCATATATGTATCTATATCAACTGACAGGAACATCAGGAAGAAGGAACATTAGAAGCTTGAGAAATTCCAAGGTTTGATAAAGGAACTAGAGAAGATACAGAGTATGAAAGCAACAGTGGCCCCTGTGGTACTCGGTGCACTCAGTGCAATGATTCCCAAACTGGGTGAATGGCTCCAGCAGATCCCAGGGATGACATCTGAGATCTTTGTCCAGAAGAGCACAGTCCTAGGAACACCAAAAATACTGTGCAGGATAAATACAGCCTATTTTTATGTCGCTGTTGTAAAGCTTGTGACTATAGGTCTTTGCGACAATGTTGCATTACAATGCCCTGGTTACTGCTAATGTACTGTTTTAATCAGGGTGTAGACCTCTTCACTGAGACACTGATTATTGGTAATAATTTACAGATTACCAATAGATCAGTGTTATAGAGTGCCACTGGTCAAATATTTGTGGTGCAACAACAAAAGTTTATCTACTACTTATTTAAGCTACAGATGTCAATAAAAGCAATCAGTTAATTCTAAATGTCAAGTGGTCTTATGTTTTATGACGGATCTGCTTACTGGGAAACAGAGCCTTTGTAAGGATGCATCTGCTTATTCTGAGACAGTGTGAGCATATCAAGGGTGAGTATGGGGCTTACCTGAGTGAATGAATATTGCTGTTTAACACTCTGTATTATGGACCAGTTCAGTCACTTGACATTGCTGGTCATTGGCATGTCAACTTTCTTTTGTCAGTATGTGCGCCACCCCCTGACAGACGTATGCAGCAAAAAACCACATATCTACACACACATACACACCCCCTCCTTGCTCCTTGTGGGCAGGCATGATTTATATACTCTGAGGTGAAGGAGATAACAAAGCAGTGTGAAGAATAGAGCTCTGTTCACAACCACTCCCTGTTCCCCATCCTTAGTATATATACTGTTAGAGGGCAGTAAAACGCTCCGTTCTATTTCTCTTTACTTCACGTTATCTTTATCACCATCGCTATCCCTCAGTGCTAGACCCTCTGCAGTTAAATGTCTTTCTTTCTGTCTGTCTGTTTTTCTTGCACTATAATTATTTTTTTGCAGAGAAGATGAATAAGTCCCCCAGAGGGATCACCTTAAAACTCAACAGAACCCGTATATATCACTCATTTGACTTCACTGCAGGGATTTTTCTATTCAGTATTTATGTAAAATGCAGAGAAACAACTTGTTGTTCTCACTCTATCAGAGCTCAGACAAACACATTAATGTTCTGTGTACTGTACTGGGTGAAACAACGTATGCTACTCTTCTTTTGTTCCCATTGTAAATTCAAATCTATATACAGCCAGTGCTGTTAAAACCAAAATGTGTTGTATGTTGAAGTATGTATGTTCTTCAGGGATCATGAATATGCTCACAAAGTTAGGGGTGGCTGTAGCTCAGGAGGTAGAGCAGGTCACCTACTGATCAGAAGGTTGGTGGTTCAATCCCTGACTCCTCCAGTCTGCATGTCAGACACTAACCCAACTTGCTCTCCGATGTGTGAATGTACTTAGAAAGCAGTGCTTGTGTGACTGGGTGAATGTAGATCGAGTGCTATGAGTACTCTGGGAGAGCAGAGAAGCGCTATATAAGAATCAGTCCATTCACCAAATGAGCATGAGACTGATGGCACAAGAAAAGATCCTTCAGGCCAGGTTACATACTTGTCTCTCCAAACAAGCAAACTGCAATTGTAGATTGACATGGAGAGAAATACTCAAGGAACTTACTTGGTCAGTAATTACAAAGAGAAACTATAAGAACTAAAAGGCTCAAGACACTAAGGAAAGAACCAAACATGATATGTTACAGTAAACAAAAATCTCGTCATGAAATTTGTATCATTCATCATCCCACTTAAGTGTTTAAAATGTCAGTTTTATTTTGGGTGTAGACTTTGGCCATAGCGCATTTGCTTTTTTGTAGTTCAGCTGCTCTAAACAATTTCCAACAGTTTCTTCTACGATTGACTCCATCAAGAGAGAAGAGAGACTGTGGCCTTGAAGGGGGCGGGGGTGTGGTCGCTGGCTCTGCTGCAGTGCAGTGCAGTACCATTTCTGCAGAGAGTGTGGCGCAGGTGCTGTTTCAGGTCATCTCTCGAGTCGGTATCCTGAAAGAGATACTGACTGATCAGGGCACGTTGTTCATGTGTCGCACACTAAAAGAACTGTACAAATTATTCGGCATTAAATCTATTCGGACCAGCGTCTGCCACCCTCGGCCGAATAAGACTTTAAAGTCCATGATTCGTAAATTCATGAGGACGAACACAATTGGGATCGCTGGTTAGACCTTCTGTTGTTTGCAGTGAGGGAGATGCCCCAGGCCTCCATGGAATTTTTTCCTTTTTCAACTGCTGGTGTCACAGGGCGGAATGGACAAGTTTAACTTGGTGTTTTTATTTCCTTGCATGTAGTGCTGTGTTTTATTTTTTGATCTTTTAAATGGACTGGTTCTTATATAGCGCTTTTCTACTCTTCTGAGCACTCAAAGCTTTACACAATGCTTTACACAACTTGTGCATTCACCCATTCGCACAAGCACATTGTTCTAAGTGCTTTCTAAGTAACATTCACACTCCGATGGATGCATCGGAGAGCAATTTGGGGTTGCCCAAGGATATTTGGCATGCAGACGAGGGGAAGCCAGGAATTGAACCACCAACCTTCCGATCAGTAGATGACCTGCTCTACCGCCTGAGCTACAGCCACCCTTCTTTTATTAGCGTGTAGTGTTTTATTTTTGTGCGGTTATTGCATGCTTTTTATTTTCATATGTGATTTGTTCTGGGGGGATGCCCATTCCACCGACCCTCCTGATCATTAACCTGACACACCTGGGACCAATCAGGGTTCGCCACAGCTATTCAATAAGAGGGAGAGAGAGCGTGAGAAACAGGGGGAGAGACATGGCGTGGTGACCGGGGTTGGCGATGGCCTGGCAGAGCGGCACAGAGGCCCGGCTATAGGGCCGAGGGCACGGAGGGCACAGAGGCCCTATAGGGAGAGAGGAGGCCCTCTCTCCTTTTAGTTTGCACCAGAACGAAGAGGCAGACAGGACGGCGACAATGCTGCCGGTCTCTGCGCCGTTTGGACTTTATCTTCGTGGCTGAGGCCATTGGATTTTGGCTGTATTGTTTTAATGTTTTTAACTTCATGTTCTGCCTGGCCATAGTATTTTAGTGTTTTCTGTGTAACTAAATTAACAACGTGAGTTATATTTTCTACTTCCTTTGCTCCTCCACTGCTCTCCCCGTTCTCCCCGTTTCCCTTCTGTTTCAACCTACCACCTAGTGTCCACTTATATTGGCCCTAATTATGGAAAACTGGGAGGAAGGTCCAAGCCCGGCAAAAAATGAGAGTCAGTACGTCATGGACCTGAGAGCAAAGCTGAAAATGCTTCTCTGGTGAGCCTGGTTTAGGAAAGAGAGTTGGGTTTGGAGGTGCCATATTCATGCCTACCCCATGCCCCGGGTCCACGAGCTCCTTGACCGGTTAGGCACCACTCAATTTTCACGACGCTGAATTTAACCAAGGACTACTGACAGATTCAGACTCCAAGAAAAAAACAGCCTTCTCTGCTCTGTACGGTTTAACCAATTCGTCACACTTCCGTTCGGCTTGTTCGGAGCTCCGACCACATTCCAGCACCTCATGGACCGGGTGCTACGGCCGCATGCTGCATATGCATGTGCATGTGCAGCGCGTGACTGACGGGGTTGGCTGTGCAGTGTCACAGCCAACCCGAAGAAGTGTGCGGTTGGATGGAGGGAGGTACAGAATCTGGGGTACCACTTGGGGGGTGGACAGGTGCGCCCACAGGTGGAGAAGACGGGAGCTGTTGCATCCTGCCCGTGTCCCAGAATAAAAAGGAGGTGAGGCTGGCTGGTTACTATCTCAAAGGGCAGTGCCAAGGTAGGGCAGCTGCTGTCATTTAGTAATCATGAGCTCCCCTTTTTCAGTGACACTGGAACCTGAGGGGAGAGAGGAGTGTGTAGTGGGGAAGCAGGTGGAAGCTGACTGACCCGACATCAAAATCAAAAAAGAACGCTGTCATATAAATAAAAACACTGGAAACTGTCACCTGAACACTGCGTGGGTCCCGACCACTTCACAATATGCATTACTTATTTTATACTGTGAATTATTCTAATCCAAGAATATAAATAGAGTTCAGTCCCTAAAGAGTTTGTAAAAGTAGACTTTATTTATTTTTATCTTTATATATCTTTATGAATTTTTCTGTCTTTAGTACTTTTGATTCAGACTTTTTTGATCCAAAGTTTGGACTGACTCTCAGTAAAAATGTTCACTTCGAGTCTAAATTAAAATTCAAAATTACTGTCTTTAAGCAGTTTTGAATGTCTAATTTCCAACTGTTACTCTGCCCTGTCACACTGATGAAAAACACAGAGCATGTACAAAGGTTATAAAACCTTTAATGCAACAGTTATTGCTTAGGTTGTTGTTCAGTGAGCTGCTGGTGCTGTTCACTCACATGTTTAAAGTGAATATAGATGTTTAACCCTTTCACGCATGAATTACAACAACCTCAATCAGGATTTTTTCTTAAGTATTTTTATTCATCTTTAGGCATGAAAAAAAGATTTTTGAACTTAACATGTACTCTTCAAAGAGTTTTTACATGTCCACTTAGGTGGACAACATGAATTTGACAAACGAATAAATAATATACACTATGTGTTGTGTTTATGTGCAAGTAACCATCAACACTGACACAAATACAAGACAGCAGCCTTTGAATAGCTGTCCACTGTAGTGACCAGTATGTGTGAAAGGGTTAAGAAACTGAAATTTGTGTAAACCCCCCACTGCTCTTGTATGCCTTTATAGCCTTTGGAGAGAGTGGAAGGAGTCAGAAAAGATCTTCCTGCTACATACAAAGCTTGAACTAAGGGGTTGCATAACGGGTCACTACAAGTAAGAAGATTTTTGAATTCTAAATCACAAATTTTAAGTCATCAGAATGTGATCTACAGAATGATCACCCTCACAGGAAAGAATTAACAATGAATCAAATGACATTTGGAGATATTGTACGATTTGTAACACATTATTGAAATAGTAATTATAGTTTAATAAAAATTGCATCATTTATTAAACTTTTTGTACACTTAATTCAGAATTTATTGCTTCATTGTTTGTGATTAAACATCGAAGGACCTTTCTTTGTAACGTGGGTGGTGAAAAGGTGCTAATAGCTGCTTCACTTCAATACAAATGCTCTCTACAGGTGTTAGAAAAGCTGTAATGTGGTACAGCCAATAAATGCAAGGGACTCCTCAGATGCAAGCAGTTTGAGTACTAAGAGGATCCTTGGATTCTCTTTACTGTGCAGTGTCAGAAGAATCGAGTAAAGCAATCACGAAATCAGACGGACAGATTAAGTGGAATTAAATCCTGTTACTTTAAAATACAGGTCAAGTTTGGGTACATCTGCTTATTCATGGATATTTCTGTATTTAATGTAAATATATTATAAAACACTATGAAACTAACACACATAAACTGTAAAGCAATGTAATAATTGTTACATTGTTACAGTCACTGCTCAGCATTTACTTTAAGTAATACATCATAAAGAGAAATAGAAACATTTATTATTGAAAATAAGAGCTAAACTGTAAAATGTATTGTAAACATGTCGATAAATTATAAAAACAAATGTTCCACTGAGTATATTTATTTTAAGTTGTCTGTTTATTTTTTACAGTTTATTTGTGACAACCTTTTTAGTTATACATTTGTTGTATATGTGACCCTCTTTTTAAAAACATGTATCTCATTGCAGTCATTTCCTTGTTTTGTTTTTTCCAGCTTGAAAATGATTTGGTTTGAGATGTTGCCTTCTTATACTGAACAGCATGAGCCCATAAGAAATACATGACAGTTACATACATCCTGAATCATATGACTAAAATAACCCCTGGCCTCTGAGACAGGTTTTAGAAAACATCGTTTCTCTACTCAGAACGGCACTTTTTTTCAGTAAGTTTTATGTTAAGAAACTGAGGACCAGTGTTGGTCAAGTTACTTGAAAAAAGTAATCAGTAACTAATTACTGATTACTTCCCCCAAAAAGTAATCCTGTCCTGATTACTTATTTTCAAAAGTAATTAATTACTTAGTTACTTAGTTACTTTTTAAAAACACGATTTACAACCTGAATAGGTGATAAAGCGATAGCTCTTTCAGCCCAATTCTACTTTTTCTGCATAATCCATCATACAAAATGTAATCAAATGGAAAAGTCTCTTTTTAAAACTTGTTTTATCAGTTTTAATCTTTTAACTTTATGCATCAAGCTAAAATTTAATTATATGCAACATTCTCTGACTGGAAGAAATTTGTTTAATATTTAAACCTATTTTCTGCACATTCCAGCACATAAAATAAAATATTTTTTGTGTTTACACTCACTCTTTCAAATAGATGCAAGTAAAACACAGCAGAAAATAAATAAAATCAAAGACTAGCGCTCCTGTTGCTCTATTTTCACCTGTAAAGCAGGAGTGGGGTAGGCGGAGGTTTACCCTGGTGCAGGTGTGCCGCAGCGGTCAGTTGAAGAATCCGCGAGTTTCTCTGTGAGTTTCCCATTACGTGGTAGCTACTCGGTGCTTGCTTGGAAGTTTAGGGGTTTTTTTCGGTGTAAAAAGAAGTTTTCTTCCCACGCACAACGGACGCTAATGTTTTTGTCACTTTTTATGGAATCAAACTCAAAGTAAGGTCAGTACTTCCACGCTTTAAACGCTGCACGCTCATACTCTCTCCTGCACTCCATATATGATCCATTGTTGATCTGCACACAGCTGTTGTCACGAACGTCGCACTCGCTTACGTCACTGTCATGAGACATTCTCGCAAAAAAATCACGGTTTTAGTAACGCAGTAACGCAGCGTTCCTACGGGAAAGTAACGGTAATCTAATTACCGTTTTTGCAATAGTAATCCCTTACTTTACTCGTTACTTAAAAAAAGTAATCAGATTACAGTAATGTGTTACTGCCCATCTCTGCTGAGGACATACAGTCCACTTTCCCTCTCTGTGTCTCTTAAGCAGTCAATGGTTCCCTGCTGTTTGGCTGCATAGAAACAGGATGGGATTAACATCACCACGGACATGCTGATGTTAATCCCATCAGCATGTCCGTGGGGAAAACAGGTTGTTACATGCAATAAAAGAATTTGGAGGCTCCAAGGAAGAGATGTTACACCTTTCGGAGACCTTTTTACCTTCACGTCATCGACCTGACCTGCCTTCTTTTTTGTTCCTGCAGACATGCAGATGTCAGGATTCCCTATTGTGTGTGAAACATAGCTCTGTGTGTGGTATGATGTGCATGTATTAACCTGTTATGATGTTAACTGTTTGGATGTACTTGGGAAAACAGACACTATTTTATTAAATAAAGTAGCCCTGATTGCATTAGCTGATTGTGCTGCTCGGTACCTTCGGCCATCACTCATGTGGATACCCTCTCGGCGCCAGCTGCGGTCTCAAGGCTGGAGCTGAACAACAACACCCTGATAACGACTGTGTTTAGTCTGTTCCTTCCCATTCCATGCAAGGCCACCTGGGTTGGCTGGAAGACTGTTTACTTAGCCTGGCAGGGCGAAGGACACTGTCTCAGCTGAACTCTGGGCACGCACACACTGATATGCACACACTCATCCCCCCTCCCTTTCCAAACGCCTTCGACGCTTATTCCCTTCCGATGCTGACGGGGATCAAGGAGACCAGCGCACAGGCTGCAGGCCCGGATGTACTGTCTAATTCGGCTGTCTCTCACCCTTTACCCCCCCCTGTTGCTTGTCATGTGTTTCTTTGGTGTATTAAGAGTTTTTTCATGTGCAGAGGTGTTTTTTTCTGTTCTCAAACTGATCTCCCTGTTGGAGCTCAGTCTGGGGGGAGCTATTTTTTTCTCCTTATCTTTCCTCATGTGGTGCATTTTCCATTGTTATACCTCTCTGACCTGTCTTCCCCATGTGATGTTTTGTGTAATGTATGTATGGTCGGAGGGTAAGATGGCGCCGCCATTGCGTGCAATAGGTCGGCAGCCTTATGAAATTTCCCCTTGTGGGACTAATAAAGGTATATCAAATCAAATCACACGAGGAAGAATCATTTTCTGGTGGATTATGAAGACAACATAAGACCACTTACTGCTTAAGAGACAGACAGTGAAATATCCTCGGTTTCTTAACATAAAACTCATTGTTAGAGCCAGGGGTTCTAGTCAGCTAACATTAACTACTGTAAGACCGCAACCAACAAACCAACCCTATGAGGTCATGTCCTGTACTGGCACAATGTCAATAAACATGCTATAAAAACTTTAACTTTAAGCACTAATTGTCATAGCAGCAGGGGTGTGGAGTTATGAGATGCAGGTACTGGCTTTTATGCGATGAGTGAGCTTTAATTACATGTAGTGAAAATACAGACAGAAGCAGAGGTGGTGAGGACAGGAACTAAGAAATAACCTAAACTGGGAAAATCTAACAAATGAATCTGAAACCTAAACTCACAGGATGACATGCAGTGAGAAACACTGGATGACTCACAGAGGAACACAGGAAGCTACGCGGAAATACAGAAGCACCAGTGATGAGCACAAGAGAAAACACACTATCAATACACACAGGAGGGAGGACGCAATCTGAATACACTGACATCAGACACGGACCTACAAAGTAAAACTGACAGAGAGCAGAGGGAACTCATGGGCAGGGTAACTAGACACTAAACCAAGGAAGCACAGAAACCAAAACCAAAGAACTCGAAAGTCTTAACCAGAATAAACTCGAACTCAAAAGACAATAAGAATAATCAAAACAAACCCACTGAGTCCACAGACTCAGGACCATGACACTAATGTCTTAAATCCAGCTACGCAGACAGTGTTACACCTATGTCAGGTTTTGAGAGCTGGGCCCAATGGTGTAAATTTGCCTTTATACATAAAAACAACTCACCTTGTCTCCATTATTATAGGCTCACATCAGCCTATGCCCTGCAAAGTTGATTGTATGTGTAATTTCAGCAAGAATAGGAGAAAAGTTCTTGTCACTGTATCATTTTTATATTTTAAATAAAAAGACTGTTGAACAGTGAAACGTCCATGATGCACAAAATTACTTAAACAGTACTTACTTGCAGTACAATGTGTGTCTCCTTCCCTGTAAATTACCTGGAAACAACTGGGTCACTCTAAAATAATTGTTGGTTTTTCCTTAAAATTACTTACACTATACTTAAAGTTACTAACATCATATTTAAAATCACCTTGATTTATGTAAGATTAAGTCACCCCGCAATACGGTCCCCTCCTGCGCCCCAAAAAGTACAGCTTACCCACCATGTAAGATGGAGAAATAGAATGCTTTGCTAAAATGTCATGTTAAAAAACCATGTGATCAATCCTATCCTAATTACTAATGTGAGGTTTGAGATGACTTTGTATCCTAGCACACTGACTCCAAAGCTGTGGGACATCCAGGTACCCGATGTTTACACTGCTTATACCCATCATCATGCTGTTTTTAAAAGCATGAGAACAATTAAGAGTGAGGCATCTGGAAGTGTTTAAGGTGAGATAAAGGCCATCGAGTGCCACAACAATCTTATTAGCAGGCGTGTCAGCTGGCTAGATAACAGGAGAAACTAATCACTGTAAGGCTCCAGTGCAACATTACTTTTTTTTTTACATTATTAGTCAGTTACTTTTCAAAAAATATGAATAGACATTTGTAGATGATTGGTAGCTGCTATTTTAGAAAAATTAATATGTTCTAACTTGTTCATAAGCCTTTAGTAAACCTTGAAGTTGGCCATAAAACTCTGTTAGTAAATGGTTAACAAATAACTTGAAAGTCAGTCATAAACCGAATGATTAATAATAATAATAATAATAATAATAATAATAATAATGGATTGCATTTATATAGCGCTTTTCAAGGCACCCAAAGCGCTTTACAATGCCACTATTCATTCACTCTCACATTCACACACTGGTGGAGGCAGCTACGGTATGTATGTAACTGTCATGTAATATGATAACATCTAGTGATCTATTAATCGCTTTCCTTATGTGCTTATTTACATTATACCTGCTTCCCTTAAGCCATATTATTAGAAGGCATAACATATATGTAACCCTAGTCATGACTCTTGACAGCTTGGTGAGGTTTATGATGATTTTTTTTTTTTTTACAAAAGAGCATATTTGTCTTGCACGGTTGTAGCATCTCCGACTAGACAGCTTCCCAGCCGACATCACACAGTCACTGAAAAAGGGGGGAGATGTGATTACTCACCACCCCTCCCTGAGCGTGAGGCATATTGACTGCCTTGAATTTAAAGGGCTGTAAAATCAAATACAACCTGGTGATCGGGCATTGGCATCCTTCATGTGGTGGAGTCACTGCAGTGGGGCGTGGTCTGAGCAGAGGGTGATGAGTGTTCGAGGAGGTAATTCTGAAGGGAAATGAGCTCACGAATACCACCTGGCAGTGTTCTGCCCACTGGACTAGATCTGGGGCACCCTTTCAGGTAAAATCAGTCAAAGGGCTGGTTAGGTCCTGGCCTGGCTTTTTATAGCAGATAACCTTAAAAATATTCTGCCGTAGATCAAAAACTGAAGAAAACCATGTTGAAGTGAAGCAGAGCAAAGTTACAGAGGTTTGATTACAGACACAACTAAGAGTTTTGTAATTTGGCAGAATTTAAAAAGTTTACATTTCTTCGGTATTGAACAGCAGACATTAGGCTTCCTTGTTGGAGGTCATTTAAAAAAAAACAACAACATTGACCATCAGGACTGAACACAATGATAGACTGACGCTAATAATAATGCAATACAGTGATACAGGTGTAACATTTTTTAATAATTTATGTTTTTGCTGGAGAAGTGCAAGGCTTTTGTCAACACCATCTGACACAAAGAAATGCAAAAATATATATTTTAAATGAAGTTGTTTCAGCTATTTTGACTATTAGCAGCTTCTCTATTCTATTGTTTATGCACATATGTTTTCAAAGTAATTATACCACATTTAAAAGTAAGATTGTTTTGGCTTTTTATTATTAGAGTTACAGTCATACATATTTTCAGAAGCTTGTATTTAATCTGTATAAGAAACAGTCATATTAAGCAGCATGCAAATTACACATTTATTGAGAAAATTACGTATTTTTATTGGAAGATCATGAGGGAGGAAACTATAGTGTTCTCCAAAAGAGAAAAATAAACCAAAACTCCATATTATGGAGTTGACAAGGTGCTGACGGTGGTGACACAAATCTGACGGTGGTGACACACGAGTAGAAAACAAGATATTATTTCTTTCAAAATGACAATTAAACCTTAACAACCTGTGTAATATCACAAGACACATCATAACAATTCTGTTTTTGCACATGTCAAGTTCTACATCTTAATAGTTCACCTGCAACTAGCTGCCTGCTCCTTGATTCCTAAAGTTCTCTGTGGTTGTGTGTTTAGACCCTGCTGGACTTTCTCTCCTTTTGTCTCTGTGCTTGTTTCCAAAACCTTTCAGATCACTGATGTTCTTTATTTTTCTCTCTTTCGCTCTATTTCTCCATCTTTCCCTTTCCTTTATGAGAAACTCTTTCTTCAACTCAGGCTGGCTGTTAATTTTTTCTCTCCTTTTTTTTTAATCATCCCTGTTCCTTCTCTTTCGTCCCTCTACTGACAGGTTCCCCTTTACTATTCTAGCCTGAAATGTACCATTTTGTAAGTACTATAATTTTTCTGAACCTTATGCTTTTTCACAGATTAAGGATGAATATTCACAACACAATTATGCTTTAAGGCAGCGGTCCCCAACCTTTTTTGCGCCACGGACCGGTTTATGCCTGACAATATTTTCACGGACCGGCCTTTAAGGTGTCGCGGATAAATACAACAAAATAAAACTAGTACTAGTACCGAAAAAAAGAAGATTTATTCATAACACACGTGAAAAGACCCAGGAAAACCGAGTTAACGATAAAAACGATAACAAAATAACGCTGAAAACTGATAAAAACCCTGAAAACCATACATTTCACACCTGAGCCTCAACTCTCGCGGCCCGGTACCAAACGACTCACGGACTGGTACCGGTCCGAGGCCCGGGGGTTGGGGACCGCTGCATTAAGCAATAGAAATGCTATCCGGCCATTAAGTTTGATGTCTTTAGCCATTTCCAGGTCCAACCTCCGCTGCAGATCCCAAAGTCAAAGGAACTCTGCGGCATCACTGAGAGTTACAAACTGTCTAAATTCTTTCATCTTTAATAAAATGATCAGTGTGGCTCTACCAGGTGTAACATCCAGGCATCCATGAAAACAGAATATGTGAAATTTAACAGAGTTAGAAGTTAGATTGCTCGTTTCCACCTGAACATGATACACCAGCTCTGCTGTCACTTCCAACATAAATGGAGACAGAAAACTAAACAGCAGTGACTATTGTCAGGTTACTGAAGTTGGGCTAGCTGGTATATAGTGATGTGCTACGTGATCGCTAGCGACACAGCTGCGTTAGCATAATATAAACACTGTGAAGCTGGAGGATGAATGCTAATTTTTTTCCACTTGATAAAAGTTAACGTGAGGGTTTGCGATGGTTAGGCTGACAGTGATCACTGACTGTTTTTAGGGGCTTGTTCAGATGTAATAGAACAAGATAAAAGCATTAAAACATTTTAACAGCACAACAGCCTTAATAAACACAGAGTAGTTTGGGCCTGGAAGCAGGATTCATACATCATCAATTAAAGAACAGCTCTCGGGGCACAGCTAGCTCAGTAGATGCCACATGATCGAAAGGTTGGGTGTTCAAATCCAACGAACAGAAGCCATCCTGGATTGGTAGCTGCCCACTGCATCACTGAGTGAATGGGTTAAATGCCGAGGACTAAGCATGTTCCTACAGGATTAATAATGTATACATAAACAATGAGATTCAAGATAAGACAAATTTGATAATATTTGACACATCTGTGAAGCAGAAATATCAGTAAAATACACAAGAAGTAATATATCTGAAATATTAGTAAAAAATAACTTAATATAAATAGTGAATAGGACACTTTTGTGACATTTGTCAACACCATTAGAAAAAGGGTCAACACCGTCAGACAAAAATCCTGATGGTGTTGACACAATACCCGACTTTCTCTCATAACACACGTTTTTCTGACAGAAGCCATCTTGTTTTTCATCAGTTGCTTATGGCCTCTACAGTCTACCTAAATGAAGCTCTTTTTACAAGAAAAAATAATGAAATCTTGGATTACATCGACTTTGGTGTTGACGCACTATGGTTGTGACACAGAGTTTTATCAGAAAGGTGTGCAATAAATGAAATAAAAACAAACAAATTATCACAGCAGTGACCTCATGGCATGTGTATCAAACAGGAAGTGGTAAAGGGGTCCTCAGAGTGTAAGCTGCCCACAATAATTCCTGATTTTTTTGTACTTTTAAAAAAATCTGACGGTGTTGACAAAAACTCTGGACACGATTTTAATCACTTAAAAATATTTAAAAATAAATTTTCAATTGCATATTTTGATATTATATAAGGTATTGACTTAAATACTTAATGACCAGAGCCATGATGTTTAATTTAATATTACTTTTAATTTTTTTTCTGTATTTTAATATTATCACACCTGCTTCTGGACAGTGGATTTTTAAGGTACTGGTAATGTATTGTACCATTTAAAATAAATATATATTTATAAAAAATGCAAAATCATAGTTTTGTTGTATAAACATTGCCTTGGTTTGTCTTTTAGGCAGTTGGGTAACACTTGTATGCATATTTTTAACCACAAAATTGGGTTCTGCCGGACATGTTTTGTCCCTTATCTCAAGAATCACTGAATAAACAGATTTTTTTGATGGTAAACTGATAAATTCATGACAATGTTTTTTAAACCCTACCAGGGTTTTTTGTGTCTGTAATCAAACCATAGCAAATTGGTCCTGGGTCCTGGGTGAGGGAGCAGACAAAGAGCAAATCAAACAAACAAAGAGCGATTCAGAAAGCCCCTATGAGAAGACCATCAAAGGAACAGTTCACCCTTCCTGGGATAGGGTTACCGGGGCCTGGCCTGGAGCCAGGCGTGGGGAGGGTGCCTGAGAGTGAGTGTCTGGTGGGCACAACCCGAAAAAGGGACATCTTCCTGCAGGTCCACCAACCGCAGGAGGCACCGTAGGGGTCGGGTGCATTGTGTGCCGGGCGGCGGCCAGGAGTGGAGGTCCTGGTGGCCTGATCCCCAGCTACCAAGACTGGCAATTGGGACATGAAATGTCACCTCTCTGGTGGGGAAGGAGCCTGAGTTAGTGCGTGAGGTTGAGAGCTACCGGCTAGATATAGTGGGGCTCATCTTGATGCACGACTTGGGCTCTGGAACCAGTCTCCTGGAGAGGGACTGGAATCTGTCTCAGTCTGGAGTTGCTCCTGGTGAGAGGTGGCGGGCTGGGGTGGGTATCCTGGTATCCCCTTGGCTTGCTGCCTGCATGTTGGGGTTCCTCCTAGTGGATGAGAGGGTTTGTTCCCTTCACCTCCGGCTCGGGGAACGGGTCCTGACCGTCATTTGTGCGTATGCGCTGAGTGGTGGCTCAGAGTACCCAGCCTTCTTGGAGTCCCTAGGTGGGATACTGGAGGGTGCTCCGCCTGGAGACCCTGTCGTCCAACTGGGAGACTTCAATGCTCACGTGGGTAACGACAGCGAGACCTGGAGGGGCGTGATTGGGAGGAACGGCCTCCCGGATCTGAACCCCAGCGGTGTTTCGTTATTGGACTTCTGTGCAAACCACAGTTTGTCCATAACAAACACAATGTTCAAACATGAGAGTGTCCAAAAGTCCACGGGGCACCAGGACGCTCTAGGCCGCAGGTTGATGACCGATTTTGTAATCGTATCACCAGACCTTTGGCCATATGTTCTGGTGAAGGGAGCCACCAAGCTGAAGAAGGAGTCCTATCGACCTTGATTAGCCTGTGGGACTCCGGGAGCAGCTGATAGGTACTGACAGGCCAAGCGGAACGCGGCTCCGGCAGTGGCTTAAGCAAAAACTCGGGTGTGGGAGGAGTTCGGAGAGGCCATCGAAAAAGACTTTCGGACTGCCTCGAAGAGATTCTGGCAAACCGTCAGGCGTCTTAGGAGGGGAAAGCGATGCTCTACCTGCACTGTGTATAGTGCGGGTGGAATGCTGCTGACTTCAACTGAGAAAATTGTCGGCATGTGTCCACTGGCACCAGGGTGCTGGAGAGGACAGTACGTCCGTTATTCGGACCTCAGATACAGGAGGAACAATGCGGTTTTTGTCCTGGTCGTGGAACACTGGATGAGCTCTTTATCCTCTCAAGGATACTTGAGGGTGCATGTTTGCCCAACCAGTCTACATGTGTTTTGTGGACTTGGAGAAGGCATTTGACTGTGCCCCTTGGGGGGTCCTGTGGGGAGTGCTCTGGGAGTATGGGGTGTCTGGCCCATTGCTATGGGCCATTCGATCCTTATACAACCGTTGCAAGAGCTTGGCCCGCATAGCTGGCAATAAGTCGGATTCGTTCCTGGTGGGTGATGGGCTCAGTCAGGGCTGCCCTAAAAAACTGAGCCATAAACTCAGGGCGTGGGATAAGGATCGAACTGTGACTCCTCATTCACTTTGTGGTAGTCGACACAGAACCACATAGACCCATGCTTCTTTACCACACGAACTATGGGGCTACACCAAGCGCTGTGCGACTCTTCTATTAGACCCATTTCCAGCATTTCAGCCAATTCTCTCTGAACAGTTTGTATCTTATGCTCAGCTAACCTGTAGGGCCATGAACCCAGCATCACACCACCCAGTGTGTCAAAACAGTGCTCTATGACAGCGGTCCCCAACCCCCGGGCCTCGGACCGGTACCGGTCCGTGAGTCGTTTGGTACCGGGCCGCGAGAGTTGAGGCTCAGGTGTGAAATGTATAGTTTTCAGGGTTTTTAACGGTTTTCAGCGTTATTTTGTTATCGTTTTTATCGTTTACTCAGTTTTCCTTGCTCTTTTCACGTGTGTTATGAATAAATTCTCTTTTTTTTTGGTACCGGTACTAGTTTTATTTTGTTGTATTTATCCGCGACACCTTAAAGGCCGGTCCATGAAAATATTGTCGGGCATAAACCGGTCCGTGGCGCAAAAAAGGTTGGGGACCGCTGCTCTATGAGATTGGTATGGCTGGGCAGGGGGGGAGAACACATCTGAAAACTGCTGTTGCAATGCAGCAGCATCTGCTCTTTAGGCCTGTGTGATGGTCATCACAATGGAGGGAGGTGGGAATTGCTGAATTTGGCACCTCCAGCACCAACTCATGTCTTTCATTAACCACGCTCACCAGAGAAACAGTTTCAGCCTCTTCCCATGCTTTAAGGAGGTTGAGGTTATATACCTGTGTGGGTCCTCCCCTGTCCGACTGTACCACTTCATAGTCTACGTCCCCCACTCGCAGTGTGACCACGAAGGGACACTCGAACAAGTGAGTAACACAAGCACTTTATCTCCCAGTGAAAACTGCCTAACCCCTCTGTTGTACAGGCACTGCTGACGTTCCTGGGCCTGGAACAAATTTTCTCGTGACAATCTCCCCAAAGTGTGCAGCTTTGCCCTCAGGCCCAGAACATATTGACTCTCATTTTTAGCTGGGCTTGAACATGGCCTGGAGCACCTCCACACTGTAAACAACAGAGGGTCTAACTAGTGATCACAATTGCGTTCAGCTGGTGCCCACCAAAGCCTGGCGTATACCTCCATTGCACCTTAGTGGAATGCTGTACATCCCTTCTGGATTGGGGGAGGGTGACCTGAGACACCTGAGACACTCCTGTCCACTAAGGTGCAATGGAGTTATACGCCAGGCTTTGGTGGGCACCAGCTGAACGCAACTTTACAGTATAATGTACCTTGATGGGACTTTTGTTGTGATTGGGCGCTATGGAAATAAGAATAAATTAAATAAGAATTAAACTGAAAAGTCAGCAGTAAACGATAAGTATCTGACTTGTTTGTTGATATATTTACCAATTAAGAGTACAAAATGATCAAGATCATTTTACATTTTTGAGCAAATTATATTAAATGTATAATTGATCTAAAGTCAAAGAACATTTTTAAACTGTGCTCATCAGCCACTTGGGTTTTGTGTCAAGTGTGTGAGACCTTCCAGGAAAGCCCCTGAAATGCAAATAAATGGCAGCTAAAAACTTCATGTGTGTCCCTGAAGTTTGTAGCTGTCATTTACTTGTCTGGACTAACAAGTGCAGCAGGAAAAAGGTGCTTGTTCCTGACCTGTTATAGATTACTTGTAAATGTGGAGTAAATCACTTACAAAGCGTTCTTGATTCCATAATGTAAAGAGTAAATCATTCATTCCATACAAACATGTAACTGTAGCATTCATTGATGTTCTTCCCCTGTTACTGGTCACTAAACTGAAATTGTATTACATTCTTTACTCTTGTTTTTATGTGGAATGAACTCAAATAAACTTTTTGGTTAATCACTTGGGACAGCTAGGAAAGAATTTGTATGACATTTAGCTGTTTTTATGAACAGTAATAACACTATGGAATCACATTGTGGTCGTAAATATTTTGTACTTCAGAATGCAGGATTTTCTTCCTTTCAGCTGATTGGTTAATGTCATGTCAATCACAAATTTAACAATCCAATCAGAGAACAGATGGGTTTGGCTGCCGGAGGACACTTTGCTGAGCATCAGGTCCTGGAAGGTTTTGGAGATGGAGGAGCGACAGCACTTCTGTGGCGCAGTGTGACTCACAGCACTGGTCCTGGGTCAGCCCTGACTTTGTGTTAAAGTAATGCTAAAGTAATAATGGTATTTCGGACCACTGGTATACCACAACTTTATCCTTTCAACAGCTACCAAAAGGTATGGGACCTACCTTGTATGAGCCTTTTGGGATATATATATGTATATACATTTTCAAAATGTATGACTCGTCTCTCTTCATGCATGTCCTTCAGGACAGGACAAACGGGAAGGCAGAATGTCCTTCACTGTGCCCGAGTATGGAGAACTGGCAAGAGAGAGAGTTTGATATTTTGTGACCCTGACTGGTAAATTATAGAGAAATTGAATCTGTATATTTCTGAGCTTCTGTACTGGAATGTCATTAAAACGGTGGCAAAAACTCGTACCTCGTGTCTTCAACCCAGCTGCAACGTGCCACATTCCAAAAATTGTAAAGTACACCACCAGCTGAAGTGATACCAAAATGGGTGTGTGCCAGCACATGCAACATAATTTTTAGCGTGAGCATAAAAACATCCTTTGAAGTACAAGTAAGAATTATTAGGTGCAAGGCGACCTGACTATATTTCCTAATGAAGCAATAAAGCTTGGCACGAAGGTGACAGACTCACTGAGAAACGGCCTCAATAGAAAGGTGGCTTACATTCTTAAGGAAAGGAAACCGGCTGAAGTGGTGCTCATGATCTTATTAAAATTGATGGAATTTTGAAAGCAAAAAAATACTGTCAGATTTTGATCAACCATATAAAACCATCTGAAAACATCTTTCCACATGGCACCGACTTTTCACTATGACAAGAATCCCAAAGAAACTGCCAATGTGTTAAAACCATAACAGGAAAAATCCACAATGGAAAACTATCGGTCATGGATTGGCCTGTCCAGAGCCTCAACATAACTGAAGCTCTGTGGGTTCATTGTGACAGACAATAGAACAAAAGCCTGTCAACACAGTGAAACACTATCCCAGCTTACAAAGGGCAAGTCTGGTATACCCAGAAGAATTCTCCAGTCTGTCACAGTTTACAACCAGTGACATTAAATTCATTTAGGTTAATTTAGTTAATGTTTCAAAATATATTGTGAAATATTATGAAATTATATTTGATTAATTTTGAAAGTGCAGGGCCAAACAAATGATTTAATATGATTTTGAAAAGTTTGATAGCATGTTTTTTATTCCTCAGTTTTCATAGAATTAGCATTGTTTGTTTTTGCATTGAAAAATAAAAGGAACAAGATTGTCGGCAAATGACAAGAAATTTCAATACTTAAATGTGTTTGAGCAGATTTAGGTTTAAAGGTGTTTACAGATAGTTTGCAAATGTAAAACCTGCTTCAAGGACTTTGAAGAAAACATGTTTAATGTAAGGAAAGAAAATAGTGGAGAGAAAATCACTTGTTTTGTTGACGTCTTCATCGAGGTTGTAATCAGATAGTGACATCATTCTACTTCTTCTTTGCAACCACAAGAGGTCACTTGCCAAAAAACTGTAGTCCTGCTGTTTTCAGAGCTTGAAAAAACTGCTTTCAGGAAAGCTGTGGACGGCCCATTCAGCTCCACTTCACTGTGTTACAGAAAGAAAAGGGAAGACCTTCAATAGAGTTAAAAAGAACATCTGGGAACCTTTGTAAGACACAGTGTGATGAACTGAAATGTGGAACATCTAATACAAGAGCTTTGATGTAATTTAGTGTGAATGAAAAACAATAAGGTAAGCAGCATATGTTTCCCTGAGTAACTTTATCCAGGTGGAAAGCAGGTGCTTGACTGTGTGTGTGTGTGTGTGTGTGTGTGTGTGTGTGTGTGTGTGTGTGTGTGTGGAGGCGGTTACACAGGGAGATTAAACAAATGTCCATGCCATGCCTACCTCTGTTTATTCAAATCTATTCATCTAACAATAATGCTTTTGTGGGCAGGTCTTCCCATAGTTGAAATGATTAGAACTTGCTGTTCAACTCATTTTTGGATGGTTTGCTTTTTATTTCTGAACACATTTTAGTATTTTACATAAATGTCAAAGTCATTTTATCCTTGTAGTAAGATGAAGAAAGTAAATTATAAACAGTGGGTCTGTTTGCTGCACTGACAGTGTTGGATGTCCTTCATGAGTCTTAACAGGAACACAAATTTTGTTAAACGTGTGTTTTCTCTCACCAAATATATGTACTACCCAATAATCTGAAGCATGTTATTATATAGGTGATGAATTAATTTCCCTCAGTGAGCACTGCAAAAGATAATAAAGGTGAAACATTTTATGAGGTGTCTGCAGGCATTTCAGCACCTTGGATAGCAGCACTGTTAGCCTGCTGCTGACAGGCTCCTCCTCTAATAAAGCTTCTCTTTAGTGAAGATCTTCTTATCTCAGCTACAGAGAAAGGCCACAATAAAGGGAGTTATAAAAAAAAAGGTAATTTAAAGAAAACTGAACACATTTAAATTTTTTGTCACATATTCTTCAATTATGGTTAAAACAAAAACAATGTAATGCATAATCAGTCAGGTTATCAGTAATATCGATTACACTGTAAACACAGCACAAATCAATGGCTGAGTGCAGCTACACCTTACATCATGCTCTTCTCCACATGTGAAGCCCGAAAGATCTGGTATGCTGCTGACCCACGGTGATAAAGTGAAGCACCACACCTCCTGACAAAGCCTATTACCAGCCTAAAGCGCAAAAGACCATATTTAGAGGTGTGTGAGTGCGAAAGAGCGGGCCGTTATTAACCAGTATGCCTTTAAATGGCGTGTACTGGTGCTGAGGAGAGGGCGGACCTGGGTGGCGCGCGCGTGTGCGCCTTTCGCCTGCAGCCGCTGCAAGTGGCACCGAGCTAACAGCGGCTTTTGTGCCCATGATGCACCGTGGTCGTCGCACCTGTAAGGAAGGATAAAGCTGTCACTGTACCGTCTCTACATCAGCACCACCGGCGCCGGAAACACTGCTGCTTTAAAAAAACAACAACACAAGTCTGGACTGGAAAAGGAAAAAAGATCTCTGTGGAGTTGGATTTTAGCAGTTGGATACTCTTGGCTGTCTGTTTAACTAAGGTCAGTAACGTCGTCTGTATAGTCTAGTCTGTCCATATCATTTATCCACCTATGACTTGAACTGAGACAGGAGCATGTTCCAGGGAAAATATGGGGCAGAGGCGGATCGAGTTTCCACTCCTGACGGACAGGTACCACGGGACTAGCCACTTTTACGGGAGTTTCCCCTTCACTCACAATTTTTACGCACCGAAACGGCGAATGTGCCGAGTCTCCTTGAAGGAAAAGTCGCGTCTGAGGGGCTGAAAATGAGAATTTCTGCCATGTTGTCTTCTAAATTGGTCTGATGGAACAGACGCACAGTGACTGGCGGGTGTAGAATTACACCCCCCCCCCTCCGCTCTCTCGGTGTTTACAACAGAAATGCTCAATTTTCGTTTCATTATATTTCACACATACACAAATAAACATGCTCGTGTTGAATATGAAAAACGGGGCTTTGAGGGAAACCTGCAGAACTCGTTTTTAAAATGATGAATAATAGATGAGGTGAACGCCAGGTGTCCAGTGTCCGCGCATTGTTCTTGTCTGCAGCTTTTATGCTGGAATGTCAAACACACTGCGACGCCCTTTAGGCCCGACAAACCCAGCCTACAATCTTTACATTTAGCTTCATGTCATTTCGTGTCATTTGAGCAGTTTGATTCATGACCTTCCGGAGATGGACAGCGCGCGGAGGCAGGCTGCACGCTTCCTCGCCATGAAATAACCATCACATTCCTCAATCATCCCCCATTTTTCTGATTTTTTTTTTAAAGCTAAGCGTAACTCAACGGAATTCTTTAAAAGCCTTCACATTACTCTATCAAGATCAATAATAGCCGGTTCAGTTTTAGTATTTGCTTGGAAAACGAACGTGCTCCGCTGAAATGGAGCATAGCGATTATAGGTGAGGAAAATTTCATTTCCGTAAAAGGAGTTTTTGGATTTTGGTTTTTCCCCTGTGGATCAAATGGCGTCCGCAGTAACAGCAGGGAGGTTTGCTGACTGCTCTGCTCCTCTCAGTAAACTGCCTTTCATGGCGCACAATAAGCTTACAACTTTTTTTCATCTGCATCACTCCACATTTGCTGAAGGGGCCTGTTTTAACTGGGCCCGATTATAAGATCAGCTCGAATTCATTTAACAACAACAACAAAATAAATAAATAAATAAATAAAATGTCATTTTAATTGGACAGTCTTTTTTCCCCTTTTACACCATTTTTTTTACACTGCGGCAAATGCAGGATGTCTCATTTACATCAAATCTGACTGTTTTCCACTGGAGAAAAACAAAAGGCCCCGTGCTTGTATAAAAATCCACCGTCTGCCGCAAAATAACAATCAAGGCCTCGATCTGACGCCGTCTAACATCAGCTCTACTTCGAACCCATGAACAAGAGTGAAAATGAGTTCAGGCGGATGGCAATTAGATATTTTTTTCTTCGCCGCTGCAGTGCATATTTCGATGTGTCGGATTTGTAGAGTTAATAGGATTAGATTATTTTTTTTGTGCTTTTATGCACGGGGAATTCCTAATCTGGATTTTTTAACGCTTCTGTGGATGGGCGTAACCCAAACCTAGAGAATGCGTCTGTTTCCCCTGCAAAGGGCCCAATGATGTCTCATCACCTACACTTTAAATGGCTAATATTCTCCGAGGCTGACAGTTCTAGAAAGAAAAAAAAAATCTTTCGTTTGATTATTTTTTAAATATTTCTCGGCAGGTTGTGTTAAATCTGATTGTAAATGTGTGTTCATTATTAACACGAGATCCAGTGTTGGGTTGATATATACTGAAAAACGCCTCAGAATACGACGCGTGCTTGATGCAGAAATATAAAACACCCCTTTAATTTTCCTTCATCCTAATTTAAGGTTAGGGTGGTGGTGGTAGTGTGGAGGGTGGGGGTGATTCGGGTAATTTGGCTGTCCTTTTCCCCCCGTGGTTGGCAGCCGATTAACTACGCTGACAAATCAAGTGTAAAAAGCCAAGGGCTCTCAAGGTACCACTAATCCCACTGGGCGGGGAGAGTCAAATAATACGCAGCATTCTGGAGAATGCTCTTTTCTTTAGTTTGGTCGTTTTCTGCATTTTTTCGTTGTGAGTGTGTCATAGTTGGGCCATAAAAAATCTAAATTTTGTGAACAACTGATCATTTAAAATTGTATGTGTCAGCCTGAAAATACAAGTTATTTCTAATGAAGGTTTTAGGCTTAATGATGGGCAATTCAATAACCGAGTTTTTGGATAAGGTGGGAAATATAAGGTGATTAAAATACCTTCAATCAAATGAAAAAAGTCCTCAGCTATTAGGCTGTCTGGTGTTACGTAAACGGGTGGTGGCGGTGTGTGTGTGTGTGTGTGGCTGAGAGGTGTATATCCGTGCTTTGGCTGTTGCGTACACGTGCAGTCGTTTATTCTTTTTATTCGAACGTGCACACTCGTGATTAGACTTATGGAGTGTATGCCGTATGCGTGCGTTCGCGTGTTGCGTGTACTGCCGTTGGTAAAGTATAGGCGTCTGTGGTGTCGTTGAGCACACGTGCACGAGGCTGTGGGAGTTTGTGGGGTGCTGGGTGCTCTCTGACTGGGTGATGTAATGCCGTGAAGGGTGCTGCAGCAGAAATCACGGAGCCCAGGGAAGGCGTGTCCAGCCTGCTGAGAAGCTGGATAACAACACGGTGCCCACGCGCAACCGCTGCCAAATACACCCCCCTCCCGCTCTCTCCCTTCCTTTGCTCCACAAACACACACACACCGTCCCTCAGCTTAGCTTTCTTTTTATGTTGCTGTTATTTAATTTAATGAACTTGTAGTTTATTTTAGTAGTTTAAAAACGAACAATCTGCAGTAATAAAATATGGAAGCTTTTAACAGGTCAGCAAAGAAAATGAGACTAAATGTTGACTCATTTCATGCTGAAGGTTTTAGGGTTAGAATTTAATAATGAATATATTTGGTTTCCACGACGTTCCTCTGTTGATACATTGAATTGTACAATAATTGTATGAATAAAAATATAAAACAAAAAACAAATAAACAAACAAACAAAAAAAACCCAAAACCCAACAATGTTTTCAGTCAAACTAATTACAATTTCCACCTTAAAAAGATGAAATGATAGACTTATTTTAGTCGACTTCTAATAGAGATTCTGCACATTTTGCCAGTACCTTGGTACATATGATGGATTGTTAGGTTGTCGTCATATGAGATTTTCATGGCATGATTGTCATGTCTGTTAGAATTATCAAAAAACATTATTACTGTCTAAAAAAACTGAACAATGATCATTTTACCATCTCTTAATCTCATCTGTAATTTCATGTTTCATTTCATGCCAAAGGAATAAACACATGAGTACAGAGAAGCAAAGAGACGTTCTATTGAGGAACAAATACACGCTATCTCAGCAGCTTGTCCAGAGGTTTCAGAACATCACAGCACATCGTCACATCCAGTCTGTGTAGAAGAACTGAGCCCAAATGCATCTGCCTAAAATGGTGGATCAGTGCTGCTCTGTGTACCAGGAAAGGTCTGCTACAGACTTGAAGTATGTGTTTGCAGTGTGAGGAAGAATAGTGTTAGGGTGTTTTGTGAAATGCATGAGTGGGAATGGATGAGGTGGAACATCCCTCCCTCCTCCATCTCTGTTTCCACTCATCTTTCCTTCTGCTGTCTCTCCTCCTCCTCCTCTCCACTGTCAGCATGCATGTGCTGCTCAAATGATTTTGTACCACTGCAGCAATAAAGCCAGGCAAAGAAAATGGCACTTCTTTGAATCCGCTGTGAGATGCAAAATGGCCAGTGTCTCTGTACGTATCTGGAGGCTTTACTCTCAGTGAGATAAGCACGTCCCAAAAATCTGTAGCCTGAGATATTATCGTTAAGCTATGGAGGACATTTTGTCTCTGCATCTGGACAGCATTACCGCATGCGTGTGTGTTCTTGTGCAGCGGGTTACGCTAGTGATCACGGCACCTGCTGTAAAATTACTGGCAAGTAGCATCAATTTAAACACAAGAGGCCAGCCGATTGGTCGCTTTCATCTGCATTTGCACACACACACACACACACACACACACACACACACACACACGCTTCACTCCAGTCCGTGTGGCTCTTAATAGGATTCAGTGTGCTGCTGCCTTTTGTCAGTGAGTGTATGTGGACTCGTCCCTGTGGGGTTCGTCAAAGGAGCCTTTTACCGAGAACAATGATCCATGCCGTTTAGCCTTTTAACCCCCAAACACTTCTCACACAGCAACAAAAGACACACACGTGTGCACACGCGTCGTGCAGAGTGTACACATCCTGAAACCAAAACTGCAGACTTGCACCCTCAATTTCTTACTGCCTAATACTGCGATGCCCATGTGGGGCTGATAATGCAAATCACGACTACAACCACAGAACATTTAAAAATCAAGATTTTACTAATTTGAACATTCATAGAAGATTTCAAAGGATTTGAACTATTCCTGCAGCCTGTGCTGCTAGCTGGAAGTTCCTGTTTTCAGTAAATCAGCTAAACATTATGTTCTCACCATCCTGCAGGTCTTTTAAAAAAATGTAATTCATTTTTTGGGATGTGTATTAAAGTGATGCATAATGTTTTGTAGATGATGGCCGCTACTCGAGTAATATAAAATGCACATTCTTAACATCCTTAATATCCGAGTAAATGAAATGATAAAGTTTGCTTCTAAATGCAACATTTAATAATCATCTTTGGCATTAATGAAGAAGAGAACTGTTTCCAAGAGTGGGGCAGCTGATAATTGAGGGGTTCAGCATAGCACAGTGAGATAGTGCAGGTGTACTAATTGAAAGGTTGGTATTTTAAATCCTGGCTGCCCTAGTCGGCATGCTGAAGTACCCTTGGGCAATTTACTGAACCCTGAACTGATCCCGACGGATTCGTTGGAGTATGAATGCACGCTGTGTGCATTCACTTAGATGTGGAACGTGCTTGTGTGAATGAAACATGTTCTATAAAGTGGTCTGAGTGAAAGGTGCTCTAAAAGAACCAGCCCACTGTAGACATTGTGTGTGCTGATAGAGTCATACGACACAATCATCACACAACACGTAAAAGTCTTACGAGGATCGTTTAGGAGGTTCAGGGGTCAATGATATGATGATGCAAACCTGACATCCATGGCTGTCTCTGCCGTCGGCCCTGGTTTCGTTTTGAATTCTGTTATTTTTGCTAAACAGACGCTGCAGAGACTCTCTCCGTCAAAAATGGCTTAATTTATGTCAGTAATGTCAGTTTGGCCTTTTTTGGCTGCTTTACTTTACTGGGTTACATCAAGTTGTATTACCATGGTAACCCAAGCAAACAACCAAGTAATGATCAACAACATAAAACAAAATGTTATGTGTGTCCGTGTAAAACAATATATTAAAATATTTCTTGATTTCATTTCTCAGTTTATACTTGAAAACTGTCCAGCGACAGACACGACTGCACTGCATGTTTATACTGGTGTGTTCACAGAGGAGAACATTCCTGTGCAAATGGTTTGCATAACTCGTACCACTGGGCACATACTAAGGCTGTATGAGTAGTTGACACAGTTTAGCCCAGAAAACAATTTGCAGTAACACCTGCACATGACATCTCGCCAGAGCTCCCACCCTGAGACACAGCAAAGGATTCGGGTGGTGTTTCAATAAACTCACTGAGAGTGTAAATATTCAAAGGGCTGATCTACAGTTTCATTTTTAAAAAGATGATTTATTATTATTGTAGACCGTGTACAGAAGAAGCTTTGTGAAATACTCTGGTCGGCCGATCTTCATACATTTAATAATAATTATCACATACAACAACAAAATACATCAGTACTGTGTGTACAAATAAAAAACCCACATCATTGCTGTAAGTGTCACTATTACATTTATGTTAGAAGACTGTTTTAGATCAAAGTCATGAAGGTAACATTTTTGTATAATTTTTGTCAGTTTGTGACACCAAATTAAAAGTCTTTGAACGTAAAGTTGTCATATGAAAATGTATCAAAGTCCTTCATCATGATCAACTATGAAGTTTACCTGATCCTAATGGGTTTACACACACACACACACACACACACACACACACACACACACACACACACACACACACACATTGAGAGAGAAAATGCAGCAGTAATAATTCTACGTAGTAATATTGCAAACAAATATATATTAGAAAAATTGTATGCACGACAGAATATGTATCGGAAACATTGCCAGTTCCAACACTAATATTAATTTCTAATATTAATGACTTTTAGGTGCAGGCCTGTAACAATGCCTGCTAATAATACCCTGATTATTATATAACAGGGAGCAGTGTGCATGAACAGAACAGAAAAAGTAGAACTTCATGTTGATTATTCAAAGATATTGTTTTCAGTTATCACTCAGGAGTGGAGGACGTACTTGTTGCAGTGGAGATATGGATTATTATTATGTTTACATGCCTCCTCCACGCTCAGGTTGGCCTGTGTGTTCTTTGATTTTATAATTTCGCTGTAATTTATCCGCCCTTACCCGTGTTCACAATTTCATGGCTCCATGTCGGAATATGTTGGGAAACTTTGAATTCTAGAAAGATTTATTTTACTGTGATGGTGAGAAAAACTGGTTGCTGTAGATCACAGTGGGACATGAACTGCTGGTGAATTAAATGTACAGCTGTATACATTTCCTCGTCTGATTCATTATGTGCACAAAAACTACTCAGATTACTTTAGTAAGGCACCAATTTTTATTTTTTTTTATTTTTTACACATTTTAGTATTTAGTAAATTTTAGGGAAATTTCACTGATCCAAAAAGTTAAAGGAACACTGTTTATTCAGAGTGTAGCATCAAGTCAACTAAACTTCTGTGATCTTGATCCGATCAGTTACAGCGCATCCAGAAAGTATTCCAAAATGGATTCAATTCATTTTCACCTTAAATTCTACACACAATGACCCATAATGACAAAGTGAAAAATGTTTGAATGAAATTCTTGCAAATGTATTAAAAATTAAAAGGAATAAAAATGCATGTACATAAATATTCAGTCTCTGTCCTGACACTCAGAATTGGAAGTGGAGGATGAAAGTAAGAAGCAGGGTCTTGAAATCGCCAAAGGACTCCCAGACCACGAGAAACAATATTCTCTATCCTACTATTGCTATTTCCCTACTAGGGTGAAACCTCCTCAAAAAACCCAGGTGAGTAGTAGAATTTTAGGCCCAGCAGGAACTGTGAGACTAGTCAGGGTCAAGAGAAAGATGAATGCAGGAATTTACAGAGACATCCTTAATATTAACCACCTCTGTTAATGTCCTTAAGATGCAAGACCAGACTTGAACCTGATTGAACATCTCTGGAGAGATATGAAAATGGCTGTGCACCGATGCTCACCATGCAACCTGGTGGAGCAATTGAGCTTCTACAAAGATGAGTGGGAGAAACTTCCCAAAGACAGGCGTGCCAAGCTTCTAGCATCACACTCATGAAGGCTGGAATTGCTGTCAGAGGTGGTTCAACATAATATTTAGCAAAAGCTGTGAATACTTATGTACGTGTTACATTTTTGTTCTTTATTTTTTAATACATTTGCAGGAATTTAAGCTGTTTTTTCATCTTCTCATTAAGGGCTATAATGCAAAGAATTATGAGGTGAAAACAAATTGAATCCACTTTGGAATAAGGCTGTGACGGGACAAAATGTGAATACTTTCCAGATGCACTGCAGGTAACAGGTGTTGCTAATCAGTTTGAGGTGCCTTGGTGTTAATGACACAACAGAGGAGCAACAAAGAGACAGCCACAAAACAAGAATGGTTTTACAGGCGGGGGCCTCTTACAAACAGGATTAAGATCGGTAGAGCCCTACAAAATGACCTCTGTCAGGCCACAGGTGTGAAGGTCTCGGACCAAACAATCAGAAACAGACTTCATGAGGTTGACCCACCGTCCTCTAGAGGGGCTTGTGATCACTGCCCCACATTGTGGAATACGACTGGGATGTGCCATATATATCAGAATCAGCAGGTCTACCACAGGTTCACCTTAAGCACATGTGACAGACACGGAGAAAGAAGGTTGTGCTGCCTGTAACTTTTTTTAGCATGACCAGTTTGGTGGTCATATGATGGTCTGAGCGATATAACCATAGAGGGACGCTCAGACCTCTTCAGGTTACGCAGAGGCACCTGATAGGTATCGGGATGATAGACAGATCGTCAGACCTGACACATTGTCGGGGTTCTTCTTTATGCGGTGGCTGGTCTCATGTGGACTTCCTAGAGGATCAAGGACTCCATTGCCTGAACCCGACCCACGCCTGACCTAAATCCAAAAGAACATCTCTGGTTCATTATGTTTCGGTCCATCTGGCCCTGCCAGGTTGCATCTCAGACTGTCCAGGAGCTCAGTAAAGCCCTGGTCCAGATCTGGGAGGAGTCCCCCAGGACACCATCCTGCTCAATGTTGTCAGGCATGCATAAAAGCACATGAGGACCATACAAATTACTGGGTACTATTTTGAGTTGCTGCAATGAAATTTCAGACTAGCCTACTGTATTTCTTTTCCACTTTTCATTTCCATCCCTGCCCTGATGTGGCATCTTTTAGTTGCTACCCAGTCCATATCAGTACAGATAGCCAGTTTTTTCCCCAAGTGTTCCTTTATTATTTTTTCTTTTTAGCAGTGTGGTATAGAAAATATAATTCCACCAATTTTGAACACTTCCTCTGCAGCACTGGGTGAAATGAAGCCCCGAACCATAACAGAGCCTCCACCGGGGCTTACACATTGCTGTACACACTCACTTTTGTGCTGCTTTTCTGACAGTTTCACCTACAAATTTCAATACTTGTGTTCATCATACTGTAAGTCCAGTTGCCACAGATGTTTGTAGACGAGTGCTTGTGTAATTTGGCATAGATCACTTTTTTTCTTCCTTAAGATCGGCTCCATGACAGCTACTGTGAGACCTTTCTAACGGCGCTCCGGTGAACACAAGCCGGATGAACTGAGGGTCCAGGAGCAAGTCTTAGCCTCTGTGTCTTTAAATGTTTCGCTGTTTCTTAAAGACATGGTTTTCAGATATTATCTGCTTTGTGTAGTTTTTTAGGCCCTCACTTCTTTTTTTGTCCTCCAGGTGTCCAGTTTCCTTCAATTCTTAAAGGTCAGATGTGTTCTGAGATATGTCAAGTTATTGGTGCAAAAAGACCATTTGATGCTTATCTTTGTGTTGTGTTTGTTATTTGTTTTTTATAGATTAGACTAAAGACGATGTAGTTTAAAATGAGTTCTTTTCTATGCTGTCCTCTCTTGAGTTTGGTGCTTTTTGATGCTTGAGTGCTTCATAGGTTAGTGTTGGGAAGCTTAACTAAAAACAAAAGCAAACATCTCTGAAAATGGTCAGCGACAAGGACCGGATTGAAAATGAGTGAAAAGCAGCTATGATGGTCCAAAGACAAACTTCAGAAAACGATTGAACCTCAGGCTCACTGTAAGCTCGTTGTTCTTTGTCCTTGGACGTGAATAAATCAAGAAATAAGTAAAGCAACGAGAGGTGTCTCAAGATTTTTGGATAGTACTGTGGAAGGACTTGACAGTTCATACAGAAAGCATAAATATAATTTTTAGGAATATAAAAGACTGAGTGTACAATTTGTCTGTATTAAAAAATATATAAACTGAGATTTTATTAAATAAAATAGTATTTAGTTAGTGGATCAGTGCCTGCTTGTGTTTTTTCTGTGCTTCTTTTTATTCAGCTGAAAGCTGAAGCTGAAAGCTGTCTCTCCAGGCTGGTCATCAGATAAAGGCAGTGCGCCTGGCTGACTGATAGTCATGCACTGCCATGAGAATAATGAGACTAATTTCCCTAGCAGATGACCGATAACTCCCAACAACCTTTGTGGAGGAGGGAAAAATGCAGTGATTTCACGGGCACTGTTATTCAGGATTGTTTTCTGCAGCGTGCAGGTTAGAAAGAAAAGGTTGAATGTATTTTAGTGGACCATTCACAGCTGAGTGTGTAACCTGGTTTTTCCCTCTGATTATCTCTGCACATCTCTGAATATGAAATAAAGATGATGAAATTCTAATAAACAAAACTGCATTTTTACAACAAGTGTTTTCCTAGCTGCTATGTGCACAGATGCATTTTAGTGCTCCACTTTGTGTGAGTACAGTTGGTATGAGAGTCTGCCACTGAAACTGCATCCATGTGAACAGTCTGGAACACAGAGCTGCAGTGGTCTAGGATGTGTGCTGCATAGTGGACTCATTGTAACCATGTGCCTTCTGTTTTGTGACAGGGATGTAACTGCAAAAGGCCAGCGGCTCCCCTGCCAGCTCCACATCCCAGCAGACAAAATGAAGGAGGAAATTCCACTCACATGACCTCGCACCACAAGTCTCTATCTTCGTCCGGTCTGAAGAGCAGGGCGACGTCTTAAAGCCCGGTCTCCTCCTTCTGTCAGCTTGCTCGGTAACATTTAAAAGGACAATAATCACTGCCCTGCAACACCTGGACAATTTATTGCGATTTACCTTACGACTGTTAACTACAACGACTGTTCTCCTGCTATTGCCCTTTCCCTCTTTTAAAGACATATTTTTTTATAATAAATGTTTATCCAAATATATCTATATTGAAGATTGAACTGTGGAACCCTGAAACTGAGTCCAGTCCCTGAGATTTGAATCTAACCGAATTCTCGTCAGACATTTTTTTGGATTAAGAGATTATTTACAGCTATGGATCTTGTAGGTTTTTCTATCAGGCTGCATGTGTTCCTCAGCACATGCCTGGGACTGGAATTTTTAGGTACACCAGGTCAGTGGGCACGCTACCTCCGCTGGGATGCCAGCACCCGCGGTGACCTCAGCTTCCAGTTTAAGACAGAGGCCTCAGACGCACTGTTGCTGTACTTTGACGATGGAGGTTACTGTGACTTTCTACAGCTCTCAGTGGCGGAGGGACTACTGCAGCTGCGCTTCAGCATCGACTGTGCTGAGACCACTGTTGTGTCAGACAGACGGGTAGATGACAGCAGCTGGCACTTTGCCACCCTGAGCAGGTACAACCTGCGCACAGTGCTGGTGCTGGACGGCCAAGCCAAAGCAGGCGAAGTAAAGCCTCAGCGTCAGTTCATGAAAATAGTCAGCGACCTGTTCCTAGGTGGAGTGCCTCAGGATATCCGCAGCGGTGCACTTACACTGCCTACAGTGCGAAACATGCAGCCCTTCAGTGGCACAATCGCAGACCTCAAATATGGCATCTCACAGCCCCTGTTCCTAGGAAGCCTTAACGTGCCGCTGGAGTCGGAAGGATGGTGCACCGTGAACCCGTGTGAGAATGGTGGGATGTGCACAGTGGTGGACGGAGAACCGGTTTGTGACTGCTCCAAAACAGAATACAAGGGCCGCTTCTGCAGCGAAGGTAAAACACCTAGAAATCCTGCTGATCCTGAAAGATTTAGACAGGACTAAAACTGCTAAAACTTCAAGTTTAAACTTGGCGTGTTAGCCTCTCAGTATCCTGGTGGTTGGTAGCGACGTCTTCCAGGTTATAGTTATGTTCCCCTTTTCTACTGTAATGAGACTTTATTTGAAAGATCTTCTGACATCTTCTGTTTCTGAAACAGCGTTTGTGTTAGCATGTGGCTAATAAGCAGTATAACCCCGCCTATATTCTTACTCCTACGTGGTTTCGCTCTAAGAGGCAAAGCTGAACTAGCTCAAATAAGAATGGCCTTTAGCTGGGACAGTATATAGCCGACTTTAGTGTAAATAACTTTATAATAAGAATGTTAAAACGTTGTCCTTTTGCACATAACTTGGCTTTTTTCCCTCCGCTGTCACAGCAGGAATCTGGGCGAGCGTGTGGATGTGTTTTTGTATGATTACACCATAAAATCAGAATCGAATCCAGCCACAGTTAGTGAAGTCCAGGTTAATGACATCGGCCCTGCAGGCAGTGATAAGGATGCCTTTCCAGAGAACGGGGCCCCCCGAGTCCCTTTTCTTTACCCAATCACACGATGGCAGGTGCTTTATATCGCATCCTTTTGTGCTGACAATTTTGCTAGAGCTGTGTTTCAATTGCTTTACAGATGTGTGTAGCCAGGGTGAAATTGATTTCTATTTAAAGAAACCTCCTTTACTTATTTCCTCCCTACAGGCCAAATAAAAGGCACGTTGATTGACTTTACATAGAAACTTCTTGTCATTTGATAAATCCTGAGCTCCGAAAATTCACTTCTTTCTCTGTGAACAGTACCACTGGTACATGAAATAGATCCCAGCACCTCTCCTTCTTTTATGTGCGCTGAAAACTCTTTCCATGAATTTAATTATTCACAATCAATACACATTTGTCCAAACCACCATCCTTCAGCTGCTAAGTAGACACAATAATCTGACTCCTTATAAGATAATCAATACCACTTAGATGAAAAAGTCCCTAGACTCTTTTTTTGTTTAATTAATTTAGATCAGATGTCATTTAAATACATTTATTCTTCTCTTTTCCTCCGTTTTTCGTAGACTTTGGCGTGCTTCTCTTAACCTTTCACAAATATAGAATTTCCATCCCATTTGGGCTGATGCCACATCCCCAGCACACAGACAAAGGCCAGGGAATCTGGAGTTTAAAGATTAGACTCTTTTAATCTCTCTTCGAGGTAGGAGGAGGTATGAGGGCTTTCCTTTTTCTCTCTGTCTTGGTGGTAGCTCAGCTGCTTTGCCTTTGTACAGCTGATTGAAGGAAGGCATTTAACTCACATGGAGGGAAGAAGTGTTTGTGCATTGATTCGTGTCTTTTGGTTGCTTTTGAGAACTGGAGAAGACTGCCTAACGTTTAATATCATGTGCAGAGTGGAGGACTGTCTGCTTGAGAGGGGAAGCCACACTTTCTGTATACTGACCTGTCTGCTCCCAGAGCCAGTCCAATATATAAGAACATTTTGTTATCCTGCTATCAGACCTGTTATTTGCCGTCATCCTTTACTATTTAGAAGATTTATAACATTTCTAAACGGGACATTTGGACAGGGATCTTTCAGAATTTAGTTTAGTTTCCATTTAGTTTCTTGTTTTTTGTCTTAAAGCCTGATTCTTTGGGATGCGTTTGCTGACGTTTCCTACAATATGATTTTTACATGAATAGAATGAAACCTAATAAGACATGTCTGTAGTCTCAGCTCAGGGAAGCATTTGTCCAAGTTTGTTCTGTCTTTAGACTGATGGATTAAAAAAATGATGAGAAATTAAGATAATGAATATGATAAAGGTGACATCAGAAGATTATATTGCTGTAAGAGAGAGAGCCCACTTTTGAATCTGTTACCATCTAACCATCTGTCAAAACTGGCACAGTTTTAGGAGACAGAAGCAGATCAACACAGGTACAAGTTTCTCTAGTTTTTTTTTTACTCAGAATATTTTTTATTGAACAATTGTGGATACGGTTAACAAAACGAGAGAAAAAAGACGAAGGGAATCATAAAAACAGGCTACACTGAATACAAAACAGAACTTCTCACGTTGGAACATAAAAAACATAAAACTAACAAAATGTTTCTCTAGTTTTCAAAACACATGAAGGTGGTGTAATAGGTGGTGTAATAGGTGGTGTAATATGTGGTGTTATATGTGTTGTAATATGTGGTGTAATAGGTGGTGTAATATGTGGTGTAATATGTGGTGTAATAGGTGGTGTAATAGGTGAAGTAGTAGGTGAAGTAATAGGTGGTGTAATATGTGGTGTAATAGGTGGTGTAATAGGTGGTGTAATAGGTGAAGTAGTAGGTGGTGTAATATGTGGTGTTATAGGTGGTGTAATAGGTGGTGTAATAGGTGAAGTAATGGGTGGTGTAATATGTGGTATAATATGTGGTGTTATAGGTGGTGTAATAGGTGGTATAATAGGTGAAGTAATAGGTGGTGTAATAGGTGAAGTAATATGTGGTGTTATATGTGGTGTAATAGGTGGTGTAATATGTGGTGTAATAGGTGGTGTAATATGTGGTGTAATATGTGGTGTTATATGTGGTGTAATAGGTGGTGTAATATGTGGTGTAATAGGTGGTGTAATAGGTGGTGTAATATGTGGTGTTATAGGTGGTGTAATAGGTGGTGTAATAGGTGAAGTAATGGGTGGTGTAATATTTGGTATAATATGTGGTGTTATAGGTGGTGTAATAGGTGGTATAATAGGTGAAGTAATAGGTGGTGTAATAGGTGAAGTAATATGTGGTGTAATATGTGGTGTTATATGTGGTGTAATAGGTGGTGTAATATGTGGTGTAATAGGTGAAGTAGTAGGTGAAGTAATAGGTGGTGTAATAGGTGGTGTAATAGGTGAAGTAGTAGGTGGTGTAATATGTGGTGTTATAGGTGGTGTAATAGGTGGTGTAATAGGTGAAGTAATGGGTGGTGTAATATGTGGTATAATATGTGGTGTTATAGGTGGTGTAATAGGTGGTATAATAGGTGAAGTAATAGGTGGTGTAATAGGTGAAGTAATATGTGGTGTAATATGTGGTGTTATATGTGGTGTTATAGGTGGTGTAATAGGTGGTGTAATATGTGGTGTTATATGTGGTGTAATAGGTGGTGTAATATGTGGTGTAATAGGTGGTGTAATAGGTGGTGTAATAGGTGAAGTAATATGTGGTGTTATAGGTGGTGTAATAGGTGAAGTAGTAGGTGGTGCAATAGGTGAAGTAATAGGTGAAGTAATAGGTGGTGTAATAGGTGGTGTAATATGTGGTGTTATAGGTGAAGTAATAGGTGGTGTAATATGTGGTGTAATTTGTAGTGTTATAGGTGGTGTAATAGGTGAAGTAGTAGGTGGTGTAGTAGGTGAAGTAATAGGTGGTGTAATAGATGGTGTAATATGTGGTGTTATAGGTGGTGTAATAGGTGAAGTAGTAGGTGGTGTAATAGGTGGTGTAATATGTGGTGTAATATGTGGTGTAATGGGTGGTGTTATAGGTGAAGTAATAGGTGGTGTAATATGTGGTGTAATAGGTGGTGTAATAGGTGAAGTAGTAGGTGAAGTAATAGGTGGTGTAATATGTGGTGTAATAGGTGGTGTAATAGGTGGTGTAATAGGTGAAGTAGTAGGTGGTGCAATAGGTGAAGTAATAGGTGAAGTAATAGGTGGTGTAATAGGTGGTGTAATATGTGGTGTTATAGGTGAAGTAATAGGTGGTGTAATATGTGGTGTAATTTGTAGTGTTATAGGTGGTGTAATAGGTGAAGTAGTAGGTGGTGTAGTAGGTGAAGTAATAGGTGGTGTAATAGATGGTGTAATATGTGGTGTTATAGGTGGTGTAATAGGTGAAGTAGTAGGTGGTGTAATAGGTGGTGTAATATGTGGTGTAATATGTGGTGTAATGGGTGGTGTAATAGGTGAAGTAATAGGTGGTGTAATATGTGGTGTTATAGGTGGTGTAATAGGTGGTGTAATAGGTGAAGTAGTAGGTGGTGTAATATGTGGTGTTATAGGTGGTGTAATAGGTGGTATAATAGGTGAAGTAATAGGTGGTGTAATAGGTGAAGTAATATGTGGTGTAATATGTGGTGTTATATGTGGTGTTATAGGTGGTGTAATAGGTGGTGTAATATGTGGTGTTATATGTGGTGTAATAGGTGGTGTAATAGGTGGTGTAATAGGTGAAGTAATATGTGGTGTTATAGGTGGTGTAATAGGTGAAGTAGTAGGTGAAGTAATACGTGGTGTAATAGGTGGTGTAATATGTGGTGTAATATGTGGTGTTATAGGTGAAGTAATAGGTGGTGTAATATGTGGTGTAATTTGTGGTGTTATAGGTGGTGTAATAGGTGGTGTAATAGGTGAAGTAGTAGGTGGTGTAGTAGGTGAAGTAATAGGTGGTGTAATATGTGGTGTAATATGTGGTGTTATAGGTGAAGTAATAGGTGGTGTAATATGTGGTGTAATTTGTGGTGTTATAGGTGGTGTAATAGGTGGTGTAATATGTGGTGTAATATGTGGTGTAATATGTGGTGTAATGGGTGGTGTAATAGGTGGTGTAATAGGTGGTATAATAGGTGAAGTAATAGGTGGTGTAATAGGTGAAGTAATATGTGGTGTTATATGTGGTGTAATAGGTGGTGTAATATGTGGTGTAATAGGTGGTGTAATATGTGGTGTAATATGTGGTGTTATATGTGGTGTAATAGGTGGTGTAATATGTGGTGTAATAGGTGGTGTAATAGGTGGTGTAATATGTGGTGTTATAGGTGGTGTAATAGGTGGTGTAATAGGTGAAGTAATGGGTGGTGTAATATGTGGTATAATATGTGGTGTTATAGGTGGTGTAATAGGTGGTATAATAGGTGAAGTAATAGGTGGTGTAATAGGTGAAGTAATATGTGGTGTAATATGTGGTGTTATATGTGGTGTAATAGGTGGTGTAATATGTGGTGTAATATGTGGTGTAATATGTGGTGTAATAGGTGAAGTAGTAGGTGAAGTAATAGGTGGTGTAATAGGTGGTGTAATAGGTGAAGTAGTAGGTGGTGTAATATGTGGTGTTATAGGTGGTGTAATAGGTGGTGTAATAGGTGAAGTAATGGGTGGTGTAATATGTGGTATAATATGTGGTGTTATAGGTGGTGTAATAGGTGGTATAATAGGTGAAGTAATAGGTGGTGTAATAGGTGAAGTAATATGTGGTGTAATATGTGGTGTTATATGTGGTGTTATAGGTGGTGTAATAGGTGGTGTAATATGTGGTGTTATATGTGGTGTAATAGGTGGTGTAATATGTGGTGTAATAGGTGGTGTAATAGGTGGTGTAATAGGTGAAGTAATATGTGGTGTTATAGGTGGTGTAATAGGTGAAGTAGTAGGTGGTGCAATAGGTGAAGTAATAGGTGAAGTAATAGGTGGTGTAATAGGTGGTGTAATATGTGGTGTTATAGGTGAAGTAATAGGTGGTGTAATATGTGGTGTAATTTGTAGTGTTATAGGTGGTGTAATAGGTGAAGTAGTAGGTGGTGTAGTAGGTGAAGTAATAGGTGGTGTAATAGATGGTGTAATATGTGGTGTTATAGGTGGTGTAATAGGTGAAGTAGTAGGTGGTGTAATAGGTGGTGTAATATGTGGTGTAATATGTGGTGTAATGGGTGGTGTTATAGGTGAAGTAATAGGTGGTGTAATATGTGGTGTAATAGGTGGTGTAATAGGTGAAGTAGTAGGTGAAGTAATAGGTGGTGTAATATGTGGTGTAATAGGTGGTGTAATAGGTGGTGTAATAGGTGAAGTAGTAGGTGGTGCAATAGGTGAAGTAATAGGTGAAGTAATAGGTGGTGTAATAGGTGGTGTAATATGTGGTGTTATAGGTGAAGTAATAGGTGGTGTAATATGTGGTGTAATTTGTAGTGTTATAGGTGGTGTAATAGGTGAAGTAGTAGGTGGTGTAGTAGGTGAAGTAATAGGTGGTGTAATAGATGGTGTAATATGTGGTGTTATAGGTGGTGTAATAGGTGAAGTAGTAGGTGGTGTAATAGGTGGTGTAATATGTGGTGTAATATGTGGTGTAATGGGTGGTGTAATAGGTGAAGTAATAGGTGGTGTAATATGTGGTGTTATAGGTGGTGTAATAGGTGGTGTAATAGGTGAAGTAGTAGGTGGTGTAATATGTGGTGTTATAGGTGGTGTAATAGGTGGTATAATAGGTGAAGTAATAGGTGGTGTAATAGGTGAAGTAATATGTGGTGTAATATGTGGTGTTATATGTGGTGTTATAGGTGGTGTAATAGGTGGTGTAATATGTGGTGTAATAGGTGTTGTAATAGGTGGTGTAATAGGTGGTGTAATAGGTGACAGTAATATGTGGTGTTATACGGTGGTGTAATAGGTGAAGTAGTAGGTGAAGTAATACGTGGTGTAATAGGTGGTGTAATATGTGGTGTAATATGTGGTGTTATAGGTGAAGTATACTAGGTGGTGTAATATGTGGTGTAATTTGTGGTGCTTATAGGTGGTGTATAGAGTGGTGTAAACTAGGTGAAGTAGTAGGTGGTGTAGTAGGTGAAGTAATCAGGTGGTGTAATATGTGGTGTAATATGTGGTGTTATAGGTGAAGTAATAGGTGGTGTAATAAGTGGTGTAATTTGTGGTGTTATAGGTGGTGTAATAGGTGGTGTAATATGTGGTGTAATATGTGGTGTAATATGTGGTGTAATGGGTGGTGTAATAGGTGGTGTAATAGGTGAAGTAATAGGTGGTGTAATAGGTGAAGTACTATGTGGTGTAATATGTGGTGTTATAGGTGGTGTAATAGGTGAAGTAGTAGGTGGTGTAATAGGTGGTGTAATATGTGGTGTAATATGTGGTGTCATAGGTGGTGTAATAGGTGGTGTAATAGGTGAAGTAATAGGTGGTGTAATAGGTGGTGTAATAGTGGGCAGGCAGGTGGGTTTACTTCTAGATGGGCCCAACATAACTGTTACTCTCTTTGTTAAGCCTTTTATTGTTGTATTATTATACGCAGACCATACTTATGTATATGAACTGGTTCTTATATTGTGCTTTCCTACTCTGAGCACTCAAAGCTGTCCTCTACACTCACTCACATTGGTGGCTTGCATCTCCTTTAAAAATAAACTGAGGACTTTGCTATTTGGGAGAGTAGAGCTGCTACTCCTCCACATATTCTCTGTATGTATTGAATGTAATATTAACATGCTCAGCACTTTTATGGATTTGTATTCTCAGAAGTATGATGAATGGACTATAGAATAAATCCTTGGGACTAGTAGTCACCCATTATCAGTCATGTGGTGTGTGTACTGGTTAAAGAGGACTGTTTATGTATATCTTTGAGTGCTCAGAGTAGAAAAGCGCTTTATAAATACAGGTCCATTTACTGTTTACCTCAGCCTTATGTAATATATTCTGATGCAGTGTTTCCAAAATAACGACACCGATGTCTGAACAGCTAATGTGAAGCCAAAAGCTCAGGCTGCTCTGACACATAATGTGCAATGCAAGCAAACAGAAATAATAATAATTAAAAAATGTAAGTTAAAAAATTATCATTAATTTAAAGATAAACGACACACACACACACACACACACACACACACACACACCTAACAACCTTTTATCTATTGACCCTTGTAGTTTGATAGGCTGCTTTCTCCCGACCTTGATTTGGAGCCTCCATGCTGGGACCCATTCCCATTGTTGATTTATGTCTGGCTCTCCCTCCTTTGCCGATCCGCCTGGCTGCCTTCTGCAGAGCAGTGATAGGTGAGGGATGCAGGGGCCTCTTCCAAACCAGAGAGAATTTAGATTAATTTTTGTTAAGGCATAAATGACATGCTTAATGAGGCTGGCTGGTATGGATTGGTCGATTGGCTGCTTTCTGAATACATTATGGAGAGAAACTGATATCTTACTGAAAGTAAACAAATACAGCTTTTAGCATATATTCTAAATTTATTCTTCTAAAACACGTGTAAATTATTTAGAGATAATGACCAATGTGATTAAAAAATGCAACTAAAAAGAATCTTACGTGTTTCAATATAAATATCAGAAACCAATCTTTGTCAAGTTTCTTGTTTTTTTGGCCTTTTTCAGCTTTTATCAGACAGATCAGTGAAGCAACAACAGGAAAGCGGGGCAGATATGTGGCAAAGGGTCACAGGTCAGACTTGAACTTAGGCCGGCCGCTTTCAGCCATATGGCATGTAGGCACCGGCTCAATGCACTGAGCCAACCCGCTCTCCCCGTTCCTCTTCACTTTCATTTGTGCTTTAGCCTTTCATTCTCACTCTACTCTGTCTTTGTGAATTATGCATCATCCCAAGCAGAAGGAGACTCAAAGCAGGAGAGATGTACTGTAGTAGTTAGCAACCAGTTTACTCACAAACAATAAAGTGAATATCTATGAACAAGTGCCATGTGCAAAACATACAAGCCATCAGGTATGCAAGGAATACCACTTTGCACTTCGGAAGGTAATATAATTGTGACAAACATGTCTGTGGTCACATTTGCTAGTTTTAGCAGCTGACAGAGCAGGTGATCTGCTGTCTCCACTTCTACCAGTGAGGTTTAAGAGCTGGATATGCCTACTTATCAACTTCACTAGCTCTTTCCACTTTTTCCAGCATATTGGGAACAGTAAGCTAATAGGATACATTAGATAGATACATGGTCGTTGTTTAAGACTCCAATAAAAATTCTTAAAATTCAATATTAGTTTTTTGGCATGTCTGTTTAGGTTTGGCAGAAGATAAGCTGATTCTTTGCTGTGACAAAAAACCTACATCTGATCGATGGTACTTTATTTAGAAGCATGTGCACTTGGTCAGAGTTTTAAACTCATTAAAACAAAGATGCACCTTTGTGTGTTAAAAGTATCTGAGGAATGTGCGATGCAGTAAAACAGCGCTAGTTGTTTAACCACTTTAAGTCAACCAGGTTACTGAGAAACCAGTAACTCAGAGGTCATGCCACATTTTAGCCACATACCAAACAAGCATTGTTTGAGAAACTAAAAGAAGCAGGTAACAGTGATTTCATTATACTGAGCTACCAGCTGTACTGAACCTGGACATGAGCAGGTAGCTTCTGCTGCACGTCTCAGCTGTATGTTCATATGAACATGAACCATGGCGGCTGGTGGAAACTTAGTTCTTTAGGTCCCTGAATGGTGAATGTGTGTGTAGATAAGTGGTCAGTGTATTGGTTTACCTTTTGTGTTTCTAATTTGCAGAAAAAAAATCAGTTAGCCAACAATGATGATAGAAAGTAGGTTTTGAATGCCTCATTAATCACTGCGCTCTCACACTTTTTCCTGTACATCATGAATCATCCCTTTAAGTAATCCACTTTCAGCTCTAATCCTCTCCTATCCTCACGTCACCTTTCGGGTACTGAATTAAAAGCAGCACAACCTTACTGGTAGCTGTGTATCCACTGATGAATAAACAGATTTGTCAAAGTCCTCGTGAATCACCTCAAAGTGTTTAGTAAGTAATTTGTAAAAAGCAATTTCTGAGGTGAGCTGGAGAAAACAGAGAGTGTTCAAAGGTTCCTGATTCGGTAATTGTATTGAATTAAATGCTACGAGGCTCCCAGTGGACATCTGTGAGTGTTTGACTGGTTTGTTGACTGGAACCTTCATCAAAAATGTATGTGTTCACATCTTTCTCTGTGTCTCTCCTTTGCTGCAGACACACACACACACATACACACACACACACATACGCACACACATGCGCACACACACACACATGCGCACACACACACACACACACACACACACACACACACACACACACACACACACACATACACACACACACACACACACACACACACACACACACACACACACAGTTGTTGAATTTTACTTGAAATAGTCCTTCGGCACTTGGAAAGTTGGATCACCTGACGCTAACTGTAGCACATTTTCTAACCCCCTATCTTGTACCACTGATAGTGGTCTACAGTCCAGAGCAATTCATTTTGTGAGAGAATTTGTATGTTTGTCCGATGTTGACTTTTGGTCATTTTGGTCCTGAAGCCAGTTATTTCATCAAGTTTGGGCTGCCGACACCTTTTTTGGTACTCTAACTGCTAGCGGTAACAGCTCCCACAGTTTGTGCCACAACCAATGTTGCTACTCCTCTAATGCTAACTTTACAGCTTGCGGCTCCCATTTTCTGACATTGCAATGGCACTCATCAACAGTTAGATGACAGGAAAAAAAAGAGCAAGGCTATAGTTTACTTTCTAGAGTGGACCGTTGGGAGAGGGGTGTACCAACACCAGAGGTAGAGGCGTCAACTTCAACAATAAAATTTGCAAATCCTAGGAAGCGCTGAAACTGCTTCTGAGTTGTGAGGGTGTTCCAGTTCACGACTGCTTTGACTTACTCCAGGTTGGTCTTCATTTGTCCACCCTCAAATACAAAACCAAGTAAGGTGACCCATGGGACTCACATTTCTCTGCTTTAACATATAACGAGTTCTCCAGTAGACTCTGTAGCACCTGCCACACATGGACATGGTGTTTCTTCAGACTTCTGCAAAAGATTAGGATATTGTAGAGATATACAAGCATTAAGAGATAAGGGAAATCACAGCATTAGTGGCTAAAACACTGCAGGGTGCTTGTGAGTCCAAAGGGCATAGAAACTTAAAATACTTACAGTTTGTAAGGTTTGTGAAAACAGTGGCCCTTTGAAGGAATTAGAAAGCTGAACTTTCAGAGGGAGTTGATATATTTTTTTTATTGTAATTTGGTCTGAAATGTGGTAATTGATGCATGGCCTGAGACTGTTGTCTTTCTAAGCGACAAAGAAGAATCCTGCAACCACAGGAGAAGAGGATGGTATGTACTCAAGGTGATAGAAGTTACATAATCTGCTGTAGGCAACAGAGTACAAGAAGGAGATCTATGGAAAAATCCTAGGGTCTAGGTGGTGGGAGAGAGTGTTTTATCTTTACTGAAGACTGTTGGAGAACATGATATGCTTGTGATACCAAGGATAGGTGGGCTGCTCTGGATTCTGACTAGCAGGTGGAACAGCAGACTGGAGACAATGTGATGAACAAAACAGGCTCCAAAATCTAAAAGATTGCATGCTCATGGTGATTGTTGGAAATAACATGGAGGAGTCTGGTGGTTACTGTAGCGATAATGTGACCATCTATTGAAGATGCTGTAATGGGAGTGTGTGGGTGTATGTTCTTCTGTGGGTACCCTCCATGTCTGAGTGGATGTGTGCTGTATGTTGATATACGTCTGTCTTGTATGGGTGTGTCTGTGTTTGAATTGGGAACAGGACCATGCGTTTCTGCAGAATTTCCTGAGGAAGCTGGTCATTGAAACTGAAGTCTGTCCTGTCAGTTTCTGGTCACGTCTCTTAACCAGTTCTCTTCATCTTAGTTTAGCTGTGTACACATTACAATGCTACTTTCAAAAGAACGTTATTTGGATTTCAATATATTACAAGACTTTTACAGTTGAGCTTTAATCATTAAACATGAGGCAAAGGATCAAATGTGACAATCAGAACTTTCAAAAGTAAGTTAAAGAACTATTAATACTACTAATGTAATATAGTAGATAAGAGGAGAAATACACACAAGGTTATTTTGGTCTCCTAACCACATGGAGACAGTCCACCAAATCATCAAGCAACTTCAGTACAGATGCAATCAGACTGCTACTCCACACACCTGGACAAGAAGCAAACTGTTAAGAGAGCTGGTTTTCAAATTTGTGCAAACCCTCTCTTTATTGTGCAGGTTCAACACAGGTCATCAGTTCCAAGACTACGGTGCATCTGGAAAATATCCACAGCACTTCACTTGCTCCACATTTTGTCATGTTACAACTTTATTCCAAAATGGATTTTGGGGTGGCTGTGGCTCAGGTGGTCGAGCAGATCAACTACTGATCGGAAGGTTGGTGGTTCGATCCTTGGCTTCCCCAGTCTGCATGCCGAATATCCTTGGGCAAGATACTAACCCCGAGTTGCCCTCCGATGCGTTCATCGGAGTATGAATGTGTGTGAATGTAGTTTAGTTTGCACTTGAGTTTAGAAGTGCTTGTGTGAATGAGGCATGTTGTATAGAGTGCTTTGAGTACTCCAGGAGAGTAGAAAAGCGCTATATAAGAATCAGTCCATTTACCATTAAATTAAAAAAAAGTTAAACAAACAGTTTGCTTGAAATTCTTGCAAAGTTTTTAAACATAATTATTCACAGCCTTTGCTTAGTACTTTGTTGAAGCACCTTTAGAGATTTACAATTGCAGCCTGAAGTCTTTATGAGTATTATGCTACAAGCCAGGCACCCCTATTGTCTCAAAATATTCTTTGCTGAACCTCTCAGGCTCCATCAGGTATGATGTGGAGCATCTGTGTCATTTTCAGATCTCTCCAGTGTTCAACTGGGTTCAAGTCTGGGCTCCAGCTGGGCCATGCAAAAACACTCAGTGAGGTCCCAAAGCCATTTCTTTCTTATCGTGGCTGTGTGCTTGGGGTTGTGGTCCTGTGGGAAGATAAACCTTTGCCCCGCCAGAGCGCTCAGACCAGGTCATCATCAAGGATGCCTCTGTACGCTGCTGCATTGAACCTTTGACTCTGAATAGTCTCTCAGTTCCCACTCCTGAAAGTCTTCCCCACAGCATGATACTGCCACTCCCATGCTTTACTCCTGAAGGCTGTTAACTGTTACCATTCATATTAAAGAATATGTTTTATTTAAAATGTCCCACAGTATTTTAAGTGTGGTACAAAGTATCCATGAAACGCATCTTGGTTTTCTTTTTCTTTCTTCTTTGTTCAGCAGTTATTGCTTTCTACCCAACTTCATTATCAGTCTATTTTCTCACCTGGTTCTCACTGCAGATGCACATTTGATAACAGCATAACACACTGCTTAGTTATGTGAAATAACCAGTAATAACCAATAATCAGTGAACATACTCAAACAGGGGCTACAGGGGCTGTCAAAGTACGGAGGCATCCGTGATGATGACCTGGTCTGACCACTACCACTACAAGTCCACCGCTGCTTGTTTCTTTTCCTCCTCTCCTTCACTATCGTCCTCTGTCACTCAAAAGGTAAAAGGAACAGGGAAACAGATTTACAGCCCAATAAGGTTTATAGCAATATTCTAATATTGAATAAGGGCTGTTGGACAATAGCTAATGTCCATCTAACTGTACTGTACTGTAAACAATCACCTAAGCCCAATAAAGGGGTTTAAAACCTACCAATGGTTCCTTTGACTTTCTTTGTCTTCTTCTGAGAGTCACGTCATTCCCTCTGTGAATGATTCTGCCAGTTCTCCGAAGGCTGTGCTCTGCTTCACTGAATTACAGAAAGCTTGAAACTCTTTGTGGAGAATTTCAAGTAGTGACAGACATGCATCAAAACTGGATCGTTTTTTTATCTATCGACTCCAGAACGTCCACGATAACGTTGGAAATGAAAACTAACCAGTCAAATGTTGGTAATCACTGGTGTGCCATCATATTCAGTACTGCTGAGACTTTCATTGAAATATGTCGTTAATACAGCTTGTTGTGTACACACACACGCACACGCACACACACACAGACACACGCACACACAACACACACTTCCTCCCCCTGGTTACCACTGGATCAGCTTGTTCGACATTTGAGCACAGTTGACAGTCTTCACTTTAAACTGAATTAATATTTAATGTATATCAGATTGACTTCCATCTGCCTGCGTTCGTGTTAACTCCCTAACATGCCCAATTTGTCCATGCTAAGAGGATTTAATGGATCGCAAGTCAGTCACACCATTGCTTCATTTCTGTGAGTGGCCAAAATGAATACAGGAAGATATTCTTCACTAATCTAAGAGCAGAATTGGTTTTTAACCAAGAACATTGTGTCACAACGGTACTGAACGGACTCACGCGCAGGCTCTAGGTCTTGAAAGCACAAGAGTCTTTATTACAATACACCAGGTGATTATTTACAAAGGTGAGGGGAAAGCCGGGCTCCGGGGGTCCACACACGAACGGGAAAGACGCCGAAAGTCACACACACACTCCGTCCACTCCTCACGCTCCTCTTCACACTCCAATCACTCAGGTAACACAGGGGTTGGTCCAGGGAATCTGTACACAGAGACACGAAGGGATTATAAGGCAAATCGCTGTGAAAACACTCTACAAGTAACTGAGCTGGGGTTACACTGACGAGGGTCGGCAACGGTCCAGCGACGAGAAACACAGAGCTGCCATCTTATAAAGGAGCTGGAACACTCGTGATGAGCCACAGGTGCGTGATTGCGACCAGGTGCGTGGGCCAAGGGCAGGAGCCCACAGGTGAGCTCTGCCCAGGCAGAGGGAGGAGGGAAAGAGGGGAAGGGAGAGAGCAGGAACATAAAAGAATATAAAAACACATGTAGCCATACTGAGCCGACCGGGTAGGCACATTGTATCTTTTGCTGCTAACTAAACCTATGAGCTGCTCCAGAATAAACTCACTAGTCTGTTTTTGCAAAATATCTTTGCATTCGTGACAGCTAGAATTTGTCATAACTCACTTGCATGACTTTTTTCTTTCTCTTTTTTTGTTTTTACCATTTTACCTTTTTAATATATTTTATATATTGTATTTGATAAATAAGAATTGACTCATCTGTCAGTAATAATGGATAAGAGCTAAAGTTTGGGTCAAATATTTAATTAAATGTAACCTAATTGAGTGTATTTAATTAGGTTAACATAAAAACACTGCTTTACTTGTCTATAGTCTTTTACTTTTTCAAAATGCAGATAATAAAAAATAAAAAAGAATTTCAGTTTAACAGGAAGAGACCAAACATAGCTGCAATAGAGACAAAAGGGAATGACTTGCAATAGTAACAAAGAGCAACAGCTACCTAAATTGTACTTTATGTACAGAAGTCCGTTATCTTGCAGCAGTATTAATTCATGACTGCATACAAATCTGGATACTGTGGCTCTTCTGAAAAAGAAAGCAACCAGTCAGAGACATTTGACTCCCTGGTACAACCCACAAATATGAGCCTTCAAGTAAAGAACTCATAAGTTGGAGAGGAAATGACACCTTGCTAATTTAGAAGATCTTCATTTGGCCTGGATAAATAATTGCTCTATAAGAAAAAAAAGGGTCTTTGTAAAGCTAGGACATCTTACCATATGTAAGAAAGAGGAAAATGGGAACCTGCCAGGTTGTCAGCCTTGTGCCCAGGCTGACAGAGAGTTTGAGCTCTGTTGAGCTATTGCTTTAGCTTTGACTAGTGATGACTTCACTCATTTCTTTAAAAGTCGCCTTCCCACAGACGTGCCTGTAATGGTCGCTGATGTTTGCTAGTACTGTTTCCCTCCTATCCTCATTTACTTATTTTCATTCATTTTCTCCTTTAAATCATCAATAAGTCTAATCCCTACAATTAATTAATGTTTCAGTTTTAAATATGATCAGTTTATCTTTATTAAAACAGACCTGTTTTACGATTGCGGCAATTAATTATTTACTTAAAAAAGCTTTTACTGTCATAGCAAATTATTGTATAGACCAATTTCTATCCTTCATTTTATTAACAAAATATTGTAAGAATAGTTCAAAAATAGCTGGACAAGTGTATGCAAAGAAATTGTTTATTTGAGGAGTTTCAGTCAGGATTCAGACTACATTATAGTGCAGAAACAGCACGAGTGAATGTTACCAATTATCTTTACATTGCCTCAGAAAGTGGACTTATTCGATTCAGTTCAATTCAATTCAGTGTTATTTTATATAGTGCCTTGAGGCAACTTATCGTGCTACACCTCAGTGCATCATTTGATATTCTTGACAATAATATTTTATTATATAGATTAGAGCACACAATTGGTATTAAAGGAATTGTGCTGTAATGGTGTGACTCGACTCTATCTGACAGAGTTCCATTTGTTGTTAATGTAAATGAGGAATCTTCTTAGTTATGGGGTTCCGTTACTTACACTACACCAATGCCAAGTAGCTGGTGGACCTAATATCAGACCACAGCAACCTCTCTGAACAGGCAGACATCCAAGACTGGCTTTCCAGTATGAGGAGTTGGACACCACCAAGCCCTGACATGATTCACGCCTACTGGCTGAAGAAGCTGACTGCACTCCATTGTACAAATGAACCAGCTAATAACCAGCCAGTCAATGAGAGATACCCAGAATGGCTAACCGAAGGCTGGGCAGTCCTGACACCCAAGGACCCCCAGAAGGGAGGTCCCCTCCAACTACCGACCAATAACCCGCCTCAGTACCACATGGAAGCTCCTGTCAGGCATCATAGCGGCTAAGATGAACATGGCTCAATAGATGAGAAAGGAATTTGCAAGAATACCAGAGGCAGAAAACACCAGCTACTGGTAGATGGAGCAGTCACCCGAGACTGCAAGACCAGGCTGACCAACCTGTGCACCGCCTGGATTGACTACAAGAAGGCCTATGACTCAATGCCCCACACCTGGATCCTGAAAGGCCTAGACCTATACAACATCAACAGGACTTCATCAGGAACTCAGTGGGGGTGTGGCGTACAACACTAGAGGCCAACTTCAAGCCAATAGCACAAGTCACCATCAAGTGAGGGATCTACCAAGGAGATGCTCTGTCCCCACTGCTGTTCTGCATAGGCCTGAATCCCCTCAGTGAGATCATTGACAAGACTGGCTACGGATACCGACTATGGAACGGAGCAGTTGTCAGCCACCTCCTCTACATGGATGACATCAAGCTGTATCCCAAGAGTGAACGAGACATCGATTCACTGAGTCACACCACCAGGATATACAGCAATGACATCGGAATGCCAGAAGGCGACATTGTAGACACTGAGGGCAGCTACAAGTACCTGGGGATCCCTCAGGCAAATGGGAACCAGAAAAAGCTGCAACCACCAAGTACCTACAGAGATTAAAGCAAGTCTTGAGAAGTCGGCTGAATTGGAAGAACAAGATCCAGGCTATTAACACTTATGCCCTGCCTGTGATCAGGCACCCTGCTGGGATAACAAACTGGTCAAAGGAGGGGATGGAAGCCACTGATAGCCACTGAAAAGGAAACTCCAGACCATGCATGGAGGGTTTCCTCTAGTACCCTGAGACTGTCCGCTAAGCAGAAGGAAGGAGGCCGGGGACTAATGAGTGTCAGTACCACAGTCCAGGATGAGACAACAAACATCCACAAATACATCAGGAAGATGGCCGCAAACAGCCACGTGCTCAGTCAATACCTCAGGCAGCAGAAACCCAAGAAGGAGTAGCAAAAGGAGGAACTATCATGGAAGGACAGGCATGGTATAAACCACTGGCAGATAAAGGAAGTGCTGACATCCAGAAATCCTACCAGTAGCTGGACAAAGCTGGACTGAAAGACAGCACGGAGGCACTAATCATGGCAGCACAGGAACAAGCTCTGAGCACAAGATCCATAGAGGCTGGGGTCTATCACACCAGGCAAGACCCCAGGTGCAGGCTGTGTAAAGATGCCCCTGAGACAATCCAGCACATAACAGCAGGGTGTAAGATGCTAGCAGGCAGGGCATACATGGAACGCCATAACCAAGTGGCCGGTTTAGTATACAGGAACATCTGTGCTGAGTATGGCCTGGAAGTCCCGAGGTCAAAATGGGACTTCCATGGTAAATGGGCTTTTCTAATCTCCCAGAGCACTCTGTACAACATGCCACATTCACTTTCTTCTAATAGCTTTCACTCTAACATTGACACTCATTCATACTCCGATGGATGCACCTGAGAGCCACTTGGGGTTAGTATGTTTCCCAAGGATATAAGGTGAAGGTGACGGTGGTCCCAGTGGTAATCAGAGCACTCGGTGCAGTGACCCCAAACTAGGCGAGTGGATCCAGCAGATCCCGGGAACAACATCGGAGATCTCTGTCCAGAAGAGTGCAGTCCTAGGAACAGCTAAGATACTGAGCAGGACCCTCAAGCTCCCAGGCCTCTGGTGGAGGACCCGAGCTTGAAGGATTGACCGCCCACAGGGCTAGAGGGGATTTTTTTTTTTGTGTGTGTGTTTTTGTGATTTATTAAAAATGTGCAACAACAAATGGAAATACAGTATATGAGGCAAAAACAGTGTGTAAAGATTTTATACAATGAGGGTATAATCATGGTGAAGACCAGCATTTTCAACCACTGAACTCCGTTAGTCAAGTTCTCTTTCTGTCGTTACCATGAATAGTCCTGCAGTTTTCTTGAAGGGCATTCCAAAGCTGATCTTTGTGCTAAGATGGGAAGCAGAGCCTCCATCACTGACAAGATTCTAATGTGTTTTTTATTGCATTGGTGTGTTTGGGATTAGGGCTGGGTATCATCACTGATTTCTAGAATCGATGTGATTCCAATTCACAAGGTCCCAAATCGATTTGATCCACGATTCGATTTGATTCGATTCGAATCGGGGAAATTTTGCCTCAGGCAGTCAGAAATATTATAATCCTGATCACTTATCAGTACATATCTATATTTTTATATCTATAAAAAGAAAGCTGACACTTGTGAGACTTTATCAGAGGTGTGAGCATCACAGCAGATGCCTTTGTGTCAAAGTAACTGAGGATAAAACACAGAAAAACATGAAGGAGATTTTCCTGATCTGGGTTTTTATAGCAGATGACCCAAAAATATTGTGCAGTAGATCAAAAACGAAGTAAAGCAGAGCAAAGTTACAGCTGAGCATTTTGCAATTTTACATAATTTTAAAAACTTTTAATTTGTTCAGTATTGAACGGCAGAAATGAGGCTTTCTTGTCGTAAGTAAGTAAAAAAACCAAAAAAAACCCAGTAAAAAAAACGTCTGACACCGTAGACTGCTGGGTAATAAGTAAGCGAATAATGCAAAAAACCCAGAGATTTTTAGATGGGAAACTATTTATGAGAGAGAGAGAGAGAGCTCTACATGAAGTTTGATTTTATTGTGGTGGAAGCAAAACAGCAAAAGTCAGAGGAAATTCGTGACGATGTTTATGTGAAGAGTAGTTTGGATCTTCAGAACAAACAATGTTCCACCTAAAATTTGTTTCCAGTGGCTTTAAATCACTGATTTTGTTAGGTTTCTCTCCAAGCCTGTGTTCAAGGTAAATAAATATTAGTTGCAATGATAATTTGTACTGCTTTTAACAGCATACAGTATGAGTTCTGTGTAGCAAGCTAAGTTACTGTGATTTTATACAGAGATCTATTTTTTTGTTGCCATCATTGTCTTAGTGGATTATTTTGCTAATGCAAGTAAATTTGTACGTAAAAAATAGATTGAAACTCATATAGAAGCTAAAATGTCAGTTTTCTTGCATCTGTGACAAAAGCTCAAATAGCTCCATATTTCCACATTTGTATCTGTGGATATGCAAACATGCAGTTGTGATCACAAGTTCACATCCAATCATCATCATCTAACCCACGCAGGGTCAAAGGTGCATATACAGGCTCAAATAAATAAAGTGTGTAAAATCTCACTGCAGTCAGCTGAATTCTGCATTATTATTGCTACTGTTTTATAACATGACAAGGCCAAGGCCTGTTAAACGTTTTGTTAGTGATCATGATTGACTTCTTTCTGTCAGCATAATTTGTTTGGAAGCACTCTTCTGATTGGCCTGAAGATCCAAGAGCTAAGAAGGAGAACTGTGGTCAGTTATCCAACCAGAGTTTTGTCACAAGCTTGTTGATACAAACGTATCCTGTTAAGGTTCAACTTGCTAAGGGACATTTCACCAAATATTCATGGGGATTAATGTAGATATGTAGATCCTGTATTTATACTGAGGTTGGGGATTGCATCTAATACTTAAATAAAGATCTGTTCTGTACAGTTACTCCACCCTGAAAGATGCCCATAATGAGTCTCAGACCACAACTGTAGATCTTTGACATTAGGGCCTTTCTGGCTTTAACATTTGACATTTTAATTTTTTCTTTGCATGTCTTCGTGCTGTAGTAACAGTATACTATTACAGAATAAATGAGGTAATGTGACTTCAATGCAGGATAAGGGGAAATGCACACATGCGTGAGAACAAATGCCTTTTTGTGCTGAACATTTCTCTTTGTATTTCCTGTCGTGATTGTGGATCAAAGTGCTGCTGCTTTAAGTGCTACTTGCTGAAACATTCTGCATTGTAAAGAACATGCAAAAGGCTGTGTGTACTGCCAGCCCTCTGTATGAGCTATGTGTGTAATTATTTGCATGATAGTCAGCATGCAAGAAACAAGTGTGTTTCTAATACTACCTTTGCTTGTTTTCTTTGTCTCCTTTTTTTGCTCTAGAAATCAACAGCAACAACATGCCAGGTGAGTTTTTTTAGTGAATAGTGTCAGATGGAAGCAGATATTCAGACAAGTGCAAACAGACTTGGTGACAACAATGTGAAGCTACTGTTCCAGCTTAATGATTTACTGAAATGTTCCTGTCTGTGCTTTAACATAATTCACATTGCATTCCCTGAAATAGGATATTTCTTTTACAAAGGAGGGACAAATGACTAAGACTATTACTATGACACTATATGTTAATTATTCAACCATGTGTAGATATTAGGTTTATCTTTCAGTTACAAATGTCCATAATATTTCTGTTTATTCCTTCAGAAATCTGATATTCAACACAGCCTCTTGGGTTGTTTCATCATACCAGTAGTTACAGATTACTTACCTCAAATATCTCTATAGAACTTGTTAAAGTATCTGATTGAAAACAAAGAATTTATTAAACTAGAGCATTGCAGTAATTCTCATTATTTTACACTGTCTTTGCACAAAAGTGATGAAATTCAGTTCATGTGGACTAAAACTTCACAGGACATTCATGGTATGTCAAATGCTTGGACAGCTCACGAGCTGGCCTTCAGGAAATCATATTTAAAATATTATATATTCTGTCACAATTCATTTTAAAGCAGCTATAATACTAAAAAAAAAGACTAAACCAAAAAATAGAACTGGACAATAACCAGAAACAGAAAAACAGACATGTCACTCCCATCAACTGGATGTTTAAATAAGCAGCTGTGTGTTAGCAAGACAGGGACATAAACTAATAAACTGAAGACATTTCAATAATGTGTTTATAATTTGTGTTTGCTGCCTCAAACAGCCAAAGAGCAAACAGCAGATATCGCATTTTTATGTCTATACAGCAGGTCAGTTGAGTTCTGCTACACAAACTTAAAAAGCACACATGAGCTTTTTATGTGTTATACTCGTTACGAGGAAGCCTCCTGCTCAGGCACAGGAAGCTTTGTGGCACCTGTGTGATCTGATGTTATGCTTTCACTATGGGTAAAAGCATGAATCATCACAATACCAGAGGGTATTGAAACTAAGTGTTCTCTTTGCTGAAATATTCTCTTTCACTCTTTTCCTCCCCTCTCTTTTATACCTTTCCTATTTTCTTAAGGCCTTGCACATATGATGGCAGAGCAAGGTATGCCTCTCTTTATGTCTTTGCTACAAGTCTATCTTTGGTTGTGACTCTGTTGTGCTGTGCTGTGGTTGTTTTTGATGGTGTTGTTCAATATACAATGTTATTTTATTGCCCCTCTCTCCTTCTTTTTACTGCCCTAAGAAAACTGTAACAAACAAAGCTTGTTTTTTTTCTGAAATGTGTTGTCCTGGAGAGACTGTAGCTACAGTGGGCAGCATCAGACGTAGTCTGTAGAGTGTTTCTGGAAATCGGGCAGAGCCAAGCGTTACAAGGTGGAAGTTAAAGGAGGAAGTTCAGAGATGAAGTGAGACAGAAACAGCCAAGGAGGTGTATGATTTATACTGTGTACAGAGGAAAGAAGACAAGGACAATTGTCTTTTGGTGGAATGAGGATGCACAGGACAGAAAAGGCATTTCACAAAGGAAGGAGTGGGAAAGGCAAAGAAAAAGGCTTTTATTGGTTTGTATGTAAAACGTGACACTAAGGAGAAAGGGACTTAGATGGATTGGCAGTGATTGAGCTAGAAACAATGTGAAACAGGTCAGGGTGATTAGGAATAGAGATGGACACTGGTGTTCACTGTGCACACGGGTGTTCACTGTGCACACTGGTGTTCACTGTGCACACTGGTGTTCACTGTGCACACGGGTGTTCACTGTGCACACTGGTGTTCACTGTGCACACGGGTGTTCACTGTGCACACTGGTGTTCACTGGGCACACACACAAAAAAAAGGAATAGAGATGGAAATGTAGTAACAAGTTACAGGTGTGGTACGAAGATGGGAGCAGTACTCTGAGAAGCAGATAAATGAAGAAAGATGAGAGAGAGATTAGGATGGATGGAGGAAAGTTAGTGATTCAGAAAGTGCAGAGAATTAATAAGGAGGAAGTGAGCAGCTTTGAAAAGGGATTGAGAGTGAAAGGCACTTGGTCCACATCACACACTGGTGCAGGTGTGTAGATGTCTAGGAGAGAGGAGCTGTGCCGGTACTGATGGCTACCGTGACCACAGAGGGAGTGGAACCATACCATGAAGCTATGAGAAAGAGTTTTTAAAGTGCCCCGATGATCAGTGAGCAGCAGAAAGAGAATTACAAATGTGATGCTTGTTTTGAGAATGTTGATGGAGAAGTATAGAGAAGGTCAGAAGGGCTGCACTATTTCTATCTAGAGAAAACGTGTCACAATGTCAAGAGAGGAACTATGTTTGCAGACACTGAGATGTCTAGTGAGAGTAGGAAGCAGGCGGAGAAAGACCTGAGAGGTGAAAGTATGCAGTGGATAGAAGAGGAATGAATGTCAGTAGAAACGGGACAAGAGTATGAATGAAAGGGTAAATTAGTGAAACAGCTCTGCATGGTCATGCAATATATATTGTAAGTTTATTTTCATGCATGCATCTCTACTTTTAGATATTATATAAATTTCCTCATTTTCCTGATGAGTGTTCTATCCGCCCCCTTTCCCAGAAGTCCTCTATTTGAGTAGTTACTGCTCGTGGCTTTCATGTGTTTGAGATGTACAGTTACATCAAAGATGGTGCTGTGCATTATTGAATTCTATGAGATGATATGGTTGGTGTCTGCTATAATTTGGACTAAATTTCCCTCCTCTTCTTCTCCCCTCTCTGGGCACTCTTGGCTGTGGATTCTGTGCTGTCTCCGCCTCCCCTGCTCTTCTAGCTAAAAGCAAAGGTACAGCTTTTTCAAAATCTTTCCTTTTCCACATCTATGAAAAGCGACGGTTGCTCTGTGAGTGTTTAAGAGCAGTGCAGTGTTATGTGTTTGATGTTTTTAAGGTGTTTATTTGTCTGTATTCACTTCTCTTGTGTAATGGCTTTTCACAGAGAGTGCTTGGAGTAAGCAAGTAATTAAGCCAACTTTAATTGAAGAAGGAAAAAAACACACTGTGTTGCTTCCTGCTTGTTTATAAAAGTGTGCATGTGTTTTGTAATTTGATCTGAGTTGTATACAGTACACCTGTGCGGAAGCTGCATGATGTTAAAAGAACAACCGTCACTGTGGGGCAGTTTACAGAACAACCAGGAGAAAATAAATGATCTTCTCCTGGCTGATGGAACCAGTGACAGAGCAGGTTGTCCTTAAACAATGCTCAAAATGTAACCAGTGTGTTGTGGTCTGAAAACAATGTAGGTGCATTTAGTTTATTTATGTTACTGATAATTCATCTTATCAAGCAAAATCATGCAAACAGACCATTGATACAGAACAGTAGATCATTTAAGCTTTCCAGTAATTTAGTTTTTAGATAGATGCTGTTGATGTTCAATACCCGATTCTGCATCTCTTAATATAAATGTGCTCCAGAGAAGGGAAACTGCTGTTGGTGATCTTTTGGGCAGATTTCACCATTTTTGCAGCGCCGTCTTGTCAGCCTCAGAGCAGTTGCCATAACAGACAATTATAGAAGAAGTCAGAACACTCTCCACCAGAACACGGTACACCAAGATCAGCTACTTCAGCCTCCTCATGAAAAATAGTCATTGATCAGCTTCCTTCATAATACTGGCTGAATTTGTGGCCAATGTGAGGTTCCACCTCTTTCCTGTACGTAGAGATCAGAGATCAGACCAACAACAGCCATCTACAAACTTCAGAATATGATTGCCTGGATACTTTGCTGAGTAATCACGTGAGAAGTGTACACAGTAGAGGCCACCATACACACCCTTGTGGAGAGTTGGCTTTAAGTTTGATGGTGGAGGATGGCCTGCCTGTCAAGACGTCCAGCACCCAGTTACACACAGTAACAGCTTATTGGTTAGTGTCTGTGGAATGATGGTATTAAATACAGAGTCAGAGTTCAGAAAGAGCAGGCTGACACATGCATGAGAGCAGAGTGGATGACAGACACAGACTGGTTCTTCCTGTATGCATGCTGCTGTGGACCCACACTGATGTCAACTGACTCCTGAATGTGGCCAAAAGCAGCCATTCCAGCTACTTCATGATAAGTGGGGTGAAAGCCACCAGGCAATAGTTACTCATGGCTTTCTCAGCTGGGTCTTTGGCCACTGGGAAAACAATGGACCAAAGCCAGAGAGACAGAGATGTTAAAAATGTCAACACCATGGTGAGTTCCTGAGCACACTGTCTTAAAACCCAGTGATGCTCTTTATACCCTTCCACATGCTTCAAGGGCCACTGGTGAAAAAAATGATCATGTATATTTTGGGCATAGGTTGCCTTTCCCAGTTTAATATCTGCATCCAATTCCCTCCCTGCTCTTCTCAGTGCCACTGGATCTTCAGATGCAAACGCTGAGCCCTGTATCCTTAAGAGATCTCACCTCCACATTTAGCCAGGGTTTCTGATTAGGAGAGATGATTATAACCTTTGTGTTACACATTGCACTTGCTGATGTATCCACAAACTGAGCAAGCAAAAGCCTTTAAAGTCCACCCCACCATCATGAATTGCTGCCTATCTGAAAACCTGCCAATTGGTCTACTCAGAATAGTCCTGGAAGCATCCTTCTAAGCTCATCACATGAGCTAGGATAATTTTCAAGCCCTCCAAGTAATGGCCCATGGTGCTGACGGAAGGGAAGTTGAAGTGGCTGATTTTAGGGACGGTCATCTCATCCATCATTGAGCAACCAGTCAAGAGTTTGGGTAAGCCTGAAGAAATCCAGAAGCTAAATCAAGAACTTGGAAAGTGGCTTACCAAGGTCAACAAATCTGGCCTGTCTGGTAGATTTAAAACTTGGATCCACCAGCATTCCATCCTGTCCAGAGACCAGCAATCACTGCTGGTCTTTGCAGTCCCAAAAAAACCTGTTGAGTCTTTGGAAAGAAATACTTCCCAGGGCGGTCGTGGCTCAAGAGTTGGGAGGTCGCCTTGTAATCGGAAGGTTGCCGGTTCGCTCCCCGGCTTGGGCAGTCTCGGTCGTTGTGTCCTTGGGCAAGACACTTCACCCGTTGCCTACTGGTGGTGGTCAGAGAGCCCGGTGGTGCCAGTGTCCGGCAGCCTCGCCTCTGTCAGTGCGCCCAAGGGTGGCTGTGGCTACAATGTAGCTGCCATCACCAGTGTGTGAATGTGTGGATGACTGGATGTGTAAAGCGCTTTGGGGTCCTTAGGGACTAGTAAAGCGCTATACAAATACAGGCCATTTACCATAAGGGCTAGCAGTTTTTTCTTTTAACATTGGACTGTTAAAATACATTTTCTACTTTCAGCTTCATCACATCTTTAATATGTGTGATTGTAAATGTGCTACTGAAATTCTAGATAGTATAGAGTGTACTGGTTTTGTAAAGCAGAAAGCCTACCTTTGTATTAAACCTCCCGTCTGTTATAATGTTATAAAGTATTAATTGAACTTCAAAACACTTGTTCCACTGCATGTACAGTTGGTGCCACTCTATGTTTGATGATCACATAATACTTCAGCATGCCAATTCATTTGGAAATTTAAGAGCTGCAGTAGGTGTTGGTACAAAGTCTTCAGTGCAAAAAGGTTGTCGGGTGTTTGTCCTGAGAAGCTGTGATTGGCTGGATCTCGCTGTGTACACCTGTGATGGCTTCCCCCATTCACAGAAAAAGCTTGTGTAAGCTCCTGGAGATTCCTCTTCCCTCACCACCTGTGCTGTTTTTCTTGTTACTGTGTCTAATCCTTGAGCAAGATGTAGACATTATTAGGTATCACACACATACACAGGCTCCCTGTTGTCTCGTGTTAGGCAGACAAGAGGCTCCGTTCTGGCTCCATTTGCATGGCAGCTCACTGGTGGCAGAATAGCAGCGCAAGAAAGGAATACGGTGCGTCTGCAGTTGTGGAGTCACATTTCTTGATGTTTTGGGCTGACATAAAGCGATTCTGTCCTCATCTTGTTCAGATATGTGGTCAGACTCTTTTTGTCTTTTTATTATTTTCATGATCAGTCACCCTCTCTGCTCTACTTATCTGTCTTTGCTTTCTTACTCTGCATCTTTTTACTCCTCTTTTATTGTCTTTCCTTCACTGCCTGCCCCTCTTTCTTTGGCTCATCAGTTTTTGTTAGCTTCGTTCTCTGTTTGTATTTTTTCTTTTATTGTATTTTTGTATACCTTCTGCTCGTTTACATAAGCCTATGCGTTTTGATGAAGCAGTAGAGCCACATAAGAGAGTGTGTGCAAAAATGCACACTGGCAATAAAGCTGTCGCAATCGTAGCTGAAACTAGTTTGTAATGTATGTATGTAATTGAACAGTATTTTGAGTTGTAAAGTCTTTCCTGAGATAAAACTTTGTTCAGTTTTGTTGCCTGTGAGGATGCACTTTTCTGTTTTCACTGGTGTTTATGACGATGAGTGAACAATATCACTACCATGCATGTTATCTTGCTGTTGCTTCAGACATCACTTGATTCATACAAACAGTAAAAAATCTCTCTGATAGATAGATACATGAGCCTATAGCTTGTTTGTAAAGATACTGCAATAAAGTATCAACTTAATATACAATTAAACCAAAATGTTAAAGCAGTTTCGATAGTTTGTGAAAACAATACTGAGACATATCCATAACATTGTCTTTCTCTAATAAGTAGTTAAGCTGCTCTGCTGTTACTCTTTTTCCAAAACCTTTGACACAGAATTCTAGACTGGTCTGTAACTATTCGACAGAGGTGCGTCTACTGTGGTTTCTTTGGCCCAACAGCAGCTTGTTTGAGCTGGAAACTGAGCAATAATCATTTCCATGATACAGTGGCCAACACAGTCAAACACAGTCAAACACAAACAATTAAAAACAAAGTAGGAAGGACATCGAGGGGGCTTGAATTTGGGGGACATTATATTGAGACAATGATGGAGAAATACTAATGTCAGTGACCTAATTTACAAATGGTTCAAAAACTCATTGTACTCAGACCTGGTGCATGTGGAATATTGGAAGAGACAATATTGTTGCATCAGGTGTGGAGGCCACCCATAAATGTTCTAACTTGTGACAATAGCTCGTAAAATGACAAATATTTATCCAAGGACAAACATGTTACCATTGGACAATATTTTGTTTCGGAGTTGCTCCTGTACCTGAATAGATTGAAAGTAAAAGGATGAAAGAAAAGTGTCATGAAATGTGGGGATTATTATATGTGCAGGGCCAGAAACATGTTGCTGAAAGTTAAAATACTCTGTGATAATGATGAGATCAGCAGCTGTCCTACAAGAGTCCATCAATCAAGAGTTCGTCAATATGAAGGTTAAAATCTCCCAATGTTACATCCTTCTCCAATCTAATGATAAATGACAAAGGTCATTAAATTCAGTTAAAAAAGAGTCCAGCAATGCCAGCAGGTAATAGATTAAAATAAAAGGTTTTTGGAGAACCGACCTTAATCATCTGTAACTCAAATGAAGAAAACCGGTTTGAGTTCATCAGGCAGCAAGTCCTCTGCTATGACTCAAAAGACACGACGTTCCATTGACGGAGCAGCCAGAGAAGTGAATGTAATCTATATGTCGCTGCCACGTCTGAGTCAGCAACATAAACTCTAGAGAGTCCTTAATAAAGACATTATTTAGAATAAATAATGTAAGTTAGAAAACATTAAGCAGGGCAAACTGGATTGGTGACCATTGATTGGGACATTCAGCAGCTCACTGGAATTCAACACCTGTATACATCTGTGAACCTGCATTGACTCCTAAAACAGATAAAACGATCACTGATGAGAGGACATCGCTGCCACCAGTAAAACAGACCCAGATGACCATTCTGCCATCGAGCCGTGGACCCAGAGCCACAGACAGCAGGGCAGTGTGCCTGCCAAATGACAGGAGAGGAACTGGCCACAGGCGCTGGGAGTCTCCCCACAGCCAAGAAGCCTCCAATGCTGCCTGTTTCACCTCAATAATAACTCTCTGTGTTGAGTACAGTATCAAACACTCCACTGAGGAACACAGAAAGGAGGAAAGGCTTTGCTGTAGTTGCTCCAGCTGTCACATTAGCTGTCCAATGAATCCGTAATGTACGTCGATCATGAATTCAAACAGCATACAAAAGAAAAACATAACGCTGCAAATGGCGATGTCCGGCAATAAAAAACTACACCAGCAGCGGCAACCAAACATGGGTGCCATCTTTTTTTTTTTTTTTTTTTTTTAGACTTTTATAAATCCTTTTTATTTTTTATTTTTTTTAAATTTATTTATATATATATATATTTTTTTTTTGCGCCTGTCCCGTTTGGCTCTTTTGCCATCAGAATTATTGTCTAAAGGCAAAGAAAGATGCCCAACGGATTTACTTTACCAAATTGACCATCCCAGCCTTGCCGTAATGGTCCATTTGATTCACCTTTTATTGTTTATTTTATTTTCACTTGCTGAATACGGGACAGACTTGACTGGGGGAAAGAAGGGGAGAAAGAAAGAGGGAAAGAGAAACAGCTGAGAAGAGGGACAAGGGCAAAAAACAAAAACCAACAGAATGGGCAGAAAAAAAAAAAGAAAAAAAAAAAAGTGCCACATGGGACACATGGGTGCCATCTTGAAGAAAGCCCATCAATACAGATATTCAAGTACACACATTGATCCAGTACTGAGTAAAATTGGCCTCTAAAATAAATCTGAAAATCCTGTGAAGCTGTTAGATCAGGTCATGGACACAGTGATGTGGGAGTGGGGGATGCTTGGACATTTGGGTTTTCTGTGCTTGACTGAGTTCTGGTAAGTGTGCCAGACTCTGAGGCTAGCCAATAATATCAATGCATCAATGACAGCAGGTAGATGATGAGTAGGCCTATGAGTGTATCCAGGAATCAGGGTGAAATATGCTGTTAGTTCACCCTGGAAAGCAGTTATTTTATTGGCTTAGTTAAAGTCGTAACAACAAAGCAGCAATATTACAGCTTGCACTTCTAAAACATTTATATCAGTTACTTGGTATTGGATCAGTGTTAGTCCCAGTTTTATTTATTTTATCCATGTCAGTATTCATTTCCAAATTCAGCACTGTAAGATGTATTTTTGTACTGATTTTCTGTAACACTGGTAGCACTGCAGACCTGCTTTTAACAACTCGCAGAATCATCTGCTGAAACCAAAGAAATGATCCCTCGCATATTTTGATTATAGATTATCGATTTATTACTGCAGATAACACGATAACCCTCATCTCTGTGAATTTAAGAAAAAGCGTCTTTGTTTGTTTTTAAATGAATTTGAAAAGAATACACAAAAGCATTTTGGGAGACTAATCACTGCAGCGATGTACAGAGACATCTTTGATCTAAACCTGCTTCAGAGTGCTCTGGACCTTCGGCAGGTTTGTCTTCAAAGAGGACAATGACCCGAAGCACACGGTGAAGATAACAAATGATTAACTTCAGGATCATGTGAACATCCTGGTCAGAGCCCAGACCTGAACCCAATGGAACTCCTCTGAAGAGATCTGAAAATGGCTGTGCACTGACATTTTCCATCCAACCTGATGGAGCTTCTGAGGTTCTGCAAAGAAGAAACTTTGTCTAGTGTCATACTCAAAAAGACGTGTCGCTGTAACTGCTGCCAAAGGGGCTTCAACAAAGTATTCAGCAAAAGCTGTGAATACACATGTACATGTTACAATTTATTTTACTTTTTTTCCACTCTTACTTTGGTGTTTCGTTTGTACCTGGGTTGATGCAGATACAGGCAGAACATTCAAACTTCATACAGAAAGTTTCCATCAGGCTGGTGAGTTCAAACCCAGGCCGTCTTTGGAGGAAGGTGGAGAACGATGTTTACATGTTCCATGTTCTCCCCTTGGCTTCGTGGGTTCTTTCCAGGTTATTCCGAAAGGTTTAAAATGACCAAAATATGTGAATGGTTGACTGTTATCTCTGTGACAGACTGGCAGCAGATGTGACAGGCTCTAGGACCCCGAGATCTTATGTACCATTCTACTTATTTGCTATTTGTTATATGTTTGTTGTTTTTAATGTAATTTTTAAATGATGTAACAAATAATTTCCCAAATCTGAGATGAAAAAGCGCATCTCATCTTATTACCCTATGATCTTATATGTTACCACATTTTGAAAAGTCACACGCACCATACAATGAATAATACGTTTTCTAGGAACTACACGACTTACCGTGTGATTCATACTGGCGAGCTACTCACAGCCAAGCTGTTCATGCAGGGCCATACTGTGCCATGTACCTTACTGGCACAGATCACGTGTCAACAAACAGCAGTGGCAACAAAAATAGAGGCAAAACACACACTGAGAGAGAGAGAGAGAGAGAGAGAGAGAACACAAACACTGACAAACCACACTCTTAATTCTCTTGGGTTCTCTGGTACCAGCCCACACAATTTACCTGCAAAACGAAGGCAAAATGCAGAAGCAGCGTATGAAAGTACACCCCATCATTCAACAGTTTAACTTTAGTGCTGTCTTGTTGTGCAGTTTTGGTCATATAATCGTTACAGTGTTGCTTCAACGGCTGATATCTTCACTTTTATCACTGTGAAATTGCAACACTTGTTTTTCTTGTTTTGTTGTAAATTTGCTGATGTTCTTGGGATTATTGTCCTGTTGCATTTCCCTGTTTGGAGCACACTTTAGCGTTTAGACAGATAGCCTTACATATTAATCTAAAATACTTTGGCATGCAGAAGAGATCATGGATTCAATGACTGCAGCATGCCTGGGCCTGTGGCTGCAAAACAAAGCCAAACATTATCCTTCCACCACTGACAGTCGGTATGAGGTATTTATGCTGACATGCTGTCATTGTGTGGCGCTGTGCATCATTGCCAAACATCTCCACTTTGTTTGTTAAGTCATTTCAGATGCGATGAACTATGCATAACTTTGTGTTAAGATGTGGTAAGTGTTGGGGTGTGTATTAAGATATTTATTGAGACCCTAACGGCCTGACCTTTTGGTGATTGTGATGGGACATGCGTTCCTGGGAATAATGGTAATTGTCTTAAATGTTTTCCACTTTGAATAATTATTCTCACTGTAGACTTCAGATTGTTTACAAATGACCTCGTAAACATTCACAGACTGAAGGGCAGCAGGAGTTGCTCTTTCAAATCATTGCTGATGTCATTCTTTCTTGGCACTGATTAGCTGATCATCAGTTAATCAGGTGCATTTTGGCTTATTTTGGCTAAATAAACAATGACACAGTGCAATATGTCAAGGCTGACTAAAACCTTAGAATTTAAAGACTGTGGACTTTATTTTTACCGTGTCTTTAATTATTATAAAATGTGTGTGTGTGTGTGTGAGAGAGAGAGAGAGAGAGAGAGAGAGAGAGAGAGAGAGAGAGAGAGAGAGAGAGAGATATTTGAAACATTGGTTCATAAAGGCTTCATTTAATAAACATAGTACCCTTCGTGGTTTTGTACCTGCCGCCCTCTGGAAGGTGCTACTGAGCAATAAGCACCTAGAACAGCTTTTAACTAAACACCATTAAAGTGCTGAAATCTGTCTCATAACTTTGTGCCCTGCTGGGACACTGCCTTGTAATCCCTGTGTGCTTATATAGTAACTAATACTCGTTCTCTCTTACTTTATCCAACTAAAAAATATATAAATGTAAGAATATAAAAATACAAAGGGTCTTTACCCTTTAATAAAGCAACTTGTAATGACTGTTGTGAATGGGCACTATACAGATAAAGTTGAACTGAAGTTTTTTTTTTCATTGGTGAAGAAAAGGTAAGATTATTTTTCAAATCAAAATCACTTTCAGTTGATGAAGGTGTTCTCTGAAAGCTCTTCAAGGCTCTGCACTGACTGCAAACTGCAAACACTTGAAGCTGGTGTCAACCATACAACATCAAGGTCTCTTTTGTTTTTGTATATGATGAATTTGAAATAATGCAAACAAATGCAGATGTTTTTTTTTTAATTGAATATTTCAACCTAATTGTTTCAGTGTATTTGAGACAAGACACTGCCATAAGAATTCTAAAGCAGTCTATAATTTACAGCTTGCTATTGAACTGATAACACTATTAAGAGTAGAGTATGAAAATCAGGAATTGTCTATCTTTCATTTGCAGTTTTTTATTCAGCTGCAGAATGCATCTGCAAACAGTGAAGCAGAACACTGACACTGTCCCACAGACCACACAGTGGATTGCAACCCGTTAAGATTTCAGTCCCAGTAGTCCATTTGCCGTAAAGCAAACATTTTTCTGCTGCAGGACACAACCTAGACAACATTTCAAAGAGGAGGTTATGGGGGTGGGTGAATGAAACATGCTTCAGGGGAAGAAAAACATAGTGTCGATCTGGGAAACGATTAAATCCAGATTCCTACCAACAACATTTCTCACCCCCCCAGAGGGGACTGACACGAGCAGCAGCTCAGGAAGAGAAATTGAGTGAGAGAAAGATGGAGGAGGAAAGAGAGAGATTATGAACGAGAATGTGCTAGTTATCTTAATTAAATGCAAGTGGATTTTATGCTCCTCCTATTGATTTCTGCCAGGGGCTTTGTGTGTATTTCAAAGGGAAAGTCTGCTCTGTAATGCTGGTTCAGAAGCATTTTCCTTTTTTTTTTCTTTTTGCTCATGGCTGATGAGACTATTGCACTCAACAAACTAGCGAGACATTAATTAAAAAGTGCAACCAAGCTAAGCTCTAAGAAACAATGTGCAGATGTCAGACTCAATTTGGCTTATACTTTAGGTACAGAGTTTGATAGAACAAAAAAACATGTGACATGCATGGAAAGATAGAATAGTGCACATTTGGAAAGATATCTGTTTGCATGGATGCTTTTTATTGTGTGTGTGCACCCACCGCAGTGGTGTGTTTGCCAGCAGAGATACCATCCCAGTTTCAGGAGTCAGGCCGCAGGTTGCAGATAAAAGCTGATATATTCTTCCCGGCTTCCCTTTCCTTCCCTGTGTCATCCCTCCATTTTTGATTTTGGAAGGTTAATGTTAACATATTTGTCAAGCTCACTGTGCCCCAGGCAGCACTGCTTAAGTACTTCTTTTGCAGTTTAAGTGACCTGCTTTCTGGCATCGCCTTTTTCCCATTACTGGGAATAGCATTTCATTTAGATGGCATCAATCATCTTTCTCACCCTACAGTCCACCTTCCTTTGTCTTTTTTTTTCATCTGTTTAAAAAAAATATATTTACTGCACTCTCTTTTTGCTTTCATAACCTGGTAATTATGGTTTATGCCTCTTATTTTAATATATAGGGGGGAAATAACACTTGAATTTACTAGGTGCTATTAACATGAAGTTCTAGCCAGATGTTGGTAAAAACCCATTCAATCCACACATGTGAAGAAATTAAACCCTAGATGTTAATAAACTAAGTTTTGTGTAATAATAATGTAGTAATAAATTACAGGAAAAACTTATTGAACACACTTACTGAAATTTATTTAATGCTTCATACAAACGCCTTTGATAATTATGACGCCTCCTCCACAGAAACAGTTTCAGCTGGATTCAGGTCAGGTGATTGGTTGGGCCATTCTAGGAGTTTATTTTCTTGTTTCCTTGGCCGTGTGTTTAGGACGATTGTCTTGCCGAACCCTCCACCCTCATTGAAAAGAGGGTAGAACTAGTACAATGTCAATTTTACTTACATGCTCAGCTCTCTGAGTGGAATGTTATGGCATCTAAATCACTGTAGATGTCTCCCACTCCACTCTCCCCTCACTCGTTTACAAAACCTCAAGATATTTAAACTCCTCTACTTGGGGCAGCAACTTGTCCCTGACCTGGAGTGGGCATTCCACTCTTTTCCAACTGACAATAATGGCTAGGAATTTGAATTTGATTCTGGATTTAACAGGGACCCAATGAAGGGAAGCCAAAATAGGAGAAATATACTCTGTCCTTTTAGTCTCTTGCTGCATTTTAGATCAACTGAAGATTTGTCTAGGAGTTTTTAGGACATTATGAGAATGATAGATAACAGTAGTCCAGCCTAGAAGTATTAAATTCCCAATGGCTGGACAAATTCCCATCCACTCTTGAATATCAGGTTCAAGATAGGACAGGATAAAGATCAGGTCCAATGTTCCATGGCCAGGACAAAAAATTGTTGCTCCTGAATCCCAGGTTTGACTAAAAGACAGACTCTGCTCTCCAGTACCCTGATATAGACCGCTCCAGTGAAGCCGAGTAGTGCGATCCCGCTTCTAAGTGGAACACATCCACCTGTCCCGTATCTCAATAATGGGAACCACCACCTCATTCTGCCAATTCAGAGGCACTGCCTTAGATCTCCATGTAACGCTGCATGGAGCCTGCAATCCATCCATCCGTTTTCAACTGGTTGGGTCATGGGTTTCAGAAGTCCAAGCAGAGAAGCCCAGACTTCCCTCATGTGACCCCTTTCCTCTTCCAGCTCATCTGGGGGAACGCCAAATTGTTCCCAACCCAACTGAGTGATGTAATTTCTCCAGTAAATCTTTGGTCTGCCCTTACCTCTGCCCTGGTAGGACATGCCTGAAATTCTCCAGGACACATTCTAATCTGATGCCCAAACCACCTGAAATGGCTCCTTTCAATGTGGAGCACCAGTGGGTCTACTTCAAGTCCCTTTTGACTGACCAAGCTCCTCATCCTATCTCCTAAACTTCTCCACTAGTGGCACCAACTTATTCTGGACTCTGAGTGGGCATTTCACTGTTTTTCGTCTGAGAATGATGGTATCAGACTTGGAGGTACCAATTCTCATTACTTCACACTCTGCTGTCAACCACTCCAGTGGCCACTACCTGATGAAGCCATCAAAACCACATCATCTGCAAAAAGAAGCAATGAAATCCCAATGGCTCCAAAATAGAGACCCTCTACGACCTGGCTAGATATTTTGTCCATGCAAACTATAAACAGAACTGATGTAAAAGATCAGCCCTGGCAGAACCACTGGAAACAAGTGTGACTTACTCCCACCAATACAGAGCAAGCTCACGCTGCAGCTGTAGAGGGACCAAATGGCTAGACATCACATAATCCAAAGCCATCCCACATAATACCCATAGAGGGCTTCAGCACTCAGTACAGAAAAACCTTTAGTGAAGGTTGCAAATAATCTTCTTATGGTCTCTGAGAGTCCTCTTCACACACTGAGGTCAGTTATGGAGTTCCACAGGGTTCAGTGCTAGGACTAATTCTGTTTACATTATACTTCCCTTAAGCGGTATCATTAAAAGGCATAGCATACATTTTCACTGCTATGCAGATGACACCCAACTCTATCTATCCATGAAGCCAGATAACACACACCAATGAGCTAAAGCAGCAGTCCCCAAGCGTTTTTGCGCCACGGACCGGTTTATGCCCGACAATATTTTCATGAACCGGCCTTTAAGGTGTCGCGGATAAATACAACAAAATAAAACTACCGGTACCGGAAAAAAAAGAAGATTTATTCATAACACACGTGAAAAGACCCAGGAAAACCGAGTTAACGATAAAAACGATAACAAAATAACGCTGAAAACCGATAAAAACCCTGAAAACCATACATTTCACACCTGAGCCTCAACTCTCGCGGCCCGGTACCGGTCCGAGGCCCGGGGGTTGGGAACCAATAAAACTGAGATTATTGTACTCGGTTCTAAAAATCTTGGAATTTGACATCTAACAAGATGCTTACTCAGGATGGCATTAACTCGACCTTACCAGTTCCAGTGTACACTGGGAGGAACCTTGGAGTCATTTTTAACCAGGACATGTCCTTCAATGCACATATTAAACAAATATGTAAGACTGCTTTCTTCCATTTGTGCAACATCTCTAAAGTTAGAAATATCCTGTCTCAGAGTGACGCTGAAAAACTAGTTCATGCATTTATTACTTCCAGGCTGGACGACTGTAATTCATTATTATCAGGAAGTCCTAAAAACTCGCTGAAAAGCCTTCAGTTAATCCAAAATGCTGCAGCAAGAGTCCTGACAGGGACTAGAAAGAGAGAGCAGATTTCTCCTGTATTGGCTTCCCTTCATTGGCTTCCTGTTAAATCCAGAATTCAAAATCCTGCTCCTCACATACAAGGTCTTAAATAATCAGGCCCCATCTTATCTTAATGACCTTGTAGTACCATATCACCCTGTTAGAGCACTTCGCTCTCACACTGCAGGCTTACTTGTTGTTCCTAGAGTATTTAAAAGTAGAATGGGAGGTAGAGCCTTCAGTTTTCAGGCCCCTCTTCTGTGGAACCAGCTTCCAGTTTGGATTCAGGAGACAGACACTATCTCTACTTTCAAGATTAGGCTTAAAACTTTCCTTTTTGCCTAAGGATATAGTTAGGGCTGGACCAGGTGACCCTGAATCCTCCCTTAGTTATGCTGTAATAGACGTAGGCTGCCGGGGGATTCCCATGATGCACTGAGTATTTCTTCTTCAATTACCTTTCTCACTCACTATGCATTCATGCACCTCTCTGCATTTAATCATTCAATCTCTGGCTTTGGCACCAGGTGGTGATCAGGTGATATTTCAGCATCCCTCTTTACCCAAGCATCCAACATGCAGCAGCAGATCTGATCAAATAATCACAAAATCAATGATTTACTTGTGACCTGTAGGGTGTCCTGGTGCCACGTGCACCTTTATGCTTGAAGTTGGTGTTTGTTAGGGACAGACTGTGGTTGACATTGAAGTCCAATCACACTGGGACACCACTGGGTTCAGATTGTGCAGGCTTTTCCTCTGAGTCACACATTTCTAGGTTTAATGAGCATTGACTGGGTCCTGCCCACCGAGCTTGGGTAGGGTGAAGTGGTTCCTCGTCTTTCCTTACTTCATAGGGTCACCTGACTCATTCTTCCTTATCCAGGATCAATTTTCCTTGAGGGACCAAACCAGCATACCTCCTTAGATTACTGGGAGACACAAATCCCTCCTTTGCAATAAGTTGGTGATGAAGTCAGGTTTCAGCAATGTTTGCTGGATTATAACTTGTAGAATCGACAGCAGGTCAATATTGGCTAGATCTGCATTGTTTACATACACTGTTTAACAATTAAACCTTTAGAGATTATTATATTATAATTCATGATTTCATTGCTGTTATTTAGATTAATTTATGCAGTTTTGCCCACAGACTCAATAAGAGTAGCCACTCAGTGCACGCCAACCCTAAAAGGCCCTAGTGGACTAGTGACTTTGATGCTAAGTTTATTTGAGAGGACGAGATGAGTTATCCAGCCTACTGTCCCACACCTGTACCTGCCCATATGGAAAAGAAATAGTAAAAACTTATATGATTTACTCATGAAAGTGGCCACTTTCTCATTACTTTCATATATTGTTTTAGTAAATATTCAAAACATACAAGTTTCATTATATAATTTTTCAAGTTTCACACAAGACAGAGACAAACTTTATAAGATTTATATATATCTTTTCCATATGGGTGTGTCTTCAGAGCTCGCGCTCTAAAATACCCAAGTAGTGTCTGCAGAAGAGATAAAATAGGAAAAAAAGATGAGGGAAAGAAGAAAAGAAAGAGTACAGCAGAAGTGCATTATTGTAGTGTATTATATTACATAAGAGTACCCATGACCCCTTCCAGTATAGTGCATTATCAATAATATGTATGTAATATATGATGTAAATGCTATAAAATAAAATAATTATTAAATCTTTGCCCTGCCTGACAAAAGCCAATCAGACAAATGATGTACAAACTAGTTCATTAAATATGAGGATAACAATAATGGTGATAATGCAGCAACACAGAGAGAAGGAAAAGAAGGGGCCATATGTGCAACAGGAAGTGATTATGATCAGTGACCACGTGCCCTCAAAGATTTGCTATCTTAAGACTGGACACCATTGGGCTAAATGACAGTTTCATGACACAATATATTTATAAATGCCTCAAAATTATAACGCATTATAATATATTCCTTTAAATTACTTTCAAAAACATTAAAGAAAATTTTTACTGTGTCCATATATATGAAACTATATGTTATGTGTTGTTCGGAAATAACAGTTTAAGTATAAATGAAAGGATTCAAATACATGGTGTTCATATTGAAAGAGTCAGTGAAAATACTATTCTTGTAGTCTGAAATATTAAAATTTGCAGATCTAGTCTTCCTCCTGCTCCTTTTCAGCATTTTGTTCTTTGCTAAATGAACTTCTGTGGGTGTGTTTGCACTGAAACCTGGCTCACTATGTTTAAATGCTCCCATTATTTATCATTAGTTCTGAGTGTCACAGAGACTTTTCACTACTGGAAGGTCTCCAGTTGCTTCAGGCAACAAAGTGAAGTTTGTAGTTGCAAAATCAAAACAGCAAACTAATAGATCTTCAAATGCCATGGAGAGCTGAGAGAACTGTTTAGTGTCATTTGTTGACATTGAATAATGATTCAGTGTTTTGTTTACACTCAAAAAATTAAATGTAGTGTTAGATGACTCTGAGGAGAAAAGATACTACACCTACTGTATTCAGAAGGTTACTCTATAATGAACAGTACAGAAGTGTGTCACAGGGCAATACACCCAAGCAGCCAAGGCTGCTGCTGTATCATTGTTACATATGTATGCATGCATACACTGCTATATATATATATCTATATATCTATATATATATAGATATATATATATATATATATCTATATATATATATATATATATATATATATATATATATATATATATATATATATATAGCAGCTGGATAGCGTAGTGGTTAGACTGCCTTTGGAGAAGAGGATTGCAAGTTCGATTCCCGCCTGTGGCGTCTGTATCCAGTAAGGGTCCTAAGGCTAGACCCCCTATGCTAAGCAAGCCTACCGCAGACATGAGCGAGACAGATAAATATGAAGGCATGCCGGCTCGGACGTCGCCCGGATTAACAAGGTCCGCGTCAGGTGTTGAGGAACCAGGGCACCCTGACGAGAAGTGGGCTACTGGAACAAGAAGGCATCGGTGGGAAAGAGACGAAAACAGGGCGTTGTTGGATTGCTACTACGCAAGTAACCCTGGCGGAAGGGGTTACATGAATAGGATGAGGGACCTATGGATTCTTCAATACCCAACATCCACAATGACGGCGAAACAACTAGTAGCTCAGTGTTCCAACATTCGAAAGAAGGGACTGCTCTCACAGCTAGAGATTGACGAGGTACAACATAAATGCTACGGCAAGGGGGAGCCAGGACGCCAGGTCAGGGGGGAGATATCATCACCCCCACCCGAGATTGGGTACCAAGCCCCAAGTGCGATAGGAGAAGGATCGTTGAGTGCGAGAGGAACTGACCTGAAAGATAGGATCATGGCCAAGCTTGAAACCTGGACCCCCCGTAGCCGGTTACCAAGATTACGTGAAGTACTCTCAGAAGGTCTGCTAGATGATTTTAATGCAGCACTACGGACGATACCTACAGCCACGATTACCGACACTAACAAGCTGATCTACAGTACGGCAGCAGTGATCAGTGAGATGCTTGGCTATAAGTTGAACAGCCACAAGGGGCAGTACCCTCCATCGAGAAGGAGGCTAGAGGCTAAGATCAAGGTAGCACGGAGGGAGGTTTCGGAGTTGCAGAAAGGTGCGATGAGGAAGGTGCCCAAGAAGTACAGGAAGCCAATATGTCAATACCTGAGGCCTTGGAAACTGCCAAGCAACGACTCACAGCCTTGGCCAGCCACTTGAAGAGATACACCAGAGAGATAGAAGGCAAGAGAATAAACCAGCTGTTCTCCACGGAACCAGCCAAGGTGTACTCTCAGTGGCAGGGGAACAATATGAGAACAGCACCACCAAGGCTGGAGGCAGAACAATACTGGAAGAGCATATGGGAGAAGGACGCAACCCATAACAGCAATGCTCAGTGGCTAGTGGATCTGAGGGCAGACCACAGCGACCTCCCCGAACAGGGTCCAGTAACCATCACAGTGGCAGATATCCAAGAAAGGGTCTCCAGTATGAAGAGTTGGACAGCAACAGGCCCTGACATGGTTCACGCCTACTGGCTGAAGAAGCTGACTGCACTCCACGAGCGCCTGGCAGCACAAATGAACCAGCTTCTAGTTGACGAGAGACACCCAGAATGGCTAACCGAAGGCCGGACAGTCCTGATCCTCAAGGACCCCCAGAAGGGACCGGTCCCCTCCAACTACCGACCAATAACCTGCCTCAGCACCACGTGGAAGCTCCTGTCAGGCATCATAGCGGCTAAGATGAACAGGGACATGGGTCAATACATGAGCGGGGCACAGAAAGGGATGGGCAAGAATACCAGAGGCGCAAAACACCAGCTACTGGTAGACAGAACAGTCAGCCGAGACTGCAGGACCAGGCTGACCAACCTGTGCACTGCCTGGATTGATTACAAGAAGGCCTATGACTCAATGCCCCACACCTGGATCCTGGAATGCCTAGAACTATATAAGATCAACAGGACCCTGAGATCCTTAATCAGGAACTCAATGGGGATGTGGCGTACAACACTGGAGGCCAACCTCAAGCCCATAGCACAAGTCACCATCAAGTGCGGGATCTACCAAAGAGATGCTCTGTCCCCATTGGCCTTAACCCCCTCAGTGAGATAATTGACAAGACTGGCTACGGATACCGACTATGGAATGGAGCAGTTGTCAGCCACCTCCTGTACATGGATGACATCAAGCTGTATGCCAAGAGTGAACGAGACATCGATTCACTGATCCACACCACCAGGATATACAGTAATGACATCGGCATGTCGTTTGGGCTGGAGAAGTGTAGTCGGATGGTAACAAAGAGAGGGAAGGTAGGCAACATTGCAGACATAGAAGACAGTTACAAGTACCTGGGGATCCCGCAGGCGAATGGGAACCATGAAGAGGCCGCTAGGAAAGCTGCAACCACCAAGTACCTGCAGAGGGTCAGGCAAGTCCTGAGGAGTCAGCTGAACGGTAAGAACAAGATCCGGGCTATCAACACCTACGCCCTGCCCGTGATCAGGTACCCTGCTGGGGTAATAGGCTGGCCAAAGGAGGAGATAGAAGCCACTGACATCAAGACAAGAAAGCTCCTTACCATGCATGGAGGGTTTCACTCCAAGTCCAGCACCCTGAGGGCCAGGGACTGGTGAGTGTCAGCACCACAGTCCAGGATGAGACAAGGAACATCCACAAATACATCACGAAGATGGCCCCAACTGACAGAGTGCTCAGTGAATACCTCAGGCAGCAGAAACCCAAGAAAGTGGAGGAAGGTGAGGAACCATCATGGAAGGACAGGCCCCTGCACGGTATGTACCACCGGCAGATAGAGGAGGTGGCTGATATCCAGAAATCCTACCAGTGGCTGGACAAAGCTGGACTGAAAGACAGCACAGAGGCACTAATCATGGCAGCACAAGAACAAGCTCTGAGTACAAGATCCATAGAGGCTGGGGTCCATCACACCAGGCAAGACCCCAGGTGCAGGCTGTGTAAAGATGCCCCTGAGACAATCCAGCACATAACAGCAGGGTGCAAGATGCTAGCAGGCAGGGCATACATGGAACGCCATAACCAAGTGGCCGGCATAGTATACAGAAACATCTGTGCCGAATATGGCCTGGAAGTGCCGACGTCAAAATGGGAGACGCCCCCAAGGGTGGTGGAGAATGACTGAGCTAAGATCCTGTGGGACTTCCAGATACAGACGGACAAAATGGTGGTGGCTAACCAACCGGACATAGTGATGGTAGACAAACAGAAGAAGACGGCTGTAGTGATCGATGTAGCGGTTCCGAATGACAGCAACATCAGGAAGAAGGAACACGAGAAGCTCGAGAAATATCAAGGGCTCAGAGAAGAGCTCGAGTAGATGTGGAGGGTGAAGGTGACGGTGGTCCCAGTGGTAATCGGAGCACTAGGTGCAGTGACTCCCAAGCTAGGCGAGTGGCTCCAGCAGATCCCGGGAACAACAGCGGAGATCTCTGTCCAGAAGAGCGCAGTCCTAGGAACAGCTGAGATACTGCGCAGGACCCTCAAACTTCCAGGCCTCTGGTAGAGGACCCGAGCTTGAAGGATTGACCGCCCACAGGGGCGAGTGGGGAATTTGTTTATATATATATATATATATATATATATATATATATATATATATATATATATATATACACAGTGCATTTTGCATCCTTTTTTTTTTTTTGAAAATTGTGTTCTGCGTCCTGATTGGCTGTAGACCATTGTCAGTCAATCTCGTGCTATGTCTCCTGTACAGTACAGAATGTGTTCAGCTTTTTAAATTTACATAAATCTTAGCTCACTAGTAGTGTGACCTTGAAGTGCTGTACTGTATGTTTGTAAGTTTGCTCCCCAACAAACACAACAATGTTGACGAAACATTGTGCACCGTCAAAGGCACCCATGGTAGCACCCAAAAGGCAGATGAAGATGCTAACCATCACTCAAAAAGTTGGACTTCTGGACATGCTAAAGGAAGGTAGAAGTTAGACTTGTAGTCAAGACTGCCTAAACCGAGACCAAGACAAGACCAAGTCAAGGCGAGACCGAGATTGAGACCAAGACCGAGACAAAAACATCTTTAAACTGCAGCCAAATGCTGCTTCGTTTACAGGTGTCAGGCATATTTATGTGTTTCTGCGATGCACTCGCACAGCCCTCCTCACTGCTGTCTACTGTCTCACTCACTCACTGAGAGGACAGACGCACGCTCCACTTGACTTTCGCGTCCCTCACCCTCTCTGTTTTTCACATAATGATATTATCCTATATCCTCGCATGTGATTGGCCACAATATAGAGGGATTGGAGCATACCTCAGCCACTGTAAATGGTAAAATGGTAAATGGCCTGTATTTGTATAGCGCTTTACTAGTCCCTAAGGACCCCAAAGCGCTTTACACTACATTCAGTCATCCACCCATTCACACACACATTCACACACTGGTGATGGCAGCTACATTGTAGCCACAGCCACCCTGGGGCGCACTGACAGAGGAGAGGCTGCCGGACACTGGCGCCGCCGGGCCCTCTGACCACCACCAGTAGGCAACGGGTGAAGTGTCTTGCCCAAGGACACAACGACCAAGACTGTCCAAGCCGGGGCTCAAACCGGCAACCTTACATTATAAGGCGAACTCCCAACTCTTGAGCCACTGTGTGAGAGCCAAAGGAATATATATATATATATATATATATATATATATATATATATATATATATATATATATATCCTTAAATCTTCACTCAAAGACAAGTATCTGTGACAGTGTATATACAGATGTATTATATATAAGAGACAAATATTGTTCTTTTAATATGTTGGCATTATTACATTTGGCTCAATGCTTACATATATGTGTAAAAAGAAAATGTACGAGCTGTGATAACTGTGTCTGATAGAATGAAGAGTAGACTGATATATGAAATATTCCTTTATTGGGTGAGAAAATCAGACCATGTCATAACTGCTTTAAGTCATACAGAATAGATATCAGAGCCTTAAACAGGCTGACTTCTGCTAAATGGGTCAAACTGGGCAGAAAGTCTACAAACACATTACATCCTTATAGAATATGATGTAACACTATAGATCAACTTACCTCAGAATATATAAAGCATATAAACAATTACAGCAATATGATGCAACAAACACAGCAGTGCTACTAATCCAAAATACTCAAAGCTTCATAGAACTGAAACAAACATTTATTTTTAGCTCCATTCTGCTGCTGATACATACTTTAGGTTTCTGAATATTAAACTTGTTGCTGCCTTTCATAGTGTGTAACTTGAAGGCCCTGAGTACTTTCTCCCACACTGAAAACACTGGAATGATACAATCATTTTAACATCACCTAATAAGACTGATTCAGGACAGACAGTTAGTTATGTTAAACTTTCCTAGCAGTCCTTCACAAACAGGGAACAGTCTGTCTATTCTCTCCATCTGTCAGCTGCTGCTGGCTCTTCCTCCTCCTCTTCCTCATACACTGCTGAGTTTGTCCTGGTGGATCATCAGGGGTGCAAAGCCTCACAGATGATGTGCAGCAGTGGGTCCCTCAGTCTGTCCTCACTCTGGACACTTGCAGTCGTCACACATGGAAATCAAATGTGTGATAAGCTGCAGGATTCAAACACAAGTGTAACTTATAAACACATGTTCATACTTTTATTCCACAATCAGAGAGAAAGAAAAGGAGAGAGAGTGCAGGACAGACAGACAGGTGACAGTCTCAGGTGTACACACTGCTACACAACAACACAAGAGAAGGAGGATTTAGTGTTTGTGTTATTACGAGTGCTAAACAAGAAGAGTTCCCAGATGGTACAGTGGACACATGTGTGACTGCTGTGATTAAAGCATCTTTCTTTCAGCTTAACGAGTGAACCGTCAGCTCGTTCAAACACACGTTAAAGTCCGTTTGGCTCGACACCACCGAACAGAGGCAGCAATATAACATAGCTAACATTAACAGTGCAGTGAATCCTGCTTGTGCCGTGATATTCAGGACTGCAAACCGAGCAGCATCACTGACTTTCAGCTTGTTGTGTTTGTGGATATATGACTGACTTTAATTATCCATAAAATCATCACATTCTCTGTAAGATTAAGGTCGACTATATATATATATTGAAGTAGAGGCTTTAAAACCAAGTTAACGCTGAAAGTACAAACATCACTAATGTCACACAACTTTGCCGACATGTGGCCAACAGTAATGTTTTAATGTTCTTCGTTATTAAAAATTCGCACATAAATAAGTGACATGATATTCAGTACTTACTTTTGACAGTTCACTCTTCGGCCGCTCTGCTTCTGCCGTATTTTGCCGCATAATTATCCACACCCACCAATTGTGGGATATATGGGACCACGAAGCGTGCACCGGACCACGTTTGATATTTGGGGAAATCGATGGCGCATTTGGAGTACGCATTTGAAGTACACTTCGAATTGGGACAGCCGTCGTCGCGTGGCGGTGACGTAATCGCACTCAAAATGCGTACTTCAAGCGTGCAGTCTCTGAATTGGGACACAGCCTCTGTGTTTTGGGGGTGCCTTATATGCATCCACAGCTGTGCCACCAATTTACTCACATGGACTCTACTAACCTATCAGAAGCTTCTTCAGCTCAGAATGGAATCGTCTGGAGTTTCTTATTAATTAACAATAAACTTAGTGTATATGTGCTCCTAAATTTGATGAAAGTGATAAAAAGAGTCAGCTCTCTCTCTTTATTCTGACATTTAACTAATTCAAAAGACATTTCAATATTTATTTATCTAAAATAAAACAAGTTTACTCTAAATTGATGTTTAACAGCAAAAAAATGTTTTTATGTTTTCTCCATAAAGTGTATGTAAATATCTGGTTTCAACTGTGAATATACTGCTGTGTATTGAAATTCCTCTTGATTTGCATAGAAATATACTGAACAACATACAAAGTATAATATATAAAATAACATCTACCAGAGTTTTTTCTTTGAAAGAAGCTCCTTATGGCCATTGTTGTGTTCATCAGTACATAACTGAAACCGGTTTAGAGAGTTTGTTTAGCCGTGGAGGGTAACAACTGAAAATATGAAATAAACACACATGTGAGCTGAGACTCTCATTTCACCATTTGTTGATTCACTCCAAGAGCAAGTAACGTAATATGGGTCAAGTGATCAGTTTGATATCAATCTTTTGTGATACACCGTCATATTTACATTATTTGTACAGTACGAATGATTTGCTTTGGTACCTGCTCAAACTTAAGCTCTCCTCTGTCTGCCTGGCTGCGCTTCTCCTACAGCAAACTCGCAGGCAGCAGCTCCTCCCCCCTCGCTCACATGCTGTGCTCAGTCGCAGAGTGCCTGAGCTCGGATCATACCAAAATTAGGGGGGATTTATGACTGCGCGCTATGTGCTTCGAATATTGTGTGTAGTTTTTGTTTTATACAGTTGTCAGTCAGGCATCTAACTATGAAACAAATTACACTCCAAAAGACCCCGGGCTTCTGAAAAGATGACCCGGGCTTAAACCCAGTAAGCCACCCCCACGCTCCGCCAATGGTTGACTCCAAATCTCCCGAACACTATGTCGATCTGAGAAAGCAAGACCGAGACAGCGAGACCAAGACGAGACCGAGGGATCCGAGACCAAGACCACGTAAAAGTGGTCTCGAGACATCCAACTCTACTAAGTCCCCTACTGTACACTGTGTACACACATGACTGTGTTAGTACCCACCCAGACAACGCAGTCAGATAAGTCAAACTTTACTCTTTTAAGTAAAGTTTGACCTTACTTTGAGGTGGTTTGGGCATCAGATTAGAATAAGCTAATTATATGAGATGATGTTCATAATATGTTAACTGTTGTTGTATTTATATAGAGCTTCTAATACTTCTAATACTTTTTCAGTACAAGCCACATTCATATAAATTCTGTGCACTTTTATTCATTTATTTATGCATTGAGGTAATTTGGGGTTCAGTGATTTGCCAAGCAACATGCAGACAACAGCAACTAAGCCAGCAAGCAGCAGTGTTCTGATTTTACAGCCCATTTTACATCTTTAGGTGCATCACTCGAAGAACCACTCTAATCTGCTCACGTGACATTAACAGCAAAAATCTTAAAAGTCATCACTCTTGTGGTCAGCCTCAGTAAGAGCTCTGGTCATGAGGTCATGAGTTTTTTGAGGGGTTTTTTTGAGTTTTTTTTTTAAATATACCAAGAAAAATAATATGAAAGTTTCAGATTTTAACAAGGCTCAGTAGTGAAAGTTGAACACTGAACTGGTGCAGCTGTGACTCAGGAAGTAGTGCTGCTCAGCTACCACTGGAAGTCTGTCAGTCGGTACCTACTCTACTTTACACGTTGAAGTATTCTTGGGCAAGAAATGGAACACCAAATTTATGTGTCCACACACTAAGTGTATATATGTGAGGTATACAGCTGTGTTTTAAACATAATGCAATGTTCTCTGTTTTCTGAAAAATTACCACTGAGTCACACCGGCCATTTGTTCTATTCTATTCTATTCTATTCTATTCTATTTTGGATCTTTTTATTTAATCCTACAATGGCCCAATGTTTAAATGCAACTTAAGAAAACACCAGTAAATAGAAAAAGACTGCAGAAAGAAACAAAACATAGTGTAAGGTGAATAAAACACAAGGGGAGTAAAAATTTCTTAAAACAGCTGTAAAAGTGACAGAAACCAAAACAGTCAAAGTGTTTCGAGGTGCAAAGTCACATGTGTTTTGATTGCATGATTCATGTGATGCTGCCGATGTTTGCTTTTAGCCATTTACCGTTAGCTTGTCACTTCCACTCTGTTCTGTCACATTATTGAAAATACTCTGTGTTTTGTGAGGTTTTTGTGAACGTTTGCGGTGTTTTTTTCTGTTTCCTGTTCAACTTCTGTCGTTGTTGGTTTTTGTTTGTTTGTCTAATTCCCATTGTCTTTATTCAGCTTCCATTGTGTTTTGTGTGTTTTTGCAGCATTTTTCTATTTGCTGGTGTTTTCCTAAGTTGCAGTGCATTTGAACTCTCCGGGCCGCTGTGTGATCCAGACTTCTACATGACATCCTATTTGGGAAAACAAAGCAGATGTAGTTTTACTATCTCAATTTCTTTACACTGACATTTCCACTGTTTTATTGAGTGTCTGTGAAGGTTCTCAGTCATCCAGGTCATCGTAGTCAAAGGAGCTTGCAAAGAAAAGCGTCTGGACTTCTTTAAGTTGCTTGAAGACGTTTCACCTCTCATCCGAGAAGCTTCTTCAGTTCTAAGGTCAAATGGTGGGGAGTCCCAGATGCCCATAGTGGACCTCATCACAGCCACAGAATCCGCCATACGGATTAATAAATTATCACAGACAGAAGCAGAGCAAATCAGGATGAAAGTCTCAGCCACCCTCTCCAGTGCCAAAGTCCCTCCGTCTAATCTCACAATACAAGAAAAGAAGGCCGTTGCTTCCCTGAGTGAAGACCACAACATCACTATATTACCAGCTGATGAGGGAAGATGCACCATCGTCCTAAACACTACAGATTACCATAAAAAGATCACTACTCTCCTCAGTGACAACAATACCTACGAAGCCTTAAAGCAAGACCCCACAAGCAGCTACAAAAAGAAAGTTATAGCTTGCCTTCAAGACTTTGAAAAGGACAAAATCATTGACTGCCTTACACATCACCGCCTTTACTCAGGGGATGCCATACCCTGCATTTACAGACTTCCTAAAATAACTTCAAACACACGTTAAAGTCCGTTTGGCTCGACACCACCGAACAGAGGCAGCAATATAACATAGCTAACATTAACAGTGCAGTGAATCCTGCTTGTGCCGTGATATTCAGGACTGCAAACCGAGCAGCATCACTGACTTTCAGCCTGTTGTGTTTGTGGATATATGACTGACTTTAATTATCCATAAAATCATCACATCTCTGTAAGATTAAGGTCAACTATCGAACGGCGTATAAAGTAAAGGCTTTAAAACAAAGTAAATACTGAAAGTACAAACATCGCTAATGTCACATAACTTTGCAGGTGTCGTGCCAAACTAGGTATCCCCGACAGAATTTGTTTCCCCTGTGCTGGGAGCATGCAGGCAGTACTGATGTTTTCATTTTGTGAAAAATTAGTTTCGTTACATTACCATTCAGTTTGAGGGTTACAACGGAAAATTATACATTTATTGCTCACGGGGTATCAGATGGGATTATTTTAATAAACCATTAACATTTTGGCTGATAACTATTTTTATTCTCCTGTAACTTTACTATATAAAGAGCTAAATCCTCCAAAGTTTCAGGAGTAATGCCTCATAATAAGAAGTGTTTGTGAACGAAAAATCAGCAATGTGGGATACTGTTTGTCCGTGATTTACACAGGGGGAACAAATTGTGGCAGGATCAGCCTGATATTATTTGTATCCCACTATAACTTCGTTGTATAAAGAGCTAACATCTCAAAAATGTCAGGAGTAGTTAGTCATTATAAGAAGTGTTTGTAAACTAAATTCAACAATGTGGGATACTGTTTGTCCGTGATTTGGACAGTCCAGCGTGTGCTCCCGACGCAGGGGAAACAAATTCTGTCGGGGATACCTAGTTTGGCACGACACTGGCATGTGGCCAACAGTAATGTTTTAATGTTCTTCATTATTAAACATTTGCACATAAATAAGTGACATAATGTTCAGAACTTACTTTTGAAAGTTTACTCTTTGGCCGCTCCGCTTCCACTTCTTTGAAGTGTCTCCCAGTCCCAGTGCACTTGTTAGCATGTTTTGGTTCGTGCAACTGGTCCGTCCGGTTATTGTCTCCCCAGAAACATTTCCGTTGTGTTGTGTGTGCTTTTGCAGCGTTTTTCTTTTTGCAGCGTTTTTCTTTCTGCAGCGTTTTTCTTTTTGCAGCATTTTTCTTTTTGCAAGTGTTTTTCTTTTTGCAGCATTTTTCTTTTTGCAAGTGTTTTCTGAAGTTGCAGTCCGTTTGGCCTCTCAGGGCCACCGTAGTAAGCACAACCAGAACTCATACATAAGGCACACAGTCGATTTCTGAGAAAATGAAAGGATTTTAGTGTAAGGTTATAGTCTGAAAAATACAGTATACGAGTTTTGTAGGGTAGTTTGTTTCGGGGCAAGAGGCTGGAGACTTCGCGGTCTGGGATACAGCACGCAGTTTCACACACTCTTCATTTTGCACTTTACGGCGCTGTTGTAAATGGTGAAAATACTAGTAATGCTAACATAAACATAACATAACATAACATAAACCGCTAACACTAACCGCAACGCTAACGCGTTGACGCCGTCCAGCCCCACACATGGGCTGATCCGCGGTAACTCGTTAACAGAGATTTGCCGCGTTAATACAGTTATGCTGTTAACGTCATTTTAACGAGAGTAACGCTGCAGCACTGAAATAGTAATATCCAAATGTTTTCTTTTTACTGACCAGCTCCTCTTTGATAGCTACCGTGTCCGTCCTGTTGTTGCCTGCAGGTGAAGCGATGGGGGAGGGGGAGTTGTGTTCAGTGAAGGAGAGAGGCGAGGCAGAGTAACGCAGCGTAGAGACAAAAGTGGACAAACAAGAGGCAAACTTGCGGTTCCACAAGTATAGTTATAATGTAACATAGACTATATCGATATAAACGATATTGTCACATCTCATATCTCATATAAAAATATATCGATATATTTAAAAACTCGATATATCGCCCAGTCCTAGTTTGACTTATCTGACTGCTTTGTTTCGCTTAATGTGCCTTATAATCCTGTGCGCTTTTGTATGAAAACTAGTGCTGTCAATAGATTTGAAAAATTAACTAATTAATCTCACAATTTCCTGTAATTAATCGCGATTATTCGCAATTACTTGATCAATAGCCTGGTTGCAATTAAATTTTTTTCACCTGTATATTTAAGCTTGTAACTGACATTTATGCAATATAATAAGTAAATGCAGAATAAACACAAAGAATGTATGCTTAAATTCAAAGAGAATTTGAATAGTTTTCTTCAATCGTTTAGCAGAGGTTCTCTCCTGTAAAAAAAAAACCTTTTAAAAAAACCTATGTACTACAGCGCTCTAGACTAACGTTTTGCCACGGTTGTACTGGCGCGACTAACAGCACAAAAGTTAGGCGCACCCAAATTTTTCAACCGCATTGCTTAACACCGCAGTTTTACGTGTGCACTTTTTTGGGGGAAAATTGCTGTCCATACAGACAATATTAACTTGTAAATGATTAACTAACAATCTTGTCAACACAAAGTTCTTTATTTGGATCACATTTCTAAGGAAAGATAAGTTACTGAAAAAGTGCTTGTGCTTAAAGTGCGTTGGCACTCTTTGGGAATATTGTAGACAATGTTAAACTTAATCATCACATCGGCTCCTCTGACGACCTGCTTGCTGCTGAAAGGCAGCGGGGGGAGGGGACACTTGGGCAGTTATCGCAGCATATAATGTGTTTTCTGGATACACTGTGCTTTTTCAGCATTCAGAGGTTGATGGTTCCGTGTCAGAGCTGGCTATGAATTTCAGACAGATCAGGCCTTAACTTAACAAAAAAATGTATCAATAGTTCTTTTCATCTTTTCTTATTACAGCTACATCCACTTCTGTCAGGCCTAGGCTACTCACTAGGGCTGGGTATCATCACTGATTTCTATAATCCATTCAATTCACAAGGTCCTGATTCGATTCAGTTTTGTCTGAGACAGTCAGAAATATTATAATTCTGATCATTTATCAATACTGATACATGTGGGACTTTATCAGAGGTGTGAGCATCACAGCAGATGCCTTTGTGTCAAAGTAACTGAGGATAAAACAGAAAAACATGAAGGAGATTTTCCTGGCCTGGATTTTTATAGCAGAGAAACTTAAAAATATTCTGCAATATTGCATAATTTTAAAAAGTTTAAATTTCTTCAGTATTGAACAGCAGAAATGAGTCTTTCTTGTCTGAGGTCATTTAAGTAAAGTAAAAAAAAAAAGATAGCGGTCGACAGCGCTGTAAACAATGGTAGACTGGTGGGTAATAAGCGACTGAATAATGCAGAAAACAGAGATTTGAGATGGGAAACTGAGAGACAGCTGTGCATGAAGTGTGATTTTATTGTGGTGGAAGCAAAACAGCAAAAGTAAGAGTGAATTAATGACGACATTTAACAAATGTGAATCGTAGTTTGGATCTTCTTTTGCTGCTGGTTCAGGGAATTTTGGTTGGAGAGAGATAAAACCTGCAGCTCAGAATCTAGCATAAAAAACACACAAACGCAAAGCGCGGACCCGCCGACGCATCAGAATCAGTGAGCTGTTGGCTTTCAGCCCCAACGGCGTGTCCGTGTACGGGCCGTCGGTTGAGAAAGCAGAGACAGAGAAATTTGAGACCAAATTGGTCTCACTCTAGAGCCCTGTACTAATAAGTATACACTAATATATAATATTTATTAGTGTTTCAAATGTTCAAATGTTTAATCAGATTCATCACAGGGTTACTGTAGATTAATTTTGATTAATCACGATTAAATATTTATTTTTATTCTATATTAATCACATTATATTGCATGAGTAAACAGACTTGAGAAAACAGTTAAAATATGTGTATTGAACATCTTGTTTGTTTATTTGTTATTTTTTAATACTCAAATTTCCCATTGAGAGAGCCAAAGTGCGTTTATCATTTTCCATATTGAGTTGATTGATTCAGCCATTAGCACATGTGCGAAGGTAACTCTACTTGGACAAACTGCCCGAAATGTGTTGACAGAAACATTTCAGGGATTTTGAATCATTCTGCACTCCAGATGCGTTAATTGCGTTAAAGATTTTAATCATGGTGACCGTGATGGCGGATTCATTTGTGTTAACGTGTTAATTTTGACAGCACTAATGAAAACAGACCTTATGGTCCAAAAAATACAGTGTATTGCAGTAGTCCTATTAGGCTGTAGTATTTAGTGTTTTTTCTTAGTTTAGGTAATAGATAACAGTATAGACGATAAAAGAGAGAGGGTTCCCCCACCCGTCAATTCCTACTTTAACTAATAGTCAGCCTTGTGATTGAGGAGGATGCTGGGGAAACTGGAGACCAACTTTGGCAACTTTCTGTAAAAGGTTAATGATATGCTGGCGTATCCCTGAAGATACAATGAAGTAAAAGTGTATCAATTTGGCCAAAAAGCCAAGCAACAATATTACAAACCTGAATGTGGCCATTGTGCTCTGTGCAATAACTATATGGTCTCACAGCGGATGTCCAAATTATGATGTTAAAACAAGTCTTGTACATCTGAGAACCAGTTTTAGGTTGTGTAAAAAGATAAGAAAACACTGTCTGTGTGTGTCTGTGGTTTTTGTGTTCTAGTTTTTCTCTTGTTTCGATTTCTTTCTCTTCTGATGTAATTGCTTTCTAATGTTTTCATGTGTCCCATTAAAGTCCAATTAGTATATTTTGTTCAACTTCATATTTATTGTAGACTCTACACAACTTACCAAGATGCAAAGAAACTCGTCTCCTCATTACCGTCGTCCCACTGTGCATGACAGTGTCAGCCATTGTCACTACCACACAACCCCACTTTATTGTCCTGTCATTATTCAGTCCTCAGTGAGCCTCTGTGGACTCTATCAGTGGCTTCATCTTGTGTTAAAGGCTGCAGTGAGGGAGCACTGACAGGATCCAGTGTTCTATAGATATTATCTTCATGTCACGATGCTTGCAGGCATAACTTGACATTTGTGTGTTTGCGTGTGGCAAAAGTGTCAGGGGTTTGCTTCCTGTGTTGACTTTGTTGTTCCAAGTGTGTACATACACAAAAATATTATGAAACAGAGTCTTAACTGATTGGAGCAAGCTTTGACTAAGTTTGTACGTGTTGAGCTATTCCCACATGTACAGCAGTGTTAGTGTCATGTTTAAAAAAGTCCATTGATTCTAGTCTGAGTTCATTACTGTTGTATCTCACTGTAGTTAACCACAAAACAACAGCTGATCTGTTCCGCTTTTCTGCTGTCAATACTGCTGCCTGTTATTTCCACTTCAGTAGCACACCATCCAACAGTGATTGAAGAGTGAGAGGTTGAGATCATTTACAGTTATGACTCTATACACTGAACTACTATTGATTCTCAAACCTATTAAAATCCTTATTCTATTTTTGAAAACACTATCATATGTATTACAGCATAGTAACACACATGATAGTAGAGTAATAATTTGATGCATACAAGGTCTTGAATAATCAGGCCCCATCTTATCTTAATGACCTTATAGTACCATATCACCCCACTGAATCATACCTGTTATTAATCTCTGTCTCTCTTCCACAGCATGTCTTTTATCCTGTCTTCCTTCTCTCACCCCAACCGGTCGCAGCAGATGGCCCCGCCCCTCCCTGAGCCTGGTTCTGCTGGAGGTTTCTTCCTGTTAAAAGGGAGTTTTTCCTTCCCACTGTCGCCAAAGTGCTTGCTCATAGGGGGTCATATGATTGTTGGGTTTCTCTGTATGTAGTATTGTAGGATCTACCTTACAATATAAAGCACCTATAAATGATAATAATAATAATAATAATATAAATAGGTAATAATCACGTAGTAAATGAATATAACCAATGGTATAGATGAGTAATAATAGCAAGGAATTTATTTTGCAGGGTTACAAGAAACGTGACTGAATAGAAATATTTTGAGAGCATTTTACAAATAAGTAAATACAGTTAATAGAAAAAGCAGTGCTTGTATGCTCAGGTATAGTTGAATATATAATAAATTAAGTACATAAGAACCAATCCATTTACCACATTATTACTCTGTTGCCTCACACTTCCTGGTTCCAACTCATTCTGTAGAAAATGATGTCTCATTGGTTTTTCCGTCATATTACCCAAAAGTTTATTTTGGTCGTTGGTCTTTCCTGCAGGCGTGGTCATTATGTAAAGAAGCGACAACAACAAAACAAACAAATACTGTTGGAAAGAATCATTGATGGTGATTTGTTGTGGTAATGGTGTACGTTTACTGAGTGTACAGGTTTTGATGAACACTTTACCGGACAACATTTAATCATGATAAAGTGTGTTTTCATGGATTTGCGTGCGATGTGTGCAGAGTAGATTACTGCAGTGGACCCTGCTATCTTTATCAACCAGATGCTCGCTGTGACACACTATTCACATGACAATTCAAAGAGAGAGAGCGCTGTTATCTCTTTCTGTCCAGATCCTACACTCTCACCTCCCCCACCCCGCTTCCTCCACTCCTGGTGCCCCTTCACATTTATTCCTTTCTGTCCCCACCCCCCACCCTCGTTAATGCATGATTGCTTTCCTATTCATCTTTAGGCTTGAAACCCTTTGCCTGTTAAAACTGCTCCTTTTATTTAATCTTAAATAATTTAAAAAAAGGCCACTGAGACAAGTGTAACGTATTTATAATAAAGGTAACCGTTAGTCCAGCAAGTTTTAAAAATGGCAAAACTAATACTAGATTTCTTTCTTTGAAATATTATCTATTTTATCCTATTAAAGCTAAACAAACCCCACTCTGAATTGTAAGCTTGCAGATAGCAGGACAATGATGGAAACGAGAGTAAAACAAAGTCAAAAAATGATCAAACAATGATGTGAAAGGACCACATGGAGCACAGGTAATGAAACTGTCAGATGAATGACATTAAGCTCAGTAGTCAAAGAACTGAGGAAGCTGAAGAACAGATTGGCGAGGTGGAAAACGGTGTGCAAACAACTTGGTTCATATTTAAAAAATGCTTAATGGTCCAAATGCAGCACACGCTGACCAAAGAGGAAGGTCAAAGAGAGATTTTCTTCTTTCTTTCTATTAGAATATACAACATGCTGTAAAACGAGGAGGGAGACTTAGTGAACACACTGAGAGAGAGTATGTTTAATTCTGACTGATTGGCTCACAGAGCAAATATCATACTGACCAAAGTTACGCACCAACACAGACAGGATGATAAGAGAAATGTCAAAAGCCGAGTTTTCTTTTGGGGAGCCTGTCTTCTGGAAAGATTTGTGGTTTGGATCAGGTGAGACATTAAGTGACTGACAGACAGGATCAGACAGACAGACAGTAGGACCACTGAGGAGGAGGAGGCCTGTTCCAAGGCCAGCAGTCTGGGACTTTACCTGGTCTTAGCAAAACAACAGATATGTCATGTTTTCTTTTTTATTTGTCCTTGTGATGAACAGAAAATAGAAAATTATTTTACAAAATAGATATTGTATAATCCTATACATACAGCACAAACAAACAGTTAAAAAATAGATCATGTGATCATTTGTGTGTTCACTGGCCTGCTTATTCTACTCTGAGGATTTGGACATGATGTTTTCTTGGATATCTTGATAATGTTCATCCATTTTCTTTGTTTATCCAGTTCAAGGTTGTGATCTGAGACTTTTCCAGCTGTCACAGGGTGAGAGAGAGGGCACACTCAGGTTCCCAGTCTATCACAGGGACACATAGGAGCAGACAACTGTTCACACTTACATTCACACATTTGGCCAATTTAGAATCACCCATTAACCTATATTGCATGCACTGCATTGTATGGTAGTAAGAGAGAATATCTGGAGTAAACCCATGCAGGCACAGGGAGAACATACTGCACAGTGCTGTGGTGGTTAGCACTGCTGCCTCACAGCAAGCAAGTTATGGGTTTGAACCAACTGGTTGGGATGTGGCCTTTCAGGCTTTATTTTCTTGCATTTCTCGCAATCTTGCATTTTTAAAGATCCTGTGTTTCTGTGCTCATTACCCACAAGCTGAAAATTGCTTCCAAGCTACTTATGTGTGCTTTCTTTTTTATGGTTCTTTGGCCAATGAATCCCATAATCACTTCCCTTTGCAGTAAGAGCAGGTGTTGGCATACCCTGCAATAATGTCCTTTTGGACACAAAGTGAAATGCACTTACAAAAACTCAGCTGTTTACCCAGCTTTTCTGCATTCAGATGATTTACCTCCTGCTGGCTATTAAAAAGAATGAAGGCTTAAGGCAGAAATGCCACATCACTGTGGATGCTGCCCCAGTCCATCTGTCAGTCTCATGCGGAATCTCCCCTCACTTCTGTACGGGACACCGAGATAGTTAAACTCCTCCACTTGGGGCAATAACTACTCCAAGACTTGTCTCATTGTCTCAGACTCATACTGCTTCACACTTGGGTGTGATCTAAGCCAGACCAAGCTGAAGGTGACCACCTGGTGAAGCCAACAGAACCAAATTATCTACAAAAAGATAACCACCTGGCTATGCCTACAAGTTCTGTTCATAGAATTGGTGACAAAGGGCAGTCCTGGCAGAGTCCAGCACCCACCAGAAACAAGTCTAACTTAGCTAACATAGCCTAACTTCTACCCAGGGGCCAAATGACCCATAACATCGGTCAACCTTCCACAGGGTACCCTGAGGGTTGAATGCCTTTTTCAAGTCCACAAAATACATGTACACTGGTTGGGCTACCTCCTATGCACCCTCAAATATCCTGATGAGGACAAAGGGCTGGTTTGGTGTTCTGCGAAGAATCACATTGTTCCTCCAGTATCTGAGGGTTTTCTCTGTATTCTCTGTATTGTTGTAGGCTCTTTACCTTACAATATAAAGCACCTTGAGGAAACTGTGATTTGACCCTATATAAATCAAATTGAATTAATTATCATTTAATTATAAATGTATGATAGTCACACACTGACATTTTTTCAAACCAGTATTTAACAAAACTGGTTTTGTTCTGCATTTCAGTTTTGTGTTGAAATTTCCTTTTTGGTGGCGTGAAGCTCCGACGTGAGGCGAGCTGTTGTGTTGTAGGGGGAGGAGGAGGGGCAGATAGCGATGTGATTATTAGCCCTCCTTGGGGGCTTTTGTCTGGGCCCCATGAGAGAAAGAGGTTAATGCCACTTAGCCTCAGGAAGGCTTGCAGAGGCCCATTGTGGGTGTTTGTGTGTGATTGCAGATGAGTGTGTGTGTGTGTGTGAGTTTGTATGTGTGTGTGTGTGTGTGATTGCAGATGAGTGTGTGTGTGTGTGTGTGTGTGAGTTTGTATGTGTGTGTGTGTGTGTGATTGCACATGAGTGTGTGTGTGTGTGTGAGTTTGTATGTGTGTGTGTGTGTGTGTGTGTGTGTGAGTTTGTATGTGTGTGTGTGTGATTGCACATGAGTGTGTGTGTGAGTTTGTGTGTGTGTGTGAGTGCACATGAGTGTGTGTGTGTGTGTGTGTGTGTGTGTGTATGGCTCTGAGAGTGATAATGCGATATGCTTCTCTGTGGCGAGCTAAAATCACTTACTGTTTTTGTCAAGTCGCACACACACACACACACACACACGCAAAGGCCTGCATGTGTGTTTTAAATAACAGCGTAAAATAGAGAAGGTTTGTGTTTATCGCATAATCCTTGAAAGAGTAGTTGTCAAACAGCTAACAGATCATCTGCAGAGGAATGGCTTATTTGAAGAGTTTCAGTCAGGTTTCAGAGCTCATCACAGCACAGAAACAGCTTTAGTGAAGGTTACAAATGATCTTCTTATGGCCTCTGACAGTGGACTCATCTCTGTGCTTGTCCTGCTAGACCTCAGTGCAGTGCAATATCTCATTATCTATATCATTCTTCTTCTTCTTCTTCTTCTTATTATTTAATCACATCTAATGATGAGAGGGCCTAAGTCAACAGTGAGGTGCACTATATAGTATAGAAACAGCTATTTTTTTTGTACATTTAAAGTTATCAAAATGTGTTTTTCTCAGTGTGGTCTTTTTGTTCTGGGTGTTGCCGTGTATGGAAGAGATTAGACATAAGCCTTTAGACAACTCGGGTTTGGGTTAATAGATACAGTTAGTATAGCATATCTATTAAATCTGTTACTGAAACTCGATAATTCCCAGAAGTTCCACATGCCTGAGGAGCTCTTTATTGAATTCAACACCGCAGTCCAGTCTGCAGTCTGCTCATCCAACTCTGCATGGTGTGAATCAGCCACCAAAGAAGAACAGACTCGAAAGGACAGCGAGATCTACAGAAAATAAAAACAAACATTGGTGCCCACTTGCCCATGATTCAGGATTTGTAAAAATTGAGCGTCAGGAATCGAGCAGGCAACATCGCTGCGGACCCATCACAGCCTGTTCTAACCCTCCTTTCTGTACGGCACTGTACGCCAAAAACAGCTGACATGTGTACAGTTTCTTTCCACAGGACGTCACGGCGATGAACACTTCAGATCTTCACATGCAGACATTCACAGAGTGTCTGTAGTGCTGTATCAGAGCATATATATATATGAACTTATATTACTAAAAGGTGAACCAGCGTTTATTTATTATAAATCAATAAATTTGTCACACAATCTAAAACATTCAGTTAAAAATTGCAAGTATTGACATATTGCTGTAGTGAGATGATACAATATTTCTAATTATTTATTCTTTTAATTCAGAATAATCTTGACATTAGTTTACAAATTACTTTATTTAAAAGTCTGATTCATCCATCACGACGCAGACAGGCTGCCTGTTGCTGTTCACAGAGGCTGCAGTCCTCAGCTGAAGCTCGCAGGCATCTCATAATCCTGACTGGACTGTCTTTTCATTAGGTCAGAGTGAGCATGGAGTATTAGACCTGCCACATCTCATTGTTGCAGATTGCCTGGAGACAGTGTGTGGAATTGCCACCTTACAAGTGTCCTTCAGGAATGAGTTTAGGTTTTTGATTAATCTGGCCCTTGTGTCATCCGTCCCTCTCAAAATGCAATTATGTCTTTTAGTTAAAGGACAAACTGTCCATCAGCCGAGCATGATAACAAATATGAGAAAAATGATGAGTGGCAGTGGAAGAGGAGCGAGTGTATTGGGAATATGTGTTTGTTGTATTTAGGAGACAGAAAGGAATTCAGAAACAAGACTAAAGAAGAAGTGACCCAAAAAAAGAAAACCAGGAGGCCGAATAAACAGTTTCAGTGTTCAGGGTTTTCAAATCTAAACGAGTGTTGCTACTGTAATGTTCATATCATCCAGCATCGAGAGAATTCCAGAACATGTATGTTTTTAGAATATATACATAGGCTTCCTTCTGCCTTGCACCTCTGATCGTTTGTCAATTTGAAATCTGACACAATTGGAAATAAAAGCTAGTGCTCAATGCTTTTTTAAGCACCTTGGACAGATCGCCGGGCTGACACAGGGTGACATTTACACCTCTGGGTCATCTCGAATCACCAGTTAACCTGACCCCACTAACTGCACTGGGGTCAGAAAAAGAAAGGCCTTTTCAGTAAATATGAAACATGTTCAACAATGACTTTTGTTCTTTCTGGTGTGGAATGGGATGAAAATGGTTTGTTTGTGTTCCAGAACAATGACTGAAAACAACTAAATCAAATCTGATTCTGCATTGAACTAGCTCTTGTTCTCATCCTTTATTCCTTACTCCCTGTAATAATCCCCCAACAAAACCACCCTCACCAGTGCCCCCTTTCCCCCCAACACTCCTGTTACCTTGGTGACCATCAGCTGAAAAATGGCAACCGTGGCACTTCATTAGGTATCAACACAGGCTCCGACAGCCCAGATAATAGCCAATAAGAAGCTGTGCGTGATTGTGTGTTTGGGCGGGGGTGGGGGTGGGTAGGGATGCGGCATTATGCTGGGCAGTAAATGAAAAGCCTGCAGGGACGAAGTCAACCTTGTTGTCATGCTTCAGTAAATTGTGTGTGTGTGTCTGCATGTGTGTGTCTGTAAGCGTGGCTGGAGTCATCCTTCACTTCACTTATGTGGGAAGATGTGCACATGCAGTTTTACACACATGTATGCCTCATCTACACACCGACACTGTGAGGAAGGACTCACAGAGACAAAGGCCCATGAAGACTAGTCACAAGTCAAAGCTTTGTTTGTCACACATGCTCAACCTTGCTGTCAGCAGTTGTTAACATCACCAGTTACTATACAAGCACAATAATATATTAAAAAAATACACAAAGAAAGGTTAAAATTTGGCAAAATAAATACAAAAAGAGCAAAATCAAAATGTAGACTAACGATAAAAGAAATAAAATGAGAGAAGTTTAAAATATGAATATCTGTTTTAGTGTTGTTTTAGTTATAACTAATAGTATAGCAATGTTATTATAAATTTACTGTGGAATTAATAGATCACTGCACTTTAATAAATAGTTACTTTAAACAATAATAAAGTCATCATTAATAATATTTAATCCCACATATTAATATTTTAGCCTACAGAAAGTAGATGGTGAATAAAGTCGAATGGCCTAACCTGCCACTTCAGTGTTGTTTCTGCTGATCGTGCATCTCTGGAGTTCTGTAATCTTACACACTGGTTCACTTTTTTAAACTTGGTACTTTTTTTTTAAGACTAAGGCACCAGCGCCTGCCCTTGGAACCTTCAACCATCATGCATGCACATTTTATTTTATTTTACTCAATTGAATTCTCTTAAAATGTTAAAGAGCCCACTATAATCACTCTTTAGATCTTGAAATATATCATGGAAACTAAACAGTCATTAGCATTCCTTCTTTTTCTAATCACTTTATAATAACATTGAAATCTGCAGGAATGAATTACACAGCAGTGAGAAGTACATTTCATTACATTAGATGTCTTTTGTTATGTGCTGTAACTACATTTAAGGACATAATTCCTCCACTGTTACTCTCTTCATTACCATGTACCAACACAGTGCAGAGCAGCTACCTAAACTCTTGTGAGTTGATCATCTCAGTAATAGTGTTACATCCTCACTGAAACAATCTTGGATACTGTGGCTCCTCCTCCGAAGAAAGCCTCAAAACTGAAGTACTTGAATCCTTGGTATAACTTTTAAACACTCACCTTAAAGCAGATAATCTGTAGGCTTGAAAGAAAATTGCATCTCACTAATTTATTTAGGAAAAAGAGTTTGCTTTATAAAAAACTTAAAAGGCTGTACAGACATGACTCAGTGTTCTGCTTAGATAAATAGGCTTTTTTTTTTTTTTTAATTTTGTGCAAGATTGATGAGCTATGTGCAAGTCATTTTCCACATTTTAATATTTTTAATAATAATGTTATGACGTTTGTTCCCTTTACATTAACCTGAAACTAAATACAAATAAAACAAATGTTAACTTTTGGAAATAAATTTTTGCATTTTTTTTTACTGCTTAAACATTTTTATTTTTAATATTAATTATTGGCAGTGTTGGCAAATATAATTTAGACTTAGTCATTATTCAAGCAAAGTGTAGCCGACTGAAATATGTCTCTATGCTGAGAGTACTGAAATCTCTCAGCACCTGCAACAGTCATAGGGACTGTGCAAAATGCATGCAGAGGAACATGTTTCTGTTTATGTGGGTTATACTGAGCGTGTATTATTATTACAAAATAAATTGTGTGTAGAAAAACAAATACATTTCCCAGGGAGCCTCTTGCACATTTTTTCGACATAAAAGACTCATCAGTGGTGCTGGTTCAGTGTCAGGAGTGTGGGTACAGGGAGATGGGAGTGGGATGGGTAAGCTGGAGGTTTGATCTGTTTGGATTGGCACCAGGTCGGCAGATAAGTGATTTAGGATACATGCACTACCTGTCAAAGGTTTGGACACAGCTTCTCATTTAATGGTTTTTCTTTATTTTTACTACTTTCAATACTGTAGATACTTATGACATCAAATATATAAAGCAAGATATATGGAACTATGTAGCAAAGAAAAAATGATAAATAACTCTAAATACGTTTTATATTTTAGATTCCCCCCTTGCTTTGTTGACACTGCTGCAAACCCTTGGCCTTCTCTCAGTGTGCTTCATGATATGGTCACCTGACATGGTTCCTAGAGTATTTAAAAGTAGAATGGGAGGCAGAGCCTTCAGTTTTCAGGCCCCTCTTCTGTGGAACCAGCTCCCAGTTTGGATTCGGGAGACAGACACTATCTCTACTTTCAAGAATAGGCTTCAAACTTTCCTTTTTGCTAAAGCATATAGTTAGGGCTGGACCAGGTGACCCTGAATCCTCCCTTAGTTATGCTGCAAAGAGCATAGTCTGCTAGGGGCTTCCCTTATGGCACTGAGTATTTCTTCTTCACTATATGGTGTTTATATATAATCAGTTATTATCAATCCCTTTTATCCTGTGTTCCTTCCATCAGCCTCCAACCAGTCGCAGCAGATGGCCCCGCCCCTCCCTGAGCCTAGTTCTGCTGGAGGCTTCTTCCTTTTAAAAATGAATTTTCTTTCCCACTGTCACCAAGTGCTTGCTCGTATGGACTCATTTGATTTGGTTTGAATTTAGTTTTCCTTCCCCCAAAAAGATTGTTATAACTGTTATAATATTTGTCATTAAGGTTTGTTAATTGTTATTATCACATTTCCTTCTAGATAGACAAACAAAATTAACAAAGCTTTGAGTCTGGTGGAAGCTCCCTTTTTCCCATTATATATCATTCCGTCCCCAAAAAGCATCCCTATAAAGGTTGGGGTTTGTACTGTGGACTTCTTAGAATAAGTATGCCATAGTAATTTTGGATATAGGAAAGCAAATACAATTGAGGATATTAAAAAGCAAAAAACTTGTTTTGTTTTTTTATTATTATTATTTTTTTTTTAAAACAGCTTTTGGAGAAAGGTGATTTCTGAGACTTGGCTGATTTATATGTGGAAGGACCCAAAGGTGAATTGCTCCTTGGGACTAAAAAACAACAAAAAAGTCCAAAACTTAAAGGAGCAGACTGACCCAGGAGGAACAATCAGAGGGCAGGCTGAAGAGGGAAAGCAGTTCAGAAACTGCTGAGAAGAGAAGAAGACAAACCTTGACCCTGCAGAGGCTTTGCTGGAGGCTAGCGACCATGACAGGACATCTTGGGATGAAATTCAGACATGGCATTTTGATGCCATGTATGAATTAAGTTTGCCTTTAATCTCACAGTATATAGAGAAATGTTCCATCCAACCAGTGTAAAGCCAACACAGATGTGCTTCTGGGTATGATGGCAATTTTGTAACAAGGGCACTTATCCGGTCTTTAAGTCTGACCGAGAGAAGCAGACAGTGATCACTGCCTGTTTTTAGGGGCTTGTTGAGATTAAATAGAACAAGATACAAAGCATTAAAACATGTTAAAAACACATCAGCCTTATTAAATGCAGACTACTTTGGGCCCGGAAGCAGGTTTCATCACGTCATCACTTAAAGACCGGATAGTAAATAAACTGATTCTTATATAGAGCATTCAAAGTGCTTTATACAATATATGTCATTGACATATTCACACCCATTCACACTTTTGTTTTCTACCTAACGTTCACACATAACTTGGAGTTTGTATCTTGCCTAAAAATATTAGGCACGCAGGCTGGAGGAGCCAGGGAACCAGGAAACTTCCGATTCCCTTCAGCCCATCTGAGCCAGCGCCACCCCTCTGCGTTTATGAAGGAGTCCCAGTGGAGTGCCAGGAGCTTTGATGTACTACAATATGGTTATTATTAGGGCTGAATGAGTGAGAAATATGCTCCACAATTAGTGGTCTATTTCCAGTAGGCTGCTTGCCCTTCCGGGTCATTCTGCATATTATTGTATAGAATATTATCACCATTTCCTGTTGTCGCATAATGCATGCCATATATTTGCCATTCAGCTTCTTATTATGATATTAATCTCTTCGATTTTTGCCATACAGTCGCTCTAATTTTCTCTCTTTTTTAAGTGAACATCAGTTACAAAGTGATGTTTAATCTTTAGCCACATGTGTTTTCTGTGTGTGTAAATATTGAAGACCCTATTGTCTGAGCAGCTCAGCCTCCTCTCTCTGGACACCACCAAAATGGCAGTACTGACTTCTTTTTGTTGTTGAGCTAATGCCTGACAGGCTCCATCCCCCCTTCCTGTCGCTTCTGTGTTTCAGTCCCACAATGCTGTTTGGTTCAGACATCCCAACGCACCACTGGTCAAGCTAACAAACAAATGGAAACCCACCAGCATGCTGAAATTACTGATGGTTATCTCCAAACCCTTCCCCCTTCATCGTCACAAACTCCCCTTCAGCCTATTCTGTTTTGCCTCCTTCAGCCATCCTGCACCAATCAGCCTCCCCTCAGATAAGCTTTTTCAGCTCAGAGGGATGAGGATTTTCTCGCCTATTTTTTTATTTATTTATTCCCACCCCTATTGCTATTAATCTGTCATTCACATCCACTGTTGGTGATCCTGCTCCAGTTAGTGAAGAAGTCAGCAGTAAAAGTCATATAGCAGTTATTGTATAATATGTTGTGATATAATTAATGCCTATCTGGTGTGTTTTTTGCTTGTTTGTCAAAGAAAATGCACAAACAACTAAAAATCTAAAATTAGACTTATAACACTTTCCTTTCTGTATGGTATGTCTAACCAAGTGTCTTCTATGGCCTTACTGTTATTCTGCCATTCCACTTGGGTTACCAAATATGTGAAATTTTCTTTGTGTGAAAGTTGACAGCACAGATACACACAACATAAAACATACAGAGAAGATTTAGCCACCTACTGGCTTTGGACTCCATGTTAGACTGCATTATAAAGTCTCAACATCTGGGTGACCACAAGTCAGAGATCACAGTGCTGACTTTTCCAATTAGTAGGCAACCCTTTGGAGATACATTTGCTATGAAATGCGACACTATCCATACAATCCAAACACTTTTTTAAAACTATGCTTTAAACACATCTCCAATTGCAAAAAAAGCTGCAACACTGGGTAAAAACTAAATAAAAACAGAATGCAATGATTGGCAAATCTCTAAACTGTCACGTATGGTGCTGTGTGGCAGGCAGGACGAGGACCCAAATGCAGGACTCATAAACAATAGAGTAACAAAAGGAAGCAGCCTTAATGTGCTAGAGCCAAACTCAAATACAGGGAGTGCAGAATTATTAGGCAAGTTGTATTTTTGAGGAATAATTTTATTATTGAACAACAACCATGTTCTCAATGAACCCAAAAAACTCATTAATATCAAAGCTGAATGTTTTTGGAAGTAGTTTTCAGTTTTAGCTATTTTAGGGGGATATCTGTGTGTGCAGGTGACTATTACTGTGCATAATTATTAGGCAACTTAACAAAAAACAAATATATACCCATTTCAATGATTTATTTTTACCAGTGAAACCAATATAACATCTCCACATTCACAAATATACATTTCTGACATTCAAAAACAAAACAAAAACAAATCAGCGACCAATATAGCCACCTTTCTTTGCAAGGACACTCAAAAGCCTGCCATCCATGGATTCTGTCAGTGTTTTGATCTGTTCACCATCAACATTGTGTGCAGCAGCAACCACAGCCTCCCAGACACTGTTCAGAGAGGTGTACTGTTTTCCCTCCTTGTAAATCTCACATTTGATGATGGACCACAGGTTCTCAATGGGGTTCAGATCAGGTGAACAAGGAGGCCATGTCATTAGTTTTTCTTCTTTTATACCCTTTCTTGCCAGCCACGCTGTGGAGTACTTGGACGCGTGTGATGGAGCATTGTCCTGCATGAAAATCATGTTTTTCTTGAAGGATGCAGACTTCTTCCTGTACCACTGCTTGAAGAAGGTGTCTTCCAGAAACTGGCAGTAGGACTGGGAGTTGAGCTTGACTCCATCCTCAACCCGAAAAGGCCCCACAAGCTCATCTTTGATGATACCAGCCCAAACCAGTACTCCACCTCCACCTTGCTGGCGTCTGAGTCGGACTGGAGCTCTCTGCCCTTTACCAATCCAGCCACGGGCCCATCCATCTGGCCCATCAAGACTCACTCTCATTTCATCAGTCCATAAAACCTTAGAAAAATCAGTCTTGAGATATTTCTTGGCCCAGTCTTGACGTTTCAGCTTGTGTGTCTTGTTCAGTGGTGGTCGTCTTTCAGCCTTTCTTACCTTGGCCATGTCTCTGAGTATTGCACACCTTGTGCTTTTGGGCACTCCAGTGATGTTGCAGCTCTGAAATATGGCCAAACTGGTGGCAAGTGGCATCTTGGCAGCTGCACGCTTGACTTTTCTCAGTTCATGGGCAGTTATTTTGCGCCTTGGTTTATCCACACGCTTCTTGCGACCCTGTTGACTATTTTGAATGAAACGCTTGATTGTTTGATGATCACGCTTCAGAAGCTTTGCAATTTTGAGACTGCTGCATCCCTCTGCAAGATATCTCACTATTTTTGACTTTTCTGAGCCTGTCAAGTCCTTCTTTTGACCCATTTTGCCAAAGGAAAGGAAGTTGCCTAATAATTGTGCACACCTGATATAGGGTGTTGATGTCATTAGACCACACCCCTTCTCATTACAGAGATGCACATCACCCAATATGCTTAATTGGTAGTAGGCTTTCGAGCCTATACAGCTTGGAGTAAGACAACATGCATGAAGAGGATGATGTGGACAAAATACTCATTTGCCTAATAATTCTGCACTCCCTGTACAGGATACAAGAACAAAACACCTAAAAACTAGAAACCAAGAAACTATGAACTAATAAACTAGAAAACTAGAAGCTAGGAGTTGTGATGGACATGAGGTACAGTGAAAAACAGCAAATGGGACAACACAACAACAGACAGAGGGAAACACAGCTGGGACTAATCAGACACAATGAGTCAGGGAGCAAAACTAAAGCAAACAAGGAGAGAAAGGCTGACTAAATATAGAAGATAAACACTGAGGGAGGGAGAACCAAGATCACTATGAACCAAATCACAATTGTTATTCAAAAACAAACAAACACATTCAAAAACTGAGGTCTAGCAGGACAAGCACAGGGATGAGTCCACTGTCAGAGGCCATAAGAAGATCATTTGTAACCTTCACTAAAGCTGTTTCTGTGCTGTGATGAGCTCTGAAACCTGACTGAAACTCTTCAAATAAGCCATTCCTCTGCAGATATTTATCCTTAGCCAGCAGTTTTCAGTTTGCCTCAGTGTTACCTGCTCTTGCCGTTAGAAGACAATTGACTATGGTTGCTGGTGTCTCTAGCTTCACATGTCTCAGAACAGAATTGCCAGTTACCAGAGTTTGATCCACAGTGGGTGTGTCACCGAGTGGGGCGAGACAGTTAGGCACTTGAATGGGTTGGTGCTGAACTGGAGGCATCTTTTTAGGCCTACGCTTACTCCTCACTGTCAAGTATCATTACTGCTAAAGGAGGCAGAGGAATAACTAAACACCTGACACAAAGAGCAGGAAAATTCAGGATGGACAGGTGAAGAGGCCATGTTGCTAGTTTTGATCACATTAGTCTGGAGAGAATGTCTGCCTCTTTAAAAAACCAACTGGATGAATTTGTCTCTCTCTGGTCCCCATTGATCAATTCCATTACTTAGTGAGAGGAGTCAGCTGTAGTCTTGTTTCCCTATTTGCCTTACAGGTGGATGGGGATGGTCTCTGGGACTCCTGGTATATGGCGGCCCCCTGGGGGCTGGAGAGCTGTGGTTGCTGTTTTGGAGTGTCTGTGTGTCTGCCTTGGTTGGTCACCGTGGAGGATGTGGGGTCTGGGTTTTTTATGGTGGCGGGTGGCCTCATCCTGGTGGAGGCAGGTGCTGGGCCTGGTCTCTGACTGAGTCACTCCTTGTGTGAGGGTGGTCTCGACCCCCCTGACCACCTCGGCATGTCGGGTGGGTCGACCCATGTTAGGATGTCTGTGCCTCCAGGGCTTGTTGGTGCCCTTAGAGCAATTGGGTGGGGTGGGGCATTCAGGTGAGAGAGCAACCATTTTTTGGTGCAGCTTGTCTGACACCTAAAACAGTTTATATCATCCCTTTACTGTATGTGTCTGTTATAGCTGAGTGGTGTTGTGATGCAGTGTGCAGATCAGGCCCCTCTTCTGTGGAACCAGCTTCCAGTTTGGATTCAGGAGACAGACACTATCTCTACTTTCAAGATTAGGCTTAAAAATTCCCTTTTTTGGTAAAGCATATAGTTAGGGCTGGACCAGGTGACCCTGAATCCTCCCTTAGTTATGCTGCAATAGACGTAGGCTGCCGGGGGATTCCCATGATGCATTGAGTTTTTCCTTTCCAGTCACCTTTCTCACTCACTATGTGTTAACAGACCTCTCTGCATTGAATCATATCTGTTATTAACCTCTGTCTCTCTTCCACACCATGTCTTTATCCTGTCTTCCTTCTCTCTCCCCAACCAATCACAGCAGATGGCCCCGCCCCTCCCTGAGCCTGGTTCTGCTGGAGGTTTCTTCCTTTTAAAAGGGAGTTTTTCCTTCCCACTGTCGCCAAAGTGCTTGCTCATAGGGGGTCATATGATTGTTGGGTTTTTCTCTGCATGATTTATTGAAGGGTCTGCCTAAATTGAATTGAATTGAATTGAATTGCAGATGAGTCTTTGGACTCATTTGCACACTCCAGTATCCTCTATGTGGTGGGGGTGGTGGGTGCTGCTGCAGACTTGGTGGCGTTCCAGGGCATTGCCATTGTAGGCCCTAGACTTCTTCCCATCCTGTGGCCTGGTGTAGGGAATGGGGGTGCCTACTGAGCCAGTTGTTTGCTTGCTCGCTCCTTCCGGGAGTAGACCTGGACCTCCCGGTCTTACATGTTATATTGTGAAAGGCCATTCGTGTGCCGGGTGGTTCTTGGGCCCCTGGGACCCTGTTCTTGACTTGTACCAGGGTGGCCAGCCTCTAGCAGGGTCGACTCCCTATTGCCTCTGGTCGTCTGGGAGCCTCACACTTTTGCCACTGATGTGGCTTCACACCCTCGTTATCATGTACATTTGTGACAAAGACGCAGGCATTCTAACACTCACTCTCTCATATGAAAATATTTTTTCGTACTGGTTCGTACTGACCTATACATTTTAGACTTGAATTCTTGTGTTCCCAGAGTACCATCAGCCCTGCCTTTGGCTGCGGTTTTGTTTGTATCATTTACTCCTTCAGTCTGTGTCAGTTTGTGCCTTCACAATCAAACACAGGCAGTTTTCTCAGCCTTTTCCTTTCCTGTTAATTTACAGCAGGGGTCTCCAACTTCAGGCCTCGAGGGCCGGTGTCCTGCAGTTTTTAGATGTGTCCTTGATCCAACACAGCTGATTCAAATGGCTAAATTACCTAACAACATGTTTTATAGTTCTCCAGAGGCCTGGGAATGAACTAATCATTTGATTCAGGTGTGTAGACCAAGGGTGAGATCTAAAACCTGCAGGACACCGGCCCTCGAGGCCTGGAGTTGGAGACCCCTGATTTACAGCTTTGTGGGAACTGACTTCTTTAACTGATCTTAATGGAGAACTTTATTGTCATGTATGTGCTCAGTGTTTGAAGGGAGAGTCCATGAACAGTCTGAATGCCTTTTTAGTTATCGTTGTGAGATTGTGCCTTTGGCTCACCATGTGAGGCAGTTTGCAGGCTAAGCTGGTAGCCAGTTTGGCAGTAAAAAAAATCTTACTGATGAGTTCTATCTTCTAAATGTAAATGTTAGTGAAAGTCACCACTATGAGATCTTCATCTCTCACCTCTGACAGAGCTTCAACAGTATTCCGAGGAAGACTGGGGACACTGGGTCTGAATGGACCATGTTCAGCTGCAACTAAAGATTATTTTGGTAGTAGAATAATCTTTTTGTTTTTAATTAGTCGATTAGTCAACAGTTATTTTTAATAACTCTTATCTCCACCATCTGTGTGCAAACCTGCTGTTCTAGGGTCCAGTACCCAACCGGCTCTAAGTTCTAGTATTTAAACAAAAAAAACAAAAAAAACAAAAAAACTACCTAAACTAAAAATGCCTTCTGTCCAGAAGTTTAAATAAAGCTTGAAACTAAAATAAAAGGGTTTATATTTCCAGTCAGTTTACATATGATTTAGTTCATGACTTTATGATTGCAGTGGACATGCTCCGGAGTGAGAGGTTTACTATTCAGAATAAACAGTAATATTAATGTGAGAAACAAAACTAGGAGACAGTGCAGCCCCTCCTGTTTACTGGTTTACTATTGTATTTCACTCATTAGCTAACAAAGATGAAAGTGTTAGCTTAGCAAGCATCATCCATGAGAAGTTTCTGACAGGTAAGCTAACATAAACATTACTGTACAAACATTGACATAAACGAGGTATCAACACGACACACTAACTTAAATTAAAACCTACCCATTCAGCGTTGACATCACAGCATCCACACTAGTGGCAGGTGGGCAGCATTTACACCCAAGCTCATGAATGTGATAACTTGAGAATGAGGCAATGTAGGATTTTGAAATTAATACCATAGGGGGATCTACTAAAAGTCTTGTAAGAGTTGAAGGGCTCATTGGAGGTGGTCATCAGGGGTGGTCATCAGGAGTGTCTCGTTGCCCTCGCCCTCACCACCTAAGGGGTACCTTCCTCTGCCGCTCCGCCTCCAGCCATGCCACCTGAGAGTCTTCACTGCCATCTTTGACCTCCTGTCAAAGGTGTCTTCCTCTCTATTAATGTTGACCCTCGCAGTTGCCACCTGAGTTGCACCATTGTCTCTGTCAACATTTGCCTTGAGTGAATCATCTCCACATCCACTGACAGCCTCCTGCCAAGCCACTGGTGGCTCCATGGTTGACCCCGAGAACTGTTTTCCCACGTCAGTCCCCTTAATCGCTATGTGGCCTCAATTTTGCCCCTTGGCCAGGCCAACCCTCTGGACTGGTTTTCTGTTCTATTTGGACTCTGTTTCTTTGCTTCTGTTGATGTTAATCTGAAAATGTTGGTTGAGCTTATACCTCTGTATGAAACTAGAGATCCTGTCACAGATCGCTGTGTGACAGGCAGAGGCAGGAGTTGGACTCAAATGGAGGACTCACACACAAGGGGAGTAAACTGAAAGAGGCTGCTTTATTGGCAGTTCAAAACTCAAGTACTAGATACAAAAAAACATAACCTAAAATGGGAAACTAGGAACTACAAGCTAGAAGCTGGGAGTAATGAGGAAACTGAGGAGCACAGTGAAACTACATAGCAACGAGGGACGATGTGACAACAAGCAGAGGAAGACAGAGGACTAAATACACAGAGGATAACCAGAGAATGGGAAACGGAGGAAACACAGCTGGAACTAATCAGACTAACGGGACAGGAAAATAACTGAACATAGAGCACACAGGATAGGAGACTATCAAAATAAAACAGGAAACAAACAGACACACACTAAGACATGGACTGAATGAATGCAGGGAACAGACAGAAGGAGAGATACGCGTGGGAAACAGATGAGTAAACATAGAGACAGAACCTAGTATACATGGTAACTACACAGGGAGGCACAAATGACTAAAATGAACAATAACCTAAGAACTAGAAACTAAACTCAAGCTAAATGCCACATGAGAGCACAAGAAACAGAAACACTGGGTCATAGACTTAGTACCACGACAGTATCATCAATACTTTCTTTGTGCTAAATGAGTTATTAAAAGAAAAAACTTTTAAAAAACATATCGGTTAAGACGATAAATCACAGAGTAAATTGCTTGTACTGTGTACTGCATGTTTACAATAAATGTAAGTGATATCAAAGCAGTGAAAGCAGAGCTATTGGCAACGTTTCTAGCACGCCAATCTCCTGTCAGTCTCCCATTGAAAACTAGAAGACTGTCCACAATGCACTTAAGCAAGCATTCTGAAAAAGCTGCTCTCCTCCGCTCCAAAGTTTGTTAATGGTTCATGGACACGCTCATGAAACTGACTTAAGATTCCAATTACTCTTAGTCAAACAGTCAAGCCTGCTTCCAGAGACAAATGCGAGCACATCCTGGACATTGAGTGCATCAGCACCGAAGCCCCTCAGCACTGTGCACGTTCTCCTCTCCTCTGAGCATTGTTTTCAATAAACTGCATGCTTAGAAAAATGCTTTGTCTCACTCCCATTTCTTCTTGTTGCATGTTGAAGCTCAACTTGGAACCTTAAGGTCCAACATTAAGGTCCAACGATGCAAAATATGATTTTTTTGCCATTTTTTCAAGTGTTCTTAAACTTTTGATCGGGACTGTATCACCAGTATTTTTTTTTTTTTTTATTTATACCAAACTAATTTTGTGGTGACACAACACATTAGTAAATCTATCCCAAAATGCTTTTTAAAAAAAATTCCTTATTAACAGATTTCAGGTGTTCAGCAGGCTCATACTTCCTTTGTCATGTTTGCATGTTTCACTGTCTAACCTATTATTATTGTTGTTGTTGTTGTTGTTATTTTGATGATGATGATGATGAAATCAGTGTGCATATTGTTTCTAAACAACACCCCCAATGAAATAGATGAAACCTGTACTCATGCAGCTCCTTGTATTGGAGTCCTCTGGTAATATTGTTTGATCAAAGTGTCCAGCATTCTTGCTTTAGAGACAGAAAGTTAATTGAAGATAACACCTTACATGTGTTATCCCTCAGCTGTCCAGTTCCTTTTCTTCTGTTCCTCTCAGCACCTGGTTTTGCAGGTTTTGCTTTTTGCTCTGTCATGTCCGATATTTTTGAAGGGTCATATTTATACAATTATCACATTGATATTCCTTTTATTCACCTAAGAGTATCTCTGGTTTAACTGACCTATCCTAATTTATTCAACCTGTTTTTTTCTTTCTTTTCTTTTATATTCACCCAATTGCTTAGTAAGCAAAAAAGAAAGAAAGAAAAAAAATCCTGTAAATTCAAATATGATATGATAAAGTGTAAAGATATTATTAAATTATATCTTTATTATATAATATATATATTCATTATATTATATGTTATATAATGTAAAAAAGATTAAAATGTTAACCTTTATTGAAACATATTCTTCACTACAATCTTTTTTTCTTACTATAGCAAGAGAAGAGAATGTGGCGACTTTCCGTGGCTCAGAGTACTTCTGCTACGATCTCTCCCAGAACCCAATCCAGAGCAGTAGCGATGAAATTACACTCTCCTTTAAGACGTGGCAGCGGAACGGCCTTATTCTTCACACCGGCAAGTCAGCTGACTATGTCAATCTGGCGCTAAAGGACGGAGCTGTCTCCCTCGTGATCAACTTGGGCTCTGGAGCCTTTGAAGCCATTGTGGAGCCGGTCAATGGGAAGTTTAATGACAACTCATGGCACGATGTCAAAGTGACCCGCAACCTCCGACAGGTAAGGCACACATGTGTACTTGAAGATATGAACATGTCAGTGTTTTGGTCAGGATTATTCAACAGCAGCTGAATATACCTTGTAGAACATAAGGACGACAGCACACTGACAGCTACAAACAGGTTGTTAGTTATCCTGCTGACTGCCACTAGAAAGCAACAAAGCTACTTATGAGTTTAAGTCATGAATGCATCTGTGGGTAGTTTTTACACTCATCCCTGATTCTGTCCTTTGCCACTTTTTATCAACTGATATACTTTGTATGAACAAAGCCACTGTTCAGTCATATAAACTTGTCTTACCCACCCCATCTTTCTGCAAAGCAAACAGGCATTGGATATGGTGTGATAAACAAACTCCATTGTATGGTAGATATCATTCTTATTATCGTCTTTTTGGTTTGCTGTGTACTTCGATCTTTCCTCTTTTCTGTCTTTTGTACCCTTAGATAGCACTCCTCTAAAAACAAGGGAGCAGGTTCATTTTGCTCTTCTGATCTAGGCTTTCTTTGGCTCCTTTGCTCACTTCTTCATTTTCCTTTTAGTCTCTTCTTCCTTTTGTTTTAAATTAACTTCATGTTTTTCATTTTGGAATTTCTTGTTAACCTCTTAACATCAACCTGATTAAGATTAGGCTGACATCGACCCGTTTATGTTGAATGTTCACCTATGTGGTATAATAACCAAATGGCAAATCTTGTAACAGAAAAACTGTAAGGAAAGATATAAGCTGAAACAGAGACTAATCCACATTACAACTCAGATAATAGTTTACTGTATACTGTTTATATCCCGTAAAATTATATGGAAAATATGAAATAGAGCAGGATGCAGGAGCATAATAGATAAGTACCCGTTGCAGTAACAGTACTGGCTTTGAGGTAATTACACACTGATTGTACAGACTTGTAAATACGAGAAAAGGAGTGTTCAAAGAAAATGTATCTCTCTGGAAACAACACTACCTGAGCTGGAAGTGAGCTTTAGCATGCTAAAGAAGCAGCTGGAGGCTTGCCTAATCTAATACTATTTTCTTCAAATGTTCTCCTTTGATGGTCGAAGATCAACGTGACCTTTGAAAACATGTTTTTGATCATATCTTAAGAATTCTTCTGCTAATTATGAAATAAGCTCATGCAAATAGGATCACAGATGATGATGATGATGATATTTTGGATTTACAAAGTCAAACTCCAAGTTCATTGGTTTTCCTTTCATATATTACATGCTTTGGCAGTTGAGTTATTGGCATGCAAGACATGCAGCTGGAAGATTTAAGTCTAGAGTTCTCTGGTAACATCTTTTTAAACCATAAATCTTACCAGTAGAACCAGAGGTCCTCACAGCAATATGACTTTATTCCTTATTATTACAATATTACTACATTTTCCCATGTCCTGCGATGTGGCCTGTACTCTTTTATTCTGTGCGCTCAGCATTTCTTTCCTGTTGGTTGGTTGGTTTCATCTGCTCTTGGTTGCCACAATATCCTCATTATTTTCTTTTCTATATTTATTATATATATTTACATGCAACAGAAAATCAAATCACTTGCTTGCTTGATTACTAGTTACACATGAATATTAATGCATGTTTTTGTTGCTTGAAGCTAAATCCATTCAGTTAACATATTGTTTTACTATTTTACACAGACAGCAAACTTAGCACAAAAAGTGATTGATCAATTATTTCTTTGTTTTAACAGTGCTTCTTGGCAAACCTTAAACTGTTGATAAGCCTGTTTAAATGGTGCCACATTTGTAGGGAAATTTGATTTGTGGGTTGAGCAGCAGAGTTGAGTATCTGAGCTGCACCCGAGAAAATCTTCTCTGCCAATGCCAAGCTGTCATTGGATGATTGAAGTCTGAAGAAACAAGACATGTTGGGAATTTAACAGTCGATCCATTTGACAAACAGGGCCTCAGTATCATGGGGAAGAACCATACATAGCCACTGGTTACAGATTTTATTTCGCTATCTCCCTGCATTGAAGTTGCCTCCCCTCCAATGATGACAAGCCTTTTTTACCAGTGAGGGAGATGACGTCCGACACCATCACACTGCCTCCGCTAAAAGCAGTTATCTATTATCAGTGCAACAATCACAATCTACCTGCTGTAGACAGAATCTGGACTCATTGCTGCACATAATGTTCCTCCACATGTACAGGTTCCATAGTACATCCATATGTACATAGTACACAGAAAAGGACAGTCATGGCTGCTCTAGGAGTCTGGAGATTGACTGTTCAGTCTCTCACAAATTTTAATGGGTAGAGAGCCACCAGCCATATCATCCTGCAAACCTTGGCTCAAACCACTTTCTTCCTGTGTTTTCATTTTGGCACACCTCTGACATCCTCTGCTATATGAATCTTGGCTTTCAATACACTAGCTTGATGATGCCCTGTGGCACTGGCCCTCAGTCAGATGTGAGCAGATATCAACTGATCACTAGGTCCATGCTCATAGGTGCTCCTAATCAAGTGCCAATCAGGCATTGGATTGTCAGCACTGCACCTGGGGTAACAGAAGCTCAGCACAAGAGTCAGTCACAGAATAAGCTGTTTGGCCTTGGCAGAGAAGATTTGGCAAGTTTGTCTTGTGCTAATCCACATTCTCAACTCTGATGCTCAATCCACAAATTCATTTTTCTTATAAATGTGGCACAATTTCGGGGAAATAAACAGGCCTTCTAGTGATATAAGAAACATCGTTTCAACAAAGAAATATTCACTCAAACAGAAATTTACTAACTGAAAAAAAGAGAGAAATCAAATGGTCTGGCATAATTTTCTCATCATCTGTCTCATGTCATCAGTAACACAGATAAACCAGGTCTGGCATTTATAATTAAACACCTGAGTGTGCTCTCAAATAGCAGCAACCGCTCTATCTTAAACTCAAAACAAAAAAATTCTGCCTCACCTTGCTTTTACTCCTTTTTGCCAGGTGACAATATCAGTGGATGGGATTCTGACAACTACAGGCTACACCCAGGAAGATTACACCATGCTGGGCTCTGATGACTTCTTCTATGTGGGTGGGAGCCCCAGCACAGCTGACCTGCCTGGTTCTCCAGTTAGCAACAACTTCATGGGCTGTCTCAAGGAGGTAAATACCTCGCTTACAGTTCAGTTTGATTACTATGCAAATACATTATTTAAAGCTGGACATCAGAAGAATGCATTTTTTAAAGACCTTAAACCTCAGTTTTGGCTTTTTGGACTGTTTATTGGATTCCATGTTCACATAATAATTAATTTCTATTTTGTTTTTTAGACTAAAGATTAGATTTCAGGGATCACTGAGTTTCATGACAAAAGAGACCAACAACATGTAGTCGTAGTGCATTCTTAAATCTGAATGCTGTTGGAAGAAGCAAAAGTTGTTTTGAAGCTTTACTTTCATGTTATTAAGATTTAGTTAATGTCAGTTAGTTACAGATTGGATATATTTGACCTACAGAGAGCAGAGCACTAAAGTTCTGTCACTAAATGAAATAGCAGTAGCACTTTTAAGGAGCACACTTAATTGACTGCTATATTAGTCATAATTCTGATGACATCATTTCCTGCTTTTAATTAAGTCCAGTCTTCTTAAATGTGTTTGCATTGCAGGACCAGTGTGTACAAAATGCACATATTTCTTTTTAATTTTTTTTACATTCAGGAATTTTTGTATTAAGAGTCGTTTTAAAGGTTGTAATAAATCAAAATCTTGCTTCCAGTTTGCTTTCATTTCACCAGGGGGACTAACATCTACATCTACTCCTGTTTCTCTCTGTGTAAGCAACAAATCTTGTTTATAAACAGGATAACTGCTTTTATTTCAAATATAAAGTTCAAGACAGAGAGAGCATCACCGCTACTTTTAGAAGGCGTTTTCTTGCATTTGCACAACATCTCTAAATTAGAAATATCCTGCCTTAGAGTGATGCTGAAAAACTAGTTTATGCAAGTATTACTCCTTGGCTGGAGTATTGTCATTCATTATTATCAGCTTAACTAAAAACTCCCCCAAACCCCTTTTTAGTTTAACAGTTAGTTTCGCAGACCTTCAGCTGGCTTTCTTGTGGTTCCTCGGCTTTTAAAAGTAGAATGGGAGGCAGAGCCTTCAGCTTTCAGGTCCTTCTTTTATCTCTACTTTTAAGATTAAATTTGAAAGTTTCCTTTTTGGTAAAGCATAGTTAGGGCTGGATCAGGTGACCCTGAATCCTCCCTTAGTTCTGGTAAGCCTAGGCTGCCTGGAGTTCCTGTGATGCACTGAGTGGTTTTTTTTTCTTCAGTCATCTCAATTCACATTCTCTCACTTCCACAGCGTGTCTTTTGTACTGTCTCCCTCCCATCACCCCTAACTGGTTGCAGCAAATTGCAGCCCCTGCCTGAGTCTGACTGTGCTGTGGTAAAAAGGAGTTTTTCCTTCTCACTGTTGCCAAATTCTTGCACATAGGCAGTTGTCTGATTGTTGGCGTGTTCTCTGTGTTACTGTGGGGTCTTCACCTTACAACAAGGTTTCTTGAGTGAAATGTTGTTGTGATTTGGTACTATATAAAAAATGATTAAATTGTAGATTACTGGTACATTTTGCAGAATAGACAGAAAAACTGACACAAGAGCTTTGAATGGATGAAGCAGTTTCAGTGTTTTTAAACCAATTTTAAGGATGTAAATGCTGATTCATTGATTTAATCAATACAGAAAAAAATACAGTGGACATGTGCTACACACACACACACACACACACACACACACACCACACACACACACACACACACACACGTATTTGTCACATACACTTGCAAATATTGTTTGCTTAAGGTGATGTCATACCACAGCACTAACTGGAGGAAGAGTAATATGACAGTGGGGGCTTGGCTTTCTCTGTCAGTGTTCACCAACTACACACACAGCATACACACACACACACACACACACACACACACACACAGAATACACATATGGCTGCAAGGAGAAGGGGGTGGGGGGATGGGGGGGGGGCACAGAAGTTATTTAATCCCCTTCTGGCCTACTTCCTGCTCTGTGTCACGCTGGTCATGTTTGCAATTCCCTGTACTAACCACTCTTGACAAGTACACACAGGGACAGACGGACACACACATTCACAAATAAACCAGATCATCAAAACCTTTATTTCTCCATCAGAAAACACAGGATCAAGGCATAAGGTAACAACAGCAGAACACAACCCGTAGTATTACAGTGTAAAGGACGTCCTCAGGTCGTCACATCAAACTGCCTCAGACATCAGGTCATAGACACAAAGATGATGCTTCAGTAGCCATCACTGTAATGGTTTGGCTCACTGGCCACTAACATGGAACAGGATGCACTCGATATGTAGATATGAAGCCTCATGTTACACTAATAATAATAATAAATACCTTGGAAAGTCATAATTCAGCTCTACCTCCTTGAGTAGTCTGTCTGTGCTGACTGTTGGTGTGATACCAACTGATTATACAGTAATGGAAATATAATTATGAATGATTAATTAATGATTATGAAATTAATTATGAATACTACAGTAAATTTCTGCTATTATGTCTACTTATATTTTGCATACTAGTTCTTTTAAATAATTTTGAAGCCTTATGTTGTCTGCTGTGATTGTGATTGCAGCCCTTCCCCAACCCTCAGTGAATGGTTCTCATGGCCACTGATCAGTGGTCTTACTAGCTTTACAAGGCTTTACTAGCAATATAGATCAGTGCTTTTTGTGTGTGTTTAAAGTCAGTGCTGAGACATGTACACAGATCTGTCAGTGCTCTATGGATGGCTTTTTTATTGAGTGGCAGGAGAGCTTAAACATTTAACCACTGTTTATGTTCACTGTTGCCATCTTGAATTGTTAACTCAGTGTGGCTGCATATAGATTTGTAAATCAAGTTTTACATGTAAACGATGTGGGATGCATATACAAGGAGCAAATAGTTTTAACTACAGTACATTTCTGTATTAGGGATGTAGGCAATTTCTGCAAATTAACAGAAATTGGATGCACACACAATATAAGGTATATATGTTGCAGCCATAAGTGCATTTTGTGTGTGTGTTTGTGTGTGTGTATTTTATAAGGTTAGTCAGAAAGAAAAATAACATTACATACCCTAGACAATAATATGGCTTTTCAGTGTAACCATACGTCGACCACAGTGTACAGACATCAGTATAAGAGTGGAGTGGATAAGCATCAGTTATGTCTTCAGTGTAAACTAAGGCAACCTCTTTATTAGGATATATGGTCGACTCTTAAGTCATAAAGTGCTCATGATACTAAGCACACAATACTCTGAACACAAACCTGAAGCTGTTTTTAACATGATTTGAAGAATTTTTTGAAACAGGCAGATCAGCAGTTTAACCAAAAGCAGTTAGCACTGTGTGGTTGATTTATCTTTGAGCATCTCTGCCTGAGGTTTGCCACTATTTCCCTTTTCTGTACATCCACAGGACGTGTAGGAACATTAACTACTTCCAGTTTTGATTTAGGGTGGGTAACACTGGTATGGTCCACAATCATTTGGTGGAGTTTCTTTGCTAATGTGAGCATTGTATTGGTCAACAGCAAGTTTCTTTTGTAAGCTGTAGTCAGGGGCCATGTTTTGCAAAGGCTTTAGCTGAAGGACCAGATTTGCACACCACTTGAGCGGGCTTTCCAAGAACCGACTCTAAACATGAACACTATGGCTTTTGAGAAGAATAGCTGTTAAAGGTGATCAGAACAAATGGAATGGTCAACAAATAGTGTAACTCCTGCAGTAACTGATCAAGAGCTGTAACCGGCACAACTAAAATATACTCCAAGCTATGTTTTGCTCTATAACATTGTCTCTTCATATATTTCTTTACATTTCCGTGTGTACTCCCACACGTAAATGTAAGGTCCCACAGACCCTACATTTCCATAGGTCCATTCACTACCTAGAGAGACAAGAAAACGTTGCCACGTCACAGTCTTAGTTTCTAAGAACATAAGAAGTGTCCAGTTGCAGACAGGGATATGTACCTGCATGTGCACAAAAGAAACATCTGAGCACATGCAACTACCTTTTTACCTCATCTTTCCCTTATATTTAAAATATTTAAATATTACTTGAAAGCAGCCACTCTGCACATTGTTCAGCTTTCCCACTGTACGAAGAACCGAAAACTTAGAAGTGGAGCCTGAGGAGTCGGTGCTGGCCGTTTAAGTTGATGGTGCCAAAAAGTGATCATCTGCCTAAAAATGATTTCTGGTTTTTGCCAAATAGTTTTTGCCTTTATTTTATTAGTGATGTGTCGGTCGCGAAATGAAATGGCTCTTAGAGCCGACTCTTTGAAGTGAACGACGTGAGCCGGATCCTTATTGGGAGCCGTGTTTTTTTTTTCTTCTTTCTCACCCTCTCTCTCTCGCACTTTTTTCCCGCTTCACTCCGCACGCGAGCCTTGTGCTTTGCGCTGGGCAGAGGGGGGAGGGGCGGTAGTTACAGTCAGTAGCACAGGAACAGAGCGGGAGGGAGAGAGACAGAAAGAGAGCCAGGGATTAGAAAGGTATAGTAATCATCCACAACTATTTTCAGTTGCAGATGATAAAGGATTCAGAAAGTTTATTCATGCAGGTCCATATGACAGAGAATGTGCATGTTCTTTTTGTTTTCATATTTTAATTTATATTTAATTGTGTTGTGGTTTGCAGTGTTTTGTGTTGTTTCACTTTAAATTTGTGTAAAAGGAAAAAGCTGAAAATTTAAATAGTTAAAAGTTGAAATGTAAACAGTTGGTTTTTGTATTATATGATTTATTTATTTCATTTTATGTGGAGTGAATAAATAAAAGTATATTCACGGTGGCCCCTAGAGACAAAGCACGTACAAACTTCAAATCACGTACAAACTCCAAAACACGTAAAAACACGTAAAAACTCCAAAACACGTAAAAACTCAGAAGCACATAAAAACTCAAAACACGTACAAAAGACAACAGAAGTGCTCCAGGATGCTAGGGCGCAGTGTTGAGCTTTTGTTACCTAAAGCAGCGGTCCCCAACCCCCCGGCCTCGGACCGGTACCGGTCCGTGAGTCGTTTGGTACCGGGCCGCGAGAGTTGAGGCTCAGGTGTGAAATGTATAGTTTTCAGGGTTTTATCGGTTTTCAGCGTTATTTTGTTATCGTTTTTATCGTTAACTCGGTTTTCCTGGGTCTTTTCACGTGTGTTATGAATAAACCTTCTTTTTTCGGTACCGGTACTAGTTTTATTTTGTTGTATTTATCCGCGACACCTTAAAGGCCGGTCCATGAAAATATTGTCGGGCATAAACCGGTCCGTGGCGCAAAAAAGGTTGGGGACCGCTCACCTAGAGGCTACACAAGCCAGCAAGTACCAACGACTGGATTTGGTGTGTGGTAGTAACAGGTAAATGAACATTTTTTTAAAAAATTATTTGAATATATATGAGTGCTTGTGTATAAATACACAAACAATACACATATGCCTTCAATTGTGTAATTTAAGTGATCTAGGTAGCTCTGTTTTGGAAGTTCAGTTAACGCTAGAAATGTGTTTTGGAGTTTTTACGTGCTTTGTCTCAAGGGGCCACCGTATATATTTATATATAAACATATATAAATAAAACCACTTTTTTTACATTAGTAATTCCTTTTGTGCATAATTTTATATTGTTGTTAATAAAAAATTAATTAAACCAACAAAACAACCCGAAGAGCCGGTTGGGAGCCAAAAGAGCCGGTTCTCTAAAATGAGCTGGAAATCCCATCACTATATTTTATTTAAATGACTTGTTGTCCTATAACCTGTGAAACACTTGTCAAACATATCTTTCGTGAAAGCCTCTGTAGCATTTTAAGTTATTTTAAGCCAGAAGCATCATTCCTGCCATAATGCAGAAGCTGTAAACACTTTGTTGGCGAAGAGACTTTTATATAGCTTTTATTTATATGGGTAACAAAGTGTAATTAAAAATGTCTTTTCCAAGAGAGATCTGGCCAAGAGGGCAGCAGAAATTACAACAAACAACGCATTACATTTCTATAAAAATACTTTAAGTAGCTAAAAAGAACTGGATTGAGTGTAATGTAGGTAAAACAACAAAAACACTTTCAAAACAGGTCATTTCTTTATTTTATATATATAATCATTTCATACATCCTGTTGACTACAGTTTATCAGAATCAGAATGCTTAGTTAATCCCAGAAGAAATGATGTGGTCACAGTTGCTCCCAGCCAGCAACAACAGACCCTAAACTAAATTGAATATTACAATATATGAAAATGTTACAAATGATAACAAAATAGCTCTAATAAATCCAAATGGCTCTAATTATAAATATCCCAGTATATTACACAAAATTAAATAGATAAGATTGACAATGAGGTGTCCTTTTTATCATATTAACTGTAATTTTCTCTGTAGAGGATGTGCAGATATTAACAGTGTAACTATTGCAGCGTGTACTTGTACTTTAACTGGATGAATTGTACAGAGAGAAGGTCACAGGAATCATCTCCTGTGTTGTTCAGTGGTACATTCCTCAATGAATGTGCTCCTGTGACTGGCCAGCAGGTCACAGAGTGGGTGGGAGGTATTATCCAGCATTGTCAATATCTGAATCTGCAACACCACCTTTAGAGAGCCCAGCTCCATCCCCACAATTTTACTGGCCTTGTGGGGCAGTTTAATAAGCGAACTGAAGGGGGTCCAGACATGTGAAGCTAGAGACACCGGCAACAGTAGTCAATTGTCTTCCAGGGGCCAGAGCAGGCGACATTGAAGGAAATTTAAAACTGCTGGCTAAGGGTAAACGTAAATTCAGTAAAATCATAATTCACGTCGGCAGTAATGACACCCGGTTACACCAATCGGAGGTCACTAAAATCAATATTGAATCGGGGTGTAACTTTGCCAAAACAATGTGGGACTCTGTAGTTTTCTCTGGTCCCCTCCCCAATCAGACCAGGAGTGGCATGTTTAGCCGCATGTTCTCCTTAAATTGCTGGCTGTCTGAGTGCTGTCCCAGAAACGATGTGGGCTTCATAGATAATTGGCAAACCTTCTGGAGGAAACCTGGTCTTGTTAGGAGAGACGGCATCCATCCCACTTTGAATGGAGCAGCTCTCATTTCTAGAAATATGGACAAATTTATTAAACCCCCCAAAATATGACTATCCAGAGTTGGGACCAGGAAGCAGAGTTGCAGTCTTACACGCCTCTCTGCAGCTTCTCTCCTCCTGCTACCCCCCCAAAAACCCATCTCCATAGAGACTGTGTCAGCTCCCAAACAGACAAAAAAAACAAACTAAAAACCAGCAACAAACAACTTAAACATAAACAATCACAAAGAAAGGACAATACAGTATCCACATCTGAACCAAAGAGTAAAACAGTGAAATGTGGATTATTAAATATTAGGTCTCTCTCCTCCAAGTCTCTGTTAGTACATGACTTAATAATTGATCAACAAATCGATTTACTCTGCCTTACAGAAACCTGGTTGCAGCAGGATGATTATGTTAGTTTAAATGAATCAACACCCCCGAGTCATTCTAACTACCAGAAACCTCGAAGCACAGGCCGAGGGGGCGGTGTGGCAGCAATTTTTCACACCAGCCTATTAATCAACCAAAGACCCAGACAGACTTTTAATTCATTTGAAATCCTGATGCTTAGCCTTGTCCACCCCAGCTGTGAAACTCAGAAACCAGTCTTACTTGTTATCATCTATCGTCCACCTGGGTCTTACACAGAGTTTCTCTCTGATTTCTCAGACTTTTTATCTAATTTAGTTCTGAGCTCAGATAAAATAATTATTGTGGGTGATTTTAACATCCATGTAGATGCTAAAAATGACAGCCTCAACATGGCATTTAATCTGTTATTAGACTCAATTGGCTTCTCTCAAAATGTAAAAGAACCCACCCACCACTTTAATCACACTCTAGATCTTGTTTTAACATATGGCATAGAAACTGAACATTTAACAGTGTTTCCTGAAAACCCTCTCCTGTCTGATCATTTCCTGATAACATTTACAATAATTGATTACACAGCAGTGGAGAGTAGACTTTATCACAGTAGATGTCTTTCTGACTGTGCTGTAACTAAGTTTAAGAATATAATCCACCCACTGTTATCATCTTCAATGCCCTGTACCAACACAGAGCAGAGCAGCTACCTGAACGCTAAAACTAAGGTCTTTAATCAGAAGTACCTGACTCCGTGGTATAATTCTCAAACACGTAGCCTAAAGCAGATGACTCGTAAGCTGGAGAGGAAATGGCGTGTCACAAATTTAGAGGATCATCATTTAGCCTGGAGAAATAGTTTGCTGCTTTATAAGAAAGGCCTCCGCAAAGCCAGAACATCTTACTATTCATCACTGATTGAAGAAAATAAGAACAACCCCAGGTTTCTCTTCAGCTCTGTAGCCAGGCTGACAAACAGTCAGAGCTCTGTTGAGCCAACCATCCCTTTAACGTTAACTAGTAATGACTTCATGAACTTCTTCACAAATAAAATTTTAATCATTAGAGAAAAAATTACCAATAATCATCCCACAGATGTAATATTATCTACAGCTACTCTTAGTACCATTGATGTTAAGTTAGACTCTTTTTCTCCAATTGATCTTTCTGAGTTAACCTCAATAATTACTTCCTCCAAACCATCAACGTGTCTTTTAGACCCCATTCCTACAAAACTGCTCAAAGAAGTCCTGCCATTAATTAATTCTTCAACCTTAAATATGATCAACCTATCTCTAATAATCAGCTATGTACCACAGGCCTTCAAGCTGGCTGTAGTTAAACCTTTACTCAAAAAGCATCTCTAGACCCAGCAGTCTTAGCTAATTACAGGCCAATCTCCAACCTTCCTTTCATATCAAACATCCTTGAAAGAGTAGTTGTCAAACAGCTAACAGATCATCTGCAGAGGAATGGCTTATTTGAAGAGTTTCAGTCAGGTTTCAGAGCTCATCACAGCACAGAAACAGCTTTAGTGAAGGTTACAAATGATCTTCTTATGGCCTCTGACAGTGGACTCATCTCTGTGCTTGTCCTGCTAGACCTCAGTGCAGCGTTCGATACTGTCGACCATAATATCCTATTAGAGCGATTAGAACATGCTGTAGGTATTACAGGTACTGCACTGCAGTGGTTTGTATCATATCTATCTAATAGACTCCAGTTTGTTCATGTAAATGGAGAGTCCTCTTCACACACTGAGGTTAATTATGGAGTTCCACAGGGTTCAGTGCTAGGACCAATTCTGTTTACATTATACATGCTTCCCTTAGGCAGCGTCATTAGAAGACATAGCATACATTTTCACTGCTATGCAGATGACACCCAGCTCTATCTGCCCATGAAGCCAGGTAACACACACCAATTAGTTAAACTGCAGGAATGTCTTAAAGACGTAAAGACCTGGATGGCCGCTAACTTTCTGCTTCTTCATTCAGATCAAACTGAGGTTATTGTACTCGGCCCTGAAAATCTTAGAAATATGGTATCTAAGCAGATTCTTACTCTGGATGGCATTACCTTGGCCTCCAGTAACACTGTGAGGAACCTTGATCATTTATAACCAGGACAAGTCCTTCAACGCACATATTAAACAAATATGTAAGACTGCTTTCTTCCATTTGCGCAACATCTCTAAAGTTAGAAATATCCTGTCTCAGAGTGACGCTGAAACACTAGTTCATGCATTTATTACTTCCAGGCTGGACGACTGTAATTCATTATTATCAGGATGTCCAAAAAACTCGCTGAAAAGCCTTCAGCTAATCCAAAATGCTGCAGCAAGAGTCCTGACAGGGACTAGAAAGAGAGAGCAGATTTCTCCTGTTTTGGCTTCCCTTCATTGGCTTCCTGTTAAATCCAGAATTCAAAATCCTGCTCCTCACATACAAGGTCTTAAATAATCAGGCCCCATCTTATCTTAATGACCTTGTAGTACCATATCACCCTATTAGAGCACTTCGCTCTCATACTGCAGGCCTACTTGTTGTTCCTAGAGTATTTAAAAGTAGAATGGGAGGCAGAGCCTTAGGTTTTCAGGCCCTTCTTCTGTGGAACCAGCTTCCAGTTTGGATTCAGGAGACAGACACTATCTCTACTTTTAAGATTAGGCTTCAAACCTTCCTTTTTGCTAAAGCATATACAGGGTGGGCCATTTATATGGATACACCGTAATAACATGGGAATGGTTGGTGAATAAAGTTACGTAGAAACCAAGCACACCATTGTTTTTCTTGTGACATTACCAATAAGTTTGATGTGTTACATGGCCCTCTTCCTATTGAAAAAACAAAAGCTGTATCCAAGATGGCCGACTTCTAAATGGCCACCATGGTCACCACCCATCTTGAGGAGTTTGCCCCCTCACATATACTAATGTGCCACAAACAGGACTTTAATATCACCAACCATTCCCATGTTATTACGGTGTATCCATATAAATGGCCCACCCTGTAGTTAGGGCTGGACCAGGTGACCCTGAATCCTCCCTTAGTTATGCTGCAATAGACGTAGGCTGCCGGGGATTCCCATGATGCACTGAGTTTTTCCTTTCCAGTCACCTTTCTCACTCACTATGTGTTAACAGACCTCTCTGCATCGAATCATACCTGCTATTAATCTCTGTCTCTCTTCCACAGCATGTCTTTATCCTGTCTTCCTTCTCTCACCACAACCAATCACAGCAGATGGCCCCGCCCCTCCCTGAGCCTGGTTCTGCTGGAGGTTTCTTCCTGTTAAAAGGGAGTTTTTCCTTCCCACTGTCACCAAAGTGCTTGCTCATAGGGGGTCATATGATTGTTGGGTTTTTCTCTGTATCTATGAAGCGCCTTGAGGTGACTTTTGTTGTGATTTGGCGCTATATAAATAAAATTGAATTGAACTACAGGAAAGACATAAAGTCACATGCATTCTGTATTCTGCCCACCTCTTAATCACAGACCCACCTACATATCTGTAGTACCCACCAGCTCTCCCTCTGTCTGCTGTCCAGCACCTTCTTGTCCTCCACTCCTTGCCATTAATGCTAATTTGCCTGTTCCCGATGCTCTTGTCCTCGCCATCCACTGAGCAGCATTATGGATAAATGCTTTGTTACCATGGCACCAGGTACTGGTTGCCTGTGGTAGCTCCTGCAACTGGGGAGACTATTATTTTTATGCCTTTTATAAGCCAGCAATTACAAAGAAAGCCTACATCTCAAAACCTACAAAATACATAATGGCCTACAATAACACATAATTGCTATAATTGTCGTTGTCATTACACCTCCTCAACCACTCACACGGAGGCTTCTGGCTTTCCCGTGTACTGTAGCCAAGAAAGAAACACAAAGGATGAGCTCACAGACTGAGCACTGAATGGGATCAGCAATGACAGTATTTTCCAGTGGAAATATGTCTTTGTTACTCTAATTAATCATGTTATAACAGCTATATTACACAATGCTACTATATTCTTTCTGAACTTAAGTTTTTTTCCCCAACTTTATGTAGTTTAAAATAATAATTTTGTCTTTAATAATTGTAGACAATTCTCTACTGTGAGTGAGAGCAAGCCAGATAATGCAGTAAATTAATCTGGTGTTGTCATCGAGTGTGGATGGAGCGGACTTGAATGCAGATCTCCTTTGCAATGAGACAGTAAATTTATTTACAGTGCAAAAATAATGACAGTTCAGTGTGAAATCCTTAGGCCGTGGCTCCCCGTGGTCATTTCTCCCGACTCCCGATAGTGCTGTATAGCGATGTAAAAAAGGTGGCACTCTGCACTTGTGCATTAATTCCCCGCTCGTGGTTTAGCTCCTGTGTTCTCCTCTCCACCTCCTGGTGCAAAAGACAACAAAGGAGAGAGAAGGGCATCTGAAAGAGCACACAATCTTCTTACCTGTACTAACGAGCTTAGTCTAATGATCCAGCGCTGACTGAAGCCTGGTTACAGCGTTAAATACATAGGTGTCAAACGGTGGATAATTCACGGCAGCTGGAGAGCGCTGATTAATTGCCGGTGTGGAGAAACTCAGAACAGAACTACTTCCGGGTCGGCGCTCCCGCTTCCGGGGAAGTGTGGCTCCATCAAAATAAAAACAGACATAAACGAACAGGTCGCCCGGCAGGGCCAGTCAGACCATGACAGGTGTGTGTTCCAAAGCTAACCAGAGATGGATAACACTGGTTGCAACTTTTTGAACAATTTGTGAGTCGTCTTTGGTTGAATTCATTGCAGATTATTTCAGGAGGAAATGTTGGATATCAGAATCAAAACTACTTTATTAATCCTGAAGGAAATTGTGGGTTACAGCAGGCAGCATGCTGGTTGGTGCATGTGCAGTAACAAAGGAAAAGGATATCTTAATCATATGAACTGCAGTGGTAGAATTTATAAAAGGGAAGTTATTACAAACTTTTCAGGATGTACTACAGTTGGTGATGTGCATGATTCACGGATCCGAATCACCCTTATTTACCTTCTTGGTGCAACCCTTCAGTTCATCCTCTGCCTGGAAGATGCCACTTTGATTTGCTGGCCCTCACAAATGTTAGAATATCAGGGGTTTCGAGTTTCAAGGGAAGTTTTAATTCACCTCTCCCTGAATTCTTACAGAAAAAAAGTCTAATCTTTTGGAGACAATACCCAAAAAGCAGCCCAATTGCCTATCTAGCACTTTTTTAGCAGCACTTGGAATACCATGAGGGATGTCCTGTGGTGTGTGCCATCTGTTGGCAGTGGATCTTGGGTCATGTGGGTTGCAGAGCGGGGCCTCCATACACTGATATTGTTCCAGTGTACCCCACTGATGCTCTATTAAATTGAGTCCTGGGTAATTTGTACTATTTGTGATTTTTTCTCAGCTCCTCTGGCCTTTGTATTGGCATTGTAGTTCTTAGGGAATGCTATGGGAGGATGTTCTTGGTTTGGAACCAAGGTTAGTTATACACACCAGGAACATGTTCACTTAAATCCATCGTACTTTCTTATATTTACGTGCTGTGATCCAGTGGGACTCCTTCTCTCCCGTTTAGGATTTCTGTGACTGCAGAAAAAATTATCCCAGCTGAACTGGACTGAAATAAAACTTTTTTTTTTTTCATTAATTCACCAAGTAGTGCATACAAAACAAAACAAAACAAAAGCAGTACAGACAGGCAGAGCTGCTGATTTACTAAATAACCAGCAAAAGCAAAAAACATATGGGTTACATATGTGGCTTATATGTTAGGTTACATTGTTTTCAACTCTTGGCAGTTATTTCCTGGTTTGTTTGTTTGTTTGTTTGTTTGTTTGGGGGATTTTTTAGGCCGGGGTGGGGTGGGGGGTCCCAATATTCCTTGTTTTAGTTAATCTGGAGTCATACATAGATATTTTATGTAGAAGTGGAGTAAGACAGAATAAGAATAGAAAACTAAATATATAAATAAAAAATAGGAAATAAGAATAACTTCAGAGAGTGTTTGTATTTTTATTGTTTTTGTGTCCCCCCCACCCCCTGTTTTCCTAATGCTTTGGCATCAGCTCACCGGTAGAGTTGTAGAATATATTTGAATGAAATGTTCAAATTGTTTTCTTATGTATTGATGATTGTTGTGTGAGGAGGTCTAGCCATTGTGATGTGCTGATCTTTGTCCTGTTTTTCCAGTTGGGCAGTATTGTTCTTGGTGATAGTCAGGGACACAAGGAGGGCTGTTTTGATCTGCATTATGTTTAGTTCTTCCAGGTTGCGAGGTAAACAGACAGAGGGGTATATCAGGTCTTTTTCCCATTTGTTGATTGGCGTGTGAGGTGCATTATCATTAGAGGATATTAGTTTATTTAGCTTTGAGAGTGTGTTTGTGTTTGCGCTGTTTTGTTGATGCTGTCCAGTAGTGGTAGTTCTCTTAGCTGAGTGTCATTGATACTCATTTTTGCTTTGATGGAGTGTTTTAGTAGGTTATATTGAAGAAACTGTTTCCTGTCAATGAGCTGTTGAAGTGTTAAGAAAGGATTCTAATCAAAAATGTGGCAGAGGTGTGTGATGCCTTTTTCTTTCCATTTAATGCCTGCCAGGGGTCATTTATTTGCACTGAAGGGTTGTTCCATATGGGTGTTTGAGTTCTTTTTGATTTTGCTCATCTTCCACCAGGCTGTCAGAGTTGTTGCTATTGGCGGGTTTTTAAAGCAGTTGTGATGTCTGATTGTATTGTTGATGAATGGTAGATTTTGGATTAATATGTCTTTACAATCAGATTGTTCGATGTCCAGCCATGGATGAAGGTAATGGGTTGAATGCATCCATTTGATGATGAGGTGTTGTAGTTGGTTGACTAAGAAGTAGTGGTGGAGATTTGGTGCATCTAGGCCTCCTTAGAGTTTTGACTGGTGTAATGTTAGTTTTATTATTTATTATTTATTTATTTTAGTTTTTCCTTTTTCTTTTTTTTTTTTTTTTTTTGCCTGTCCCGTTTGGTTCTTTTGCCATTAGAATTATTGTCTGAAGGCGAAGAAAGATGCCCAGTGGATTTACTTTACCAAATGGACCATCCCAGCCTTGCCGTAATGGTCTATTTGATTCACCTTTTATTGTTTATTTTATTTTCACTTGCTAAATACGGGACAGACTTGACTGGGGGAAAGAAAGGGGAGAAAGAAAGAGGGAAAGAAAAACAGCTGGGAAGAGGGACGGGGATAAAGGGCAAAAAACAAAAAACAAACAGACAAAAAATACATATATCAATCACCTGGATCACCTGTTGAGAAAGAAAAAAGAGATAAAAAGCAGAAGAAAAAAAAAGAGCAACATAATAAACAACATCACGATGATCTATGGGAATGTAACAGTAAATACTAAATATTATTGTGCAGCACGTAAGATCGACAGCGCACAGTGTGCTTTGAGGTAGGAGTTTGTGTGTGTGAGCACCCGTGTGTACACCTGTGAGCATGGACGCGCTTGTTTTTAAAAGGTTCCTTCATGTAATGATCTGCTAGAGGGTGTGGGGGGGCCACAGCCCCGCCCACCAGGGCATGAAGCAGGTATGGAGGAGATCAAAACTCCAGACATCCAGAGGCCCTCAGAACGCAAGAGACCAAGGAAGACCAACAGAGGGGCAGCCGCGCCACTGTCCCAGAAAGAGCTGAGGAGAGTCCCAGATGAGGGGTCACTCAGCAGCCGCGGAGCAGAAGCCAGGGGGGGTTGCAGTGACGTGCCCGTGAGCTCCGCCGGCAGCCAGCTGCGCCAGTGTGCCCGAGCCCCAGGCCGAGAGGCCGAGGGCACCCCACCCCCGAAGGGGCCCGAGCGAGCCCCAGGCTCCAGGCCCCGACAAGCAGCCACCAAGGAGTGAGCCGGTGTGTACCTGGACGCCCACCCCGGACACAAAGAACCACCAACGCACCGATGTCTGAGGGCGTCTGCCACTGGCAGGGGGAGTGGTGGGGGGAGATAGGCCTCCAAACCTTGGAGGGCCTGAGATGTCCCCAGAGAGGTGGCGTCTGATACCCAACCTGACATATAGACACAGACATACAGGCACACACAGATACAAACATCCATTCCCACCCTCATGCTCTCATATGCAATTACTCAACACTCACCCAACGTGGAGACAGACATAGAGAGACACTGTACACACAATCACACTCCCCAAGCGTACTCTAAGCCCCGGGTCTAGGTACCCTTGCCCCCGGAGGGGGAAACTGCACCCAGACCCAGGTAGTGTTACCCTTTTCCCTTGGGTGGGGAGAAGCAGACCGCCCCAACTCTGCAGCAGCAGCAGGGAGGCCCCACACTCCAGACCCCAGTCAGACAGCCAACTCCTCCTCCTGGCCCCCCGCTCCAGCAGGCCGCAGAGAACGGGGGTGTGAGAAGACTCCAAGCCTCCCTCCACCCGCTCATATGTAGTGTTGATGCATGTGTGTTCTAAGGTGCATTTAAAACCCAGGAGGGCATGGAGCTACCTGCCAGAGAGCAGCAGGTAAGCGCATAGCCCCTCCTGATAGCCCTCAATGTCTACGTGTATTTAAAATTGAGAGGTGGGCAACGACGCCAGGGGTGAGGTTGTACACCCTGATGGTCTTTTGGAATCCGTGTAGCGTGCCCACCCCCAAGATCCTATATGTATGTGTTATGAGAGTGTGAGTAATGTGAAAGTCTAAGTTGTGGGATAAAATTGAGGCACAGGCAGCCAGAAGGGGACAGAGGGGGGGGGGATGCCTCCCCTGCACCCTGGTGACACATCTTTACCCCAAGGCCCTGAATGTGTGGGTGATTGTGGTGGAGCGGGAAGAGGGAGGCAGCTGGAGATGGGGAGGGAAGGAAGGGAGGGGCAAGTGACCCCTCCCTGGGGCCAGCTCCCCCGCTGACCCCAGTAGGCACCCCCATACTCTGCAACCCGCCAGGGAAAGGGGGCCCAGGCCCATCCGGACCGGACCTCTCCTGTATCTCCCCCTCCTGCAGTGTGAGTTCCTGAAGAGAGGAGAGCTCCTGCAAGGTGTAACAACCTCCCCCACCAGTGCTCGATGCACTGGCGGCACCCCGCGCCAGGGCTGGGCCCCCATACACCCACCCGCCCACAACCCTGGCAACACACCAACCAGGACCCAAGCCCCAAGACCCAGCCAGGGCCCCAGCCCAGAGACGGAGCACCCCCAGAACCTCACGCCCGTCCCGGACCCACCCAGGGGCAGCCAGGCTACCAGGTCAGTAACCCACGTCCGTCAGCACAGACCCTCCCCTAGCCCCGCTGCACGCAGCCACGAGGAAACCGTCACCTAAGAGCCAACAGAGCCCTTAATAGGCCATGACCGCTACCCCGGGTTGAGCCCTCCAAGGAAGATGCTCCTGGGGAGTTTTTTTGTTTTTCCAGTTGAATGATGTTATTACTGTGTCCAGAGTGGTGAAAAAAAGCTGTTGTGGGTTGAATAAGGATCATTGTGAACAAGTAATTGATCTTGTATATGATTTGGGAGTATGTTTTAATGATTTGGATTAGTTGTTTAACTGATTTGTTGGGATTTTGTAGGAACAGGAGTGCATCATCTGCATATAAACTTAGTTTATGTGTTACATTATTGGTGTGAATGCCTGTGATGTTAACGTTCTGACGGATTGTTGCTGCTAATGGTTCAATGTTTAATTGTAGAGTGTTTTGATCCATTGGATAAATGAGTGTTTCCATAAGAAATGTGCAGTTTACTTTGTCAAATGCTTCTTCTGCATTCTGAGAAGATCGTTGTTTTATGGTTACTTTGGTGAGATAGATGTACGAGGTTGAAAAGTCTACGTGTATTATTTAAAGAATGTCTGCCTTTAATGAATCCTGTTCGGTCTGCGTGAATGAGAGAGGAGATAACTGATTCAGTGCGGGTTGTTAGAGCTTTGCTGATTATTGTGACGTCCGTGTTAATTAAGGAAATAGCTCTGTAACTGGAGCAGTGAATAGGGTCTGAAATTAGTGCTGTATTCACATGATATGGAATGAACTGGTGATTTTTAATTTCATCTGGCATTTTAACAAAAAGCGGAGACAGAAATATCAGGGGGATATCCATCAGGAGCTTTATTGTTTGACAATTTTTGTAGTGCTCTCTCATCTTCTGTGGACGTCAGTGGGGAGTCTCAGATGTCTGCCTCTTCCTTTGACAGTGACGGTAATGTGATGTTATTGATAAACTTGTCTGTTTATTTGAAATCATATATATCATCATATCTTTATATATTTCATAATGAAATTGTCTGAAGGTTTTATTTATAATGTGAGAGTCGTTGGTGATGTTTCCTGTCCAGTCTTTAATTGCTGTAATGAGAAATTTTTCCTTGTACTGTTTAAGACTTGTCATTGTGTTTAGATCACAGTCTCTGTAAAATAAATTGTGTGGTTTATGTTATGGTTTATGTTGAATCGCCTGTGGCTGGCTTTTGTTTTTATTTGTTGTGCAAAATAAACCTGATGGGAGCGTGATCAGACATGATGATTGGATAAATGGTTAGGTTGGAAATATCTGTCATCAAAGAATTGCTGGTGAGAAAGTAGTCGACTTGTGAAAATTGACGACTTTCTGGACAGAGGAAAAATAAGTGTATTCCTGTGTTGAATGCTTTTCATTACTTTGAATAAGAGAAATAGTCATGCCAACAATTTATGTATGAATATTTTCAATATTTTGAAATGATTTGTCTTAGTGTGGAATTAAATGTTTTAAGTGATCATCAGTGGTCTTTGGTCAGTGGTTGTTGATCAATGGTCATGAGAATTTGCATAATTATGATTAAGGAACTGACCTCCCAGCCCATTGTTCCTTCAGTGGGCTGGTTTCAGTCATTATGCAAATGTACTGTTTATAAGATGTGGGGAAACCTGCAGTCAGCTGAGACTGAAGAAGTCACTTGGATGAGTGACGAAACGTTTCTCCCACTGAAAACGCTACGTCCAGATGAACAGAATCAACTTTTGGAGATTTTCTTTCCTGGATGATCATCAGTTTAGTTCATTTTTGAGTATACCTCTCCTTATATTCATTTCTTTTTTTCCATTTCTGCTGTTGCACTTGATTTTGAAATGGCTGCCGTGGAAACGACTGTTTTGTATTTGTATAGTGCTTTACTAGTCCCTAAGGACCCCAAAATGCTTTACACATCCAGTCATCCACCCATTCACACACACATTCACACACTGCTGATGGCAGCTACATTGTAGCCACAGCCACCCTGGGGCGCACTGTCAGAGGCGAGGCTGCCGAACACTGGAGCCACCGGGCCCTCTGACCACCACCAGTAGGCAACGGGTGAAGTGTCTTGCCCAAAGACACAACGACTGAGACTGTCGGAGCCGGGGCTCGAACCAGCAACCTTCCGATTACAAGACAAACTGCCAACTCTGAAATTAATCGCAATTACTTGATCAATAACCTGGTTGCAATTCCATTTCTTCAACTTTATATTTAAGCTTGTATCAGACATTTATGCAATATAAATGAAGTAAATGCAGAATAAAAACACATAATGTTAAATGCTTAAATTCAAAGAGAATTTGAATAGTTTTCTTTATTCTTTTAGCACAGGCTCTCTCCTGTGAAATATTACTTTTTAAAAAGTAATATTTTTTAAAAAGTAATATTTACTAATAAGTATAGACTAGTATATAATATATATTAGTGCTGTCAAACAGTTAAGATGTTTAATCAGATTCATCACAGGGTTACTGTGGATTAATTTTGATTAATCACAATTAAATATTCATTTTTATTCTATATTAATCACATTTTATTTTGCACTTCATTTTGGAAGTGCTTCTGTGAAAAGAAAATTCCTTCTTGCACAATGTGCATAATACGTTATGTTGGTTAACTGTTCTGTCTTGTTATATTTCTTATACTCAGATTTCCCATCGAGAGAGCCAAAGTGCGTTTATCATTTTCCATATTGAGTTGATTGATTCAGCCATTAGCACATGTGCGAAGGTAACTCTACTTGGACAAACTGTCCAAAATGTGTTGACAGAAACATTTCAGGGATTTTGAGTCATTCTGCACTCTAGATGCATTAATAGCATTAAAAATGTTGATCGCTTTGACCGTGATGGCGGATTAATTTGCGTTAACGCGTTCATTTTGACAGCACAAGTTCTTATATATTTCATAGGAAGGTTGCATGGATTCCACCGGTCCCTGTTTGTCGACACAGTCTACCAATTAATATCTGCTAAGGACACTTTGATCAGCTAATATAGCTCATAATCTTTAGAGTGCTTAAATAAATCTCTGTTCTTCATGCAGCAACAACTCAATAGAAAGTACTTTTTGTCCCAGCAGTGTGATGTTCAGAGTTCAGCATTGAGGTCAGAGTTGATCTATTCCACTTTTTTCACTATGTCGATTATTTTCATGGTCGGATGATCCATCCTACTGAATTGTGGGTTAGCATTTTCTCCTCCCCTTTCATAAAGGATCAACTAGTGTAACCTATGCTAAAGGAATCATTGGCGGTCCTTCCCTTAGTATTGGAACAGTTCCTATTATGGCTGCCACACAGATACCTCTGGGTCAGGTCTCTCAGTTAGGAACTTCCCTAGCAAAATGGACTATTGGAAGAGCACCCATGGAGTGTGTTTCCAATGATCTCAGGTGATCTAACATCTACGGTAAAGCCTTCATTGCAGGCAGTCAGACATGCACTCTTAGTGGGAATAGATTAACTGATGATTTCAAATTCCCTGCAGGTGTCAGTGTCAGTGTGAATGGTTGTCTCTCTCTGTGCCTGTGACAAGTTGGTGAACTGTTCAAAGTATGTCTTGCCCCTCGCCCTATGGTAGCTAGGATAGGCTCCATCTCTCGATCCTTAACCCCTTGCACACCATTTCCAACTCGATATCTCTGTGTAACCGATTGATACAAGTCATTTCCTTTGTCGTTACTGTTCAGCCTCAGATAAAAACCTTTTTCTTTCCCACCTCTCTCCTTGCTGTAAGCCTTGTCCCTCAGTGCTCCTGTCCACTATTTCATTTCCCTGGGTATCTCACTTTTTCTTTGAGTACTGTCCTGTACTTCATCACTATTCCACTGAGTCTCCTTGTGGAAATACGAAACATCTGTTTCATCCTAGATGCAATCTAGTGAGGCAGTTACCCTCACCAGATTATATCAAGTACAAATTAAGATGTCATGTCACACACAATTGTGTATTTATTGGATGTAAACCTAAAAAAAGTTTAGATGATTCACAGTTTGTTTGAAGGTGTACTTACAGTCTATTTGACAGGAGTTTCATGTATTTAAAAAATAGTGTAAAACTTACTGTAACATTACAGGGTTTTATTTACAGTGAGTCAGTCATTATTGCAGCGGTCACTTCCCAGGGTTAGCACAAAGCTTGTGCTCCAATATGCTCCTACCAAAAAGATTTAAGCAGCTGGGCCTTTCCAACCTTTCCAGTATACCTTTGCATCATTGCTGCTTTATTGTAAGCTTCTGAAAGCATACATAATGTTTTACTGTGAACTGTTTTGTTTTTTCTTGGAGAAAATTGTGTTACTTCCTATCTTGTGGTATTTCTTAGTGAATGATACCAGAAAATTGTGGTAGCTATATTAGCGGGCAATCTAAAAGGTAAATTAAATATTGTGTTATGTTGTTTTTTCTCAGACACTGATAAGTGCGTGTGTGCATACATGTGTAATGATGTGCATGGTGGAAGTCTGGTGGAGGGGATAATGCACTGATGGTTTCCTTTCATCTAACCATTGTCTAACATTTTTCATTATTTTCTCTCTGTCAAACTAAAATATACTCAAACATTTTTGTATATGCTTGTGTGTATATTATGTATTTATCACATGTCTGATATGATTAGGTATTCCTCGGTCTGCTATCAGTGTCTGCTTATGCTTCATTCTCGCGTTAACCTGCAGCCTGCATCTGCAGTGTGTTGATAAAGCTCTCTTTATATTTTCAAATGCCTTTTTGGTATTATTGTTCAGAGGTGGCAGGACCTGAAAGTAATTTGTCAAATTCTCAGCTACGCCTTCCATCCTTATCACCTTCTCCCCGTTACACCCCCTTCTCCTCTACCTCTAAACCTACATGATCACATTTTTCACAAGCAAGGGTGCAACAGGAGAGGAAACATTAACCACATTAAGAACTTGTTCACATATATGTGTGTGCAAGATACCTTTTTGGATGCGCTGAGAGGCATCATCAGTGATGTAACCTGGGCTCAATGGGGTGTGTTGGGTCTTTCAACATAAGACACTCTCGCCCAGACAACCCAGCTAAGGTTGATCAGACCCCAGCCTGCGTCCCAGCAGCAGCCACCCATGGATCAGCCCTCTTTATCCACAATCACCTTGTGGCTTTCTCTGTGCCTTCACATACAGACCAGATGGCCCTCTTCCTAGCCACTCCTGTTAGGTCCAGTTTGTTTAGGACTTTGCAGAGTGAGCATCATGCAAAGGCTCTGCAGCCCACCTGTATTGGCTCATAGTACGCCTTCCAGCCCCTTCCCAGCACTTCTCTACCAGCTCCTGGTACTTGGCGCATTTCCTTTCATTTGACTCTTCCATATGCTCCTTCCAGGACATGGTGAGTTTCAGGACAATAAGCTGTTTTGATGCCTCTGAGACAATAATTATGTCTGGCCAAAGTGATGTTTCAGTGATGTGCTGAGGGAACTTCAACTGCTTCCTTAGGTCAGCTTGCAGCTGGCAGTCTGAGGCTGCATAGAGCAGACCTGACCATATTCTTTGCTGCTGACAGGTCTCCTCTCCAGCTTTAACAAAGGCAATTCTTGCCTTTTGGCCAAGATGGTGTTTGCCAGGAGTGATGGTGTTGCTTATGCTTTCTGAAACCGCCTTCAGCACCTGGTCATGGTGCCAGCGGTAGCGACTTTCTGCAGGGACTTTGTACTTTCAGCTACTCGTGTTGCAAGGATCCCCTTCCAGAGCATGGCTGACATGCTGGTGTTTCACTATTGACACACACATGGAGGTTGACTGGGATTGGTAAGGCATCATATGCAGCCTGAACAAGGAAACGGACGGAGGTCTGCCTCAGTGATGTTTGTCCAGGTTACCTTTTGCTGTAAGATGTTCTCCCACTTTGCCTCAGCCCCACTGTCTTACTTAATCGGACCTCTTCCTGAATTAGCTGGTGTCTCTCCTTCCCTCGGGCCTTCCCCATTTGGGTCTTTGGGAAAAGACCCAAGCCAGCTGTCCCAGTGGCCAGCATCCCCACCAGCTCCTTCTGCCTGAGGTATGACTCTGCCACCTCCACTTCTCTCTCTCCTCTCCACTTCCTCTCTGTTCTCACCTCAATACCCGCTGCTGACACTTTCTGGTCCCTGGAGTCCCAATACTGAAGGACTTCTCTAGTGCATGCCACCTTAAATTCTTCTGTGAGACTACTAAATGGGAGCTGCAAGGTGTTACTGGTTCCATAAAGCGCTGCACTGCCGAGGCAGTGGGGGAAGCCCAACCATTTGTGCAGAAAGCTATTAATTCTCCTCCTGAGGGACTCCACAGTTGACACTGGAACTGAGTAAACAAGCAGAGGCCACAGGACACGCGATAGGATGGAGTGCTGGTAAAGCCAGGCCTTGAATCTACTGGCAGGCCTGACTTGTCAACCTTAGTGAGCCAGCTATCCAGTTCTTTGGTGGACTTCTGGATGGCGGAGGAGTCGGTCAGAGATGTGTCAAAAAGCTTCCCCAAACTCTTCACTGGTTGGTCGCTGATGGAAGACATGATTGTGAGGTGCAACCAGTTATTCTCCCTTTTTCCAGCCAATGGCAGTTGGATGTTACTTCCCCAGAAATGAGCCTCAGTCTGAAATTGTCACAATAATCCAGGACGAGGTCTTGATTTTACTGGGGACATGGTAGCGGTGTAGTGCAAGATCAACCAACCTGTGTGGAATTGATCCACCAGCCACAGTCATCCCTGTTCTCCCGGGTTTCTCTAATGAGCTGTGTGCTCTAAGCAGCCAGGTACTCCAGGAATGTCACCTGTCTGCACTGAGGGATCGATGTAATTGCTCTTGTGGAGAAACTCCGTGAGCCTCCGGGAAACAATGCTAAAAAAACTCCAATATGTGCTTAAAACATGTGGCATATACTGGTTTTCTTACCAATACTGAACAAACACTTTTTTTAAAGGTTTTTTTCATCTTTAAACTCAGTGATCATGAATACAGACGTATATATTAATTCTATTCAATTCAATTTTATTTATACAGCACCAAATCACAACAACAGTCGCCTTAAGGCGCTTTATATTGTACAGTAGATCCTACAATAATAGAAATAGAAATAGAAAAACCCAACAATCATATGACCCCCTATGAGCAAGCACTTTGGCGACAGTGGGAAGGAAAAACTCCCTTTTAACAGGAAGAAACCTCGGGCAGAACCAGGCTCAGGGAGGGGCGGGGCCATCTGCTGCGAACATATTATGCCTGCTAACTAGAGCTAAGTAATTACTTTGTGAAATGCAATCAGTTTCACTCACCAAAACTGGAGCATAGATGTCCTGGATGGGCTACAAAATATTTGTAAGATGATTCTGTTAAAACCTTAAATGAAGATTACCAGCAAACAATTTAGAATTAAGGTGCATTTTAACAGCATGCTTATAGTTAGGTTTTAATTTTAACCACATGCTAAACAAGCAAATTTTATTAACAAAAGAAGTGCTCCTTTGGCCTTGTATTTATTTTGTTTAAAGGTGTCTATTTAGGTATTCAAGATGAACAAAAATTTAATGTCAAGGGAAGAAGGCCTAACTATGAATTTAATCTAAGACAAGTAATCTGGTGGATGGAAAAACAGTTCTATAAATAACAGTAACTTTGCTGTCTTTCTTTTCATTAGAAAATGATGCACAGTTTTGATACATTTTCAGGTTTCATAAACAATGTAGCATAATTTAAATGCTTTGTATTGATTTAAAAAAAACAAACAGTCTCTTTTCTGTTAGTGGGCTACGATAATAAAGTGCTTCAAAGCTTTTTCCGTAATAATAAAAAGAGTAAAAATGAAACACCATCACAACAGTAAGGCACTGACGCAGCAATGCAGGTTTTGTTCATATTTATGTGAAAATGCTGCAAGTTTTCTTAGTCACAGGGGACATGTTGTCAGTGAGCTTGAAGGGACTATTATTTTTATTGAAGATTTTATTTTGGAGTGAATGATCGAGCCGTTCCGAGGCTCTAGGTATTTATGCTCAGTCTGAGTGGGAGAAGAAATGGCTGCTTCTTGCTGAGAGATGGGGGGATGAGGTAGCTCGGGTGAGTAAGAGGAGGATAGATATAACAAAAAGAGGAGGAAAGGCAACAAATGAGAGACAGACTGTTTTCTATCTAGTCCCTCTGCACCTTAAGGGACAACTTGATATACTCTAATGTCTGTTTATGGATTAATGATAATCTCAGCCAGTCCCCCCAATCCACCCACTCCAACTCCATTTCTACAATCCAACAGAAGCTGAACAACCAGCAAGAGCAGAAGCATTAATATAGGAGAATGAAATGGAGGAGAGGGTGTGTTTGTTTAGTGTATGTATGTGGCCAAAATATAGACAGACAGAGGGTGTTTTTTTCTGCCCAGAGAATTAGAAGGAGAAAAAAGGCCTTCAATTTTCCACTTGAGCAGATTTCAATTTACTCACACACACCCCTCCGTGACGCTGTCCTCCCATTGTTATTGACAGCATTTAGACTGGCCCATGGAAGAAACAGTGTATGTCGCACACACGCCTTATGGAGAAAGATGTACACTGTATATCTGGTGGGTTGTTTTATTTTCTGTCTGTGGGACTGATAAAGTGAACTGCAGCTGTGGACCATACATCATTAAATGATGTGGGTCCGACACATCACTTCTTTCTTGTTTTTTAAACAAAATGCACAGAGAAATAGTACCATTACATGTTTAAACAACAGAAATTCAGTACTTTGACAACAAACTCAACAGATACTAAATATCCTGTACTGCTGTTAAACTTGTTAATACAAACTTTATTCACTGATTTAGTCTATCAGCAGAGGAAAATAATATATATTCTTCCATCACATATATCAAACATTCATGAGTTCCATTGTTTAAAATGTGATGATTTTGTGCATTTTTCTATTTCAGGACATTTTCAATTAAGTGCAGCAAACTCTCAGTCTATTTTCTGATGCATTTCAAAGGTTAAAATCTCTTTTAGCATTTGTGTTTTTACCTTTTTGTTGATTTTTTGCTCTATTTGCACTGTTATGCAAACAAATAGAGATTGGAAGATGAGTAGCTAAAGCAAAGGTTGGATTTGTGCTTGTAAATGATCGATTGTGTCACGTCAGACATGTTACAGTGAACGATGTGATCTGCAGTCAGGATATTGAACTGCTGTTGTTCTTAAACTGCACTATGTACCAAGGGAATTTTCACACATCATCACCAGAGGCCAACAAGTCTTTCAGGGTTTGTTTTGAGTGCACAGACTGGACTGTGCTGGTTGTGACACCTTCCCAACCTACATCAGCTTCTGTAGGGACACTGTGATTCTAGTAAGCACTGTTTGCTGTTTTCCCAAGAATAAGCCCTGGATTGCCAATAACATTAAAGAAGTCCTTCACCAGAAACGCAGACATTCAAGTCAGGGATAAAGAAGGTATTTTCAACACCAACTGAAAGGGCGATAGATGCGGCCAAAGGTGGAGTATAAAAGAGAACCAGAGAGTAAATCGGGAGCATCAAGGGTCACTCAAAGAAGAGCAGCCATCAATGAGTGCAAATCCAGTCAATTCAACCTGTTTTATAGCTGGTTTGATGGGATGCCAAGCAGGAATGCCTGCTATGCTTTAATATCTGTCCTCCCTCGGACTACTTCAACTGATGCTCCTGTTTCAATGACACCTCTATGCCTCCACCTCTTGAGAGGCTGCTCCAGCACCACTATCTTCTGTCTCCTGCACACAACAACCCCAACACCACTGCAACTGAAACACCCACTACATCTGACCATCTGCCCCCGTCCTTCTCAGCTAACAAAGCAAGGGCACAGCTCAGAGACTGCGTCCAGGGAAAGGAGCAGGCCCAGATGGTGAGTGACAAGACTCCTGAAGGACTGTGCAGCCCATCTAGCTGAAACCATTCAATGGGTCTTCGGCTTGAATCTATGATAAGGCAACGTCCATGTGCAGTGTGCAGTGTACAGCTCAAAATCCTGTACATGCAAATATAGTTCTCCACCTCAACACTGCTAAAATAAAGGGGATTTCAGAAGATCTAGGCCATCCCGTCAACCAGTCTCTATACATGGGCAAAGCACTGAGGTGGTGTACTCTTACAAAATATCTCCAAGCTGGAATGGTCCCAGAACGATGATGCATTCAACAAGAAAGAAAGAATGTGGTACAAAGTGGGGGGCATTCAACACAGACGTCATGACAGCTCAACTGGATGGAAAATTCAAATACTCAACTAAGGGCGTCAACTCTACTGTGTAATAGAAACAGCTGAACATTTTAATTTTTCAACAACTCTTAGAAACGTACCCTTTAGAGAAACAACATTTCTTATGACTTTTATTAGATTTCCTCTAATCCAAGTATTTATCTATCCATCTAGGATTTCTCTAGCCTGCCAATCAAACAGCGGTCTCTCCAAAATGTATGTTAAAAGAAGGTGGGAAAAAGAAGGTTAAATATGTGCAAAACACAGTTCATCACCATAGCTCTGTTTTTGAGAGAATTCTCCTAGAAAAACACTTTCAGATTTTTTTAATGACTTTGCAGTTTTAGTGTAAAATACCTGAAACTGTGGTGTATCCTTACTGGTTGGATGTGGTAACAGAGATAACTTAAATAATCATTCCACAGATTTAGATTTTAGTGTTGTTTATTTTGAGAATTAGTTAATTGAAATTAAAAGAAAAATACAACTTATTGAATAAAGAATTGCCAGCAATCTATGAGTGGATAAAAATCGTTAAGGAAATCCGTTCAATGGAACAGTTGACCTTGTCTCTGAGACTTGAGAGTGTAAAGTATGAAACGCACTGGGAACATGGAGATGATCTCAGTCTGTGAAATGAAATATCTGACAAACTGAATGATCAGTATTTTTGGTTCCTGCATTTTATGTGAACTCAATAACATTTTCCTTTATACTTTGTTTTTAAATAACAACATGTCAAATAGGAATATGTGTATGGTATATAGTAACTCTGTATTCTGTGATTTATCACACTAAGCTTTACTGAGATATGTAAAGCCAATAATGTCCTTCCTGACACAACATTGATGATTTTCTTATTTTACAGTCTTTATTTTACTGAATTAATTTTATTAATTTAGTAATTGTTGGAAGTTATTAAATGTGTATCTCGTGTTATCCTAAATAAAAGAGTCATTAATCCTGCTCTTGCCTTATTGCAGGTAGTGTATAAGAATAATGACATCCGTCTTGAGTTGTCCCGTCTGGCTCGAATTGTGGACCCCAAGATGAAAATCCAGGGTGAGGTATCCTACAAGTGTGAAAATGTGGCTACCCTTGACCCAATTTCTTTCGAAACCCCTGAGGCCTATATCAGTCTCCCTAAGTGGAACACCAAGCGGATGGGATCCATCTCTTTCGATTTCCGTACGACTGAGCCCAATGGACTCATCCTCTTTACCCATGGCAAACCCCAAGAGCGCAAAGATGCTGCACGGAGCCAAAAGAACACCAAGGTCAGTTCATAATCTCCTCAGTCACTTGATAATTTCTGTCTTAAAAAATGCTTGACTGAAAACAGTTTGAAAGGACTGCTGTGTCTTGACATCAAGGTCACCACCTGGTGAGAATGGCAAACCAACAAATTCACCTGTGTTTGCAAGGCTGTTGTAGACAAGTGGTTCCCAAAGTGTGTTTTCTAGGGCCCTCTTTGTTTTACAAGAAAAATCCCCACTTTGGGAACCACTGTTGTAGACAATAAAATTTTCTAGCTTTGTGACCATTTGTTTAAGAGGAGTAGTTCATTTAAAATTAGATTTGCTGTTTATCTTAATAACACATTGCATATTAGATGATCACAGATCACTTTAACCATAGAAGGGTTCACTGTAGACAAAATGCCTCTTTTGTCAAAGGCTTCTCCTCCTTTGAAACATAGAAGTTGAAGTCGTCTGTCTCCAAATTCCAAATTAGACCTAGATTCCTCTGAAGAGGTAGTGATTCCATTCCTAAATCTAGATCTTTCAAATCCTTTCAGTCCTACAAGTCTTTGGGTGGGAATGCTTGCATAACACTGTTGCTGTTCAGTGCAATCTCATGTAGCTTAATGTTTGATTTAGCTAGCATTGCTTGGGAAGTGCGCAGGACACCAATGGCCTTCGCTTCATTAGTAAAAGATGCAAGTCCATCATCCACATAAAAATTGCATGTGATGAACTTCCTTGCACTGGTAGTGGAGTCATCTGCTTCCTGAGCAGCTGGTCTGAGGCAGTAAATGGCAACTGCTGGTAAAGGACTGTTGCCAAATGCATGTATGGTCATTTGAAACTCTTTCACTGTTTTTGCAGATCATTGTTTTCATACCATAAGAACCTCAGAAAGTTTAGATGCTTGTTGCACACTTTGAGGCAGTAGAACATCTGCTGCTTATCTGCTGTAACTGCTATTGGTTCCCCACAGAAGCAGATCAGAACTCCAGTGAGAGTGTTGTTCAAGTCAGGTCCACTCAGGAGTATATCATCTAGAGAAAATCCTTCATGTTTGGGACTTGAATTGAACACAAATATTTCCTTTCCTCACCTTCTTTTAGTCTGCAAATGAGCTCTTCAGTTAAAGGCTTCCAGGCAACAAAAATCCTCCAGAAGGTCACAGCACCAGCGGCTTAATGAATGGGTGAGGCAAACAAATTTTACCATCAACGTGCTAAAATGTCAAGAGGAGCTGATCTGACAGAGACTTACGATTAGATGAGAGTACTCTTAAAAAGGTGTTTGACATCACTGAGAAGGCTCATCTAGCACAGCACAAAAAGTCTAAGACCAGGCAACAAAGGAAGTTTGACCTACTTGCTGTATGTCGGAAACCACAGCAAAATACGGAGAGTGTCCTCAGTGGCCAGAAAAGAGAAGGATGTGACACCGAGGATGTGGACAAGTGGGTGAAGAATTTGTCTGATAGACAGCTCACCCAAACAGAGAAAAACATCCTTGCTAAAGGGTTGAATTTTGCTGTCACGCCAAGACAAATCCCGCTAGTGGAGCTGATCACAGCCACAGAAACAGCAATTTGAAACAACAATATTGCAGACATGGAAGCAGAGCAACTACGGACAAAAGTTTCGGCCTGTCTCCAGCAATGCAAAGCCCCCAGCATCCAACATCACCATGGAGGACAGGAAGGCACTCACCTCACTTAGTGATGACAACAACATTATCATCCTTCCGGCAGACAAGGGTAGGTGCACAGCTCTGCTAAACCAGAAAGTCTATCATGAGAAAATTTTGTCACTGCTCAGTGACAGAAATACTTATGAGCCCCTGAAACGAGACCCAGGAAGTGGCTACAGGAAGAGGGTGATAGATTATGTGAAGCAGTTAGAACAAGACAAGGCTATTGACCGGACCTCATACCACAGGCTGTACCCAGGGGAGTCTACACCAAGTCTGTATGGTTTACTGAAGATACATAATCAGGGTGCACCTTTAAGACCGATTGTCTGTATGATCAACTCGGTCACCTATAACATCTCTAAGTTTCTAGCTCCGATCCTCAATCGGCTGGTAGGCAGCTCTGAACACCACATCCAGAACACGTTGGATTGTGTTGAGAAGGTGAGAGATGTCATTATGGAGGCAGATGAAACCATGGTCTCGTACCACGTTACATCTCTCTTCACTTGCATCCCAGTCACGGAAGGGTTGGAGGTAGTTCGTAAGAGATTACAGGATGACCCCAACCTCAGCAACAGGACCACTCTCAGCATCGACCAAGTGTGTTTGAACTGTGTCTTCATTCCACCCTGGAACACCACCAAGCCATTGGTTCAGGTATGTGGATGACACCTGGGTGAAAATCAAATCTCAGGACGTACCACATTTCACGGATCACATTAACTGTATGGACCGACACATCAAATTCACCAGGGAGGATATGAAAAGTGGCAGGTTAGCCTTCTTAGACTGTGAGTTTTCCATTAGTAATGGGGGACATCTAAAACTGATGTGTACAGGAAACCTACACATACGGGTCAGTATTTAAGGTTTGACTCTCATCATCAACTGGAGCACAAACTGGGTGTCATCAGGACGCTACAACACAGAGCGAACACCATCCCCACTGACACAGCAGCCAGGGAGGCAGAAGAACATCAAGAAGGCCCTGAGTAAATGTGGTCATCCCAGCTGGACTTTTGTCAAAGCTGGGAAGGCTCCTAAAGAAAGCTCCAGCCGATCCAGGAGAGAAGGACAACCGCTGCCTAAGTGAAAACCTGTAGTGATCCCGTACGTGTCAGGAGTATCGGAGCAGTTGAGAAGCATTTTTTTCTAAACACCAGGTCTCTGTGGCTTTTAAACCACAAAACACGCTGCGCCAAAAATTGGTCCACCCCAAGGATCGGGTCCCCCGACACAAACAGAGTAACATAGTGTACGCTGTTAAGTGCCAGGAGGATTGCCAGGATTTATACATCAGGGAAACCAAACAACCTCTGGCTAAGAGGATGGTACAACACAGAAGAGCTACCTCGTCAGGCCAGGACTCTGCAGTCTATTTACACCTACAGGCCAGTGGACACTCTTTCAATGATGAGGATGTTCACATCCTGGACAGGGAGGAACGCTGGTTTGAGGGCGGAATCAAGGAGGACATTTACGTGAAAAGGGAAAGACCATCTCTGAATCGAGGAGGGGGCCTAAGGGTACATCTGTCACCATCTTATAATGCTGTGATTGCAGCCATTCCCCAACTCTCTGTGAATGGGACTCATGGCCATTGATCTTTGATCAGTGGTTGTTGATCAATGGTCATGAGAATTTGTATAATCATGATGATGGAACTGACCTCCCAGCCCATTGTTCCTTCAGTGGGCTGGTTTCAGTCATTATGCAAATGTACTGTTTATAAGATGTGGGGAAACCTGCAGTCAGCTGAGACTGAAGAAGTCACTTGGATGAGTGACGAAACGTTTCTCCCACTGAAAACGCTACGTCCAGATGAACAGAATCAACTTTTGGAGACCTGACTGCCAAGATCGCTTCTCTTACTTTCCAGGTGTTGTGCAGAGCTTTGAAGACTTAGGTTTGAGGTGTGAAAACCTTTGACTTGCATATTATTTGGACATGCACTCAAGAGTGAAGCTCATCCATTTGGTAGAATGTTGGTTTTGCATACACTAGTGTTGGCTGCCTTGTGCACCTCTCCCAGACACACTTCTCCCACGATCACCCAACCAAGGTTGAGTCGCTGATGATGTGGCTCATTATGGACACCATTATGCTGTTCTCTGACTTTGTGCGCATGCAGAATGTCTCTGCCAATGAGAAGGAGGAAATTGGCCTCTGGATCAATTTCTGGGATTTTACCTTTTGTCAGGTATCATGTCACACTCAGTAAGAGTAGGCAGGGGAAGCTGAGTGGTACCATCAAAGGACTCTAAAATTAAATAGATGGGCTCGTCTCCCTGCTATCTCCACAGCACCTGAGCATGTTTTCAGTGAACACGGTTCAAGCTGTCCTTCAATGTTGAAAATGTCAAAAAAGTATGTTTTTGCCAAGGAGCGGTTGCTTTGTTCATCTAGAACAGCAGACATCTCGACTCCTTTCTCTGGTTGTACAGCAGGATACAGCAATCGGGTTAAGGACCATGAACTTGAACTGATCGAGTCTCCTCATATTTCTGTGCAATTTGGTGATACATCAGCCGCACTTGACTCTCTTTCCTCCCCGACATGCCCTTCACTAGCCCATGGCTCTCTGCTTTTTGCGGATGAGGATTGGGGTTTAGTGCTGTGATGTCTTTCACTACCACACTCTGGAAAGCAGATCTAGCTCTTCTTGTGACGTTACATCCAGTCTCTTGTTCTTAAATGATTGTGAAGCACTTTGGTTAACTCTTTTGTTTTTAAATGTGCTATACAAATACATTTTGAATTGAATTGAATGACTACCACTTACAGGTGTGGGTGTCCATACCTTGGACTGAGAATGGTGAAACTGATCATTATTTGCTGGCTGTCCTCCGTAACTCCAGTTGCAAGACTCTTTCTTTGGGCTCAAAGCACAGAAGACTGGAAAAGGTGTGGCAGGGCTGTTGGATGCTCACTTTCTTGTGCAGACACTTCCCAAGCTTGAGCCTCTGCTAATGCTGCTGCAGCTGCTTTATGCTTTTGCTCATGCTCTGTCGACAGCAGTAGATGATGATGTAAGCTCGCTGGAGCATAAAGAACTGGACATTTCCAGTGTTTCGTTCATCTTTTCTTTTACAGAACTCACTACGATTCATGAGAATGAAGCGTTTTACTATTCTGCCCTTCCTGTACGTCGATGCCCAGTTTGACAGATAGATAAAGAGTTCTTCAAAAGGAGAGGCAAAAGTTTCCAGTTGTCATTGCAGGGTTTATTTGTCTCCCTAATGAAGGCGCTGTAAGACTACAAACATAACAAAAAAGTATATTACAACATATATTTGGAACATAATATATTTCTCATCTTACACAGTATAGACTGACGCTAGTAACTGAAATTACAGCTGGTATAACCAAGAGAAATAAGTGAAAAAAGATTTAGCGTTCATCCCGCTAGCATAATGCTAACATATAATGGAATTTCCCTTTGACCTGCTAACATAATTAGTATTGACAGAGCAACTACATGCTAGTTTCAAATATGAGCGTCTACAGAAGCGTTTGGTATCACTTTTTTGACATAAACTCAGAATATACTCATACTTAGAGGCATATATATCTCATGCTTCAGTATAACCAACTTTGGGACTACAATGTGTGCGCTGATAGATGCTCCAAGTGGTTTAGATAAGTTGGGTTCAAACATTTGCACTAGGTATACCAAATACCCAACTAAATTTTCAGGATACTTTAGACAAGTCAAGAGGGATGCTTTGTTTCCAAAGGAAGATGTCAATATATCAGTACTCTTGCTGCATCATTTTGGATCAACTGAAGGTCTTTCAAGGCGTTTTTAAGGCAGGTCGATAAAAAAAGAATTACAGTAGATCAGCCTAGAAGTAATAAATGCATGAACTAGTTTTCCAGCTTCACTCTGAGACAGGATAACAGGACACAGAATTGGCCTTAGCGTGGAACATTGTGTAACTCCATGATTAACCTTAGCTTCAATTTTCTGCTTGGAAGTTTTAAGTTAATTTCACCTGTCACTAAACATAACCTGGGTGTGGTAGAGTGTGGTTTAAAATGTACTGACCCCACTAAACAGTGATGCCACATTGTACTGACTGCAACAGGGTAAGAAAGAAAAACTACTGTAGGAAATCTGATTTACGTAACGTTGCTTCTTGGTATCACAAACTGAATTATGGTTTAATTATAGGTCAAACTTGGGAAGTTGCTTCATGTTTTATCCATGCTTACCTGAGTGTACCAAAACTGAGTGTTTTGTGTATTTGTCAGATTATTTGACACACAGATTTTAGATTTTAGGAAAATGAAAAAGAAGCACCCATAGAAAAAAGTAACTGTCTTAATTTTTTCAGATAAGGAGCTTCTTTTTCTCTTGCTCAGGTGGATTTCTTTGCTGTGGAGCTGTTGGATGGCAGCCTGTACCTGCTGCTGGATATGGGCTCTGGGACTATCAAGGTTAAGGCCACCCAGACAAAGGTGAATGATGGGGTCTGGTATCATGTCGACATCCAGAGGGATGGACGCTCAGGTCAGTGAGGCTAGATGTATGGGATATACAGTCTACTGGACTACAAATACAAAAAATCTTTTTTGAAGTAATGTAAAATTCAAATATTAGAATCGGAAAGAATTTGTTACTCCAGTAGTATGTCAGTGAGGGAACCTATATAATGAAAGGCAAAATCAATAAAAATTGGTGGCACATCTCATAAGATCAAAGAGTAGGAGCACTATGATGAAATTTGCAAATTTCTCTTCAGGCACCATCTCTGTAAACAGCAGAAGGACTCCGTTCACAGCCAGTGGTGAGAGTGAGATTCTGGACCTGGAGGGTGACATGTATTTGGGGGGGCTTCCAACTGACCGCACCAACCTCATCCTGCCCACGGAGCTCTGGACAGCAATGCTCAACTATGGCTATGTGGGCTGTATTCGTGACCTTTTCATTGATGGTCGAAGCAAGGACATCCGTCAGATTGCTGAGGCACAAAATGGGGCTGGCATTAAACCATCATGCAATAAACAACCTGGCAAGCAGTGTGAGAGCTACCCATGCAAGAACCGAGGAGTCTGCAAAGAAGGCTGGAATCGATTCATCTGTGACTGCACTGGTACTGGCTACTGGTCACGCACCTGTGAGAGAGGTAAGTGTGGATGTTTAGATGTGCACACGTTCGGTACTCTTCCAAAAACCTTACATACTCATACTATCTGTAATACTGCGATCTGAACAGATGGAGCTAGCTAGAGCAGGACAATCGTTGTGACAGCTATAAAGGAAGTTCTGATTGCAAGATTTGCAAGCTGGTAGATGATTGCTGTTAAAGTTTAGCTTCATATATTAAATACTTTTCTAGATATTTTCAAGGGCCACTCAAATATAGCATACACAAATTTTTCAGCTCTTCAGCTCGTTTTATTTATATAACACCAAATCAAAAGATCATTTTATATGCTTCATCAAAAACGGAAGTATTAACCCTCTGGGTTTGTTCAAAATCACCACCTTTTCAGTTTGTTCGTGGCCAAAAGTGGCCACCAACAGATTAGGTCTGTAATTTTTATAAATTTTATTTTTTTGCCATTTTTTCTGCATAAAGCTTTTAACTAACTTCAGTTCTTTTCATAAATATAAAATAGTTATTACTTTTTAAATTTTTAACCCTTTAAACACCAGTTTGTTTGTCCACTGCGCTAGACGGAAGACAACCTCAAATCCCACAATTTTATATATTTGCATTGCTACTGAAATTTCTTGTATTATTAATAGTAGTGTCTGGGACATGTAATTGATTCACATCAACATTGATTATAATGCATTGTTATTTTTGTGCAGGGAGAGCAAAAACAAAAAGAATCCCTCTCAGCTTGCTCGTGGCCAAAAATGGCCACCCCTTGTTTACGTTTACAAAATGCTATAAAATTAAAATATATTAAAACATTTTTCTACTTTCATTGACTGATTTTTTAAATTAGCACAGGTCCTAGTCATGAAAACCAAAATATAATTCAAATTCAGAAGTTATACCCTTTGAATACCAGTCAGATTACGTATTATTACTACGCTTTTGGGGGAAAATAGTAATAAAGTTCACATTTGATTTATTTTTACTTTATTTTATTTTATTTTTTTGGATGAATGGCCAAAAAGAAAATCACATATGGTGTGTTAGTGGCCAGAAAGGCAATTTAATGACCAAATAACCACTGAAATGATCAAAATGTATATTTCAGTGTGTGTGCTTCTGTGTGCATCCTCATTAGCAGCAAGATGTGCTAACCGCAGTAGAGTGGTTTTTGTAGGCACACTTTCTACACTCGGTGCAAGGGACTGCTGGTCCAATCCTGGAGGTGCGCCTTTTCACCGGCCTCCAGCGTGTTACGCGTAGCACGCTGGAGGCCAGTCAGAAGCAGCTACAAAAAGAAAGTTATCGCTTGCCTTCAAGACCTTGAAAAGGATGAAATCATTGACCGCCCTACACATCATTGTCTATACCCATGGGGTGCCATACCCTGTATTTACAGACTTCCTAAAATCAACAAAGAGGAGGTCCCACTCAGACCCATTGTTTTCAGCATAAACTCAGCCACTTACAACATTATGAAACACCTTGCTACGACTCGAGATCGCCAACATCCTCTCTAAGTCATCCAAGCTGTATTTGTGCCTATTGTAGTCCAGGATTGCTTCTTGTTTCCAGACGTTCTCTATTCCCCATCACTGACTGCTGGTTCCCTGTGTGTTGCTGTCAAAAGAAGCACATTCCTCTGTTGCTTTGGCATGTGGGATATCGCTGTGGTAGTTTTGGTGAAGGCGAGAGGAACAATTTGGTGTATAGTGTATATTATTGATATTATTAAGGAGCTGATGTTGAAAATTAAAAAATCTGAAAAAAATATAGACCTTTAGGAAGTTTCATTTCAAAAGGCATTAACAGAATGAAAATGGTTGAAAAAAGAAAAGTGAAGTGGCCACAAATGGCCAGGATAGAGCCCAGAGGGTTAAGCCTAATGTTGAAAGTAAAGAGGGTGTCTGTCTCACAAATACAAACTAGAAGCTGGTTCTATAGGAGAGGGGCCTCAAAGCTTAAAGCTCTGCATCCCATTTTACTTTTAAATATCACAGGAACCACCAGTTAGCCAGAAGTCTGAGAGCAACCTACTCTATTGGGGTGATATGGTACTGTGACATCTTTAACATAAGTTGGGCATGGATGATTAAAGACATTTTATGTGAGTAAAAGCTTGCCACCTTTGCCACAAAACTCAAAGTTGAACTCAGGTTCATCCTGATCACTGATCATCTGTCACATGTTTTTAAAACTCGATTGGAGTCCATCTGTGGAAAATTCAGTTGAATGGACATGATTATGAAAATTTCACACCTGTCTATAAGGTCCCATAGCTGCATAGTTGCAACAAACCAAGCCATGAAGCCCAAGGAATTGTGTGTAAACATCTGAGAAGGGCAGAGATCTTGGAAAGTGTACAGAAAACTTTCTGCAGCATTGGAGTCTCAGTGAGTCCCCATCATCTGTACATAAAAGAAATTTAAAACCATTAGTGGTATTCCTAGTGTCATCGGGGTGCTGTGTGGCAGACAGGATAAGAACCCAAACACAGGAGTCAAAACACAACAGGATAAACTCAGAGGCAGCTTTATTGCTGTGAAAGAAACATACAACGGAAACAAAAGCCTAAAACCCTAAAACAAACTTAAACAGGAAACATGAGACACGCACTAAGACGCGGACTGACAGAACAGAGGGAGAGACACGACTGGGAGACAGAACTTAACATACATGATAGATATGTCAGACTAACAGGGACCCACAAAAGGAAACAAACCAAAACGAACAAGAACCTAAGAACTAGAAAGTAAAATGAAACTAAGGAGAAGGCCTACAGCAGCGAGCAGCGAGGACTGGGCCCTGAACAAGCAGGCCAGAAACAAACAGAGCAAGAAGATCAGGGTAGGAAAAAGGAGCTACAGCGAAGAGCTAAAAAACTGCTTTTCAACAAATGACCCTGAGTGATGACCTAAGCACTTTTTACTGCAGATTTGAAAGACAACCATTCACACCTCCCATCTGCTTGCCCTCACCTCACCAGTGGCATGTCTTGAAAATTTTTGTTGGGGGGGCCAGGTAGGGGCACAGATTTGGAGAAGGGTGGCAGATGTAATTGGCAGATAATGTTAAAAAAATTTCTACCAACCATTATCCATAATACAATAACCCTATAAACCTAATAACCGAATGCGCTTTTAACTCTTATTAGAATGAGATTTTAACCACTACGGTGCAAAGTTTTTAGATACTGCGTTGATAAAGTACAAGAGATACAATCAGTGCTCTGTCAGTGTTTATTCAGCATTCAAGGACAGCAGTGTTTTCATAGTAATTTTACTGACATATAGTGCACATATGTTTTGGGCAAAAACATTTTTGAATATTAAAATACGAACATTTTTAGCCAATGCCAATGCAAAACTTTATCTGCCTATTAAAAAAAGAAGATAATCTTCTCACAAACTGGTGTTTGATTTTGAAACAGGAAAAAAGTGGGGAAACAAATGAAAAGACTAACATTTGAATGAAACCTGAAAGCAAGTAAATACTTTCTATGCTGCCTTATGGTAAACTTTGGTAATATTGATGTATAAAGAACAACACTGGCTGATGATGAAATACAGTCAGCCGGCATGTTGACATTGCCAGTATTAACCTGCAGGGCTGGACTGGGACAAAAAAATCGGGCATTTTGACTAAAGACAAGCCCACCAGGTATTAAAGCCATAAAGCCTTTGAATGAAAACAAACACTGCTGTGACAGTGATGTACAGTCTTGTTGGTATAAGTATGATTTCTATACATTTTACGTCAGATAAAAACTTTGTTCGCAAGATTCAGATAATTATTTAATAACAGCGAGACATTTTAAATGAGAATAAGAATGAAAAGTATTTCTTTGTGCCCCCCTCTCCCTGTTAATGCCCTACCTGGCCCCCTAGCAAAACTTTCCTAGATCCGCCCCTGCACAGTTACCAGCTGTCAGCTACTTAGAAAAGGATCCTGGTGTTATTTGTCTCTCAGAAACAGTTCATAACTTCAACTCATTCATGTCACCTAAAAGGTAAACCTGTTTCTCCATCACCTGTTCAGCTCTGATGATTCAGTAAGGACATCTCCTGGTTTCATCCTCATGTTTCCCTCTCACCACATATCCAAACCGACATCATGACCAGCAGCTTTACAGCTGTGGCTCCAGCAAACATCAGCTGATCCTAGAAATTAATGTTAAATAAATTCTAACAACAGCTGATCAAGCTTAAACGTGCTGCTGTTGTTTAGCGCGACATCCGCTGGTTTCCTCTTTCTGGCGCAAAGTGGGCGATAAACAAACGAGAGAGAAAAGCCGATCAGCTGATCATTGATCAGTTTAATGATTGAAGTAGAATCAGGAGAGGGAGGGGAGAGAATGAGAGGAGAAGAGGCAGCTGTGCAGCAAAGACACAGAATAAATCCAGCTTTGTGTCTTTTTCATTGTAGCTGAAGTCCGGGACAAACTGCGTCCCTACTCAGCTCAACACGAAAGGCGTAATATTTTCTCTGAATGAGGGAGCATTCCATTTTTAAGGAGCCGTTGGCAACTCTACTAACTAACCTTATGAATAAAATAAAGTTCACTATCGGTAACATCATAGCACCACCCAGCTGTATAGAAACTCCGTCATGCTAGCTAGCACGCAGTACGAGTTATTGTAACTGACTGTAAAAAGTCAGCACAACGAAAATAAACTCCAACTAAACTTGGTTTATATCTGACCCAGATAGACTGCAGGTCATAACTTCTTACCTGAAGTTCAGCTCACCTGACACTCGGACCGGCGGCTGCCTCGGGGCTCTCCTCCTCCTGCCTCCCCGGGTCTCTCCTCCTCCCTCCCCTTTCCCTCATGCACCTGCTGGCCTCTGTGGAAACTCCGCCATAGCCACCACCAAACAGTTATTTTACACATCTGCCAGCATCTGGCCAATCCACCACCTCTCATTGTTCATGCCATTACAAAAAAAATAAATAAATAAGTCATCAGCCCACCGGGCAAATGCCCGGTATGCCCGATGGCCAGTCCAGCTATGTTAAGCTGCAACCAAATCTGCAGCTCCATACAGCAATGTTACGACTTGTATTATATTTTATAACTCATAACTCTTATGCTAGCTCCCCCAGCAGCCTACTGTCTGAAATATTGGACGGTTGCAATAATTCTTTAAGTGTTATTTTTCCCTTGGTATTCTAATTTCACAGAAGTTTACTAAACTCAACAAACTCAATATTACTTACCGGGACATTTATTCTCTCCTCATTTTCTTTCGCCGACAAATTGTTTTCTGCAGTGCCTCTTTCGTGCTTGGCTCTCCTACCTTTGCTAACGTCATGCTCATAGTGCAGAAGCCGATGCTGCATTCACTTACACTCGGATATCTGAGCTTCACTGTGAAAACATAATCGTACATTTGATATTTGATTGAATGTTATTGTTTTAGCTTCGGGGTGGCACCTGGGGTGGCCAGTCTGCTCCAGGCCACCCCCGCTGTACCTCACTCTTAGGCAAAAATACCTGCAGCCTTCACCTCCTTCTCCTCTGACCCCTTGCCTACACTAAAGATAAATGAGGAAGATGTGTGCAAGCTCTTCCAAAGACAGAAGACCAGGAAAGCTCTGGGATCTGTCCCCTTCCTGTCTGAAAGGCTGGAGCTGTTTGAAGTGCCCTCCTGCTTCAAGTGCACCATCATCCTGCTCCCAAAAAAGTCTGCCATCACAGGATTAAATGACTACAGACCTGTCACCCTGACGTCTGTGGTCATAAAGTGAAAGACTGGTGTTAAGCTACTTGTAGAACATCGCAGACCCCCGCAGAACCCCCTGCAATTTGCATTCTGGGCAAACAGGCCGTCCAAGGATGCAGCCAATATCGAATTGCACTACCTCCAGCATCAATTTATCAATCTGGGACATACACAAGGATACTCGAGGACTTCAGCTTGGCCTTCAACACCATAATCCCAGACATCCTCCACCAGAAGCTCACACAACGTACTGTGCCCGGCTCCACCTATCAGTGGATCACCAGGTTCCTGATGGACAGGAAGAAGCAGGCAAGGCTGAGGAGCATCACATCCCACACACGGACAATCAGCACTGGCATCCCTCAGGGGTGCCTTCTCTCCCCACTGCTGTATGTAATGATACGATTACAATTACATCAAAATGTCATTCTGACTAGAGAAGTGTACTCTGATGTTAACAAAGAGAAGGTAATCAGAACTGAGGGGACTGTGGTACATGGAGCCAATATTGCAGACACTGAGGACAGCTACAATTGCCTAGGAATCCCACAGGCAAATGGAAATCATGAGGCCACTAGAAAGTTGCAACCACCAAATACTAGCAGAGAATAAGGCAGGTTCTTAGGAGTCAGCTGAATTGGAAGAACAACATCCAGGCAATCAACACCTACGCCCTGTCTGTCGTCAGTTACCCTGGTGGGGTAATAAGCTAGCCAAAGGAGGAGAGAGAAGCCACTGACATAAAGACAAGAAAGTGCCTTACCCTGTATAGAGGGATTCACCCCAAATCCTGAAACTGTACGTCAAATGTAGGGAAGGAGGCAGAGGACGAGTGAGTGTCAGAACCACTATCCAAGATGAAACAGCAAAGATCCATGAGTAAATCATCAAGCTGGCAGCAACTGATAGTGTGCTTAGTGAAAATCTCAGGCAGCAAAAGCCTGAGAAAGAAGAGGAACCATTATAGAAGGACGGGTCCCTGCACAGGATGAACCAACGGCAGATAGAAGCGGCTAATATAGAGAAATCCTACCAGTTGCTGTACAATGCTGGACTAAAAGATAGCACAGAGCCACTTATCATGGCAGCACCGGAACAAGCTCTAAGCACAAGAGCCACAAAGGCTAAGGTCTACCACACCATCCAAGACCCAGGTGCAGGCTGTACAACAATGCGTCTGAGACAGTCCAGCATATAACAGTAAGGTGTAAGATCCTAGCAAGCAGGGCATACACGGAAGGCCATCAACAAGCAGCAGGCAAAGTATACAGGAACATCCCAAAAAGTCTGTTCATCTGGACGTTTACAGTGGGAGAAACGTTTCGTTACTCATCCAAGTGACTTCTTCAGTCTCAGCTGACTGCAGGTTTCCCCAATCTTATAAACGCACCTTTGCACAATGACTGAAACCAGCCCACTGAATGAACTGTGGCTGTGAGGTCAGATCCTTGATCATTAATCTTCAAATCTTCAAATTGTCATGCAATGGCCATTGATGACTGGTCATGAGTACCATTCAAATGATCATAAGTCTGAATGATCAACTCGGTCACCTATAACATCTCAAAGTGTCTGGCTTCAATCATCAGCCAGTAGGTAGGTTACTCTGAACACCACATCCCGAACATCCATTCATTTTTTTCCGCTTTATCCAGGGCCGGGTTGCGGGGGCAGCAGCCCAAGCAGAGAAGCCCAGACCTCCCTCTCCCCAGCCACCTCCTCCAGCTTATCCAGGTGAACACCAAGGCGTTCCCAGGCCAGCCGAGAGATATAATCTCTCCAGTGTGTCCTGGGTCTGCCCCGGGGCCTCCTCCTGGTGGGACATGCCCGGAACACCTCACCCAGAAGGCGCCCAGCAGAACCACCTCAACTGGCTCCTTTCGAAAGGAACATCCCAAAAACCTTCCACCTATTTCACATATAAGGGTTAGTACTACAGGCAGAAACATGGGTGTGCCATGGGCTCCCCAGTTTCATCCACTGTGGCCAATTTGTACATAGAAGAAGTGGAAAAGAGGGCTTTGCTACCCTATCCAGGTATCAGGATGACACCTGGGTGAAAAATCAAATCTCAGGACGTACCACATTTCACTGATCACATTAACTCGGTGGACCGACACATCAAATTCACCAGGGAGGATATGAAAAGTGGCAGGTTAGCCTTCTTAGACTGTGAGATTTCCATCAGGAATGGGGGACATCTAAAACTGACGTGTACCGGAAACCTACACATACAGGTCAGTATTTAAGGTTTGACTCTCATTATCCGCTGGAGCACAAACTGGGTGTCATCAGGACGCTACAACACAGAGCGAACACCATCCCCACTGACACAGCGGCCAGGGAGGCAGAAGAACATCACATCAAGGAGGCCCTGAGTAAATGTGGTTATCCCAGCTGGACTTTTGTCAAAGCTGGGAAGGCTCCTAAAGAAAGCTCCAGATGGTCCAGGAGAGAAGGACAACCGCTGCCTAAGAGAAAACCTGTAGTGATCCCGTACGTGTCGGAGCATATAAACACTGCATCTCTTTGGCTTTTAAACCCCAAAACACACTGCGCCAAAAATTGGTTCCCCCGACACAAACAGAGTATTGTATGCTGTTAAGTGCCAGGAGGATTGCCATGATTTATACATTGGGGAAACTAAGTGGATGGCACAACACAGAAGAGCTACTTGTAGGCCAGTGGACACTGTTTCATTACGTGAAAAGGGAAAGGACGCAAAACTGAACATAAACACAGATGGAGAGTAAAACACACAAACATGGAGAAATAAAGAACTATATACAGGGGAGCTTGAAAGGACACTATATAAACAGTGCTAAGAACAAGAACAAGGCCAAAGAGGGACCCACCTAAGAAAAGAGTCTAAGAACTAGAAACATGAATTACTAAACTAGGAACTACTGGAAACTACACAAGGACCAAGTAAGGAATCATAATAAGAACTCAGATAATAAGAACTGGATAAAGAACACAGAAACTCAGAATATAGGACAAAACTTAGGAACAAAAAATATGACCTTACAAATGTGCTTCTGAAAGAGGAACCTATAAACACACTCCTAAACCTCGTGGAAAGCCTTCCCAGAAGAGTTCAAGCTGTTATATCTGCATAGGGTTGGTTGACCTCATATGCAACCCTATGAATTAAGAATCGGATGTCACTCAAATTCACGTGAAGGTTGACGAGCAAATACTTCCGGCAATAAAATGTATAAATGTGGGCTAGCATATCAGAAGAAAACTGGCTTCAGAGAAGGCACGAGTTAAAACAACTCATTTCACATAATTGATGAACTTGTGGGTGTGCTCGGCAAGACATTTTTAAAACTGTGAATAATGTAAAGCAACTCATCTAGAGTCCAGTGTCAAAAAGAAAAAGGAAAAGAGGATGATGATAAGTCCATTTCAGTTCTTCTTCTGGGTCTTCACTAGTATGTCTATCACTCCTTTATTATGCATATTTTTTCTTCCCACTCTCGCCACTGTGCTTACTCATAGGGGGTCATGTGATTGTTGGGATTTTCTCTGTTTTCTTTGTATTATTGTAGGGCCTTTACTGTACACTTTAAAGCGCCTTGAGGCAACTTTTGTTCTGATTTGGTGCCATAGAAATAAACTTAAATTGAACTTTATGTGGAACAACACAGGAAATGTTTTAGGCTTTAGAGACTCAACATTCTAACATAAACATAAAAATGTCAATAAAATAAGCATAAGGGGGAAATGTAGCTGTTATTTCACTTGGTTACCCTGACCTATCTGCAAAAAGTAAGGTGGTGCAAGAGACTATTGGAGATGAGAAAGAAATTGATTTTATCAGATCTTAGTAAGTGATATGCAGATTTATTCAGACTCCATCAGTGTGGACGCACATGCCTTTTACCTACTCAAGCTTTACTTTTCCTCAGCTTAGCTTTATCCAATCATTATCCATATTTTAATTTACACATTTGTTTCCCAGTGAGCCACACCCACCCTAATTTACCTACAGGACTTTCCAACAGATAGATGGACTGTGTCTCCACCTTGTGGCCATGTGATAGAACTACAGCTTCCCAGTCACGCAGATAAACTGAACAAAGGGCATTTAGAGGACATGAAATGCTTCAGCATATTATCAGATCATTTATCAAATTAAGCTACTGTGACAGGACAAATAATCACCGTAATCTGATTGATGCAATGAGAATGCAAGGAAATGGCAATCAGCCCTAGAGGGTTTAGGAAAGAGAGGTTTGACTACAGAAAGCAAGAGTGTAAAGTGAGCTCAATGAAATGGATTTTTCTTTAGGTAGAGAAATAAAGAATAATATCACTGGTGGCCCATTTAGATTAGGTTTAGAGTTGTGTGAAACTAGGCAATTTAAATTCTTTTTTTTAGTTTTACAGTTTTTCTATTTGGTTGTTTCAAACACTTTGACTCTGAAGTTAAATGTAATCTGACTGTGCAGTGACAAATTACTAAAAATTTTCAGTAATATTACTAATAAAGCAATCAAAGGGAATGCATGTACACAAAATGTTAGATATTTCAGTTGATTTTTGTAAAAAGGATATATCTGTTATCTATAAGTAGAGGCAAACCATAAAGTACAACACTGGACTTTGATAAACAACTGTGGCCTACAGCTTGATATCATCCATGAAAAGGAGGTGGCCAACTATTGCTCCATTCAATAATTGGTATCCATATCCAGTCTTGTTAATGATCTCACTGAGGGAGTTCAGGCCTGTGCAAGACAGCAATGGGGACAGAGTATCTCCTTTTGCGTCCTGCAGTTGATGGTGACTTGTGTTTTTGGTTTGGAGCTGGCTTGTCAACACATCCCCATCAAATTCCTCATTTCTGGTAAAGTTACTGGTATTCCTAGAACTTTTTTGTAGTCAATCCAGGTGGTGTACAGGTTGGTCAGTCTGGTCTCACAGTTTTGAGTGACCAGTATATCTGCCAGTAGCTGTGTTTTGCCCCTCTAGTGTATTGAATGAATGAATTGAACCATGTGCCTGTTCGTCTTAGCCTCTATGATGCCTGACAGGAGCTTCCATATGGTACTGAGGCAGGTTACTGGCCAATAGGTCAATGGGACTGTTCCCTTCTGGGGATGCATCGGTTAGCCTTCAGTTAGCCTTCAGTTAGCCTTTGGTTAGCCATTTCAGGTGTGTCTCGTCCATTAGGAACTGGTTTATTTGTGCTGCTAGATGCTCATGGAGTGGAATTAGCTTCTTTAGCCAGTAGGTGTGAATCATGTCAGGGCCTGGTGCAGTCCAGCTCTTCGTGCCTCAGACCTCGCATGTCTACCAATGTGATAGTTGCTGGACCTTGTTTAGGGAGGTTGTTATGGTGTGCTCTTAGCTCCACAAGCATGGTTGTCATGGGTTGCATTTGTCCCATATGGTCTTCCAGTATTGTTCCGTCTCCAGCCTTGGTGGGATTGTTCTCATATTGGTCCCCTGCCACTGAGAATACACCTTGGATGACCCAAGTATAGGATCTGAAATGATCGTGGAAATTGTATATTCAAATATGTTAACAAGAGCTGAATGAATACCAATTTGGAGATGAGTTCATCCCATTTTTGTAATTTAATTTTTGGTGCTTCTATTGGCACTGATGAAAATAGGTTTAGTAATTGTGGCAGTATATTCATCTTTATCACCCTTATTCTATCATTTAATCTGAATTGGTAGGAAAACCATCTGTCAATGTCAAAGTTACCATCATTATAGTCATAGTTGGTTTGATATAGTTTTGTCTGGTTTTCGTTTATAGCTACACCCAAATATTTAAGTTATTTAGCTCCCCAATTTACTTTATATTAAAGTTCCTGATCTGGTAAGCGGTTGAACATGAAAATGTGGGTTTTCTGAATATTTATCTTACAGCCAGAGTACTCGCTAAATATATCTAATACTTGCACCAACCGAGTAAAGGAGTTTGTTGGGTTTGGCAGATAAATCATAACATCATCTGAAAATAGGCTTATGGTATTTATCTGATTGTTCATTTCTTTTTCCTGTAATCAATTCACTTTGCCTGATCATTTGGGCCAGTGGTTCAATATAGAGAGTGAAAAGCATAGGAGTCAGGTGACATCCCTGTCTGGTTCCCCTCTGCAGCTCAAATTCCTGTTAAAGCCAGGAGAGGGACTAACCTGTGCTCCCAAAGTTGTGCACCACTCACTCCAAACACGAGTGGTGAATTGAGGCCCACAATCCAAAACAATGTCGAAGGGGATTCCATGAAGCCAGAGGATGTGGTCAGTAAGCAGCGAGGCAATTTCTAGAGCTAAAGGAAGCTTGGGGAGAGCAACAAAATGGACAGCTTTGGAGAAGCGATTGATGATGGTTAAGATGACAGTGTTACCAGATGGGCCCAGTGTGTTACCTGGGGATAAACCTTAAAGGGATGTGGAGACAGCTGGGTGGCCCATTTCTGGTGTCAGGCTTATCCAGCTGAGCATCCCAGACCAGGGACTCAATCTCCCAACTCAGGGAACCAGTGATGCAGTCCAGTGAAAGGGTGGTTTCTTATTCTGTGGAGGACTAGGAGGTGGAGAGTTTCTGGGATAGCACATCAGGTTTGATGTGACAGGACCTTGGTCGATAGCTAATGTTGAGGTTAAATCTGGTAGAGGTGGATAATATCCACCTGGCCTGATGAGCACTGTAATACTTTGCAGTCCGGGGATATGCAAGGTTTTGTGATCTGTCTGTACTACAAAGGCATGCTCCTTCCAGCCAGTGCCTTTTTCTTGTAGGACCAGTTTGATGGCGAGGACTTTGCAGTCCCTACATCATAATTCCTTTCTGTGGGAGAACAATAGTAAGAGAAAAAAAAAACACATAAATGTATTTTACTTTTGTTCCTGACTTTCTCTTTCAGAGGCTTCAATCCTCTCCTATGATGGCAGCATGTATATGAAGGTTGTGATGCCGACCATCATGCATACTGAAGCTGAGGATGTGTCTTTGCGGTTTCGCTCCCAGCGGGCTTATGGTCTCCTCATGGCCACTACCTCCCGAGACTCAGCCGACACGCTACGGCTGGAGTTGGACGGGAGTCGCGTCAAACTCACGGTCAATCTAGGTATCGTATGCCCCACCCAGCCATCTGCCACTACACCTCCACCTTCACTGTGAGATGGTTTACCGTCGAGCGGTAACTTCTCCTTTTCTATTCTCTTTTTTTTTCGTCTTTTCATTGGTTACTCATCACAGTGATCCCTCAAAGATTTCAACCATCTTTAGAACAGCAATCAGTTCTCTTTTGCATGGGTGTTAATGTGTGCATAAATCACCAGACAGCAATTACTGGAAACATTTAAAAATACATACATTTTATTTCACTATTAAATATGTTTGGAAACCTTTGAACCAGAAACGTGTACTCACTTTTGTTTATAGAACCTTTGAGACAGTAAAAGCAAAATAAGTAGAATACACATCATAAACAGGTTCTATATCTGGTTTCATTTTGTTGTTTTTATTTTATCTATTTTTTTTAAAGAACAGACTGTGCTGAGATTTTCTCAGATGTAATTCGTAGTAAGAATAACCACTGATCCATCATTCAGCAGGATAGGATATAAAAGGAAAAGTTTTCTTTCTACTACCTTCATTTTTGTGTCTGACATTAGGTAATTTCTGTGTCACCCTGCTGTTGTTCTGGGTGTCTTTTTGTTTTTTGTTGCTCATGATAGTTTCTTTTTGTTATTAAATTTTGTGGTTTTTCAGCGTCTTCCTTTTGCTTGTTTTCCCATCAACTCCATCTCCCATCATGCTTTGTCAAAAGATGGTATTCACACCTTCAAAGGCCTTAAGCCTGCGGCCCGTCAGGCGAACAGCCCGAGAACAGAGCCCAGCAAAACCTACAGCTAGCTGCAACCCCAATGTTAAAAAGAAAAGAAAAAAACGAAGAAGAAGAAATGGCAAAGAAACAAACTGCATTTTGTCTATTCTATATCGTACATACAGTTTGTATTGTTTGATTAACGGTGTAAGTTGTATACCATTTAGATGAATTTTATGAGGCATACTCTTGTTTTTAATTTCAAAAATGAAGCGCCAATTGGTCAGTACTTTATATGATTTTCTATCCCATATTAATCCATGTAGTTTTGTACTAAGTGTTAATGTTAGTAGCCTGACCCTTTGATGGAGCTTAGCGACATGCAGGAACAGTATAGCAGGAGTTTTGATGATTGGGGTTCCTGTGCTTCTGCACGGTGCTGGTGCTGACTGGATCGTGGCTGTTTGCTCCCACTTTTCTGTTGCGGTTGACGACACATGAAACCACCAGCCACATGGTGACCAACCCTCGCTGTTGCAGTGTGCGGCAGTTATTCTGGCCTTAGTTCAGATAATGAACTTACTTTTTCTCAGTTACAAACGTTTATTTAAAAAAAATCTGTTTGAATATCAGATCCATTTATAATTATTTTTTGTTTTTATTAAGTAACTGAGGCAATTTTACTGGTGCGGAGGCTTTGATTTAAATGCAAAGTCAAATAGTGTTGGGTCGGAAAACCCATGTAGCTGGTATTACAAGTGGCCATTTTTATGTAAATATAGCACTTAAACAATTATTAATTACAGCACTGTTGATTAACAAAAGAGCAGAAATTAATGTATTGAGTAATGACATGTTATATTTATTACATGATTGTTTGACTTAGAGATCATTCTAAAGATAGACCAATGGAATGAAATGGCTGCCTTACTGCATGTGTACGTCCCCGGAAGGGTGGATTTTTTGTTTTTGGATGTCTGCAGCAGTAACCTTGAAGGATGCAATTTCATCTGTCATTTATTCTTCCCCATCTAGACTGTATCAGGATAAACTGTAACTCCAGTAAGTTAACACTCAAGTTTCATTTTGTTTTGTTTGTTAATGATATCAATGTTTTTTATTTTTTAAAGAAGAAAGAAATGTAATTTTTCAAAATCCACCATCTTCTTATTTGAAGGGTGAGTTTGAGCAACATAAAGCATTAGAAACAGACTCAGTGAAATTAAATGGTGATGACATAATTCCTCATTTTGGGCGTGTTGGCTCATTTTATATATGCCAGAGGATCACAGATAAAATCAGTCTTCTATCCTGTTTCCTCTATACTCTACATAACCAATATTTAAAGAAGGATTTATGAGATTAAATTACTCTTACCTTCCTTAGGAGAAAAATACGTGAATATACAGTAAATACAGTATATTTCACTATATTTGCCACATTCTTTGGTACAGAGTGGGAAATAATAATTGAGAGCCAATACTAGCAGAGTACTACTGACATTTGTCGTCCAGTTTGGCGCTATGGCACCATATTGCCTCAGTAATGGAGACACTGGTACGGTAGATGAACAACCTTTTGGTGTTACCTCACAAGATGGAAATTAAAATTAGATGAAGATAAATATGAAATTTGGTAAGAATGTATGAGTATGAGTAACTGTTATGTTCTGTGGTAGCAAACCAATAGAAATTGGTGGTGTAGAGCTTGTGCTTTAGCTATAAGTTAGTACATATTGTTCTCTAAAGAGTGCAGTAATAGCCTGAAGTTAACACTGATGTAGGTAAATGACACTGAACAAGGTAAGTTATTATTAAACGATTATTATTAATCTGTCATTATTGGTTAGCACCAAAATGATGAACTTGACTAAATCATACAAGCCTCTGTCTTCAGTGGAACACGACTGAAAGTACTCAGATTTAAACTTTGTCTAAAGAGACTAAAGTAATTAGGTGTGTAGGCGTTCATGCCCAGTACATGAGTGCTCATGTCCTACCTTTGATTTTATGTGAGGAATTTATAAACACCAAATATTAAAGCCTTATTTCAGGGGAAAACTTGACAAACGATGTAACCATAAAAATTGAATTTTTTGAATCATTTTGAATTTGAGTGTTTGTTAAAACATTGATAATATCCATAATAATGCTATGATAAAACCCATGTAGAACTAGGAGCTATCATTCCTTATTTTTCAAAGCACACTAATAGAGAAATATAAATCCAAGGAAAAATTCATATGTTGTTTCATCAGGTGGACATTTTCAGTCCATTACTTTTTCTGTACAATGAGACACTTTTTTAAACTGAAATTTGTGTTTCCATAAGTAATATGCATGCTAATGACAACTAGCTGAGTACTGATTGACAACGGGTGTACTTTACACTCCTAACATAAACCCAGATTCAAAAGACTGAAAAATCAAACAGTCTTTTAATTAAATGTAATATTTGACTATTTATTGAAGAAAGCGTGTTTTTCAGAGGAAACTAGTTCACGGGATAGTTTGTCATGTTAGGGAACTTTCTAAGCATTTTTCAGGCTAGCTGTGATGAATCATTAAGCTCTTTCTACTTATAGTGTGTCTGTTGCTGTTTTACAGTGATTTCCAAAATCACTACGATTGCTTTTACTCATAATGGGGTAATGGAGATTCAATCAGCTTAAAGTTGTAATCAAAATGATTTAACCCAAATTAGATTTTAATTTAAATACTCAAAGAATGTACATATTAAAAACTAATATTAATATTGAGAATATTACACGTTATTGAGAATATGCATTATCCTTTGAGCTTTTTGATATGAATAATTATAAATGAAAAAAACTTTTAAAATTGTTTCCCACGTTTCAGACAGCTTCTTGAAAATTGATGATGATCAATCTCATCAACTTCTCGCCAACTTGCCTACATAATCTGTCTTTATAGGTTCACAGTGTTGGTATCTGTATTACTTGTGTATTTACTTGGTATTGGATCGATACCAAAAGTTGTAGCACCATGCATTAAACACATTGATGGGATGTTAGCTATCTACTTCCAGTCACTCAAATAAACAATTAAATATATGAGGTCCACCAAATTCTTGGAGCTGCTTGAGCAAAGGATAGGTTGGTCCAGCAACCATGGAAAAATATAATTAGGTTTCTTGTCTACGGTTGTGAAAGATTAAGACTGAAGACTCAAACTAAGTTAAACTTTTCTTTAATTTTCTTTTTTACATTTCAGTGCACCGCCTCGACTGCCACAAAATACTGCAAATAGTTATATAATTACAGACTTTGACATATGCTGGTGACATAAATGCCACCATGTCTCACATGCATACAAAATATTAATTTTAGTTTTGGATTGTTATGATGCAACACATCTTTTTATAAAATCTGTCTGTGATTGCTAAAATACAGGTGGTGCATCAATTTACTCACTGCCTTACCCCACTTTCCTCTGCATTTCCATGTGTGGCATCGCTAATGTGAATAATGTAAATGTAAAGAAGAAAATGCTTAAATTAATTTAAAGATAAATGAATAAAACTGTATGACCAACCTGTTTTCCACATCAGTGCTAATTTCTTTTAAATCTCATGACTGTTTTCTAACCTGAAGTAGTTTCATACTTTTCTAAAAGGAAAGAATAGTTCTCCTCCTGCCCTGAGATCAGGTGTGGCTGAAAAAATGGTTTCCAATAATATAATGCAGCGGTCCCCATCCTTTTTTGTGCCAGGGACTGGTTTATTTGCGTATAAATACAACAAAATAAAACCACTACTGGTACCAAAAAAAAAAGAACATTTATTCACACGGGAAAAGACCCAGGGAAACCAAGTTAACACTGAAAACGATAAAAAAGTAACGATAAAAAACGATAAAAACCCTGAAAACCATGAATTTCACACCTGAGCCTTGACTCTGGCAGCCCGGTACCAAACGACTCCGGTCCGTGGCCCGGGGGTTGGGAACCACTGATATGAAGCCCTAATGTTTGCTAAACACAAACATATAACACTGGTCATGTTAATAGCATTTTTTTATTGGAGCAGGAGATTAAGAAATGAAGATAAAAAAGGAGTGCAGAACATTGAAGGAATGACAGGAAGATTTCTTTAACTCTATGATGAGTAAAAGCAATTATTTCTACTGCTTAGCAGTCAGGTAAATGATATGAGCACAGATGTTTGACATCTGTGCTCATATCATTTACCCTGTGTAAATAAATGAATGACTATATCAAACCTTTGTTTCCCATCAGATCTAATTTCAATCCAATTTTTCCCTCATTTTTAAACTACTAACCAGGTTGTGGAAGACCTGTAAATGTTCCTATTGTCACTGGTGGGAAGCAAAGGTTTGGTTTTAGGCTCTCAGGATGTCCTTAACTTTGTGACTGACCATTGTTCTCAGGCAAGGGACCGGAGACCCTGTATGCTGGGCAAAAGCTCAATGATAATGAATGGCATACAGTGCGTGTGGTGCGTCGTGGCAAAACCTACAAGCTAACGGTTGACGATGATGTAGCAGAAGGTACTTGCCTCCATCAACTGGAAATATTCTTAGTATGTCTTTGTCAGTGTTATTCCACCATGCTACAGCATCTCGCCATAAACACTAAAATCAGTGTGTAATTCTGCTCCAAAAAAGCAAGTACACATGTACCCATTAGTGTCAGTTTGCATTCATCTAATACTGTGCAATGTAATTTTCTCCTTAAATCAGCCCTTTTGTGTTAGTGTCAGACAGTGTTCTCTTTTCTTTTCGTTTTTTGTCTTTCTTTCAACCCTTCCCCTCCACCCTCCCCGTCTCCAGGCCAAATGGTGGGTGACCACACTCGTCTGGAGTTCCATAACATCGAAACAGGCATAATGACAGAGCGCCGATTTGTTTCTAGCATCCCATCCAGCTTTATTGGTCACCTCCAGAGCCTAAGGTATTTATACTTCTAAGATGAATATTCTGTAGATTTTTAAAAATGTTTCCTTATTTTTGCCTACATGTTCTTTTCTTTTTCTCAGATTTAACGGCATGCTATACATTGACTTATGCAAGAATGGTGACATTGATTACTGTGAGCTCAATGCCCGCTTTGGGATTCGCTCCATTATCGCTGACCCTGTCACCTTCAAATCCAAGAGCAGCTATCTCAGCCTGGCCACTTTACAGGCCTACACGTCCATGCACCTCTTCTTTCAGTTCAAGACCACTTCACCAGATGGCTTCATACTCTTCAACTCTGGAGACGGCAATGATTTCATTGCTGTGGAACTAGTTAAAGGGTAAACTTTCCTTTAGAGGATACCTGTTAAATGTTTCTTAATGGCTGTTGAATCGTTGATTTTATTGTGTTCCAATAAGAATAACAAACAAACACATTTTTGTCAAAAGTCTGATATCCTGATCATGGCATTATAGGATAAAATTCATCTTTCTGTTATATTTTTACTAATTTGCAAATAGCAGATGTTTGTATTGCTATTTCAGACTTGTTTTTGTTGTTAAACCCATATAACTAGTGATTTTTCTCTTGTAGGTACATACACTATGTTTTTGACCTTGGAAATGGGCCCAACCTCATCAAGGGAAAAAGTGAAAGGGCACTAAATGACAATCAGTGGCACAATGTGGCTATTACCCGAGACAACAGCAACACCCATACGCTGAAAGTAGATGCTACAGCCACTAGTCAGAGTATCAATGGTGCCAAGAATCTGGACCTTAAAGGTACACTCAGTTTTTCATTTAGATATAGTGATTTTTTGCTGCACTGATAAGAAACGAGTGTTTAAGTTACGCTCTGTGGTATAGTGGTTAAGACATTTTACCAGACATGCAAAAGCTTCCTGGTTTCATTTTGGCAGGAGACACACAAACCATACCTCAAGCCCTTTGGGGGTTTTAAAAGATGCCTATAAATAAATGTATTATTATTATCATTATTATGAATAAACTTTAAAAACTTTTTTTTCTTAATGCTTTATTACAATCTACTCAAGCTGTTTCAATTTCAGGACTATAGATGCACAATCCTCTTAGCTGTGTGTGTAGCGCGCCTTCAAGCCCAGTTTTTGACACTTTGTGGTGCATGCTGTAACCTTGGGGATATAAATCAAATAATTTCACAATTCAGAACGATGACGATGATCACTGTTGACTTAGTTAAATTTGAAGTTAAAGTTTAGGACTGCCAAATATTAATGACTAATTGTGTTGAGGATGGGCTCATGGCATACATCCTTTGATGCCAACTGGTCAGCTTACTACTTACTTCTAACTCAACTTTAAATCTTTTCATGGATGCTAGGCTTGACTTTGTCAGCAGGAAGTGTGGGTCAATATACTGACACTGAAATACTTCAGGACTATTCCCCAGTCGTGCCTTGATGCCTGTTTGCATTTGTGAAATGAAGGAGTTGGTTTTTGAAGAGAACAACTACTACGGCTGGGTATCGATTTTGATTTCTATAACTCACTCGACGGTCCCGATTCGATTCGATTCAGTTTTGACTCAGACAGTCAGAAATATTAGAATTCTGATCATTTATCAGTACATATCCATATTTTTATATCTATGTATAAAAACAAAGCTGAGACTTCATCAGAGGTGTGAGCATCACAGCAGAGGCCTTTGTGTCAAAGTAACTGAGGATAAAACAGAAAAACATGAAGCAGATTTTCCTGGCCTATAACCTCTGCAGTAGAACAAAAACTAAAGAAAACTATGATACAACATGTGAACATTACCTGACGCTGCTGAAGTGAAGCAGAGTGAAGTTTGATTAGAGACACAGCTCAGTGTTTTGTAATTTGGCACCATTTGTAAAAGTTTACATTTCTTCGGCTATGTACACACTAGTAGACTGGTGCGTAATAAGCAAGCGAATAATGGAGACAACAGAGATGTTTGATGGTAAACCGGTCTGTGAGTACACTGAAAGAAAGCTGAAGTGCAATTTTATCGTGGTGGAAGCAAAACAGCAAAAGTACGAGGAAATTCATGAAGCGTAGTTTTGATCATTTTGTTTTGCTGATGGTTCAGCGAGTTTTGGTCAGAGAGTGACGAAACCTGCAGCTTCAGAATCTGTGCGATGTCGGTGTACGTGGCGTCGGGTGAACGATCCACGCTTTGTGTTTTACATCTTTGTGTGGAATCCGTTTACCTGCTCTCATTTACTGTTTTAGCTGTTTGGTGGTTGTTGAAATAGTTTTGTGAGCTTTAACCTGAGATTCTGGCGTTTCTAACAAAATACTTTTATATTGAAATATTGATTCAGGATTTAGTGAATCGATGTCACTTTATTTAAACTAAAATCGATTTGGATAGAGGAAATTTATTTTTTAAAACCACCCCCAGACTTAACAAGACAGTACAGCCGTATTTTTCTGGTGTTCCCAGTAATGCAACAGTAAAATAGTTTGTGGGCTCAAGCAATAAGAATGTGAATAATTAGCATACATTTGCAAATCAGCCAGCGTTGTATTGAGACAACAACAACAATAACAATCAACGTACGTGTACAGCTGTCAAGAGGAAAAGCCTGTGTGATATGTGGGCTCTCTTTAGTTCGGTTTCATAATTAATTAAAAGTTCTGTTTTGTTTGTCCTGATGTCGTTTAGATCTGAAAAGATTTCAACACAAATCTTTCTATAAATATCCACCTAGAAATTTCAGCTTTTTCTGTGTACATTTTTTTAAAGATAATATTCTCCTGCACTTTTGCATTTTTTCTGTGCCCCAGGTGATCTGTTCATTGCTGGACTGGGTCCAGGCATGTATGGCAACCTGCCTAAACTGGTGGCTTCCAGAGAAGGCTTCCAGGGCTGTTTGGCATCAGTGGACCTCAATGGTCGTCTTCCGGATCTCCTCAATGATGCATTGTTTCGCAGCGGGCAGATTGAACGTGGATGTGAAGGTACACCGTCCCTCAAATCTCAGCCTGATTTAGACTACTACAACACAAACTTCAACTCCAACTCCAGCAGCCCTTTCTTCCTGCTCAATGCAAACAGTAGCTCTTCATCCATGAGACCGTATGGAAGGCGCTTCATCTTATTAACTGTATTTGTTGCCTCACTTATTCACTGTTAGAATTCTGATCAAATCAGTTCCTCTTACAAAACCAAGTTATCGGCCACATCGGTTGCCTCCTTACAGAGCCTTCATCATCACTATTTACGCAGCCTTTGCTAATGCAGCAACAAAAGATTACCTCTCTTATTTTTTTTTAATCTATGATGCTTTTGTAAAGTTTTTTTTCTGAATGATATGAATATTAAGTTTTATAACTGATTCAATACAAAAACACAGATTCTAATGGGTGCTGGCTCAGGTATATCAGTAAAAGGACAAAAGACAGAGAGAGTCACTACATTTACATTCAGAGCAAATGTTTTTTTTCCTTGAACATACTCACATTATTCTTCACTTACACTAACTCTGAGAGTTAGCTAAAATGCTTCTGACTACATATACTGAACACCGTCATGTTAACACTGTCCTGTGTCACGATGCCAATGATATGTCAGTCCTGAGTGGATCATTGTTTACATCCATTTCAACCTTTAAAGCCCACAGAGTAATGTATTCAGATGATACAATGCTACACAGTAAATAAAGTTCTCTCTGGTCTCAGAGCACTTTCATAAATGGTGACAAAATCACAACTATTTCTTTGTGTACATCATTGTTGAGGTCATTAAGTATCATCATTTCTATTACTTTTTTAAAGTAATGCATTTCATTTTTTGTACTGTCTATAGATAATTCATTACAGTAACCATAACTATCATTACTTTTGTGTTTGCACTGGTTATTGTTACATCAGTTATAATTTTTCAGATGGCCATACATCTGCAAAAATCTTTATCCTCACTGGGGCCACCAAACAAGATAGGACAACAGAAAGCTGCAGTAATGTATCCCATTACTGCACTGAAATGACTATGTTACAAGGAAATGTTATATTTGGAATAGCATTAGGCAAAACATTGGACATGGACCCAAGTAGATTTTTTTATATGACAGTCGACATGCCTTTGAAACTTAAGCAACAAAAAAACATATTTTATGTCTGCACTGTGTATGTTCTGCCATGAACATGTAAAAAGACCATATGAAGAAAGGTACAGGGGCGACTACACATTACAAGTACAGGAGGTACTTGGTCATGGAAACCTATGCCATGAAGCGCCTTTGTTTTTGTGCCGATGTTGATGGGCAAGGCTGAAACTGTTAGTCAGTCAGCAGAGACTCTTACGTCGCAGCAATGCATGGCACCTTTACATGATCTGCCACTCTGTGGCTGAGTTGTTAGGATTCCTAAATGATTCCACTTTGGAATAATACCATCACAACACCACAGTTCATTATGGAATATCTAGGAGGGAAGAAATTTCACAAACTGACTTCAAATGCTCGTATCCGATTACATTTCCATGCTTGAACTTGGTGAGCTCTCAGAATGACCCATTCTTTCACGGCCGTTTGTAAATACAGATCTGATGGTTGGTGCTTGATTAAATACACCTGTGGCAACTGGACTGAAAATATCTTGGCCGTTGTTACGTAGTAACAATGTCCTGATTTTGGTTAAAACATTCTCATTAAGTTGTTTTTTCATGACTCTCACACTTTACCAAGAGATCAAGCTATTATATATCTATTATAAAAAAATCAAAGCTCAAAATTTATGTGACTCTTTTGAATAATATTTGGCACTTTCGATGGGAATCACTGTTTTTATTACATTTTTTTTTGTTAGACTACTGCTGTTTGAGGTAGCCGGGGTTTACAAATGGTCAGCTGCAGAAGTACAAAGCAAATAACAATGAAACTACTTCAAAAAATAGTTTATATCTTTATTTATAGGATGTGCAGTTTTACATCTTGCCATTATTTCTGCATCAGGCTATATTTGGTATTCAGTTCACACAGACCTTTGTTCACAAAGAAAAACTTGCCAAAGGTTTTAACATGTTCTGTGTAGCTACACCAAAATGGGCCGTTGAAACATTTTGCACAAGAAAACAAATGTCATTGTGGACAAAATGTTTCCATCTTCCTGTAAAAGTTGTGCATTTTTATTATTCACTTATTTATTTGTTGCTGTTTTATGGGCCATCTTCCACAATCTGTTTGCATGGACATCATTTTCTATACAGCAGTTTTTCTTATGCCTGCCATATCATTGAGTTGGAAATGTATGTATTGTACTTTTTGTTTTTCATGGAACATTTATTTAAAGAGCCCCATGTTAAACCAATAAATGTGCTAGCTGACATTTCATTTTAGTAGAAAAGAAACGGTATATGTCCTTGGTATAACAATCTGAATCAGAATGAAAACAATGTTATTTCATTGTACTGTATGCAGCGCAAGAAAGTATCGGTTGATTAATTTATTTTTCCAAATAAAATTTCATCAATCGCAGTTTGTTGGTCTTGTCCATGGCATTTTTGTGTGTTTGTATGATTTTTGTATGGTTTTCTTTTTCTTTTGCAATACACCACGATCAGCTCAACAGTCTTTTAAACTGTTTGAAATTTCATTGTTTGTAATTTCATTACAAGCTTTCATCACATTAAAAGTTTTTCTTGTTTGTTTGTTTGTAAGTTTGTTGCCTATATCGAAGCCCATCTATAATTAGGGAGTTCAGATTGCAGCAATACATTTTGCCGTCACTAGATGGCGATGCTGCACTGCTAACAAACAGCAAATAAGCATCAAAACTGAGCTTTAGGATTTTCTTATAAGCTAACGTTTAAAAAATCCCCCCTCAACGGTTAACATGACTTTGTCCCGAATACTTCCTTTAACTGAGCAGCCCGCATCTTTAATGAGGTAAGTCTCCGGACCATCACATGATTTGAGGTCGAATAACAATACGTTTTTGTTCAGTATCATTGCAAACCAACCATTCAAGTTATAAAAAATAAACAATAATTTCCCAAACAAATGAATGTGTGTGAGTAACCAAAGTATACAAACAACAACACACAAAGCAGTTTAACAAAACGTCTTGTTGCTCTTTATTTGTCATTATCATCCTAACATTCACAAAGTTATCGATGACACATTGTTATAGTGGCACAGTAGCGTTAGCGTTTTGACAGCACAAAGGTCTGGCTGGGCCTCTCCTCCTGCTCTGTGTACTCCACCTTCCTCTCAGTCCAAAGACATGCATGCCTGTTTAATTAATGATTCTAAATTGGCTGTCAGTGTGAATGTGAGCATGAATGATTGTTTGTCTCTCCACGTTAGTCCAGTAGACTAATGGCCTGTCCACACGCTTCTACCATGACAGCTGGAATGGGCTTCAGCTCTCCTGTAAACATGAACTAGCTCAGCAGTTAAAACTGATGCATAGAGAACAGCCAAACAGAAAGTCTGAACAGAAATAACGCTGAAATGTACTATGCTTCATTTCAAATATAAAATAGTATAGTTTATTTAAATAATAACTACATTTTGCCACATTCCAATGAGAAAATGAGATTTTTAGGGATAACTGTAGCAGTTGAATGATCTTTTACCAATTCAGTCCCATCAAAATTCAGTATTGAGTTTTATTCAATTTTATTTATATAATGCCAAATACAACAACAGTCACCACATGGAATTTAACAGCCATAAGACATTACATTATGATGACTGACAAGTAACGTGAATAGCACTGATGATCACGTTATTCTGGCACCTATTATTAAGGAGCAAGTGCAAGGACCAGATTGTGATGGTTAGATGATATGGTCAGAGCATCTCCTAAACTGCAGCTCTTGTAGGTTGTTCTCACTCTGCAGTGGTATCTATCAAAAGTTTTTCCAAGGAAGGAACAGCAGTGACAGACAGGTTGTTCATGGGCAGCCAAGACTTCAGTGATGCACATTCAATTTCCATTCAATTTTATTCATAGAGCGCCAAATGACAACAACAGTCGCCTCAAGGCGCTTTACATTGTAAGGTAGACCCTACAATAATAGATACAGAGAAAACCCCAACAATCATATGACCCCCTATGAGCAGCACTTTGGCGACAGTGGGAAGGAAAAACTCCCTTTTAACAGGAAGAAACAGGCTCAGGGAGGGGCGGGGCCATCTGCTGTGATTGGTTGGGGTGAGAGAAGGAAGACAGGATAAAGACATGCTGTGGAAGAGAGACAGAGATTAATAGCAGGTATGATTCAGTGCAGAGAGGTCTGTTAATACATAGTGAGTGAGAAAGGTGACTGGAAAGGAAAAACTCAATGCATCATGGGAATCCCCGGCAGCCTACGTCTATTGCAGCATAACTAAGGGAGGATTCAGGGTCACCTGGTCCAGCCCTAACTATATGCTTTAGCAAAAAGGAAAGTTTGAAGCCTAATCTTGAAAGTAGAGATAGTGTCTGTCTCCTGAATCCAAACTGGAAGCTGGTTCCACAGAAGAGGGGCCTGAAAACTGAAGGCTCTGCCTCCCATTCTACTTTTAAATACTCTAGGAACAACAAGTAGGCCTGCAGTGTGACAGCAAAGTGCTCTAATAGGGTGATATGGTACTACAAGGTCATTAAGATAAGATGGGGCCTGATTATTTAAGACCTTGTATGTGAGGAGCAGGATTTTGAATTCAATTTTGGATTTGGATCTGGGGCCAATGAATGGAAGCCAATACAGGATAAATTACATTAGTCCAGCCAAGAAGTAATAAATGCATGAACTAGTTTTTCAGCGTAACTCTGAGACAGGATATTTCTAATGCGCATGAAAAATGAAGGGTGGCCTATGTTTTCCAGTCCAACCGATCAACTTCTGTAGCTCAAATTGCTGAATAATGACACTGATTATTATAGAAAGGTGTCAGAATACACAGTCCATTGCAGTTTGCTGTGTTTGGGGCTGCATAGTTGCAGACCCATGCCCATGCTGACCCCTGTCCACCGAGGGCACTAACAATGTTCACATGAGCATCAGAACTGTACCCCTAACTAATGGAAGAAGGTAGCCTGGTGTGATTAATCATGTGTCCTTTTACATTGCATGGATGGCCGGGTGCGTGTGTTGCTTACCTGGGGAACACCTGACAGCAGAAGAAGACAAGCCAGCAGTGGCAGTGTGATACTCTGGGCAATGTTTGGGGAGACCTTGGGTCCTGCTAAGCATTGTTGCAGACCATGCACACCATTTCATTGGACTGGGACCTAGACAATAATAGGCAGGTGATCATAATGGTATGCCTGATCACTGTATATTTTAAGATAAAGACCCAGCAATAATAGAGTGAAACCTAGTATGTATCTGTTTAAAAACCACATTTCTAAGATTTGTAGGGATTTTTAGGAAGGCTTATGAACTAGATAAGTATGGGGACAGAACAGGGAGAGACCAGAGAGACATGGGGACACAAATCACTTCCACAGGAGACACCGGTGATGAGACAAAGACAAGAATGGGACAGACTGGGCACGAAAGAGAATCAAGAACTTAAAATATAAATGAAAAAACTATGGACTACTAAACTCAAAACTAACTGATACATAGCTTTAATGTAAGTATTTCTTAAATTACCCAGGACCAAAACACTGAGTAGCTCCATAATTAACCTGAGTGTGTGAAGACATCCCATTTACATGTACAAAATGTAAACTATTCAATAGATTTGCTTCAAACCACAGCATGTTATAATCTCTGTACTAAAATATTGTGGTCAGTGGTAATGAATGCTGCATTGAGGCAGCACAAGCACAGAGGTGAGTCCACTGTCAGCGGCCATAAGAAGATGAGTCCTCTTCAGTACCACTGTTTCTGTACCCTGATCATAAACCATTCCTCTCATTCTTTGGTATAGTAGAATCATATACATATTTTGAGCTGCAACACTGAACTGAAGCCAGTTTTGCCAGTTTTGTGTTTGCTTCTTTTGTCTTGATCCCCAGGACCCAGCACTACCTGCCAAGAGGATTCCTGTGCCAACATGGGCATTTGCATTCAACAATGGGAGAACTACACCTGCGACTGCTCCATGACTTCATACACCGGCACACAATGCAATGACCGTGAGTAATATCTAATGTCACATTCATACAATATCACTTTTTTGTGACCAGTGAGTGACAAATGTGAGATTCAAGAAAAAAAATTCAAATGGAGAACATTCAATGTGTTGACTGCATATTAATACACATGTTGCAAGTCAGCTTTATATTCTTAGAAATATGTAACCTATACACTAAATATTAATTTAGCTGAACCTTAGTGGTGGTGAGTGGCACTGATGTATGGTTAGTATTAAGTCTTCCTAGCTATGGATTCCAATTACAAAGAAAAATCATGGACAAAAATGAAGGATTTAACATTGTGTGGACATATTTCTTTGTTTACCGGCTTGCGTGTGTGCTTGATATGCAGCAAGATATTAAGCAAAATTATTTGGGAAGACATTTCCACAACAAGCTCTGTGAAATTGCTGAACAGTATCTGTGTGGATGTGAGACACAAAGAACAATTTCCAAGCTGCTGAGAAAAGCTGAGTAGAGCAAACTCCTAGTCTTGTAGTTGTGTTCACAAGTGGTGAATAGATGAAAGAGTCGGTTGTAAAAAAAACTCATTCAGTCTCTGAAGAGGATGTTCTTTCCCAATACATTCATCCGTGGTGCTAAACCAAAATAATGTAACTCCAGTGCTGAATACCCAAAGGCAATAGGGTACAGAACAAAACTGTCAAACACACTGGTGTATCTGACCGTGCCAGCAAACAAGCTAACATATCAGTATGAAACCAAATAGTCTGCAGGTAATTCTCATCTCTTCCTCATAACAATATGGAAAAAATTATTAATCTTAAAACAGATTAGTGTGTTTACAATTGAAGTGTTCTCTCAAGTTTTATCATAAACATTTTGTATTTTGTATGTCTCATATAAGCTTGTTCACAAAAATGCATTTTACAAGAAAAACATCACTCAGACCAGCAGGAGTCACTGTATGGAGCACTGAAATCCAAAGCATCTCTCTATGAGAAATCAATTTAGATGAACTGAGTTGCATTGAGTTAAAAAACGATAAAATTCAGAGTGGCAAAAGAACCATATTTAGCTTCATGATAGTGTTTGGCTGTCACATACTCCATGTTTCCAGTATGAGTGGCTTTTTTGTCTTCTCAAAGAGGTTATTTAGGTGCTCTCTTTATTTGTCCAATATAACCTTGAGCACAGGGGCATTTGAGCTTGTAGACTGTGATGTTGTACTGCAGTTTATGAACTGTTTAACAGGAAACTTCTTACCACTGTGTGGAAAAGTAAAAAAACTTATAGTAATAGTAGTAAATATACAATTTTGTTATGTGCATGCATTTGTCACATCTGTAGTTTTCCTTCAGATGATTCATCCATTAGAATCTGCCATTGTCTTTTAACTATATCCTTAAGTTGCTGATCATTATGGTTAAATTCAGTGATGAAGGTTATTCTTTTTGTTTTTTGAATTGGAGTTTCTTTTTTCAGTACTTCAGATCTTGATTATATTAAAGTGTAGTTGTAAGTTTTGTCAGTTGTGTAAGAGTGGCACTTTCCTTTTTAAATCTTGAATATATTCTCCTTAACCTGGTTTTAAATTCCTCTTCCAGAAGTTTGAGCAATTTCTCCTAAGGTGTAAGAACTTCCCTGTAGGTTTCTTTTCATTCAGACATCTTGGATGCTTGCTTGTCAGGAAAAGTATTGCATAGTTTTTTTTTATAGGTTTGCGCTAAGTTGAAGTAGTGCTGAGTCATTCCTATTATTCTGTGCCTTTTCAAGGTGGTAACATTGTATAAAATCCCATGATTTTATCATTTCATCTGAAACAGGGCTCGTTAAACTATTTAAAAATGTACTGGTTAAGGGAGGGCAATGGGTATACAATAACTTTGTTTTATAATTTTTTTACTACAACATTCTGATGTCAGCTTTTGCTTTTATTACAATATGTTCTCATAATCAGTTTTTAAAGATCATTTATGCTCTTCTCTGAGCCCTTGGTACTTCTCCAGCTTCTCGTGTTGCTTCTTCCTGATGTTGCTGTCATTCGGTATCACTACATCTATCACTACGGTCGTCTTCTTCTGTTTGTCCACCACCATTTTGTCCGTCTGTATCTGGAAGTCCCACAGGATCTTAGCTCGGTCATTCTCCACCACCCTTGGGGGCATCTCCCATTTTGACCTCAGGACTTCCAGGCCATATTCGGCACAGATGTTCCTGTACACTATACTGATGAACTTGGTTATGGCGTTCCATGTGTGCCCTGCCTGCTAGCATCTTGCACCCTGCTGTTATGTGCTGGATTGTCTCAGGGGCATCTTTACACAGCCTGCACCTGGGGTCTTGCCTGGTGTGATAGACCCCAGCCTCTATGGATCTTGTACTCAGAGCTTGTTCCTGTGCTGCCATGATTAGTGCCTCTGTGCTGTCTTTCAGTCCAGCTTTGTCCAGCCACTGGTAGGATTTCTGGATATCAGCCACCTCCTCTATCTGCCAGTGGTACATACCGTGCAGGGGCCTGTCCTTCCATGATGGTTCCTCGCCTTCCTACTCTTTCTTGGGTTTCTGCTGCCTGAGGTATTCACTGAGCACGTGGTCAGTTGGGGCCATCTTCGTGATGTATTCGTGGATGTTCCTTGTCTCATCCTGGACTGTGGTGCTGACACTCACCAGTCCCCGGCCCCCTTCCTTCCGCTTAGCGTACAGCCTCAGGGTGCTGGACTTGGGGTGAAACCCTCCATGCATGGTCAGGAGCTTCCTTGTCTTGATGTCAATGACTTCTATCTTCTCCTTTGGCCAACTTATTATCCCAGCAGGGTACCTGATCACGGGCAGGGCGTAGGTGTTGATAGCCCAGATCTTGTTCTTACCGTTCAGCTGACTCCTCAGGACTTACCGGACCCTCTGCAGGTACTTGGTGGTTGCAGCTTTCCTAGCGGCCTCTTCATGGTTCCCATTCGCCTGCGGGATCCCCAGGTACTTGTAACTGTCCTCTATGTCTGCAATGTTGCCTTCTGGTAGTTTGATCCCCTCAGTTCTGACTACCTTCCCTCTCTTTGTTATCATCTGACTACACTTCTCCAGTCCAAACAACATTTTGATGTCATTGCTGTATATCCTGGTGGTGTGGATCAGTGAATCGATGTCTCGTTCACTCTTGGCATACAGCTTGATGTCATCCATGTACAGGAGGTGGCTGACAACTGCTCCATTCTGTAGTCGGTTTCCGTAGCCAGTCTTGTCAATGATCTCACTGAGAGGATTCAGGCCTATGCAGAACAGCAGTGGGGACCAATGTTCCCTCTAATGTTTCATGTGTCTGAGCGAACACACAAACTCCCTGAGCGTCCCTTGGACCACTGTGAGCAACATCAGACGTGTGCACTGTGGTCACGCCAGCATCGAATCCATCCAAGTTACATGTTTATTAAAATAATCAAATTACAGCATTTATGTTAGACTACTTTTAATTAACTGCTTTAGCAACAACTAAATGCCACGTTGCCATATCATGTTTTGATTGGTCCACATGGTACATTTTTCCACCAATAGGAAAGGCTGAGGGGTTTTTTGGTTTTGTTTTTGCTCACAGGCTTTCGAGCGTTTTCCTTATAAAACGCCGTTTTTACCGTTTCTTCCCGCAGTAAATATGAACAACGATAGTATTCAGGAAGAAAACCAAACATTGCAGATATTTTTATCATAACTCTGGTTTTACGTGGCCAATCAACACAATTTAAAAACTGGTATAAAGTCCACACTTTTTCCATCAGTTGTTCCGTCTGTCCTGCTCACATCTCCAATGGTTGTACACGTTGTCATTAACGTGGCTTCACTCCACATCAGCCGCTTTGCTAGCTAAAACACCGGTGTCGGCACATATTTACTTTAATTTCAATTCAGGTTAGAATTTTTTTGTGTGCGCAACGCAGATTTTCTCTGCGCAGAGACCGTGCCATCAGGGCGCAATTGCGCACGTGCGCAGCTTAGACGGAACATTGGTGGGGACAGAGCATCTCTTTGGTAGATCCCGCACTTGATGGTCACTTGTGCTACTGGCTTGAAGTTGGCCTCTAGTGTTGTCCACCACATCCCCATTGAGTTCCTGATGAAGGAGATATCATCACCCCCACCCGAGATTGGGTACGAAACCCCAAGTGCAATAGAAGAAGGATCATTGAATGCGGGAGGAACTGACCTGAAAGACAGAATCATGGCAAAGCTTGAAACCTGGATCCTCCGCAGCCTCCTTATCCTCCAGTTACCATGACTACGTGAAGTACCCTCAGAACATCTACTAAATGATGTGAATGCAGCACTACGGACGCCACCACCATTACCGAGATTAACAAGCTGATCTACACCACGGCAGCAGTGATCAGATCAAGGTCAGGGATCAGAGCTGCAGAAAGGTGCAACAAAGACGGTGCCTAAGAACTACAGCAAACTGTCCATACCTGAGGCTGCTTGAAGAGGTACACCAGAGAGATAAAAGGCAGGAGAATAAACTAGCTGTTCTCCACAGAACCGGCCAAAATGTACTCTCAGGGGCAGGGGAACAATGTGAGAACGGCACCGCCAAGGCTGGAGATGGTGCAATACTGGAAGACCATAACAGCAATTCTCAGTGGGGAAGGTAACAGTGGTCCCAGTGGTAATTGGAGCACTACGTGCAGAGACTCCCAAGCTAGGCGAGTGGCTCCAGCAGATCCCAGGAACAACATCAGAGATCTCTGTCCAGAACAGCGCAGAACTAGGAACAGCTAAGATACTGTGCAGGACCCTCAAGCTCTATATGAACCAGACCATTTAAGCATAGAATCCCAGACCTCCCCTGCTATCTCCTCCAGCTTATCCGATGCTTAGGGTCAGGGTTAACGACCCAGAGACCCTCTACTCACCCATCAGGTACTCTCTGTAGCTGCATAGTCTCTCTGTAGCATCATCATATCATCATCATAAGCAGCTGAGTCCACACTAAACTCTTGCATTTATCCCAGTTGTTTAAAAATGCTTTGAACGACTTTCCCAGCTGATCTGGATCAGCACCAGCTTGCCTACAGAGCTGACAGATCAACTGAAGATACCATTTATGTTGCTCTCAACAAAGCCCTTACTTACCTATGCAAACACAACATGCACATCAAGATATTCTTTGTGGACTACAGCTCAGCATTCAACCTCGTTCCAAGTAACCTGGTGAACAAGCTTCTCACAACGGGACTCCTGCTAAAACCAATATGTGATTATTGTAAAAATAAATAATTTTGTATACACATAATTGTTCTTAGAGGGGGGTTAATAATGTACAGTTTCATCAGCTTTTAAATAATGTAAAAATAATAATAATTTGTATACTTTATGGATCGCCGTGGGGAAATTACTCTCTCTGCATTTAACCCATTCACTCAGTGAAGCAGTGGGCAGCCACTAATCAGGCGCCTGAGGAGCAGTGTGTAGGGATGGTACCTTGCTCCGGGGTACCTCAGGGTAGCTGTTCAGTGGATTCGAACCCCGACCTTCCGATCATGGGCGACCATGCCACCTACTGAGCTATACCTGCCCCTAAAATGTTAATAGAATAATATTATTACACGATAATACAAATGTTATCAAATCTAAATTCTAATTCCAGTGAACATACTCAGCTTGAACCTGTTATGTAGGACAGAGAAAGAAAATTAAAAGAAAAAAAATTCTGTGTCTTACATCATAGTAGGTAACTTTAATTTCTAATGTGAGCTCCATGATTAAAAATGATTACATGTCATCTTTAAATACGAATTCATCAGTGTCACTGAGCCACTATGACCGGTTGAGGTTAGGGCAGGGGTGGGCAATCTCAGTCCATGAGGGCTGGTGTCCCTGCAGGTTTTAGATGCGTCCTCGAACCAACACAGCTGATTTAACCCTTTAAAGCCGGTGGGAGCAGGCACGCTCCGTTTTGCGTAACTATTTTTAAATCCCGGTAGCACTGCAACCACGTGAGCTAGCGCAATAAATTTTTTTGCATATGAAGCCGGAGGAGTTGTACTTACATCTTATACCATCAGCTTGTCCTAAGTCACAGTTTGCTTCCACATATAGCTTTGCAAAAACTGCATAAAAAGCACTTGCAGCAACAAAAACATAATATTCCAGAAACATGTTTTGCCGATCCGATCAGCTGTTTGTAACACTTCCTATGTCCATCAGCGTGAACTATCGCATGTCCTCCATGTCCTGCCCGAAACCGGAAGTGACGTCATTTTGCGGAAATGTAGTTTTTTACCATCAGGGGCTTATGAGCCTATACTTGTGTTTTTAAAAGTTATGTTTGACTTTATGACTTTCTGTGTCGTTTCTGGGATGCTCATATTGCACTGCTGGAAATAGTTTATTTTGATGCATATGCTGTTTTTTTGCAAATTTGCATTATAATATTTATTTTCGTTTGTCCTGCAGTATATAAAAATTGGTGTATTTCAAAAATAAAACTATGAAGACACTTAAAATATATTTCCTGTGGTGGGAAACTATTTTGTGCAACTTTTTTGTATTTACAGTTTTGAGGGATAAGCCTCTTAAATTTCTCTAATTAGAAATATATGTTAAAAAAACAAAAACGATTTTAAATTTTTTTGTAGTTTATTGCACTTTTTTGCAATTTATGTAATTACTATGCACTTAATGCAGACATATTATTAAAATTTGGGCTATAATGGTTGTATTGATGTATAGCAACTTGAAATGCTCCCAAAAACGGCACTACAGCATGTAAAAATATAATATAAGCTCTGGCGGACTTGGTTCTATGGTAGGTCTTAAAGGGTTAAATGGCAAAATTAGCTCCTCAACGTGTCCTGAAGTTCTCCAGAGGCCCGGTAACGAACTAATCATGTGATTTAGGTGTGTTGACCTAATGATGGGAGAAGGATGCAACCCATAACAGCCATGCTCAGTGGCTAGTGGATCTAAGAGCAGACCAACTTCATTGAACAGGCTCCAGTAACCATCATAGTGGCAGACATCCAAGAAAGAGTCTCAAGCATGAGAAATTGAACAGCACCAGGCCCTGACATGATTCATGTACTCTATGAGCAGCTCAAATGAACCAGCTGCTAATGGATGAGACACACCCAGAATGGATTATGGAAGGATCCAGAGGGGGGGCCTGTCCCAACCAACTACTGGCCAGCAACCTGCCTCATACCACAACATGGAAGCTGCTTTCAGGAATCATAGTGGCTAAGATGAACAGAAAAATGGCTGAGCACATGAGTGGGGGACATAAAGGAATCGGCAGGAACACCAGAGGGGCAAAATACGACCACTTCTTTGCATGCTTTGAGGTGAAGGGGCCAGAGGCAGCCGTGGCTAAAACATCGGACGGCAGCAGCAGCCTAAGCTTCATGGTGCAGGAATATGAGGTGAGGCGCACACTGAGGGGATGGAACCCTAGGAAGGCTGCCAGTCCAGATGGGGTGAGGGGAAGGGTCCTAAAAAATGGAACACCAGATGGAAGACCAGCTGGCTGGGGTCTTCACTAAGATCTTCATGCTTCACTGTGCCAGTCCTGCATCCCGCCGTGCCTAAAGCCGGCCACAATCGTCCCACTGCCTAAGCGGACAAACATTAGCAGCCTCTACAACTACCAACCAGCTGCTCTAACACCTGTTATAATGAAGCGTTTCGAGAAACTGGTCCGACGTCACATCATGTCCTGCCTGCCACCAACACTCGACCCGCTCCAGTTCGCATACAGAGCTAACAGATCAGCTGAAGACGCCATTGTTACAACGCTCCACACCACCATCTCTCACCTGGAACAACAGGGGCGTTACGCCAAGCTGCTCTTTGCTGACTTTGTTGACTGCCTTCAATACGATGCTCCTGGACAGACTAATAGTAAAACTGCTGGATATCGGACTTCCTTCTACCACCTGCAGCTGGATCAGAGACTTCCTGTCAGACCGTGTACAGAGAGTTAGAGTGGGCCCTCATCTTTCCTCAGTGTTTCCTTAACACCGGCTCTCCACAAGGCTGTGTAGTGAGTCCCCTACTGTACACTCTGTACACACATGACTGTGTCAGTACCCACTGGTGGGGCTCATCTCTGGGGGAGATGAGACGCCATACAGAGCTGAGGTTAAAAGGCTGACAGATTGGTGTGCAGTCAACAAGCTGGACCTCAGTACCAACAAGACAAAAGAGCTGGTAGTCGACTTCAGAAGGAGGAAGTCTGAGCTGCAGCCCGTCAGCATTAACAGGGAGTGTGCGGAAAGGGTGTCCACTTTCAGGTTCCTTGGTGTGCACATAGACACAGACCTCCAATGGAGCTCAAACACCTCGGCTGTTTTAAAGAAGGCCCAGCAGAGTCTCCATGTTGTATTCACTCTCAAGGTATCCTACAAATGACTTTCTCTGGGACTGCTTGACACCGCTTTTAGACTGTATTTTTTCTGTAATGCGTTGGAATGATTCAGAGTCTACAGTGGAAATCGGCAACATTTCCTCGGTGATATAGCCAGTAAAGAGCTTCCTCAGTTCAGCAACACTAAGACCTGTTGCTCTTTAGTCTATTTTCACCTGTTTAGCAGGAGTGGGGCCATTTGAGGTTTGTCCAGTATAAGTGGATGTGGTAGCCGCAGTGGTCATGTCAGTGGGTTTCTCTGTGAATTTCACATTCCCGTGGCAGCGTGCTCGGTGCTTGCTCAGATTTTTCACTGTAGAAAGAACTTTTCTTCCCACAAGGAGTGAACAGCGGACGCTAATGTTTTTGTCACTTTTTACAGAATGAAACACAAATTAATGTCAGCACTTCCCAGCTTTAAATGCTGCATGGTCGTACTCTCTCCCACACTCCATATTATCAGTTGTTGATATTACACACGTGTCTATTGCTACCACAGATGTCACATGCTGCTACGTCATTGTCATGAGACACTCTCACAAACAAAATCATGGTTTAATATGCAGTAACGCAGCGTGCTTATGGGAACGTAGTAATCTAATTACAGTAATCTAATTACTTTTTTGCAATAGTAATCCCTTGCTTTACTCGTTACTTGAAAAAAGTAATCAGATTACAGTAACACGTTACTTAACACGTTACTGCCCATCTCTGATGCCAAGTATGGCCTGGAAGTCTTGAGGTCAAAATGGGAGACGCCCCCTAGGGTGGTCGAGACTGACAGAGCTAAGATCCTGTGGGACTTTCAGATACAGACGGACAAATTCGTGACGGCTACCCAACCAGACTTAGTAGTGAATGTGGCACTACAGTAGAATAATTTATTACTTTGCATAGAGAAATGGAGCAGAATAAAGTCAAAATTTCAAGATTAAACTTGAAATACTATTTTGAGGAAAATTCAAGACTAAAGTTGAAATAATATTTTAAGAATAAAGTTGAACGGTGGAGATTATAGCTGTTGTTTCACATTAAACAATAGTGTAGATAAGTTGTTGAAGACATGGTGCCTCTGCTCAGAAGTAAAAACCACGCAAACTTGGAAGAGTTGTGCAAAATGAAATAGTTATCAATGGATTCAAGGATATTGATGGTTACACGCTTAAAGAGGGTATATGCTGCATCACAAGACACAATAAGGCAGCTGATCAAGTTGTTTCACTAACTCATCAACACCAAGCATTCTGTGAAGTTTGTGGGAGGCAGTTGGTTGACTTGAAACCAAAACTGTAACCTTGACATTTATTCTCAAAATTGTTTTGTTTTTTGTTTTTTTACTTTTTTTCTCAGAATAGGATAGTTTAATCTTGAAATTTCAACTTTATTCTCAACATGAACTAAACTTTTTTTCTTGATGTGACCCTATATTCTATCACAACTTTCAGATTAGCATCTACGGTATGAAAATATCTGAATGTAAAATGTTTAATCAGCTGTCTCTCCATTCATTTTTCATATTTTAATCCTGCCGTAGATATCGACAGCTAACCATGTAACACAGTTCAAGCCTTTAATTCAACAGATTTTTTAAAATTGTGTTTTAATATAATTTTTGAAAAATGCTGTGTGTGGCTTGAACAGTTGTTTGATTCATAGATGTGTGGTTCTCTGCTGGTGCAAACATATGCTTTATTGAATGCTGGACAATGTAGGACATTAAACCGTATTCAATGCATTTAAAATGAGCTCAGTCTTAAACACATGCAGCAGTTATATTAATCCATTTGAAACTCGTGGGGAACATTTTTCTAATGAATACCTGTTTTTATTTTAATATTTTTTTTGCAGTACTTTCGCAATTTTCCAATAATGCAGTTTCATGCGTAGTGAGGTACATTCATTGTGTTTTGGTTTTGAGACATTCCTCCACCATTTGTCATTTTGGGCTAATAATATTTGGTGACTTCACAACACCCTGGTTTGTAATATATAGTAGAAGTACAATGCCTCTGTAATTTTTTTAACCTATGTTACTTTTTATGGTAGGTTGTAAGTATTTCTGACATTATTTGCAGAATTAGTCAATACAATGTAACTTCCATTTCATAATCATTCTTTTCCTTATGGAACTTTTTTTTGTGTAGGGGAGCAGGGCGTCGGGAGATGTGTTGAGGATGAAAGTAAATAAGTCAATTAACTGTACTACAAGTACAACTGGAAAATCAAATACTAATGGGAAATCTTAGAATAGGGCCCTTTCAGGCAGGCTGTAACCTCGACTAATTATCATGGATGTTTTGTAGTCTTTGCTTTTTAGTTATTTAGTATTAAGTCAGCAAATATAATCAGGTAGATATAAACAAAAGTTAAAGAATGATGGCATGAATGATATTGATACTTAGTATCCACTCAGTATGCCATCAAACTGAAAATAGTGTTACTTCAAGTTTCAATGTGTATACAGTTGCTCTGCAATCCATCCATGCTTTTTTTGCCCCCCTCTGCTCTTTCTGGTCTTTAGCTTCCCGTATATGCACATGGAAGGACGGGGAGGTCCCAAGACATAGTGCTATTGAACCAAATATGAATTATTGCAGATGGAATATATATATATATATTTTCTTAACTAACATGACTCAGAAATGCAGCTTTTGGAGAAATTCTGTCCACCCAAAGCAGTAATTTGGCAGGACAAAGATTTGGAATATATTGGTCAATGAATGAGAAACATAGGCTGTATATCTTTGGGGCAGATCCACTGGGGAAGGTTTCACAGGTGATCACTCTGCATGTATTTGCCAGCTGGTCACAACTGAGCAATCTGGCAGCAAATCAGAGAGGCTGAGAGAGACTCTATTTTTCCCTTCAGTGATCTTTATATCTATCTTGCTATGTGCTAGATCATTCCCATTGATCCCCTAATAATCAGGTCCATGTGCATGCCATAAAGTTGCCCAGTAGCCCCAACCTACATCCTGGAACAGCTCTTCATCCATTCCTGCTGTTTCTGATAGAATGGGTTTCAGAGTGTCAGTAGTTTGAAAAACTGCAGATGATAAGAGTTAATGTCATTATATTGGTGTCAGCTTTTTGCTTCCTCCCTTGCTGGTGCTGATAGGTGAGGCTGGCCTAGTTTGTTTCAGTATAATGCAGTAGGGGGAAAGCTGTGTTATTACACATTTGATAAGCGGAGGATGTGTTTGTTGACCTTCATCTTACTGGTCTTGTATGAGTGTTGTTTGTGTCATCTATGTCCTTCACTGCTCTCCCTTGCATGTGTTCTGTGCAAGAAGAGCGAGACAGAAATAAAGAATGTGGAGACGTGTGTGGTGGTGGAGCTGGCGTGGAAAAAAACAACCATGCATCACAGTGGACAGGTCGTTTGAACAGTGCAATGCTGTGTCTGAGTGTTCCTGAAATTAGGGAGGCTAATAATTTCTCAGGACCATTCTTTATGTTAATGGGACAGGGTATGCTGTATAGTCCTGCTGAGGCATGATCTTTGTGGCTCTTCATTTTTCTTTAATGGAACTTTCCTGTTTGTATCAACAGCCACCTCTGATATTTTAACCACGCTGAATTAGAAGTACAGGACGTCCTTGGATTTTTTTTTTGATCACAGACATAATCATGGACATCCCTGTCACACAGACTTCCCCAAAAACAAACACTATAATTTCATGACATTGTTCCATTATCAGGTGTAATTAGCAACATGGACTTCTGGTTCTTAGTTCATAATCTTTGTCACTCATTTTAGGTGTAATGGAATAAAAAAATGAAAAATGCAAGCAATATCTACAAATTATGCCAGGTGACAGTAATAGTGAAGAGACGAAGCACGTTTTGGAATATGAGGAAAGCCAAAAACTGCGCTTGCTCCACTTCTGTACCATTGATTCATTAATGTTGAATCCTCTCACAGCTGCTCTATTCCCATGTTGTTGCAGTATATTAATGACTAACCTCGTATTGTGGATGGATTATCTCAGTTGTTCTTCTGACTGAAGTTTGGTCCGTTTACAGCATCCTGCCATGTGATTGCATTTGTCCCTGACCCTCGGTCGGGGCTGGAAGCACTTTGTGTTTACGCCCTTTTTGCGCTGATTCTAAAGCTGTTAGTTTTATCTCTCTGTGGTGAGAATAAGGCACGGCGGGACCACGGAATATACTTTCGAGCCATTTTTATTCACACTCACCACAACAACAGTCCCCGTGTTTTAACCCAGCGGGCGTGATTATGGATGCCGTGCAGGTGCGTCCGCCCTCCCTGCACGGCACTGCAGACCACGCCCCACCACACTCTCTCCAAACAATATTGACCGAACCAGCAGCAAAAGAAGATCCAAACTAAGCTTCACATAAACATCGTCAAGGACTCCCTCTGATTTTTGCTGTTTTGCTTCCACCACAATAAAATCACACTTCATGCACAGCTCTCTCTCTCTCTCTCTCTCTGTACTTCAAGAACAGTTTCCCGTCTAAAAATCTGTTTTCTGCATTATTCGCTTGCTTGTTACGCACAAGTCTACAGTTATTTACAGCGCTGTCGGCCGATGTTTTTTTTTCCTTTTACTTACTTCCGAAAAGAAAACCTAATTTCTGCCGTTCAATACTGAACAAATTTAAACTTTTTAAAATTATGCAAAATGCAAAATGCTTAGCGTGTCTCTAATAAAACCGCTGTAACTTCAGAGGTGATGTTCATAAGTTGATTAATGGTTTTCTTTCGTTTTTGACCTACTGCAGAATATTTTTATAAAATCCCAGGCCAGGAAAATCACCTTCATGTTTTTCTGTGTTTTATCTTCAGCTACTTTGACACAAAGGCATCTGCTGTGACGCTCACACCTTTGATAAAGTCTTGCGAGTGTCAGCTTCCTTTTTATAGATACAAAAATATGTAAATGTGCTGATCTGAATTATAATATTTCTGACTGTCTGAGGCAAAATTTCCCAGATTCAAATCGAATTGAATCGAATCTAATCGAATTGAATCGAATCGTGGATCGAATCGATTCAGGACCTTGTGAATCGGAATCAAATCGATTCTAGAAATCAGTGATGATACCCAGCCCTACTTCACTGTGTTTATGTTATGCTAACATAGCTGTGTCGCTAGTGATCACGTAGCACACCATTATATACCAGCTAGCCCAACTCCAGTAACCCTACAAACGGCTCCTGACTAAGGTAGCGGCTTCATAGCTTACCAAAGTCGTACTCAAACATTTTTGACAGATTTTTGAGCGCTGTGTACCACATAAAATCGGTTCGAGGTCAGTAAGCACAACCAGAATTCATACATAAGGCACACCGAATTATAAGGCGCACTATCAATTTTTGAGAAAATTAAAGGATTTTAAGTGCGCCTTATAGTGCGGAAAATACAGTATACCAAAGAAAAGACTATATCGCGATATATAACATTACCGCACATGCTTCAAATTATACAGCGATATGGATTTTAGGCCATTTCGCTCAGCCCTACCTCCAAGCTATACAAAATGCAGCAGCCAAGCGAGTTTACGTTACTCCTATTTTATATTCTTTACATTGGCTCCCAATAGATTTTAGAATTCATTTTAAAATTCTTGTTTTAACATACAAAGTTTTAACATACTAAAACGTTATTTATCCTATTTATCTTTTTATTTATATTAAACTTTTATTTACATTTAACCTTTTGTATTGTTTATATTGTCTGTTTATTTTAGCCTTCGTGTACGGCACTTTGTGACTGCCTGTCTATGAAAAGCGCTTAATAAATAAATGTTACTTACTTAACAACTTGTGACCGAAAAGTGAAATGCTGAACATAACACTGTTGGACTCTGATGCTTACTGAATAAACTCTTATATTTTGTGAGAATATGATCTACCAGCCACATAGCAGACAGGTCTGGCCCAGATCTGGTGTCAAGCCGGCACTGCTGGCTGACTTCTGGCATGGTAAGTGGTATGTCTTCCAGATATGGGCCAGGCCTGGCATAGATGGCACTGTTTATGTGATGGCATGCCACATCTGGCCTGATTGTGGTTTGGTTTATGTGGCCCAGGCCCATAGAAAACGGGTCTGGCCCTGGTCTGGCATCAAGCTGGCACTTCTGACTGACTGGTGTCATTGCAGGGTGTATGCCAATGATGGCACTATTTGTGTTCCTATTTTCCTATTTTAGTTAGAAGACCCAAATGCCATGTTGCAATACTATACTGCTATGGTAGCCAACGTTTCAAATTCAGGTTTGACAGGGTTGTGAGTGTATGCTTTATTCAAAATCTAGTGAGGTTTCCCTCCCAGTGCTTCCCACCAGGTGGCTGTAGCTCAGGAGGTAGAGCAGATCACCTACTTATTCAAAAGTTAGTGGTTTGATCCCTGGCTCCTCCAGTCTGCAGGTCAAGAGTGAGAATGTGTATGAATGTAGTTAGGAAGCACGCATTTTAAAGAAAATGTATGAGTGGGTCAATGTGGCACTTTGAGTAATCCGCGAGAGTAGGAAAGCGCTATATAAGAATCAGTCCATTCACTGTCTGAACAGAGTTTTGTCATGTCAGTTTTGCACTATTATGTTGCAGCACATGTTGTTACTACATGGCTTGATTAAGGTACACATTAGGCTGACATCTGGGGCCAGAACTGAAACTGTTCTGGGCCAGCAGCGTGTCTGCAACTGGCCCGTGGCTGCACACAACTTACACATGGCCCACATACCGCAAAGAATGACGGCACTTTGGTGGCCCAGATCGGGTTTGCCAGAGGTGGCCCACACATGGGCCAGCACATGGCCAGTTGCAGACACACTGGTGGTCCTATGTTGAGGTGCATTGAGAGGAGGAGGTGAAGGTCCGAGTGAGATGAGTAGAGATATGACCTGAGTTCCAAGGCAGGGTGGCACCACTGTGTGCAGTGGTGGCAAGAGGGCAGGCAGGTGTAAGGTTGGAATCCTTCCCAGGAGATGGAGCATGAACAGTAGTGAGTGTAGTCAGTAGTGAGTATAGCTCGGTGTCCGAGGGGCGAGCTGACCAGAGAACTGTAACACGAGAAAACGAGGTAAATACAAAGGTTTGGGATAACAACATGAAGCATGAAAGCCTGTTACTAACGTGGGTAAGTTGATGAACTGGTGGTGAAGAGACTGCAGCGGTGGTCTGAAATATATATATATATATATATATATATATATATGTATACACACACACATATATATATATATACACACACACATATATATATATATATATATATATATATATGAGTACTTGCTAATGGTGGTAAAAGTGACTCATAAATTTAAAGGTGAATGGGTTTCTTAGAATCTCGACAATCAGTCTCTCTTATTTTACCCTGTCTATGTTTCTTCTGTCACGTCTGTCTTTCTTGCCTTCCTGCCATTCTTTTATTTACATTCTGCCTCACTATAAACACTCCCTGCCTTTTGCTGTTGTGTTTTTACCATTCCAACTCAACCCTCTATCTCTTTTTACGGCCTTTGTCAATATTTAGAACAGGCTGTTCACTTCTATATTTACATTTGCTTCCACATTCTCTTGTCCTGACATCACTCTTTTACCTCTCTTTTAATTTTGCTATCTCTCTCAGCACCTCTAAAACACCCACCCCTCCAACACCTCCACCCCATTTCCTCTTTATCTCTTTCACTCACTCTCTCGCTCTCTCACTCTGGGATGCTCTGGCACCTAGATTACAGATCATTGCTGCCGCCTTCACTGAAAGGCAAATATCAATGAAGGGTCCACACTAAGATGGACAATGGTAAACAGCAGAAAGGATTTTCTTCTTTAAATTGTAATTTATTGGACACAAAATCTTTGAGGAAAGGAAACTGAAACAAAATCAAGAGGACCACACATGACCAAATCTCTCTGCAAACTGGACAAGATCAAGAGGCAGGGAACAGTTCTCTTTCTCTCTGTGACTTTGAAATTGCTTTCCGAGAGAAAAAGCAGAGATGAAGGGATAGTCAGAGAGATGGGCAGTGACTAAAGTGTAGCACATGAGGAGCAGGTGCTGAGATGGAAAAGGGCTGCACAAGCTAATCTGCAAGTTGCGTTCAGAAGAGGCTGCAAAAGATATTCATCTGCATTTCGTCACTCACTTGGATGATGATAATGAAACGTTTCTCCCACTGAAAACGCTACGTCCAGATCAGCAGAATCAACTTTTGAAGATTTATCTGCATTCGTTTGAGTCCTTATTTGCTGCATTTGAGGATTAAAACTGTTTCTCTGTGACTGTTTTTCTAAGGTCAACCAATTGCATCTCTCAGATGTGTTTTGAATGATCTGAGAGTGAGGTATCGTCTTTTATTTTTTAAAATTTTCTCAGTCATGACAGTTTTGCTGTCTAGAGCCGTGTTTCAGTTTATGTCTACGTGAACTGTTTGGAATCATGTGCCCCACTGACCTGTTACCTTCGCGGGGTCCCATTAAAAGGTTTTCATCCCAAGCCTCTGGACTAATTGCTCTCTATAAGAGTGCCTGGATAGGATGGCTCATTCTGGGATGTATTGCTGGACCTTCCAAACACAGTTCATCCCCATCAGGGAGGTTAGAGAACTCCAGGAGCGCCACCAGACCTCGGGTGGAAAAAGACTTGATTGCTTATCCCGAGGAGCTACACTTAGAGGTGGCAAGGCACCACTCCACCTCACCCGTCTCCATATATAGATCTCCACTATTGCTAAAGGGTGGTCACAGTGAGTATCAAAAAACAGCACAACAATAACATTCAAAGAACAGGGAATTCAATTTCAAATGTATTAGTAAAAATGTAAAACTCTAGTATGAACGGCTGCCATCAATTAGCAGTATAGTGAATAGTTCTTGTTCTCCTTCATGTTATCATGGACACTCAGGTTTCCAGCCTACATGAAAAAAAACTTCCTCAAGCCTCACAATTAAAAATGTGTAAACACAATTCAAACATCTATAACAAGCAGCACATTAGGTTGTTGCTTAGTTACTTAGTTTAGTTTTGCACAAATGTTATAAATAAATCTCTATCCACAAATACATACAAAGGTCATGTACATCATACAGAATACACTGTTAGGTCCAAGACTTCAGGATCCCCTGTCACAGAAGTCAGACATCACAGAAAACACTGCCAAATGCAAAACAAAGAAAGAGATAGACAAAGGTGTTTACACTTTATCATCATCGCTATTTTTCTGAGCAATATGTGATTTAGGAATTTGTCTTCAATAAGTAAAAGTACTTGTTTTCTTCCTGTAGAATACCATGGTCAAATCACATTGTATAATTAACATCAGCATGAGCAGAGGCATTTTTCTGTACTGTCATCAAACTGGTCTCCCAGTCAGGAGTCGAAAAGAGTTTTTTTCTCTTCTTGTCCCTGACGTGTCTCCCTGTTCTTTTTGGCGCACATGCAGCCTGACAGGAGCTTCCATGTGGTACTGAGGCAGGTTACTGACTGGTAGTTGGATGGGACTGGTCCCTTCTGGGGGTCTTTGGGAATCAGAATTGTCCAGCCTTCAGTTAGCCATTCTGGGTGTCTCTCATTGACTAGCAGCTGGTTCATGTCTACTGCCAGACAGTCATGGAGTGCAGTCACCTTCTTCAGCCAGTAGACGTGAACCATGTCAGGGCCTGGTGCTGTCCAATTCTTGGACAATTGGATGTCTGCCACTGAGCATTGCCTTCGCTAGTCTGTTTAATGATCACAGCAAGTCTGAATCAGACCACACTGTCTTAGATTTAATCTGGTATGACTAAAGCACAACAGATGGACAAGCAAATACTGTACTTTCAAATAGACTATGAAATTCAAGCCGAGATGATGAAATTGTGGTTCACTAAGCCAAAGCGCAAGTTCAGTACACGCTACACAATTAAACTACCAGCCTGACATGACAGTGTTTTTATGTACAAATGCACATAAAGCAAGCATATAGCAATGTAGCTCATCTTCACCACCTTCTATAACTTAATCAATGTTTTCTTCAGTCTGTTTGAACCCCAAAATATCATGTCAGTAAAGGCACTCTCTGCTGGGATTAAGACAAAGGGCCCTGTGTCCAGTTAAACCAGGGAAAGATGCAGTTTCTGACACCATCCCAGATTGTGTATTTAGGATATCTGTAGACACATGGAGATGTCTGTGAAGGTTCTCAGTCATCCAGGTCATCGTAGTCTAAGGAGTTTGAAAGAAAAGCGTCTGGACTTCTTTAAGTTGCTTGAAGACGTTTCACCTCTCATCCGAGAAGCTTCTTCTGTTCTAGGTGGAGAGTCCCAGATTTAAGCCTTGTGAGAGTTTCCCCCCAAGAGGGTCAATGGACCCCATAATGATCCTCTACCTAATCACACGAGCCAAGGTGTGAAAGCCGGTGTAGGTCACAATCAGCCAGGGTTTCGGGTGAGCTCATTGTGAAACCTGGCCCCACCCTATCATGTGATGTCCTGAGGTCAGGTGGCCCAGGATGTGAGTGGGCGTTAAAGCGTCTGGGGAGGGATCTCAAAACTGGATTATAGATGGCAGACAGTTGGTGTCGTAAACCACCGCCTCTGTTCAAAGATGGGCGCTCACAGTGGACATAGATGGCTTCTTTCACTCCTCTTTCAAACCAGCCACATAGAGATCTATAACATTTCCCATGTTTGCATAGCATTAGCATTTTAATATGTACAAAGGTTCACATATACTTCATACCAGAACCAAGAAAAGTCAACACAGAACTTGAACATGTTGCGGTTCAGCCATTTGATTCATGTTACAGCAGCTCATGAGTGAATGAACACGGTGCGATAAAAGTACTTTTAGAAGTACATTTCCCAAACACTTACATTTAGTTACATCTATTTAAATTTACTTGAAGGGTTAGGGGTTGCCACCTCAGCATTCAGTCAACTTCCACAGAGTGTTGCTGATGACCTGCTAATTTTCTTAAGGTGTGTTGCAGCAGGGACACATTTAAAGGTTTCAGGACACCGGCCCTCGAGGACTGGACTTTGACCCCCTGCTCTAGTTCTTAGTTGTTGTTTTATTATGTTAGTTTCCTTTCTTGTCCACCCTGTCACAGTCTCATCTGTGTTTTGTTTCCTTTTCTTCTCCCTAGTCATGTCTCCATTCCCGTCTGGCCTCTGTGTTTTGTCTAGTCCTGGTCCCTGTGTTTAATCCTTTCTGTTCCTGTGATCATTTCTCTGTGTTTCATCCCTTTATCAGTCATGTTTTCATGTCTGTTTTTCAAAAGTGGGAAGTAACAAAGCACAAATACTTAGTTGCTGTACTTAAGTAGAATTTTCAGGTATCTGTACTTTACTTGAGTAGTTATTTTTCTGACTTTACACTTTTACTCTCAAAATTTTTAAACAATAAATAATAAATATCTGTATTTTCTACTCCTTACATTTTTAAAATAGGCTTGTTACTTTTGGTTTGACACGTTTGAGGGGAGTTATTATTTAATGTCACTGTGGGCCTTCAAACATCAAACAGCCTAAACAGTAACACATGAGAGACAGTCCTGTTGGTTATTCAGTCACCAGGGATGTCACGTGGATAGAGGCAAAACCATGTGCCACAGTCAGGGATTTGGGTTTTTTGGGGGTGTTTTTTTGGCACAACATTGTAGTTGAGGATCTTCAGCATCTAGCTAGCCCCACAAAAGAGGAGCAAGCATAAAGTGAGTAACGTTTTTTAAGTGTCAGGTCATTTTAAATGCAGCATTTCTATCAACTTAACAAACATCAGCAAACACACAAACCGAGTTTGTTGCACAGTGTGTTGCAGCTAAAGGTCTATGGGCTCAAATTGTGGTCATAAATATTTTGTACTTGTAAATCAAATGCGTATTTGTGTACTGAGTTTTGTAACCTTGTAAACCAAAATATATGAAAATTTATGTTTGTGCATTTACAGATGAATATTTGTGTTTGTAAAAAATATTTACACGAGTTACAAATTTTTTTGTTAAGGTCTGCTTACAGGTACAAAGCAAAAAACTCCATGTAAAACTGTGCTCAGGTTCCCTGGCTGCATGTGGATTTACACTTACACATACAAATTTTGACCTGATTTTTCTTCCTTTCAGCTGATTGGTCAATGTCATGTCAATCACAAATTTAACAATCCAATCAGAGAACAGATGGGTTTGGCTGTTGGAGGGGGGTGTTACTGATAGCACAGTAGGTTAACTGTGTTATTTAAAGGTTGCATGAAAGTAACCTGCAGGTTAGTGCAGGATAAACCGGTTAGTTTGCTGTGCTGTACGATCTACTGTACAATATAAAGCGCCTTGAGGCGACTGCTGTTGTGATTTGGCGCTATATAAACAAAATTGAATTGAATTGCTGTGATGGATTTAAAATAAAGTGCTGTGTTGGACTGGTGCACAGTAGCTGTGGAGCGCATGGTCAGAGTTCAGTTACGTCAAGTATACCAGATCCTTCATTCCAACTCCATACTGTCTAGTATAAAGACAGCAGTCTTTACAAGCATACTGACAGTATCCTGTCAATGCAGAGTATGGAAACCTTCCAGGGCAATTCATGAAACCTCAGAGCCCAGATCACAGCCTGTACATTAAAAAAATCTACTGGAGCTCTCGATAGAAATTATTGTGACTTGTGATCCTTTTCCACACGCTGAGCCACGGCAACCAATTTTAGGATTCCACCATGTGCTGAATCTTATTTTAATCCCATTCCCTACTAATTTTTTCCTTATTTTTCTCTGATCATCAGTGTTGGGAAGGTTACTTTTAAAATGTATTCCACTACAGATTACAGATTACATGCCCCAAAATTTTGTAATGTATTCCGTTACGTTACTTAATAAGAGTAATGTATTCTGGATTACTTAATATATTATCATGCTGTCCTATTGCTGTGTGATTTATTACTATTACTGAAGGTTACTCTCCACACCAACACCAGCTAGATGTTTAAATCTTAATATAAATGAGTAACAGTAGGTGGACATTAGGTAAGGCTGCACTTTTTGCAGCGATCTCGTATAGAAAACTATTCGGCGCGTATATAAAACAGGTCCGCGGCTCCGAACCGTAGTAAAGGGACCTCTGGCTAATACGTCGTGTTCGTGTCGGGCTCGTAGCTGAAAACTAGCTTTACTTTGTTGTCTGGGTCGACTTTGCTAGCGAGAGACAGAGAGAGGCGTTGAAAGGCTGCTGCAACGGAACTTATTGTTTCAGAGGAAAACAGGAACACAGTGTACAGTCGAGTCTTAATAGCTTACTTACAGCTGGGCTCGTCAGGCTCTCTTCTTGGCTGCAGTGGTTATTATTATATTTACATGCTTCCAGCTCCCGTGCTCGGTGACAGCTCGTACTTTTCCTTTCTCTCCCTCCCTCGCTCACAGACACGTAACGAGTACAGCAGTCCATTCTCCCTGCAGCACGGACTACACTGCCCATCAGGCTACATGCTTTAGGGCGATGCCTGTAACACTCTGCTATTGCCTTCATATTAAATCAGTTTTTGAATATTAATTTTTAAAAATATTTCTTCACGTCATTATGTGGGCTGCAAGTAGAGGTGACATGGGCCGCGAGACTGAGACACAGACATTAAAGCCTCTTAATGCGTGTTCTGTTTGGGTTTCCACCGGCGTGGAATCGCCAAAAATAGAGAGAGCATAGCTGAACATATGAAACAGGAAAAGACCGCCGTGTAATCCATTTATTTTAACAAAGTAACTGTATTCCGAATACCATCTTTTAAACGGTAACGGTAACGGTAACTGTAACGGAATACAGTTACTCATATTTTGTATTTTAAATACGTAACGGCGGTACATGTACTCCATTACTGCCCAACACTGCTGATCATGTTGTACTTAACTGATTCAAGCTCAGTACATTTGTCAGAATATAATTTTATGCTGAAAAAAATTTGGTTTTCCATCTCCTAATATTACAAGGTTTAGTTAACGTTTCACAAAAATAGCTGGTAGAAATGTCCTCCAAAGAGCTACTTACTTACGTTCAGTACATTTCAGAGTCTTAAACTTTTACTGGAGTATTTTTAACACTAGTACTTGTACTTCTACTTGAGTACAGAATGTCCGTACTTTTACCACCTCTGTTATTTTTTGCCAGTACGTGTGTCAAGTTCACGTATCTAAGTCTGGTCTCATGTTTATAACTTCCTCTTTTATTTTGATAGTCCTCTGTCTGTTGCTTGAGTCTTCCTGACCCCAATGGAAATAGCATAACCTATGATCCTTTAAAAAAACTGGTAGTAAAAGCAGCCCAAGCACAGAACCTGTGGGCACTCTTTGTACATTAGTAAGCAAGTTGAAGCTGAGCTTCTATTTAGTGTAAACATGTCCTACATTAAGTTACCTCAACTTCTTGTTCAAAGCTACCACGATACAATTTACAACACTTAGTGAAAATATGCAGATCTACAGTTAGCAGGTCTTTATTTTCTAATTCATGATTTCTCCTTGTTTTGCTTAGCTGGGACAACATACATCTTTGGCAAAGGTGGGGGCCTCATTACATTCAATTGGCCAGCCAATGAGAGACCAAGCACCAGGACGGACAGGTTGACTGTCGGCTTCAGCACCTCCCTGAAAGATGGCATCTTAGTCAGAATTGACAGTGCACCTGGTCTGGGGGACTATCTCATGCTGCATATAGTAAGTTCAACTCAAAATATTGTCCTTGAATAATTTGTGATTTTTTTGTCCTTTTATTGAGTTTTTGGTTTCTTTTTTACAGTAAAGTAGATTTATAGTTTTATCCCCCAGCATGTTCCACAGGCTTCAGCTGTCACAATATGTGGATTTTAGAGAGAAGGACACAGGACTATATATAGAAGAACTCATTACTTGTGAAAAAGAGAGGGACACAGGTGAAAGAGGACAATGAAACACTAAATATTTAAACTGATAGAAATTAACATCACTGAGCCCTGCTCTCAAAAACTGACATAGATGTAAGACTGTCTGTGAAGCTGGACCGGGAATCCCATCAGCAGTATGTCAGCAGGGAAAATAGGTCAATGTGTGCAATGGCCCAAAAACACAAGCCAAAAAAAAAAAAAAAAAGAAGGCTCAAAGGAAGAGATGCTGCACTTTTTCCCCCTCACGTCATCTCACTGACTGGATTACTTCTTATTACAATTTAAGAAATGCGAATCCCGACTGTAACGTGGAGATTTTTTCCCCTGCAGACATGTTGATGGATGTTAGGATTTCCAGTCGTCTTTGGTAAGACGCAGTTTTGGTGTGATATGCATGTAGTAACCTGTTATGTAGTACTGTTTGGCTCAAACAGGCTCTCCTCCACACAGTCCTCATTCATAAAGTGCTTTACAAACCCAAATATTATGGCTAACAGGTGGATTTTACCGTTGGAGTGCAGCTAGCCAAACAGTCAGATTTTGAGAGCAGGGCTCCGTGATGTAAATTAGCCTTTATATGTGTAGTGTTTCACGTCCTGTTTAATAACTCTTTACTCTCATTTCAGCAACAAGGCAAAATTGGAGTGACCTTCAACATCGGCACAGTGGATATCAGTGTGCAGGAAAGCAGCACCCCAGTGAATGATGGGAAGTATCACGTTGTCCGTTTCACCAGAAATGGTGGCAATGCTACACTGCAGGTGGATAACTGGTCTATCAATGAACATTTCCCACCAGGTACAGTATTAATAAATCCGTCAGCTGTTAAAGTAAAACAACTGGTATTAACTGGTAATAATGATGCAGTGGGGTTGTGTCATTATGATACGAGATCACTGGGCAGCATGTGCTTCAGTAACATAAGATTTTAATTTCTAGCATAAAACAGGTGTCTAACATAGTGGGATTTATCTGTGAGGAGCGAAACACATTACGTACTACCATACTGCATTAGGGATTACTATGTAACTCTGTAGACTTTGGATGGACATGTTAGACGTGTTATCCTAAAAGTAAAGACAAAAAGAATGATGTTCCAAGCCTCCATCAGGATTTCTGACGATTGCTGTATTAGTGCTAAAGTTCAGGGCCCCTGCTGCTGTGATGGTTTACAAAAATCTCCTTTCATTTGTAACCCTTTTATATGGGTGAAGAGCAGAACTCTGTTGGCAGTAGTGTTTTTTATTCCTGTGTTTGCTCCAACTGTCTGAGATAATTTGATATCCCAGATCGCATCCTTAACAGAAGTTGCACTTTGAAAAAGAACAGATTGGCAAATGATGATTGTTGTGATTCGTGCAGCCTGTCGAAACCCAGTACACACCCACATACCATGGGGTGGTATAATGGAACTATGGTGACTTTATCATACTGACACAATGAGGATCGAGGATATCTATAAGTGTTTGTGGAAATACTGAGAGGAAGGAGAAAGCTGTAAGAGTCAACATAATGTCTTCTGACTTCTTGGCATCTACAGGTTTACCTGTTATGGATAGATTGAGGAAAGCATGTTCTAGTTTCTGAAACTGTGCTTGTTTAGCATGTGGCAGAAACGCAACCTAACATTAATTGTACACCTATGTGGCTCACTAGTGACCTGGTGGAAGTTAAGGGGTTAAGTCTGTCAGCTGAAGTCAGTGTCTCTTCTATCCTGTAGTCAAAGTAGTTTGAACAGTAAGGAAGGTATATTATCAGTTGTGTTTTGAAAATCTGATACTTATTGAATCAATAAATAGTCTTTGCATGAACCACATCCACACCTCATATGCCAGAGATATGAGGTAAATTCCATCTATGTCCATACAGAATCTCACAGCTGAAAAGACTTGGGAGAAATTTAAATAATGACATAATCAAAAAAAATCGCCCTCATCCCCTGGGTGTTGGTATTTGTTCCTCTAGCTTGGGTCCTCTGAGAGTTTGAGGGCTCTGCTGTATCTTAGCTGTTCCTCTGATGTGCCTGGAATCTGCTGGAGCCATTCTTCCAGTTACGGGGTCACAACTCCTACTGGTCCTATTACCACTTGGCCCTTTTAGACTTTACCTTCCATATTTGCTCCAGTTATTCCTTCAGGCCCTGGTACTTATGTATTTTTTGTACTCCTTCCTGAAGTTACTATCCACTGGGATTTCCACATCACAGCTGTGGTATACCTTCTGTAGTTGAGGTCAGTCTATAACTTCCTGTCAACTGTGGCAGACTTCAGCTGGAGTCTCAGTACCTGGCCTACCTTCTGGAGATATGTCCGGTATATCTGCCTGTCTGACACACATGATTAGGTTAGGGCTATCAGTGATGAGAACTTAGACATCACAGGGTTAACCTAAATGAAATGAAAACACACAGCTAGAAAAGCTAGAAAGTTCTGGGTTTGAATCTTAGTGGTGCCTGGCTCATGTCATTGCTCTGGTTTCTTCTCATAGTCAGAAGGTTAGGTTAACCCTGGAGCACAGTTTCACGTGGGAACTAAATTAACACATGCAAAAGCATACAGTTATGTTTAGGGTCATCATTGATGATGACTTTGACTTCACAGGGTTAACTGGTGATAAGTGGTGGTAAGGTGGAAACAGATGTAGATATAATACAGAGCTTTCATGTAGAGCTTTGAACATCACATTTAAAACATGTTATAGAAATGCCCATTAATTGTGTGTAACCATGTTTGGACCTTGTTTAATTCTGTGAGGTCTAAGTCACATAGGGCTAGGTTTGTCAGCTGGGGTTGTCACTGGATGATGACTGTTTTTGTGTGACATTATATTAAAATACAAAATTGTCACTAGAGGCTTTACCCCAGAAACTACAGACAAATTAAATCCAGACTCTAGAGAGCGTCTGGCTGCAGGGCCTTGTGCAGACTGCAGAACAATTTCCATCACATTCATGTCCAAGACAAAATCCCTTAAGTCAAATAGAATCCACTCTGGCACCCTCCTCTACTAGCCTGCGCCATCATTTGCTTCAGTGCTTTCGATCATTGATTCAGTTTCCCATGGGTAACCAGCATCCTGGAGTCTTGGTAACAGTGTGTTTGAGGCAAGTGTAATGGACAAATTGTTCTGCTGTACTGGCCAACAACATTTCTGCCTCCAGGAAGGGTCTTTGAGTATAATGTTTTGTGATTCAGTGTGGCACTCTTTGTTAGACAAGCTTTCAAGTACTGAACTATTTGGCAGCGCTTCTTGGCACTTGCCCTGGATGGATACATGATGTACACAAGCCTTCCACAGTCTTTTCACAAGGCTGCAGTAGTGGAGCAGTGAGGTGTTCAAAGAATGGTGCAGTGCTGAGGGATGGGCCTTCAGTTTGTCCTGTAAACCTGTGCCTGTTCCTATAAACTCATCTCTTTAAACTGTAATATTTTAAACTGTTAAACTTTGAAAATCATTTTTAGATTTTTTATTATTCTATTAGATATAAGAATAAGATTTATGTAAGACAGTTTATATGAAGGGTAACATCTTATAATCTATAAAACTCTGCTGGAGGGTAATCTATGTGTAACCAGTGTCTGCAATGTTTCTCTGAGCTTATCAGGAGACCTATTCGGTCATTTGTCCTCACACACATATGAACTTGAGGAACATTTCACGCTTAATCCATAGGGCCCACTATTTGAAGCTATAACAGTTTCAGCTCTTCTGGAAAGGCTCTTCGCAAAATTTAGAAGTGTGTTAATGGGAATTCTTCACCCTTCGTCTAGAAACACATTTGTGGGATCAGATACTGATGTTGGAGGAGAAGGCCTGCTTTGCAGTCTCTGCTGTTTGTGATGATGCTCTTATCACAAAGCTGTTCTATTGGGTTGATGCCAAGACTCTGTGCAGGCAGATTCTTCCACACCAGACTTCAGACACCAGCTCTTCCATGTCTTTATGCTTTGTGCACTAGTGTCTGACAGTACAGTCTTTTCCCATGTGTGTTGAATAAATCTTCTTTTTTTTCTTCAGTACCGGTACTGGTTTTATTTTGTTGTATCTATCCGCGACATCTTAAAGGCCGGTCCATAAAAATATTGTCGGACATAAACCGGTCCATGGCGCAAAAAAGGTTGGGGGCCGCTGATGTATGGCTTGGACGCAGCTGTTTGGCCATGGAAACCCATTCCGTGAACCTCTCTATACGCTGTTTTTGAGCTAATCTGAAGGCTACATGAAGTTTGGTTGTCTGTATCGACTGACTCTGCGACCTCTGTGCACTATGCCCCTCAGCATCTGCTGTCTCCACTCTCCAGTTTTACGTGAACTACCACTTTGTAACTGAGTTGCTATCATTCCCAATTGCTTCCATTTTGCCATATCACTAACAGTTCACTGTGGAATATTTAGTACTGAGAATATTTCACGTCTGGCCTTGTTGCAAAGGTGGTACCCTGTCACTTTACCATGCTAGAATTCACTGAGCTCTTAAAAGTTACCAAGTTTTTCACTAATATTTGTAGACGAAGTCTGCAAGTGCTTGATTTTATACACCTGTGGCCATTGTAATACCTAAATTCAATGATTTAGATGGGCGAGTGAATACTTCTGGCAATATAATGCATGTCAAAGGGAAAGCCAGGCATCCTTACCAGTAAACCTATTGTTGCTGGTTGTGTCTTCTTTCTCTTTCTTTCAGTCTCAAGACAGAGATCATGGCCATAAGTGAAAGTAGACACAGAGCAATAGCTTTGCTTATCAGAAGCTGCACCAATCCATCTGTCCATGATCCACGTTGTTCTTTCCCCGATCATGGATAAGACCCATGATTTGATGTCATCCTCCAGAATCTAATTCCCACCCCACAGTGGCCAATTCACCCTTTACTTTTGAGAATGATAGCTTGTTTGTAAATGACCAAGATAGATATGACATACTGCAAATCTTAGGTTAAGAGTCCTCATTTTAAACCATTACATAATCCTGTGTAGTTTTAAAATATGATGTCCATAATTACACATGCTGCCCAGTAGTGGTGCAATGGATCAAAAATCTCACGGTTCGGATCGGATCACTTTTCGGATCAGCAAAAAAAGAAAAAAGACAAAAATGTAACATTTACTTATTTACTTATTGAAGGTTTTTTTGCCTGTTAAAACATTCAACTCAAGACTCATTCCATACAATTATTTAAAAAATATAATAGGGCAGTACAGGGCTTTGTATCTACCACTCAATTCAATTTTATTTATAAAGCGTCAAATCACAACAACAGTCGCCTCAAGGCGCTTTATATTGTAAGGTAGACCCTACAATAATACACACCGCTCATTACATCGCACTCCGCTGTGATATAATGAGCGGTCACGGTCACGTAGCTTTCCGTTGCCCTGGAGGTCCACCCATTTGTAGTAGTTAGAGCAACTGAAGATGCCTGGGACAGTTCAGCCATAACTTAAATCTTTTCCTGCTCATACATGCCTGGAACGATCTTGCCACTGAAGTGGACGCGAACGGGATATCATAGCGTGGCTCAAGCATGTTCATCATAGTTTAAACCCCTTGTTTTGCACAACGGAATACGGCCTCCCGTCTGCAGCTAAACACCCCAGTAGCTTCTGTAATAGCTTTAGCTTTAGCCCGGTCGGATTGGGCAGCAAAGGGCTGCTTAAATACCGAAAACTCCTCTGCTCCTCCACTTGGACCGCTAGCGCTGACCATAACTATCGCTTGACAGACTGACCACGCGCACCGAACCGTGGAGTGGGATCGGTTCGGATTACGGATCAACTGTGATCCGCTGCACCTCTACTGCCCAGTGAACTACACATTATGTTTGGATCGGCCCTTTTTGTGGTTTATGCTGTTTTACTTTGTTGTTTTACATTAATGATAGCCCAGAAGTCTTTTGAAAATTTTTCATTTTACTCGGGCTCATCCTCTTTGGTATTGGCTGCATTGAAATATATGTTACCTTATACGGTGAAGATATATCTAATCATTTTGATTGTCACTAAAATTTAATTTTAGCATGATTGAATGAAAGCACTGTTGATATCAGTTAAATAAGCTTGGTCTAGCCACAGAGAGTGTGCATTTGATGTATCATACAATTTAGGGGTTAAAATTGAGTCAAGTCAAAGTGAGATGTTGAACAACATTTGTAACAAATGGGTGAAGGTGAAAAAATAGAAACAATATTATTAAAGATAATTTCCAAAAGTCTGTTAAGTTTATTTTTTCAGAAAGATCCAACTTCACAATTGTAATATGGCACCCTTTTGTGCTTTGGGTACTGGGTTACTTTTAGATAACAGGACTATTTATACCTGTACAAGAGGAAAACGTTTACAAATCCTAGTGAAAATGTATAGAAAGTGATGAAAAGATCGAAACATTTTATTTTAAAAAGTCTTCTGGTATCACAGCAACAAATACATGTGGAGAAAGTTGGAATAAACACAAACATGCACATCAGCTACTGAAGAGGGAAGGCAGTTTGAGGATTTCTCTGTGTAAACATCATATGTGCTGTATATTTAATGAAGATTTGGGGCAAGCTAATATTGTCAGAGAAGAGCGTGATCATTTTAAGAACTTTGAATGAGCTCTGCATAACCTAAGGGAACTCGTTTTCAATGATGACACACGGCTGTTGAGTGACGTAGTTTTTCAAAGCACAGAAATCAGTCCAACTAGTCTATGGTCATTCAATAAATGTAGCCTTTTTAACCTTAGATCGTACACTTGACTGAGTCAAAGCCTGAAAATGTCAGTCAAGATAAACATAATCTGTTAGCAATCTGCCAGGTATGCCATCAGGCTCACTGGCTTTCTGAACACTGACAGCCTCTTGATTGTTTAAGATGAGACACTGCTTGCTGTCACCTGCAAGAAGCAGTGGAAAAGAAAGGGCAGCAGCACTAAGTCTTGTTCACATTTCCACACAGCTTGTTGTAATCTTAAATGTGCCTGAATTTGCATGGGCCTAAATAGTGTTGAGACTTTCATAAAATCCCACTTTTATGTTGCAATGGCAAACCAGAGTACTGTATATCTGAGTATCAGTCATGACAACAGAGCAAACAGATACTGTACATGCTGTGTAACTAAATGAGAGCAAGTTGGCTAGCTATTACATAACAGCTATCAGGTTCATCTCAACTTGCTTGCTTAACAACATTTTGACTTGCAAAATAACCAGTTTTTCCCCATTTAGTCTTTTATGTCTACAGATGACCATTTGTTGAGTTTTAGTGATTGGTTGATTATTATTAATTTCTAATGTAATGTTTGGTAGTGTTACTTACTGTTGATGTTGTAAGTGAAAGAAAAGGAGTAAGGGAAGTTGCTCTGGAGGAAGCCTGACTATTACATCCTTTGTAGGAAATTTTACCTGAGTTCTTCATGTCACAGGCTGTTAAAAGAAATCTAGCGAGTCTTGAAAGATCTTATTTTTTAAGGTATGTGAAGATACATCCAGTAACAAAAAGTGATAATGAATGAATTTCATTGCATGAAAAAGTTACCCCTTAGAAATTACCTACCAGGTAGGCAAACCTGACTGGTAGGAGGGATTGTACAGTCTCATTAGAATATAATTTGGTATTCGGAACACATAGGATTAGGCAAGTTTTTAAAGTGTTTGTGATGATTTCCATAGTAAGAAAACTAATCTTGCATTAAATGTGACATCAGTGCATACGCTACACCAGGAGTCTCCAACTCCAGTCCTCAAGAGCTACTGTCCTGCAGCTTTTAGATGCATCCCTACTCCAACGCAGCTCGATCAAATAGTTAGATGACCTCTTTAGCATCCCATCAAGTTTGGCAAAGGCCTGATAACAAGCCAATCATTTGATTCAGGTGTGTTGGAACAAGGATGCATCTAAAAGCTGCAGGACAGCAGTTCTGAAGGACTGGAGTCGGAGACACTGCTCTACACAATGTGAAGAAGAAAAAAGTCAGGATTCTATACAAAATGTTTGGTAACAGCCAAAGAGCCAAAGATGATGAGCCCTAGGCATCCTCTAACCAGCAACCGTTTCAACCAAAATGAATGTTTCTGCTAAATTCAGATTTATCGTTTGTAAATGTAGCTAGAAATTGATATTTCCTTCATGATGTGACTCCGGTCATCGATCTGTGTTTAATACATGTGTTTTTAAACTTTAAAGGGAACAGTGACATTGAACGCTATCAGATGGCCAATAAGAAAATTCCTTTTAAATTTGCCAGACCAGTAGAAGAATGGCTACAAGAGAAAGGTAATTTCAAATCAACCTGATGTGTATCTGATTGTGCTAATGTAAAGTTAACTGTAACCTCCAGAATAACATGAAAATCTCTGAACATGAATGTGAACCTACACACGGCTTAAAAATGAGAACTAGATAAGTGAATAAATTTGTACAAAAGCAATGTCACTGAAAGTTATAGAAACAGAGCAGCAATAACTGTGAAGTTTGTGTTTTTAATTTAGCGAGTGTGTACACAAACTTCATCCACAGAGGAGATGTCATCTCCCTACAACTTCTGCACTTATGCAGCTCACATCTGCCTTTCAGTGTCTCCACTACGCAGTAGTGAGATCAAGCACATCTGATTCATTCCTTACTAATTTATTTTCATCAAATGATGTGCTGTTAATGGTTCTTTTTATGTTTTGTTGGTAAAATTCATCATGTGTGAGAAATCTATGTTTCAGTTTAGTACATATAGTATCATTCAGTTTTAATAGAGGAATACATTATGTGTTGTCCTTCACACTGTCAAGATAAATTAATTACTTTTGTCATTGTAAGGTGGAATCAACAGCTAAATATGTGTAGTGTAATTTTTGAGGTTGGCTACTGTGCGCACTGTTGCAGTTTGCTTAGTATTGGGTTCCTTGTTGCATTAGACTTAAAACGGACCAAAACTGGCACAACTATGCCGTTCACAGACTCACAGACTGTTGTTCATGCAGTTAATTTTAATTATGTAAATGCTTTTCTTTCAGTTTTCACAGGTTTTGTTTGTATTGAGGTTCTACATTAGATTCTATAGTGTGTGTTTTTTTAATCTAACTTGCTGTTAATTTACTGAATATGTAACATTTTAGTGGCACTGCACATGGGTGTTTGCATTTTTGTTTTATTCAAAGGTCCTTTCTTTGTTGACAATATATTACTCTGGATGTCTTCTCTAGGGCGGCAGTTAACAATTTTCAACACACAAGCAACAGTGGCAATTGGTGGTAGTGATCGTGGCCGGCCCTTTCAAGGTCAGCTCTCGGGCCTTTATTACAATGGCCTAAAGGTGTTGAACATGGCAGCTGAAGGCAACCCAAACATCAAGATTAATGGCAGTGTAAGGTTGGTAGGCGATGTACCTAGTGTGGCAGGTTCAGCCAGGACCACAGCCATGTCTCCAGAGATGACAACGTCCTTCATTGAGACTACTACCATGATGTCCACTACAACCACACGGAAACACAGATCTTCCTCAACTGTACAGGTATGTATGTTCTTATGACTATACATACAGGAAGCAAGAGTCATAAGTGCAGCTACACATTTGTTGTTCTTCAACCTTCATGATTTGATGCATTAACATTTGGTTGCACTTTCTATTACGGCTCGGTAATAAAGTGGTAATAGTAGGGTAACAAAGCGGAAACAAGAACGTAATAATGTAAAGTTTTTACCATGCAATTGCCAAAGTAATAACCACTTAGTATCCAAGTAATATTAGTCTGGTAGCAACAGTGTTCACACTGAGTAATATTACATGCAAATTTATGTAATTGGATGATAAGAGCCCAAAAACTGAGGGTAATAATGTGGAAATACAGCTCGGTAATAAAGTGGTAATAGTAAGGTATCAGGGAAGAAACAAGAATGCAATTATGTGGTTATTAACACTCAATTACCCATGGTCGTTTCTGTGTAATACGCACGAAACAGCTGCAAAATGCAAATTACCTGTTTCCAATTAATTACATATGAATAACCCATTAAGGCTAACTTAAAGAAGTGTGATTATTACCTGGAAATATTGCTATTAGTTTCTGTGTAATAAGCAGGAAACAGCACTGCAAAATGCATAACTGCCTGTTTCCATTTAATAATATATTAATAACCATGTAATAACCTTTTAAAGCAAACTTAAAGAATAGTAATGACTAATAGATCTAGCTGGGGGTGGATAGCTATATTCTGAGTATACTAAACCTCCACCCTAAACTGTTGAAAACTGGAGTGCTTTATTTTTTGGTGGCTATGTCTTATTTGAAAGTATAACTAACCACATCTAGTTGTCTGTCCATATTTACAATATTAATGATCAGCTTATTTCATGACAGCATCACTTTTATGCAACCTTAGTTTTTAGAACTACTCTTAAGTATTATTAGCTAAGCTAACATTAGCTACTAACTTGCTGTTAGCTACTCTGTTAGTGGTGTAAGTTGACAGTATGTAACATAGATTAATAACTACAAGTGACATGGTGCTAAATATAACTTAAGGAATAAAAAAGGTTTTACTTACCTTGCAGTCCTGCAGCAGTTGCTGTAATATGGGTTAGACTCCAAATGTATTGGTATAATCCGTTGGTTTATGCAAGCATGGATCTATGAGGCCAAAAAGGATGCAAATGGTGGCTAAAGTTAGCAGTTAGAAGCAAGCTGCTTCTATTTATGCTTATTAAAAAAATCAAATGCTTATTGACTAGCGACTATAGCAGTGTAGTCGTGTCTAACTCCAATAATGACCATAATTTTTAAAAAGGTAGATTCAATATAACTATGAAACAGGCAGGTGAACACATGATCCACTGTGGCAACCACTAAAAGGTGCAGCTGGAAGAAGAAAAGTTGGAGTGCATAAGGAAAATATTAACTGAGGCCACAGAGCAAAAAAGTCAAAAGCCCACCTCCCATAGATATCATACAACTATTAATGTTTTTGAAACCAGAAGAGTCAGCGCCTACTGGTCATTAAAAAGAATGTAGGTTTATTGCATTTCCACTGGCTTTACTTTACAGACTCGAATCTATATTCATGCTTTATGTGCAGTTTATACAGTTTTTACACGTTATCTGAACCTAATACAAAGTAGTAGCAGCTGAAAGTGAATGTCTCATTGCTGTGTTGTAGTATCAGATTATCTCGCTTGTGTATCTGCTGTTCCCGTTTTAGGGAGAGACCGACTGGAGTATCTTGACAGATTTTAGAATATGAAATATTTTTAAATATTGAATATTTTTAAAGGATTTTTCTTCTGATGAAAAAGAATGAATGATTTAATATGATTCAGAGCAACTGCTGTGAAGATGACTTGTGATGATTTAGCACTATATAAATAAAAGTAAAAACTGCATTAATGCAATGAGCTCATACAGCATATAGGTGTACTGTATGTGAGTCTATCTGTCAGTTAACCTATGTTAAAAGTATCTGTTTACCGTTACACAATATTAAAGACGTGGGCATTCACAGGTTGGCATGGTTTGGTAGATTCCAGAGTCTTTTGTGCCAAATTTAGGTGTAAAAGATTAAAAAGAAACTGGGGCAAGGATAACAGCCGAACTACTCTTTGCTTGTTGCTCTTACTGCCATGCTTGGGTTTATGTCAGCTGATGCAAATGGAATAGCTGCTCTTTGATATTAAATGTAAAACCATCTGAATGTATTAGGAACCCTTAGATAATATTGGTAGAACTACTATTTTTCAAATGTTTATATGAATTGAGTTTTGTTTATTAGTAAAAAAAACAAACAAAAAAACCTTAACTCAAGGTTCTGTTGCAGAGCCTTTCAGTTGAACTCAGATCATCTGTACATTACAACATCTCAGTTCCGAAGTTATATTACCCGGCAAGCAGGCAACAGAAGAAAGGTTCAAGTGTGGAACCACCAGCTGAGGCCATTCTGTGTATATGTGAGGTATATAACACCCAGAGCCTACAGAAAGTAAATAACATTTAGCAACTTTGCCTGATCTAATAGCAGAGGACTTTGCACCCAGTGTAGACTTAGCATAACTCCAAAGCATTCAATAGACAGGGCAGACCCTAAAGTCATCAAAAGTCCAAATAAATTTGGGAGACAGTAGATGTTTGGAGAAGTATGAAAGAGGGTATTTTCGTTCGACACCAAAGACCATCTTTAATTAGAACGCCACCAACAAAGTAGTGTAAATAACAGCTGAGCCATGGAAAAAACTATAGCAAACTGAAAGCTCTGAAAAACGATGAACCTTGACTTAAGATCTTTTGCTCGTTGTTGTGCTCCTGAGTTGTGATTGGCATTCACTTTCTAACTTGTCTTAAATATTCTTCTCCTCTCTTTATGCACTACTTTGTGTCTTCTGGTGGCTCTTTGCTGTTTTGGTATATTTGCTATGGATATTGTGTCTCTGATGACCAACATTCTGGCCCTGAAGCACCAAGAGGACATTGGGTCATCTGCCGAGTGTTCGAGTGATGATGAAGATGAGGAGGAGTGTGAAACTAGCCGTACAGGTGGGCTAGGTTAGTTTGCATTTGCTTGCTTTCTATGTGCTGTCACTCATCTGCAATAGAGGATCGAGGTATCCTTAAAGCATCACGCCCCCATGGTCAGTCAAAGTGTATCTTAATAAATGGCCAAGGTGGTAACAGTAAGCTAAGCCCAATTCCTCAGCAATACTTAATGTAAGAAAACTGGGTATTCAAATGTATTTGCACATTCAGAATCTTAATTTAGCACAGTAGTAATTTATCAAGGTCATGAGCTACACTTGCACATGGGGTTATACAAAGTAGTCAACATGGTCACCAATGTACATTCAATTGTTGTCTGCTAAGGGGAAAAATGAGGGTTAGTCCATGTCATCACCAATATGCTGAGTTTGTATGATGGTGAACCATGTTCTCTGTACTGATGCTGAACTTATAACATCATGTTTGAGTCCATTGCTTCTGCCATTCATTGCTCTATTGATTTTAAGTTTCAAACAGTACATTTGAACAGTTTTTGGTTTTAAATTTTGTGTTCAGCTAAAGTGTTGTCTAGTTTACATCAATGTATTTTAATTTTTGTTTCTATTTGTGCTTTCCCAGATTTAGAGGCTTGCATTGGTACATGTGCTAGAGAACAGATATCATTGAATTTCTGTGTACAGGTTTTTCTTTTTTTGGGTTACACTTTTGCTTTTAGGTGTACTTGTTATTCTGTCTTTTTTGTACCTAAATATTTAAAATAAATGAATAAATAAATAAAATGTTGCGATAACTTAACACTCAAATTGAAAGAGTTTGGGAATTTCCATATTTCAGTTTTTGTAGTGGACAGTTAACAGATATATTTTTGCTATGGCACAAAAGCATAGACACGTATTTCTTAGGTAGATAAAAAGTTGAAAGTTGTTAGTTTTAATATGATCACAGGAACATCCACCAGGTCACTCAGGAGTTGGGGTAAGCTACATCTTAGCCACACACCAAAAAGTATTTTCAGAAATGGAAAAGACGTTGCTTTTCAAGTAAAGTTTTTCTGTGATAAGATTTATTGTAACACTAAACCTGACTCTACCTTTAACACCCAAACAGGTCATCTGGTGGATGTAAATAGGTGGAGGTTCTGTATCTCATTTACAGCACAATCGTTGATGCGAAGGTTGATTTTCACCCAAATAGTAAACGTAATGCCACCAAAGTGGAGCTATGGGTGTGAACTGCATGTTAAAATATTCGAATTCCAAAACAGTCGAGATATCTATCAAATCACAAATGTTGGAGGTGATAGTGTGATAAAGAAACATTTACGCCATTTCTTAATTTCCCTTAAGGGAAATGGATATAGTGTGATTCCTAATCCGGAAAGATAATGTTCATCACAACATATGCCCTTACTGAAGGTCATTCCCAAATTTTTTCAGAGTATGTGAAATATTGTTGTTAAATGGGTTTAAAACGGTCAGGTCCAGGGTGAGATCCATGGGGATTTGTGAAGAAAGACAAAGACAGGGCCCCAGTCATCCAATCATATGTTTACACAGAAATTCACATCATTCTAACCCGGACATCACGTTGACGTTGACAGCTGCATGCTTTGATTTTACTTTTCTTTTGCTCCTTTTTCTAAGTCGATGCTTTTTTCTGGTTGTTTTGCATTTTTTAAAGTTTTGTTGCCAAGACTTCATTCCCGCCTTTTCGCCAGTTGTCTAAAAATGCATTTTTGTATTTTGGCCTCATCATGTGTGGCATGACGTTTTGGTGGGTGACAACTGTTTCCAGCTGTTAAAAAAAGAAAAAAGAAAACACACACACACATCACCTTATTATTTCAAAGCAGCTACAAAGGCAGAAAAAAGAAACTTTTCTTGCCATCAACGTTTTAATCCTGAACATACCGAGTTCCACATGAGACTGACGGCAGAACCAGTCTACTGTCCTGCTTCAACTTCCTTTCTAAAGCTGCTTTACATTTGAACATGTTTTGGTGCTGATGGCAAAAAAGGACTTTTTGCCACAAATTCTGCTTTCTTCATTTTCTTTTCTTAAGCGATCATTGTTATCATGGTATGATAAACTCTAAAAATCATTGACTTCAGGAAGATCGTTTCTTGCATGTGTTTTGACTGATACCATGCGCCTGCAATTACACAAACTTGGTTGTTTTGTTTGCATTTCTGTTTACGTTGGAAGCCATTTTTTGTGGTTGCATCATCATCAATGGTCATCTTTCTCACTCAGCGCGGTATTTTTCTTCTTTTTCTTTCCTTTTCTTTTCTTCGTGTGGCTGTTGTCTGTCTGGTTTGTTTAGAGAATTTATCAAGTGATTCTGTTCTCTGTTGTAAATTTTCCGTTTTCCTTTTTTTCTTTCAGTTAATTTCATAAGATGGCAACTAAAAGGGCTTCTTAAATGGTTTTACTGCAAACTATTAAAAACCTTCAGTGTGCAAATAAGCAGGTTACATTTTTTCCATGAAAAAGGCCAACAACCAGTAACAAACATTCTGCTAATCCTTCATTTAAATTCTGTAAGATGCTAGCATCACTCACTGATGAGACTGCGTTAGAGACAAACATAAACTTCTGACTCAACATGTCTGACTAGATCAAATCTGAGAAGCATTTTCACAGTTAATTGTCCAGTTGTTCTTATGAAAAATGCCAAAAATGTTGCAACAATAATTGTTTTATCAAATAGGGTAGAGAAAAAATAACTTGGATCATATAATATTAGTTTGTGATTGCAGGGTTAGGCTAAAGATGCAACATTTACATTCTGTCATAGGGTTCCTTATTCTTTTCTAGTTTTTACTGAACTATACAGAATAAAATCTCTTAGACTCTTAAGTATTATTTAATAATATTAAATAAAATGTTAAATAGTGTTTTAGTACATACAACACACAGGAAAGTGTGTGTACATCCCAGCAAGTCTCGGGTTTTACCTTTGGAGACAGTATTTATCAATTCAAGCATTTCATTTTCTTCTAATGTTTTGATTATCTGCGGGATCTTGGCTGCATCAAACTTGCTTTTGGATATTTAGGCTCCTTCTTCTCTTTTATTTGATTATCACAAAGGTTTGTCAGTTATTACCAGGATGAAGTCATCTTTGGCCTATGAACAGAAAAATATCTTTCCTTAGGGTAGTTGTTGCAGTATAATGTAGGATCTTCGGGAAATTCTCGTGGTCTTCAGATAACTGCTATTCTAGTGACTTTACTTTCTTATCCTGTGGCTCCACATAGGTTTTAGCAACCTATGCAATGGATTTCACCCATAATCCTATCCCAGAATGTTCATCTTCCTTAGATGCTGAGAGTTTGTGTCCAGTTTGACCCAACTGAAAAGATCTGACCAGGTAGACTGTGATTGTGGGTTAAGGTGTGATTAAGGGTTTGGGGTACCCCGAGTGATGACGTTGACCTTGCAGAGATATCATCCAAGAGGCCAAGTGTCCCAACATGCTTGCACGTATCCTTGCAAGTATAGAAGGTTAATTAGTGGTTGTCCACTAATTGCGGAGCCACAGGTTCAGTCTTTGCCCCCTCAACATTCAGAAGTCAAGCAAGAAAGTGGGCTCCAAGTTATTTTTGATGGCAGACAGGCAGTTACATGCAAACTGATTTGTTATGATTGGCATTTATAAACAGTTATATATTATTTACATTTTATTATTTAGTGATTTGATTAGAAAAACTCAAACATGGTCAAAGGTTTGAGAACAAATAGAATTAGAATTTCACTTATAGAACCGCTTCATTTTATTCAGTTTAACTAATAATATGTCATTACTATATAAATATTTTAGCAAGTGAACCAGTGTGATAAAAATGAAAGTAACAATAATAATGATAATTTCCTTTTTTAAAGGGTTCATTTTAAAGTAAATTATTATATAAGGAAGGGGTTTAGAGACTATATGCTGGATGTGCACTCAAATACAAATCACACACAGAAAGGTGTTGACCATTTTCTGAAGCGTGACTCATGATAATATTTTTTTTATTATTTTTTTTGACTTCCTACAACCTCTGACATTGTTTATTTAGTTCAGGCTAATCAGAGATTTGCCATCTTATGGAATTCATGTCGAATTCAATTTTGACCTACATGGAAAAACATGTAGTTATAAAACTGACTCATATATCAGATGACACTACAGGTTTAAAGCTGATATCCTTATTTTTTGTATCATCAAATGATAATCATTTATATTTATGAGAATTGTAGTATAACTTACAATTATATATGTTTAAATGCTGCAATTATTCAATGACAATAGGATATTTCTGAACGTAAAACGATATGTAGAAGTGAAAGACATAAATGTCATCAGATGACATATTACACTATATCATTGTTTATTTTGTGCAAATTGAGCTAAAATGCAGAAGCAGCGTGTGAAAATGAAGTATTCCTTCAACAGAATGGCTGAAAAAGATGGGAACAAAGGTCTCGAATCGGCCCAGCGTAACTCCACAACTCCTCACTGAAAGGCTGTGCCAAGATCTTAAGAGATTTATAATAATAATAATAATAATAATAATGGATTGCATTTATACAGCGCTTTTCGGGGCCCTCAAAGCGCTTTACAATTCCACTATTCATTCACTCTCACATTCACACACTATTTATGTATAAACTAATGTTCAAAAACTTCAATGGGCCAAAATTCCTCCATCACATATGAGAGACTGATAAAGCTGCACAGGAAGTTGTTACTGAAGGTGTATTGAATCACTGGGTGTACTTTTTTTCACACACTGCTTCTGCACTTTGCTTAGTTTTTGATAAATAATAGCATAGTATAATATGTCATGTTTTGTTGTTCATCTGACTTTAAATAATTTTAGAATCTACTGAGGACCGTATGATGATATATGGGGATAATTCAGAACAGTGACCTACGATATTAATGTCTTGATATATCAAACCTTAAAACTGAAACATATTGTACTTTCTGTTTCACTCTAATTATATTGATACAGGACAACAAACATTCTGACACTACAAAAACTATATCCCAATTAAAACAAGTGGTTTTTACATTGGTTTCGTTCATTAAATAAATAAAGATTTAAACCAAGATTGCAGTCATTGAAATGTTACTATTCTCAATAGTAACATTTACAGTTTTATGCTTTATTAAGGTTTAAAGTAACAGTTTCTAGGATTTTTGTTTCAAGTCTCTAGAAGTAATACAACTGTAACTAAACCTTAAGCTCACTGATGAAACGATTGCTTTTTATATTTGCGGCAGTACAATCTGTCTGTCAAAAGCAACACAACTAGAAACAAGCAAATAAGTTACTGCTGACGCTAATGTAAACCAAAGAGTTCCTACTGCTGCGTCTTCATCTTGAAAACATTAAAGCAGGGAAACATGAGCTGACTTTTCATAGAAAAGAGAACACAGTTGACCTCCCCTAAGAACGAGCTCTTGGCCACAGTGGGAAGGAGAATCTCCCTTTTAACAGGAAGAAACCTCCGGCAGGCTCACAGAGGGGCGGGGCCATCTGCCCCAACTGATTTTGGGTGAGGGGAGGAAGACGGGAAAAAACACATCCTGTGGAAGAGAGCCAGAGATTAATAATAACAAATGAATAAAGTCTTGTATAAACCCACAGTGAATAAGAAAGAGTGACTAACCCTAACAGTAAAGTGTCTGTCTCCTGGATCCAAACTGGAAGCTGGTTCCACAGAAGAGGGGCCTGAAAACTGAAGGCTCTGCCTCCCATTCTACTTTTAAATACTCTAGGAACAACAAGTCAACTTTCATTATGCTCTACAGTTTAAACTCACAGTGAGTGCAGCAAAAAGTCGTGATGGAAGAAGACAAGTTATGCATAGTGTTTTGTTCATGTATTGATTTACCATCCTCATCAGGTCTGGGTCACAGAGGCACCAGTCTAATCAGAGATTCCCAGACCTTACATTCTTGGCCCAAGCCAGCTGTCAGACATAATCTCACCACTCTATCGTCTCAATAGAAAATGAATGAAACAGCTCAACAAGGAGTAGGAAGCATGCTAGTCAGATGCCTGGCCCACGTCAACTGGCTCTTGCTGAAAAGGAGCTGTGTTTGCTTGAATGACCACACCTTTCAACATGCTTCTCGCGCTTCTATAAAAGGCCAGATTCCCTTTGGAAGAAATCCTTTCCTGCCACATGTGCCCACAGTTACATGCTTTCAGTCACAGCTGGTGGACATAGGTGCGAGTGTAACATGAATCTGTTCTAAATCAAAAACCGTGCAAAAAATGGCTCTCTCTGCACAACTGTCTGCTACAGTGTCCACATAAGCACAGATGCTCTTTCTTCCTTTATACTCATCCCCCCCCCCATGAAGCTAACCAAGACATATTTGAAGTCCTCCACTCAAGGCAGAATTCCTAAACTAGACTGAGGAATTCACCTGTTTTCTCACGAGAACATTTGGAGTGCTGACCCAGCATGGACCAAAGTTGTCCAGGTTGCTACTTTAAGATCCTTGTTTGATCTAATAAGATAAGTTTTGGCTTGGCAGCAATTTATCCCAAACTCCCCCCTCTGGAGAACACCTTTGCAACATGCACAGTCTAATGGATATCAGCTTTACACTTGTCTTTTAAATTCTAATGAAATGCATTCCACATTTAATAAAACATTATTAATGTATGTTTTATGTTACTTGTTTCTGTTTCTCACACACTGCTGTTAGTTCAACGTGAGCTGTGTCCCAATTGCATACTATATATAACTATTTTCTTTGGTGATTGGAGGGGTGGGGCTATTGGGATTGTTTAAAGTGACAAACTCGTCATGTGAGTTTGTGTCCTGGATACATTGGATGTTGAATGAACAGACATTGGGGAACTGCTAATGGCTTTCCAAAGTTGCAGCTTGGCTGTGTGCAACCTTGCAGCACACGTTTCTTTTCAGTGTAAACTCCTGTTTAAACTTTACTGGTTATGAGATTGGGACACAGCGTCTGTCTCCTGTTCTTCTAACATCGGTCAGTCCTACCTGCGCCCAGTTTGCTGTGTCGTTTCTTTTCTACTTTCCCTAAATGCAACTTACTTTAAGCATGCATCAACATCCTGCAGTACAACTAAAACGAAACCTAAGGAGAGTTCTAATAACAACCCATTTTCAGCCAGTACCATCTCTCTCTGATGTACACCCAGACTGCACGGCCGGTTCATGTTTAAAAACTAACATTACAAATAGATTTGTCATCAAGAAACACACGAGAGAGGAGCCCGTCGTCCAGTCGAGCACCTTTCTCAGCAGTGTCTGTTTTCTATTGTGTGCATCTGGTTGTAGTGTGTGCAAAATTTTAAATGGCTTCGTTCTTCCATCTTAACATTTTTCATTTGATAGTTTTTAACTGGTCATATTTTTGGTAGTTTATCCAATTGGTTTTGAATATGTTTTTGGCTTTACAAGTCTGTTTTCTATTCTTTTATGGTTTTTCTTTTTGAAATCAGATAATACATAAATTACTATTTTGTGAACAATTTCCATATAATTTAACTTTTTGGGCTTTGGAACTCCTTCACAGCGACTAGCTTGTGTGTTTTACTTTCAACACTAAGCTCTCCTAAGTCACAATGAAAGCAACATTCAAAAGATGGCAAAAAAGTCCGACTTGTTTGAACCTATTCAGAAACTCACAAATTAGTAGGTGAAGCAGTTCCACATCCACTTGTCACATTTCTTCCATTTTTCAGATTTTTTACAATCTTTTTTCACAAAAAAGAGGAAAAAAAGAAAGAAAGAATATTTTGACTGTAATGAAACAAACAAACAAACAAACGAATGAATTGCATGGCTAAGAAGTTGCAGTTTAGGGTTTGTGAGACATGTCAGTGTTAGAGTTTTTCTGTTCTTTTCTGTAGATGGGCATGTATATTGCTCATTGTTTGTATATCCCCATCCCTTCCTTACAGCCCAAAGCTCTAATGCCGCCCGACCGCTTCGTACTGCCTTTACATGGACATGGCAACTGACTTACACTGTCACCCTCATCATCCTCATTTCCTATGTAATATGTTCGTAGGTCCCAATCCCTCTTCACCCTTTCCCTTGTCTTTAGAGATTTTACAATATAAAGTCATCCATCCATTCTAAAGAACATATGTCAAATTAAGCAAAAACTATAACATGAATAGATTTTAGGTGTCACTGAAGTCTCTTGCAATGAAAAAAAGATACACAGATTTTTTTGTACAAAACAACTTATTTACCAGGAAAAAACAAAAGATAAAAAACAGTATTATGGTGTTTATTTTTTATGTTATGTGGTGTGGTTGTATGTGTTGTTGCCTCCCTGTACCGTCACGTTTTAAGATAGAACACAATCTACAATGGATAAAAATGACCTTTAACAGTGGCTATCCAACAGTCTTACCCAACTTTTCCTTTGTAAATTCTTTTCCTCATGCCTAACTCACGTGGGCAATTTGTTGATGTAAGTTGACGATATCCAGTCTGTACGTTTTCTCCTTGCACTGATTTTCAAAGATGCAGTTTGTAAAATGTGAGGCTTCTCCCAATGTTTCATTTTAGGTGTGTCAGACTACTGGCAAGGTGACATTTTACATTAATATACTCGGAATTAGCTGCTTTCTTCCATCCGTATTAGTAGCTTACTGGCTCTTTCAAATTTCCCACGTGTGGCATTAATAAAGGTTATCCTATCTTTCTTAGTCATTTTAAAGAGTTTATTCGTTTCTTATTCTGCATTACAGTATCGATCAGCTGTTATCGATCAGCACTTGCTCTCAGAAACCTTTCGATATATATCCTTTAGGGATATAAGTAAATTAAACTATGACAATAGCCTTTTATATGTATCATACAGGTGTGAATAGTGTCTGTTCCAGAAAGCCATATTGGATTGTTATTTTGATGCCCCGTAAAAGCCACTTATACTTGTTAACATGCAACACACACACACACACACTTAGTCTAATTGACATAACATGACGTGACATGAAAGGACTGCCTTTCATTAACGGTTTAGGCTCACACCACTTTGATGTTTGACGAAGTAAAACCCTTCAGATATCTTTAACAAAAAGTAACAAGCCTGTTTTGAAAATGTGGAAAGTGTTCAGAAGTAAAATGTTTCAGAGGAATAAATACTCAAGTACAGTAACAAAATGGTATACTTTATTACTTCTCGCGTCTGGATAAAGTCAAAGCATTAAGTTCACATAAGTGTAAATTTCCCTTTTTTGTTAATATCCTCGCGGTTGTAGAATACTTTCATGCAGAATAAGCGTTAATACATTTAAAATGACTTTTAAAATGCAGGTATTGTACTACTACTCATCCAAAGAAATAACTGATTAGTGGTGAATATGTGTATGTAATATATATACAGTAGTAACACTTTTTAGAAGCTAATGATCTTAAGGACAGGTTTTGGTTTTAAAATCTTGCAAACTGCATCTCTTAACCCTGGATATGTTTTATAGAAATGATCATCTTAAATTTTGTGCTTGTGGATGTTGTGTTTGTGATTATTTGTGAGTTGCATACTTGCTGCTTTTAGTTGACATCTAATTTGGTATGTGCATCAACAACTGTATACAGGTGCTCTACTGCATGGAGACTTTTTATGTCAGTGTAACAGTCGCATTTTCGATGTTTACTCCGACTGTTGCCAGCTTGAGATTACAGACTATGATAAGTACATCAAACTCTTTTATACAAAGTGTAAAATATTATCAGTCCTATTTTTGTACAAATTCAATTCTGCAAATGTTGGGATGCTGTATAAAATGTAGCTACAAACAGAATGCAATGATTTGCAACAACAACAATGAAAAACAAACAAACAAACAGTTTAAACTGGCATTTTCCTTCTTCTTTCAGCTGCTCTGTTTCTAATACTAACACCTCAGGTTAGTTTAAATACCTCAGGTCTGCTCACTGATCCTCACCCCACTTTGTAGCCGAGCTTCATCAACTCTTTCTTGAAAATTGGTACACCATGTCAAAACGTGCAAGGTGTGTGGTCACTGACTTGTTGAAATAAGCAAGACTTCCTGTAATAAATATTGCCTGGTTGATGCCATACCTTGTAAACATGTTTACAGTGCGAGTGACCAATACTCATGCCCCCCTGCACAATCACAAATGCTGGCTTTTAGCTGTGCTTGATAACAAGCTAGAGGGCCTCTCTCTCCAAAAAGAACTGTTAAGGAGTCAGGCCAGAGCACAGTTTTCCACTTTGCATTTATTTCAAATGAGTGTGGGCCCAAGACAGTCATTTACATACACAGTCATATGTTACTTGATAACCTGATTAGGTGTTTTTGTTTTGTTTTTTTGTTGTTTTTCAACAACTTTTCCAATCTTGAAGTGCATGAAATTCAAAGTGGATATTTTAATATACTATAAATAATTTGCAAATCATTGTACTGTGTTTTTATTTAGATTTTTCAGCCTTTCCCAATGTTTTCAGGAGGAAATATAGTGGCATCATCTGTTTTATCAAAATTATTTTTACTGCATGTGCGATAAAATGATTTTGGCTTGATATATCAGTTTACCTTACTTTCTTAAAGAAAAAACTGTATCTTACAAAACGACTCAACTAAATATGATTTAAGTAATTTGCATTTAGCACAATTTAGCATGACAAAATGTAATGGATTACATCTGAGGACCGGAGAGTTTGTTAAATGTGGTTAGTAAGTAGGGATGGGTATCGTTTAGGTTTTATCCGATACCGGTGCCAAACCGGTACTTTTGAAACGGTGCCGGTGCTTAAACGGTGCTCGAACCGGTGCTTAAACAATGGAAAAAAAACAAACTTTGTCCAAAAACCTCTCATGTTTAGCTGTTTCCCACTTTTTCTTTGGTCATTTTAGCCTTTTTGGCCAGGGTGAAGGGAGTATCTGCCATCAAACAAGAAGACAGCTGCATGTAACTACGACGGTGTTTGCTAGTTCACCTTACGTGCATTAATGTAATAACGTGGTTAGCCTACTCAGCGTAAATTACACACCAACAACATTAAGCTACTCACGCAGAGAAGAACGGCTGCTGCTGCCTTGCATCATCCGTCATCACTGGCAGGGCTAGGGGCCAGGACTCTACTCTTCGGGTTCTTGGGAGATGTTGCTAACTCCGGGTCTGATAACAGGCAACCCACCCGCACTCAAGCTATCAAATACGGTGCATTTCTCAGCTTTTAACAAAACACTATACGTCGCCAGGTGTTTCATCAGATTCGAGGAGTTACCTCCTTTGCACAGTATCACCTTAAAGCACTTGTTGCAGGCTGCTGAGTTTGCATATTTTGCTGTGAAGTACAGCCAGACTTTTAACCGCTTCGCCTTGGGCATTTTTAATCTGTAGCTCTGCTCTAAAAGAACGTACGTACCTGGGCCCGCCTACTACGCTTGCAAAGGTAAAATGATTGGCTAGAATCTAAAGTGTGTGACATCTCAGGGAAAAAAAGCACCGAAAAAAAGCACCGAAATAAAGCACCGAAATGTGCGCTGCTTTTCGGTCTGGTTACTACCGTTTATGTCAGAACCGGTGCCATCATGGCACCGGATACCGGTACCCATCCCTATTAGTAAGTGGATCATTTCTCTCCATTGACATAAATCACCTTTGAGGACACATTATTAACGGTATCTTCCGTGTATATACGTCAAACAGCACCTACCTGCTCTTGTTGCGGAAATAACTTGTTCTTCAGTTTGTTAAACAAAGAGAATGAAAGATAAGTCATGCATTTTTACTTCCTTTGGAATTTAGAGCAGGATTCAAAGATAAATGTGCATCACTTTTGACTGATTTATTAGAAACCGATATGCCAAGTCATGATCATTGATTTGAGATGAGGTGTTGTGAGTCCAGGTGTGTCAAATGCATTGCACTGTCTTAATAAAACGTTGCCCTCTAACGTGTCTACATGTGTGTCTCTAACCCCAGGAGATGAGTTAGTCGTCAAAATACTTGAGGATCCATTAGTGCACCCCTCTGTAGCTCCTTGTACACCCTTCATTCCCACTCCCTCAACCCACCACCCACTCCTCACCATTTTGAGACCACCAAAGAGTCCCTGTCCAAGGCCACTGAGGCGGGGCTACCTTGCTTGTCGGACCGAGGCAGCGATGATTGTGATGATGATGGCTTGGTGATATCGGGGTATGGCTCTGGGAAAGCGTTCAAGTCTAAGCTGCCACCCTACTGATGATGAAGATTTTTACTCAACCTTCTTCTTGGTAACAGATAAGACCTTGTCCACGTCAGGCTTTCAAGGTGACTACAAAGCAAATGCAACCAAGACTTTTATACGTAACAAACCTTCCATCTCCAGACGCAGTAGGACTACCACTATCGCCATAGCACGAACCGCCGACCAGAGCCGCACCACCACCACCTCTGCCTCCACCGCAACCCTCCAAACAGCCAGCTGGCAAAACGAATAACCGCGAGCTAAAACCCCGGCCCGACCTAGCGTTGCTTCCATTGCCCACATCCTTTGAGGTAGACAGCACCAAGCTGAGGGGCCCATTAATAACCTCCCCAATGTTCCGTAATATACCCACAGCACTTCCCACAGAGCCAGGCGTCAGGCGAGTTCCAGGGCCCTCGGAAGTGGTCCGCGAATCTAGCAGCACCACCGGGATGGTCATCGGAATAGTGGCGGCCGCTGCCCTGTGCATCCTCATCCTTCTATATGCCATGTATAAGTACAGGAACAGGGATGAAGGCTCCTACCAGGTGGACGAGAGCAGGAACTACATAACCAACTCGGCTGTGCAGAGCAATGGCGCTGTCATGAAGGACAAACAGCAAAGCTTGAAAGGCAGCAACAAGAGACAGAAAAACAAGGATAAGGAGTATTATGTGTGACTGTGAGACTTTCGTGTACACGAGAGAGCGAAGAAAGAGAGCACTAAGAGAACTTTTACTTATCAGTTTCCTCGTGAGGAGCTATGACAAATGATGGTATAATATGGAACTTGAAAATTCTTATACTGTGCTGAGTAGTTGAACTGATGATATGTACTGTAACATAAAGCACACTTACTATTAAGCAAAAGCTTAATGACAAGGTTAAATAGCAACTTTAGAGACCTTACTCTTCTATCTGGTCAGAGACATTATCGGTAGAGAAATACTTCACAGCATCATTCTCCTAAGTGACTTTTAGAGCTACGTGATCCTTGGCATTAAACAATTTTTTGTGAAATTGTTAATTACAAAAGGCTCATAAAATTACACCTTTTCAGCATGTAAACAACATAGTGCTTAACAAGAGGGGGTCAGGCACACAATGGTTGTAAAAATAAAGGACTCTTGTATCAAAATATTACCAATTTTTATGGTTTATAAATAAGTGCTGTGTCTTAACTATTTTTGCTCCAGGCTAATGAGAAACCAACAAAAGAACAGCAAGAAAAGAAAATGATTTCTGTGTATAAACTAATGGAGAGGGCATACCTCATAACACAGTTATTCTCATTGTCTGGCTGACACAGTGAAGCTTTGTGGAGAGAGCTTGCCAGTTCTCTCGGTAAGAAACACGTGATTGTAAAATGCATGCCATCCTGATTCATATGGTATAGCACAAGTCCAGTATGCAGTGTTCGACTTGGACCACGTTCTCTTTAATGCACAAGCCAAAACGTCATCATTAGATTGGGACTTGCCCTGAGCCCCTGAAAACTGCTGAAAAATCTGCAAAAGAAAAAGGTCTAATATCGACGCATAGCTAGTGGTGGTCTTCTCTCTTTGCAAAATTGTGTGTTGGTTCATTGCGTATCATTCTCTTTTTTATGGAGGTGTCAGGAAGAAGACAAATGCAGTACTACAACACTGTTAACAAATGTGTATACAGAAATAAATCTAATGTTGAAAGTGTGAATTCTATCTGCTATCGCAGTCAACTGTGTCAAAAAAGAAGAAATTTGTTTACATATTTTATTACATGCTATCTGTTGTACTTTGTAGGTAGTAAATTGTACATATACCATGACAGTTGTAATTTTTAGTACCACTATTGTACAGACTAAACACATGGTTTATCAACAGATTTCATGAGAAATTTATTAACTGTTATTAATTTAAATGGAGAAAGACTCTAACGAGAATGTGAAGAATCATATTGCTATTCATAAAGAATAAAATGTATTGTTAGCCTAGAAATCTAAAAAGAGATGTTTCTAAAGTTGCATGAATATTTAATTACTGTCCGACAAATACAACGTGCCCTTTCTTCTGTACCATGACTTTCTTGTTCTGGGTGACAGTACTGATTTGTTTAGTTTCATTTTAAGTTTTTTGGAGAGAACAACATCAGATTTATGACAAAGAGACAACAAAAGAATGGGCCTTCAAAGTTTGGAAAGACAAATTCTGTGGGACCATAAATCATTGCTTAATTGTCCTTTTATGTTTCCATTACCTGTCATTGTCATTAAGTCACCAGGTGCAGTCTTTTTCTTAGAAATCACATTTTTGTCACAATTGTTACTTTTCATAACCTTTTTCCATCAGTTTGATAACAAATAAAACTTTTTTTTCTTCAGACGTTATGCTGTACTCGTTGGGTAAATATGGTTAGTCTTCACTGTCGTTAGTCTTCACTAAAATACTGTACCGTTTTGACATTTACCACAAATCTCATCACAGAATCAGGCATACTATTTCTTAGAGGAAAACAGTGTAAAAACTATAAAAACTTTTAGCTTTTCTCCTCAAATGATTGCTGAAGGCTCTGCCTCTACTTTTAAATATCTTACGAACCACAAGCAAACTGTTCTGTTGGGCTAATACAGAGCTATTCCTCTTAGACAAGGCCTTGTATGGATGATGTACACTCTCTCTTTCTAGTCCCTGTCAGGACTCTTGCTGCAGCATTTTGGATTAACTGAAGGATTTTCAGCGAGTTTTTAGGACTTCCTGATAATAATGAATTACAGTCGTCCAGCCTGGAAGTAATAAATGCATGAACTAGTTTTTCAGCATCACTCTGAGACAGGATATTTCTAACTTTAGAGATGTTGCACAAATGGAAGAAAGCAGTCTTACATATTTGTTTAATATGTGCGTTGAAGGACATGTCTTGGTCAAAAATGACTCCAAGGTTCCTCCCAGTGTTACTGGAGGCCAAGGTAATGCCATCCAGAGTAAGAATCTGCTTAGATACCATATTTCTAAGCTTTTCAGGGCTGAGTACAATAACCTCAGTTTGATCTGAATTAAGAAGCAGAAAGTTAGCGGCCATCCAGGTCTTTATGTCTTTAAGACATTCCTGCAGTTTAACTCATTGATGTGTGTTATCTGGCTTCATGGACAGATAGAGCTGGGTGTCATCTGCATAGCAGTGTAAATGTATGCTATGTCTTCTAATGATGCTGCCTAAGGGAAGCATGTATAATGTAAACAGAATTGGTCCTAGCACTGAACCATGTGGAACTCCATAATTAACCTCAGTGTGTGAAGAGGACTCTCCATTTACATGCACAAACTGGAGTCTATTAGATAGATATGATACAAACCACTGCAGCACAGTACCTGTAATACCTACAGCATGTTCTAATCGCTCTAATAGGATATTATGGTCGACAGTATCGAACACTGCACTGAGGTCTAGCAGGACAAGCACAGAGATGAGTCCACTGTCAATAAGCATTTAACATTCTTCTGATGAATAGGAAATTAGAACTGAGACTGAGGTTGTGAAAGTGCCTGGCAAAATAAGGAGACAACGCCTTTTGAGCATTCTGTGTGAATCATCATCTACGTTATATATTTGTTTTGGATTTTTGTTTTGTTTCATTTCTTTGACACTGAAATTGTCATGACAACAATGCTGAAAGAAGTTATTGGCATTGAAAAACTTTTTTATTCATGTCATTTTTGTCTGTAATTTTCTTTTTTTGACAAGGAATCTATCTTTAATTTTTCTATTAGCTAAAATTAACACCTTCTGGTTACCTCTAAAAACCCCACAGTTTAACTGATCATTAGTGATGACACTAAACCTTTAACTGTATGCTTACCAAATCATTTTTGCAGTTCTCCTCTGAAAAACTTATAATTATCAGTACAGGCCCCAGGAGACCGTGAGACAGGTACACAGTACAATATCCACATTTTGTAGACATATGAGCCTTTGGAAAATTACAACCCAGTAAGTCTCAAGGCGGGCCCGCTAAAGGTTATCAGCCCTCGATGTGCTGGCCAACAGATACTCAACTGTGGCTTTAGGTCGAATTATATTCAGCTCACAGAAAACTCCATATTTATTATTTCATGGTGTCTTCAGTGTTGCAGGTTAATCACTATTTTGAGGGTGAAACTTCTTGGAGATATCGTTGGAGAATAGGTTGCTTGTTTTTAACATTTTACCTGTTTAACCTTAACATTGGGTATGCAGTGCAGCATGGGGGCAAAATCCGTCACATTTATTAAGTCATAACAACTTCTTTGTGAGATTAAGCAGAGTTTTGTGTTCACGCTGTGATCAGTTCGCTGTTACTCCCATCTCACTGCTCTTTGTGGATTCAAGCAAGTGAATTGAACAAGATGTAACCACATGTTACATGAGTTGTATGACTGATTTCCGAGAGCATAAAGGTACTACCAGAGGTAACATTTGGATCATCTTGGTCTGTACCTTAAGTATAAATTGATTTCTGTTATCCTTGATGTAACTTAATATTGACCATGAACGCCACAGCCTGCTCCTGCTCCAGTCCCATCACAGTACATCGCTGTGCATTTCACCACAGTAATGCAAACTAACCACTTTAGCTTGCAGTAAATGTCCTGTCCTGTCTTTCTTCATCTCTCACTGTTGCACTTTTTTTTCGAGCAGCATTAAACATTGGCTAACAGATACTTTTTGTGCCAAACTGGCTGCATTTGTTGAGATGTTTGAAAAGTTACATTTGAAATTACCTGACACTCTAAAAAATGTTACTCTGCTTATGTTTGTTCTTATTTTGTAGTACTAGCTAAATGCTGAAATACTCCGACTTCAAATTTATTTATATCTGCACCTCAGGGGGAAGAACAAAGGGTGTATTGGAAGTGTAAGCTAGCTGTGGGATGTCATTACTTTCTTATTTACAGAGGATGTATCTCAGTGCTATCACTGGAAGGACTGCTAAGCTGCAGCACGTGAAAAATTTATTCAATAGTAGTATGCATTCACCTGCCTATCAGATTTAATTGCTCATTACCTGAATGTGTTGGAAGGCTGTTCCAGATTGTGCCGGTCCACTTTAACCTCTGCTTTTATGGAAATAACACATGCTAACAGTCATATTTTTAAGAAATGCATTCTTCATTATAAGAGAAAGCTAAGGTGTTTCTAAATCATTGCTATACTTGAGGCCTTCATCAGCTTCCGCTACTATAAATGAAGAGTCTGAGGTTGAGGTCCAGGGAGGGTACTTGAGAGGGAGAGGACTGTCAGTGCTCACTCTCTGCTGCTTATCCAAAGCGTAGTATTTACTGGAGTGAGGTGGATAGCTGCAAGAACAACAAGGACTGGGTCCAGCAGTGAACAGAACTGCCATGGGACAAGGCAGGTAAGTTTCATAGTCAACCAGAGACCAGATGAAAACCAAGCAGAACATATGAAGGCAAACATCAAACAAGAGGAGCCAATTTACCACCATGCTGGAGGAAACAATCTACGGAGAAGTTGGTACAACAAAAGATATCTATCCTCTTTGGCTGAACTAGGACATCATTTTTCAACCAAAAATCGCTTCTGATAAAAACTTGGTGGATTTGATGGATTGTACAAAACCACAGTAGGTCGAGATGCTTCTAACGTGCCTGTCAAAGATGGCTTTGTGTTGTGTTCAATAGAATACCAATAGAAATAGCTGGCACAACGACCCAATGAGGAGCAGGTGAGTTAATCAGCTGATTTTTGACGGGTGGGTAACTAATAAGGATGTGGGAACGTTTGTAAACAAACACGTGTGCAACAACACAGACATGAGGGAGAAAAAGCAAGCCAACAAGAGAAGACCTGGGACCATGAAAGCCTGAATCTTTTTTTTTGTACAAATTGTTTGAAAACTATGAGTTGTATACAACCACATTCTTTTAGCAGTGTGCCCATAAATGTGTCCAATATATAAACACAATATGTCCTGTATATAATCAGTATATATTCATTTGGACTTCTATGACATTATATGTAAGCTTCGTCAGAATATTTGGGTCACTATAGATACAATGAAATGAGAAAAGAAAATAAGGAGCTCGGAGGGGAATGCTATTTAATAATACTGAATAAGTGAAGCTGAACAAACAGGATCGTTAATATTTGATTCAACCAGGATGTGCTTTAATACAGCGGTCCCCAACCCCCGGGCCTCGGACCGGTACCGGTCCGTGGCGCAAAAAAGGTTGGAGACCGCTGCTTTAATAGATGTGAGTGTACACACAGAAGCTCATTGTAAGCAGTTAGTCTTGACTGCAGCTTTTGTCACACGCCTAGAGCCCGGTCTTTGAAGTCTTTGACATTTATCTAAACATGCTAACAACATTCTTAAAAGGCCCAAACAATGTGTGCTTGTCACGTTTGTATGTTCACCACACAAGAGCAGAAACAACCAAACTCCTAATTCTTGACACCTGGTTGTGCTCATCTATAGGTGTAAAACATCCTTTATAGGAAATGAACTTCTGTCAAATGGTGGCTGGATGGTGAAATGACAAAGATTGAGAAAATGTTCTTATCAAACAAAAATAAAACAACCAGTTTTGTACATGACCCCACTTGACCTCATGGTGTCAGTGTTGTACCTGACCTACAACACCAGAACTGCAGTATGTGGTGTTATATGAAAGCATTTCTTATAATTATTACTTTAGGCTGTTGACGACAGCTGTACAAATGAAGATGTACTTTTGATGTTGAGAGGGACTCATTATCATCAGAAGAGAACCTCATTTTGCAAACCTTCTGCATGTTACCAACATATCAGACATCTACTTTTTAGTTTTAGTTAGTTTTAGTTAATACGTTTGTTAAGATTCCTCAATAAATTAGGAAATAGAAGTTTGAAAAAAATCCCCTCTGGCTAACAACTTTCTTGGTGTTTGGACTTTTTAATTGGCTCCTGCAGTTACTTATCTGCATGGCCAAAATATTTAGCAGTTTCACAGTACGAGTTCATAATTCATATTTATTTTTGGAGAGTAAAAAAAAAGTCCCACTGAAAGTAAATAAAACATTATAAAATGGATGTCCTTTCTGGATTTCTGGAAAAGGAGAATTTCGATCCATCCCTGCGACAGACTGGCGACCCGTCCAGGGTGTACCCTGCCTGGGACATGCTCCCCACCCCCCGACCCTGACAAGGATAAGAGGAAAGTGATGGATGCATCTTCGATCCCTGGATGTAAACTACTCTATTTTTTGAAGTTTTGCAGTAAACACATTATACTGTTTATTTGAAATGCTGAAGCAATGGACTGTTTTGTGCACTGGGTGCAGAGACAACATATAAAAGAATTCCACACAAACACATTCATGTTTATTTTCCACTTATTTTTCCTTCGACATATAAAAATATACATTACGCTTCAAATAATGGCAAAGTACAGTAAAGATAATGGAAAATAGAGCTATTGATATCAGTCATTGAGACATTAGCAAAGTGACAATGAAAACAGATGCTTTGGATCTGCGTCACGTTGACCAGGTGCTGTTCTCTATCCAACCAGAGACTGAGCTGTGGACTCTTTCGTCAAAGGTTTTCATTTGCACACCTTTGTCACTGTGACCAGGACAAAGCATCTGTTCGAAGGAGCTTTCATTTGAAAAGAATCACCTGAACAGTTACTGAACTTCCACTGTTCATATTTTGAGAAATATGAACTTAAATCTGAAATTACATCTACATTTAGCTGTTAAATATGCATTTAAAAATGAAATCTTCATGAAATGAATTCTTCACAAGGCATGAGAGAGAGAGCTGTATGCAGGATGCTGAGATCTGACTAAACATTTGTGCTAATGTGAAGAAATTGTATTTTATCAATGAATATTTGAAAAGATATTAATTAAAAAACAAAAACAAAACAGAGCTCTTCTGTTAGTTAGGGGGTGTACTTTTGACCGAAGGTGCAGATCACTTGATAGTTCATGAACAAAGCTTAGGTGACTGATTTGTTTATAGGCACACACAGCTAAAGGCTCCCAGTGCATCTCCCCTGTCGTCAGAGTAATAGCTAGATAACGGTCATTTTATCCACATTTGTGATGTGCTCAAAGTCTGATGCATTTCCATTAATACTGCCAGTTATTTATTTTAACTTCAAATGAAATGCTCAACCAAAAGTTGATCACCCTTTTAAGCCTTTTCTCAGAGTGTGCAAAGGAAGTGACATAGATGAAACAGCAGGTCTATTAACATCCACAGAGTCACCAATGACAAGTATGGGGCTAGGGTTAGGTTTACTAGTACCACGTTACTGAACTGTTCATCTTTATTGCATATCTAAATGGATATCTTATAACAAAGAGCCAAAAGCAAAGACTTGGTTTGAAAGGTAATGACTTCCAGTTACATGTGAAATTGTGAATGTTGAGCATGTAGCTAGATGCAACCTAACCTTAACCCAAAGCAGTTTACTCATGGCATAAGAGTTTAACCAAACTATCACTTTACAAGACTTGGCCAAACCATCGAACATTCAGTACACAACATTCGGAAAGATACACGCTTCACTTACTGACAATAAATTTTGCACTTGGTAATACCCATCATCCCCCTGAGCGTCTGCCTAGAGTTTTCCATGCAGTCCAGCCCACGGAACTTCCTGGAAAAAGATCTGGTCATAAAGTCAACAAAAGTGCTTCTTCCTTTGCAAACCATGCAAATCAACTATAAATATGATTTTTACAAGGCTCACTTCAGTCTGTGTCTACATGCAAAGTACATGTGCAGTCGTGATCAGATGCTTTTAACAATAATCTGTGTTCACTGTGCCTACACATCATATTTTGGATTGTGTTCAGTGTTCATTATCAAATTAGATTTACTAGATTTAATGTGGCTGTTATCTCAAGGTTTTGAAAGCAGTTGACTCACAGTCTTCTAGAGATTCAGTCTCAATAACACATTCATCAGGTGAGATGTAATAACATTTTTACCAAACTAAGAAATACTAAAACTCAGCATCTTTCCTCTCTGTGTGTAGCTGGAATAACATCATCCCAGCTACTGCTGTTGTTGTTTAACTGCTCTTGTCAGCTGTCTGGAGACGGGAGGGTCGCATGTCTGATCTGCTGACAGTAAGTAATTCGGACAAAATCTGAAATAAATACACACGTTTATGCACAATATTTGTATGGAAAAGACTTGACTTTAGTTCAGGAGGTAAGGCTTGAGGTGAGGAGGGTGAGGCTGACTTGATTAAGATGCTGGTTGAGTTGTCTCTTGCCTTTGCCCTTTTTCCCCCTTTTTTGGTAAAAGGGACCCTTCGTTACAGCTTTATGGTAAAGAATACCATCACAACACATTCTTACAAAACCAAATAATCTCTGTTTTCAAAATTTTAAAAAGGCACTTTTAATCCTCCTACCGTCTACCATAACTCTGTTCCAGCCACTGGCGCACATCCTTCAGATTGTAAAAAAATGGCCCTTTGCCCCCCAGGTAGGCAATCTTTTTTTGTTGCACTATACACACCCGTTCGTTGGACACACCGTAAGCCACATTAGCATTGTTGTCCATGCAGTCAGCAACTAGTTGACACTGCGGCGGCAAAGAAAAGTGCTCAGTGAGTTGACGTGCCGCTCCCATCCTTTCCTCCAGGTTCTGGTGTTTCCGGAAACTGAAGGAGCAAGAACCCATGGGAGGGGCCACCCAGCCATCAGATGGATGAGCCTCATCAATGTACACTAACAGGAAATCAGCCACATCGCTGAAGTCTTCCACTAACTGCCGGAAAGCCGGCAGGTGGCTGATGAAGGGGGGTCAGGTGGCTGAGCCAAAGTTGACCACCAGGGGGCGATCTGATGACTCAAAATCCAGAAGTCTGCACTCACCCCCATTTTGGATTCTGATGGTGCTGCTCCACCGAGGGCCATCAGGCACCTTCACCACTTTGGAATTGGGTGCCTCACAGCCAAGTTTCACCTAAAGAGGTAAAATGGAGATGGACACTTAATGTAGACTGTGTGCACATGAAGAAGAAGGAGAACTGGGATTTGCATTTATGCTTTGTTCGGCATATTGGGCCTGGTATAGTTTAACTGTTGCTATTGCAAAGCATCTGGCATTGTGCTGGAATTTCAGTATGGGGTTGATTTAGATTTGACAGTATGTTATAATTATGTCTACAACACACACACACACACACACACACACACATATACATACACATATATATATATATATATATATATATATATATATATATATATACATATACGTTATCAAGCTAACTGCACTAATGCGTTGATGCCATGCAGCCCCACGCACTGGGCGATCTGCATTAAGTTGCAAACAGAGATTTGCCGCGTTAATGCAGTTATGGCGTTAACGTCATTGTAACGAGATTAACATATACACACACATACATGCATTTATGTCATACACTAACAGTATGTTTGTGCATGTTTAGAGGCGTAGTTTTTTCCCAACAGTTTTATAATTTTAATCCAATATTTTTTTAAAAGTCCTCCATTCTGATCTTCCTCATTGAAAAACTAAAGTCGAAAAAAATGGAAATATCCATCAATATTTGAAAAACCTTCAAACTTCAGTTCAAGAAAGTTTTAGGTATACAGCACCAAATCACAACAATCACCTGAACGTGCTTTATAGAGTTGAGCACAGGTCTACAGCAGTGTAACTAAGTGAGGGTTCAGGGTGATCCACTATCTATAAGCTTTAAGCTTTTAAGCCTAATCTTAAAAGTAGACAGGGTGTCACTCACTATGTCTTAATACACTACTTTGTATTTAATCATTAGCGTGTCTTTGTCCTGTCCTCCTCACCTGACCGGTTATGGCAGATGGCTGCCTGAGCCTGGTTCTGCTGGTCTCTTCCTGTTAAAAGGGAGTTTTTCCTTCCCATTGTCGCCAAGTGCTTGCTCATAGGCAGTCGCCTTATTGTTGCAGTTTTCTCTGTGTTATTGTTGGTTCTTTACCTTACAATATAAAGCGCCTCGAGGCTCTATTGTTGTGATTTGGTGCTGTATAAGTAAAGTTGAATTGAACTGAGTGTCTGTCCCTCAAATTCCAAATGGTGAGCTGAATCATGAATCGTGGCTCATTCAGGATAAAAGCAATATGGGCCAAAACATGCACACATCTGAGCATCAAACGCTGAATGGCTCATTACTAAGGAAGAGATTTTGGTGAGAGGAATAACAAACAATTATCATTTCTCAAGATAAAAGAAAATGATTAGGCATTTCTGCATTGGTATTGAAAATAGGAGGCTGTGATTTAAAACAAGTCAAAGAGTCGACTTTGCACCCACTGGCCTGTAAAAAAGAAAATTACAGAAGTAATTTTGAGTAAATACAACTAAATAAGCTAATATACAAAAATAAAGAAAAATGTGGAGTGCCCACTCCGGGTCGGGGATGAGTTCCTGGCCCAAGTGGAGGAGTTTAAGTATCTCGGGGTCTTGTTCGCGAGTGATGGGAGAAGGGAGCCGGAGATCGACAGACGGATTGGTGCAGCGGCTGCAGTGATGTGGACGCTACACCTCTGCTGTGGTGAAGAGAGAGCTGAGTGTAAAAGCGAAGCTCTCAATTTACCGGTCGACCCTCACCTATGGTCACCAGCTGTGGGTAGTGACCGAAAGAACGAGATCGCAAATACAAGCGGCAGAAATGAGCTTCCTCTGAAGGGTGGCTGGCCTCTCCCTTAGAGATAGGGTGAGAAGTTCAGCCATCCGGGAGGGGCTCAGAGTAGAGCCGCTGCTGCTCCACATCGAAAGGAGCCAGCTGAGGTGGTTCGGGCATCTGACAAGGATGCCTCCTGGGCGCCTCCTGGGTGAGGTGTTCCGGGCATGTCCCACCGGGAGGAGGCCCCGGGGCAGACCCAGGACACGCTGGAGAGATTATATCTCTCGGCTGGTCTGGGAACGCCTTGGTGTTCCCTCGGATAAGCTGGAGGAGGTGGCTGGGGAGAGGGAGGTCTGGGCTTCTCTGCTTAGGCTGCTGCCCCCATGACCCGGCCCCGGATAAGCGGAAGAAAATGGATGGATGGATAAAGAAAAATGAATAAATAAACACTTTAAAACTGCTGAGTAAGTGAACAAAGAAAATTAAAATAGGAATTTGGTGATTCCAATTCCATTATTGATAGTGCTTATTGATTCTCATTGGCTTTGCTTTGAGAGTTCCTCCCATCTCTGAGTAGCATATCAACATTCGTGCAGATTAATCGCCTGCTGTGAGCTCATTTCCCCACTTTGTTGTGACCAGTGTTGGGGTCGTAACTCAAAAAAAGTAATGTAGTACACAGTACACTTTTCTCAAAATGAATCCAGTATGTCCAGTGTTGAGTAAGTTACTTTAAATTAGTAACTTAGTTACATTACTAGTTACTTCTATCAAAAGTAACTCAGTTACTTCAAGTTACTCGTTACTTTCAAAGTAACTAGTTACTAGGGAAAGTAACTTTGGTTTTACTCTGAATTCTCTTGTTAATGTGTTGCTTCCATAACTTTGCCAGTCTTCTAGCTAGCTTACTTGCCACAGCTGCACTGTGCCACCTACCAATAGAAAGGAAAAGATAATGTGCATATTTCCACGAGAGAAATCCCACGCCTGGACCGTTGTTGACCGCCACCATGATTCTAGCCTACGTCACAGCATCATGTGCGCTTTTTACATCCAACACAAAAACTGCAGTCGTGGTGCTTTGATTGTACTCAGAACTCGGAAATTCTGCCTTCTGAATAGGAAGATGTAGGTAACACCAGACTGCAGATGAGCTGCATACAGGGCTGGACTGGGACAAAAAAATCGGCCCGGGCGTTTTGACTGACCGGCCGCCATTATAGGAAAAATCATAAAGCCTTTGAATGAAAACAAATGCTGTTGTGACAGTGATGTTCACTGTTGGTATATATGCATCAATCTATCAATCGTTTGTTGTAAGATTCAGATAATTATTTATTAAAAGTGAGACATTTTAAATGAGAATAAGAAAGTATTTCTTTGTGCCCCCCTTTCCCTGTTAATGCCCTACCTGCCCCCCCTGGCAACACTTTGCTAGACCCGCCCCTGCACAGTTACCAGCTGTCAGCTACTTAGAAAAGGATCCTGGTGTTATTTGTCTCTCAGAAACAGTTCATAACTTCAACTCATTCATGTCACCTAAAAGGTAAACCTGTTTCTCCATCACAGCTCTGATGATTCAGTAAGGACATCTCCTGGTTTCATCTTCATGTTTCCCTCTCACCACATATCCAAACCGACACCATGACCAGCAGCTTTACAGCTGTGGCTCCAGCAAACATCAGCTGATACTAGAAACTAATATTAAATAAATTCTAACAACAGCTGATCAAGCTTAAACCTGCTGCTGTTGTTTAGCGCGACATCCGCTGGTTTCCTCTTTCTGGCGCAAAGTGGGCGATAAACAAACAAGAGAGAAAAGCCGATCAGCTGATCATTGATCAGTTTCATGATTGAAGTAGAAACAGGAGAGAGAGGGGGGAGGATGAGAGAAGAAGAGGCAGCTGTGCAGCAAAGACAGAATAACTCCAGCTTTGTGTCTTTTTCATTGTAGCTGAAGTCCGGGACAAACTGTGTTTTTTTTTTCACTTCAATACGAAACGCGTAATATTTTCTCTGAATACGAGACGATTCAGTTTTTTAGGGGACGGTTGGCAACTCTACTAACTAACCTTATGAACAAAATAAAGTTCAACATCAGTAACATCATAGCACCACCCAGCTGTATAGAAACTCTGTCATGCTAGCTAGTACACAGTACGGAAAAGTCAGCATAACGAAAATAAACTCCACCTAAACTTGGTTCATATCTGACCCAGATAGACTGCAGGTCATAACTTCTTACCTGAAGTTCAGTTCACCTGACACTCGGACCGGCGGCCGCCTCGGGTCTCTCCTCCTCCTGCCTCCCCTTTCCCTCGTCCACCTGCTGGCTTCCACCACTTGCTAATGTTACTGAATCTGTGGAAGCTCCGCGATGCCACCACACGAAGTAACGAATAACGAGCCTATCTAAATCCCAGTAACAGTTAACGTATTCCTGATTTTGGCATAATAACTAGTTACCGTGCTCGTTACCACATTAATAATGTAGTTAAGGTAACGCGTTACTTAATAATTAAAAAAAAAAAAAAGATGACGATTGTACCGCATTTTGATCCGGGACATAATCTGCATGAAAACAAGCGCTCACGCTTCCTGCTCAACAGATGACAAGGGCGGAGCCTTATACCACGTGATACAGAAGCTGGCTGCTAAAATTGGCAGGGAAAAAACAACGGAGAACACGTCAGGGATGACGAAGCTGTAAAGGCCAAGAAAGTGACAGGAGAAAATCCGTCCCGGTCAACCACCCAAACATCAATAACGGGAACCTTATACAGCGCTTCCCCGTACCCGTCGACCTCCCGCAGGCACAAAGAAATTACGGAGGCTATCAGTTATCACCTGACCAAAGATATGGCTCCATCAACACTGTGCAAAACGAGGGATTTAGGAGAATGATCAACACCCTAGACAAACGCTACACAGTGCTGTCCCGCAACTATTTTTCTATTGTTGCACTACCTGCTCTACAGACGCAGTGTCGAGCAACGGTGGAGACGGAATTGTTTTTATCTTCAGTCTCAACTGTTACGAAGTTGATGTGCAGTTAATAAGTGCAATAAATATTTATATTAGAAAAGAAAATCGTGAGAGAATCGTGATCTCAATTCTAAGCAAAAAAATCGTGATTCTCATTTTATGCAAAATCGTGCAGCCCTACTAAACAGTTTGTTATACTGTCATCAAGCTAAAATACATATGTGGACTTCTTTAAGTTGCTTGAAGACGTTTCACCTCTCATCCGAGAAGCTTCTTCAGTTCTGAAGAAGCTTCTCTGAAGAGCTCCTTAGACCACGTGCACTATGCCGACCCCGATCACTGTGTGCTGCACACCACATTCTCTCCAAGTTTGGCCTGTTAGTTTTTACGTAATAATATTGAAAGAAACATGTAGGCAGACAGATAGACAGACTGTGATGTTTACGTACTGGGTTCTTGCCTTGGCACAGGAAAAATACTTTTTTTGTCTTTACTGCAGGAACGAACCATGCGGCATATCTGCCAAGAACTGCTTGGAGGTAAAACAGGCTTTGAGGTCTTATAGTGGGCCTTTGGCAGTTACAAGATGGAAAATGTGGGTACGGAGACAGACCCAAAGTTAATCTCTTGTGACATATTTCCCAGAATGAATACTGCCAATAGGAACTCCTCAATCATGACGTTCAGGCTGGAGCTGTCGTGCTGTGCAGTATTCACATGTACGTTTTATTAATTCCTTATTCTTAAGATTTAAAGGAGATTCCTGAACATTTTACAGTTCACAGAAACGCTGACAGATGCCAGTCAGGTGTAGACTGCGTAATTGTAAACGAAGGCCTGAAAGGAAAAATAAAACTCCACACAGCCGTGGTACCTGGATGTGCCACGGCTGTGCAGAGGCTTAACAGAACATGTTAATCCCCAGAGATTTGTCAGTGGGTTCTTTTTTAACTAATAGCATAGTGGACGCATAGAGGAACCTGGGTCCTCGCTAAGCCTCTGTCATACTTTACATTACAATAGCACAATAAGTTGTACACTTTGAAAAGTGTACAGTTAATTTCAGATACAACGTTTTTTTGACGTGTGCTAACATGAGAAGGGGCCCCTACATACCCACAGGCCCAGGCTGTTGTGCTAAAAGAGTGGGTCCAAGGCACAAAGCCAAGGGACACACACTATAGTCTGGCTATCACACACACACTTGTGGACCTTTTTCCAACATACTCATATAGACCTATACGAATAGTTAATACAGTAACTAATGATTTTCCAGCAGAACTTTTTTGCTAAAGCAGTTTTAGACAAGAGCTGTTGTTATAGTGTGAGCTTATTAATAACTGTAATATAAATTAATATATTACCTCTATTGACAATTAGAAAAAACAAAAGGTTACATCAGGGTTTAATTCCATGGTTGCAGAGAACTTCTTATATAATCAAAGACTCCCACTCTGCGGTTCCTCGTTCCACAGGAGGCACTGGTGAGACACTGGGCACTATGGAGTCCCCCCCCCCTCCAAAAACAAAACAAAAAAACAAAACAAAAACACAATTTGTGGGTAAAATATTTGTCTTCTGGTAATTTTGTCTGATCAAAGCAGCTGAACGACAGATGTTGTTTCATTTTACAGGTTGTGATGTATCCACATATCTCTGTGTTCGTATTATAAACGCCACAGTATCACCAGGACTTAACAAAATCAGCTTTTTGAAACATTAGCAGCGAATTTGTAGCAGCAGCCTCCTGATAGCAGGAAGTTACACAGCTGTGAGGACGGGGGCATCTGCTGCACCTCCACATGAACTGCAACCAGTTTCTATCCAATGGGATTAACGTGATAACCTGTATTTGCTCTGATAATACTCGTATTACACAGTATTATAGTGATAAAACATTAACTATTTGGTCACGCGATTCTGTAACGCTTCTCGTTCTGGCCAGCCCTTTGTGTAAACTGTATTGTTCCGCGCGCGCACACACACGCACAGCTCCAAACGCGAAAAACAAGTTCTGCTCAATCTGCGCGAAGACAATGAAAAACCTCGACCAAGTTTTCCGAGGGCGTGCCGCAAACGTTCGCGCACACGGCCGTGTAGGCAGGTGAGCGAGCAGACGCTAAGAAACACTTCATGTCTTTTACACCACTTTGGAGTTCACTTGAATGACGTCACTGCATCGAGGCACTCGAAGCACTTAGACCCTACCCAAATAAAAAGTTTACCTGCTTGTAGGCGTCCAGGAGGAAGCTGTTCCAGATGGAGCGCAGTCCCGCCGAGGTCAGCATGCGGCGCCACTCTCCGCAGCCGGCGGACCGAGAGCTGAGCAGCGAAACGACGCGCTTCAGCAGAACCACCGAGTCGTACAGGGCAAGGAAGAGGCAGTTGGAAAAGAAACCGGGTAGTATCTGGAGTGTCACGAGCAGATCCTCGCCCGCCGTTCCCATCTTCTGTTTGTGCGTTTACACGACCGCTGGCCAATTCCTCCACCACAGCTCTTATCTGCTCAGCTCATAGTTTGGGCTCTGTTTCGTGCACTGCGCCAGAGTCGGTGCGCAGAACGAGAAAAGTGTTTGGAATGCGTCTCGCAAAGCGTCTCTGTTCATCAGCTCGACAATCCCTTGGCGCGCTGTCGCTCTTTTTTAAAGAAGGAACATTGTAGTTAATATTAAGCCTCGCGGCTTATCTCTGCGGCAAGATTCTGACGTCAGAAATAGTGCAATCGCTGTCTCCTCCTTCTCCTTCCTCTCCCCCGCAGCTTCGTGCGTAGCGGCTGCACTAAGCTGCAGATCGACGCTTTCACTGTTTTTAACCTGTTAAATTGACTAAATATAAAATGTTTATACTTTCCATACTCTTCCAGAGTATTCCAGTGATCCGGTTGTGACTATACTTTAAAAAAGTGGGAACTTTTTTTACTCAATATGTGGGTACTCTGAATTTACTCATTACTTATTATTAATCTCTCTTCTTAATCTGCTGCTCTCTTTTTTGTCTCGTCTTCCTCCAGCCAGTCTGGTTCTGCCAGAGATTTCTTCCTGTCAAAAGGGAGTTTTCCTTCCCACTGTTGCCAAGTGCTTGCTGACTGTGGGGTTCTGTCTGTATTATTGTGGGATCTTTACCTTACAGTAGAAAGTGCCCTGTTGATATGATTTGGTGCTATATAAATACAATTTAAATAATGTTCTAATGTCTGTGTACCCATTCACAATCACACTGTTGCATTTCATAAGCTGGTTTCTGAAAACATAAAGACATTTTTGCATTAGCGATGTCGCGGCAGCCTCTAACCATGCAACAGTTTGATGTGTGCCAGAAGTGTAACGGTCAGGATCACACTGTCATAGTTTATAAACTGTTTAAAAAAGAAAGAAAGAAACACATCTAAATATTTTCTTTCATTCTATCTATGCTGCCACATAGCTACAGTCAAGATAACTCCCACATCTAAGCCCTGTAACACAGCAACACCCATATAACATGTAACCTGCTGTAATGGTGGCATACCAGTAAAACCGCTGCGGTCACACAACAGATTTTTCAAAATGTGATTGAAAGTGATGTTTTTGCTTCTTCCTCTAACTTTTATCCAAGACATGCATTGTTGGCTGCACAATCTCATCTCCTTGTTGCTGCTTCCAAGCTGGAAAGGACAAAAATCTCACCACATTCCCAAAAGGGCTTTTCTCCAGTTTTATGCATGACTGTTTCATTTTAGAACTGAGCAACTCACCATTGTTCATTTCAAACCGCAAAGTAACCTCTATGTCTGTTTCTTTATAAATGTGGGCTTGCATTGCAATTGTGACTCCACAATCCTGAGCTCTTATGGAAAAAACATCCTCCCTCTTGTTTGTGACATTGTTTCAGTTTATTATGGTTTCTGAGCATTTCAGTCAGGCTGAGTCATTGCCTTTGACAGGGCATTGCAACACCTTAATTCTTTTGAATAACTCGCATGTCTGCTTTCAATCCTACTGTTTGATCCAGTTTCAGTCAAGTTTTATCAAACTTACCCTGTGAAAAAATTTGTTTGTAAAATCACAGTCAGATTTATGAAACGTGTGTACGGCCTATCTTGTTCACCACCACACGCAAGTTAGTAATAATGTTAGTAAATCGGAGTTATTCTGAGGAAACAGTCTTGTGCAAACAGTTTCCATATTATCTGCATACTGCCCGACCCCAATTTCTCTGTATAAGGAGATACATTTACCTCCCGGTGGAGACAGAAAAAGACAGAAGCCTGCACCTCTACAGCAAAAAACAATGTTAAAGTCTGACTGTAGTCTGTGTCTGAGGTCCAAGGAGGAAGCCAGAGGAGGCACAGCTTTCCAAAAATGACAGTCTAAATAAATAAATAAAAAGTGATGTGGACGTGAATATAATTTCAACACGTGTCAGTTTGGAATCAAAGTTGATCAACTGAAAAATATTAACAGACTACAAGAAAAAGAAGAATACAGGTGGAGGACAAGGCACACGTGATCTGTCAACCTTGGATGAGAAACTCACTACAAAAAACATCCAGACTCTCCAGCATCCACAGGAGAGTGCCAAGACGTTACACTGTGAGTGATAACAGAAGTATTTTTTAAACAACGATAACGTTTCAGATGTACCATGTTCACCTATTGTCATGAGCTTTGGTTGGTGATGGAAAGAAGGAGATCGCAGATACAAACAGCGGATTTGAGCTTCCTCTGTAGGGTGGCTGTGTTCTCCCTTAGCGGTACCATTTTGCTTTATTTGCATGAAAAGTGCAAAAAGAGAAAACTTGGAACAGTAATTTCCCAGGAGTGGCTGGCCTACCAAAACTACTGATGAGAAAAAGTTGAACTTACATTTGGCATAAAACTAACACATTTCATAAGAACATCATACATACAGTTAGCCATGGTAGTGCTAGGGTGATGGCCTTGGGCTAACTTGCTGCTTCAGGACCTGGGCGACTTGGTTGTCTGGTCATCAGTTCAGGCCCTGAACACACGGATAATGATCCAAAATACATCAGCAAGTCTAGCTCTGGACTCCCTTAAAACAGATTAAGGTTATGGAGCAGTCTAGTTAAAGTCCAGATTAAAATTGGTTTGAGATGCTTTGGGAGGACCTTAAACATACTGTTCATGTCACGGTCCTCTAGTCCTCCCGTGTTGGATTGCCCTTTTTCTAGCTTTTCACTCTCTGTCCGTATGAGTGTGTTTTGGTTTCTTAATGGCTTGTTTTCAGAAGGCGGCTCCTTCATTGTGGTCCTCCACTCTCCTGATGAGGCAGGATTGATTTACTGATTAGGCCGATTTACTCACCTTGCTCATGTGTAATCTATGAATTCTTTTAGTCTGCTTAAGGCTGAAGGTTTTCCTCAGTTGCCACCAGGTCATTGCTTCACCTGTGGAAACATCTCAGGTTCAGTAGCTTTGCTGTTAATTTCATGTTTGGTCTTTCCTGGATTATTTCTTTGTGCTTCTGTGCAGGCTGCTTAGCGTAAAGGAGGCCTTCCAAGCTACTGTGTGTGTGTAGTGAGTCCCTGTGATCCAGCCTGCCTCAGCCCTGCTCGCTAGCCTCCATTCAATCTACTCATTTGTTTTCTACCTTGATTCCAAACTTGTTTAATAAACTCTGTAAACTCTGATTGGTCTGCGTCCTGCCAGTGAGTCATCGCAAACTTGGTGTCATGACAGTTAACAGTCAAAAATCCTTGAATGTGGTCAAATTAACCAAAAAGACAAAACAATAAGAGTGGGTCAAATTTTCTCCACAGCCATGTAAAAAAACAAAAATCACTGCCAGTTATTACCAATGCTTCATTGGCATTCTCGGCATTCGTTACCAACGGGTGCGCAACAAATTACTATTTTTAGGGGGCAATTACTTTCATACATTGGGCCAGGTAGGATGGGTTGCTATTTTCCCTTAATAATGCAATCATGCTCGAAAACAGCTAATTTATTTATTTCTTGTCTAATATTAAAAATTATTTGATAATCTGAAGTAAGTGTGTTAAAAGTATAGAAAATGTGCAAAAACATAGCAAAAATAAGGAAAAAAATCTAAGTAGATAGATCCGAGCAAGGAGTATAGCCCTGCACACTTGAGAATTTCCCTTGCTAATTAAATATTGTTTGGTTCTGGCAGGACCCAAAGAATAGATTTGGAGCAAAGTTCTACTGAAAAATTAAGAATTCTCAGCAAACAGGTAACTGGGAGTTACAATTGACCTTAGCTCAGAAGGAATCACAATGGCTCTGCCTGAGAAGAGAGTTTAATTTAGCAAACATCCAACAGGTAGGTATTGTAGTGTTTAGTTGTAGATTAACCTGATTTTGTCTTACTTAATGAGAGGTCAGCTGAGTATGGAGAAAGTACACAGTCAGCAAGAGAGTTCCAGACAGCTGACAGGTGGAGAGTGGGTAGGCAGGTTATCAACAGGCAAGTGAATGTTCTTGCTGCAGCAGGTAGCTGAGTTAAAGGAGGCATCCAAAGGCTACATGTAAGTGACGTTCCAAACAGACAAGTTCTAAGTGAGGTTTTCAAGTGAAAAACTGCAAGAGCAATACAAGAATGCAAAAAGAAACACAAGGTGAGTATCAAGGGAGACCAGAAGCACAGCAAAAGGAGCCAGCATGTCACTACTTCACATGCAGGTTTGGATTTTTTTCCCCCCTTAATAATAAATACCTTCATTTAGAAACTGCATTTTGTGTTTACTCGTTTTATCTTTGTCTAATATTTAAATTGGTTTTATCCAAAACATTTAGTGCGATAAACATACAAAAAACGGGGAAATCAAAAAGGGGGCAAAGACTTTTTCACACCACTATATTTAACATGGAAGCTTCTCACGTGGTGGTAGTAAGACAGACAGTCTTAGGTGGTGGAGAACAGGGTTGCAATGACAGGAAGTGGCAAGACAGAATCAAATTAGAAATTAGTTTTTTTCTGGAATGTAAAAACAAATTTGAATTGCTACCTTAACGTGGTGGAGGGGTTTGTGTGTCCGGGGTCTTTTGGTCATGGGTGAGAGACCAGACAAAAAGCGATTCAAAAACCCCCTATGAGCAGAAGATCAAGGGAATAGTTCACCCTGCCTGAGGTTGAGAGATACCGGCTAAGTATAGTCTCACCTCACCTCAACGCATGGGTTGGACACTGGAACCAGTCTCCTGGAGAGTTGCCCTTGGTGAGAGGCAGCGGACCGGGGTAGGTATCTTAGTATCTCCTCAGCTTGCTGTCTGTACGTTGGGGTTTCACCCGGTAGGCGAGAGGGTCTTATCCCTGCTCGGGTCGTGGAATGGGCTCTGACTGTCATCTGCACTTATGCGCCGAATGACAGTTCACAGTACCCAGCCTTCTTGGAGTCCCTGGGTGGGGTGCTTGAGGTTGCTCAACCTGGGGACTCTGTTGTCCTACTGGGAGATTTCAATGGTCATGTGGGTAATGACAGTGAGACTTGCAGGGGCGTGACTGGGAGGAATGGCCTGGCAGATCTAAACCTCTTCTCTTACTGGACTTCTATGCAAACCACAGTTTTTCCATAACAAACACCATGTTCGAACATAAGGGTATCCATAAGTTCAGGTGGCACCAGTGTGTGTAATCCTATCATCACATCTGCAGCCATATGTTCTGAACACTCGGGTGAAGAGGGGGGCTGAGCTGTCAACTGATTACCACCTCAGTTGACAGCACAGTCCATCACCATCCTCCCCTGCCACCTGACGTGGTGGTGGGGGAGGATGCTGGACAGACGTAGCATAAGGTGGTTGGTGCCTGAGGTGGTGGTAAACCCTGAACCATATGGTGGACACCAGAGGTGGTTGGTGCCTGAGGTGGTGGTAAACCCTGAACCATATGGTGGACACCAGAGGTGGTTGGTGCCTGAGGTGGTGGTCACCCCTGAACCAAATGGTGGACACCAGAGGTGAAGGGAGCCATCAGGCTGAAGGAATCCTATTGAGCTTGGTTAGCCTATGGGACTTTGGAGGCAGCCAATAGGTACCAACCGGCCAAGCGGAGCACAGCTGGGGTTGAATCAAAAACTCAGGTGTGGCAGGAGTTCAGAGAGGCCATGGAAAAAGACTTTCGGACTGCCTCAAAGAGATACACCCGACATTGTTGGCTGTGAAAGGAATAGTTTAAAGACCTTAATTGCACTGGTATGTCCTCCATGGAGCAAGCAGCGTGAGGGGATGGGGGGGAGAACTCATCTATCTCCAGGGGTGAGGCCACTGAGGCAGTTCAACAACTCCTTGGTGGCAGGGGCCTAAGGCCCTAAGGTGGATGAAGTTCACCCTGAGTTCCTGAAGGCTCTCTGTGTTATAGGGCTGTCTTGGTTGACACGCCACTACAATGTTGCATGGAGATCAGGGGTGATACCTCTGGATTGGCAGACCGGGGTAGTGGTTCCTATCTTTAAGAAGGGGGACTGGAGTGTGTGTTCCAACTACAGGGGAATCACACTCCTCAGCCTCCCTGGGAAAGTCTATGCCAGGGTGCTGGAAAGGAGAGTCCGTCCGATAGTTGAACTTTGGATACAGGAGGAACAATGCAGTTTCCTGGTTTCGTTCTAGGTGTGGCCAAGCGGTGGAAGGCTTCCACTTGGGTAGTCTCAGAATCTTATCTATGCTTTTCACAGATGAAGTGGTTGTGTTGGCTTCATCAGGCAATGGCCTCCAGCCTCACTGGAATGGCTTGCAGTTGAGTGTGAAGCAGTGGGAATGAAAATCAGCACCTCCAAATCTGAGGCCATGGTTCTCAGTTGAAAAAGGGTGGAGTGCCCACTCTGGGTCAGGGACGAGTTCCTGGCCCAAGTGGAGGTGTTTAAGTACCTCTGGGTCTTGTTCAAGTGAGAAGGGAGCGGGAGATCGACAGACGGATTGGTGCTGTGGCTGCAGTGATGTGGATGCTGTACCGGTCCATCGTGGTGAAGAGAGAGCTAAGTGTAAAGGCGAAGCTCTCAATTTACAGAACGATCTATGTCCTTACCCTCACCTATGGTCACGAGCTGTGGGTAGTGACCAAAAGAACGAGATCACGGATACAAGTGGCAGAACTGAGCTTCCTCCGAAGGGTGGCTGGCCTCTCCCTTAGAGATAGGGTGAGAAGTTCAGGCACTCTGAGGGGCTCAGAGTAAAGCCGCTGCTCCTCTACATTGAAAGAAGCCAGTTTAGGTAGTTCGGGCATCTGATAAGGATGCCTCCTGGGCACCTCCTAGGCAAGGTGTTCCGGGCATGTCCCACCAGGAGGAGGCCCCGGGGCAGACCCAGTACACGCTGGAGGGATTATATCTCTCAACTGGCCCTTGAATTTTCCTCTTTTTCAGAACTTTATACCATCCTTAGCATGAACCTTTTATACAAGCTACTCTATGTCAAGGTTGACACCTGGTGTTTCCTGGTTGGGTGGGTTGGCAATAAGGCATTTAAGAAATTTTGAAAGAGAATATATTCTCTCATCTGCAGGCATAACATGTGTCATAAGAGTCTCACTTGCTAGAGTGAGTCATATACCAATTGGAAGGTCAGTGGTTTGCTTCCTGGCTACTCCGTTCTGCATGTTAAAGTATACTTGGGCAAGATGTCTGTCATGGTCCCATGTCCCAGCATGTTCAGTTTTGTTTTGCTTTTGTAAGCTGATTGTCATCGCCAAAAGCCTCCCTACTTAACTGTGCGGCTAAGCTTCAGTCGACACTGGATCGTTGAGTTTGTTCGTTAGTACAACCCCGGTTTTCTGGTGAAAACTTTGTGAGAAGCAAGAGGTGAATAAAGGTCTGGAGTTTGTGTGTGTGAGAGTCGAGCGGGACAGAGCAGGATGAGAATTCAGCATCCTGGCAGCCTGGTGGATGAAGCTGTCTCTCAGTCTGCTGGTTCTAGCCTGGAGGCTCTTCAGTCTCCTTCCCGATGGCAGCAAACTGAAAAAGCTGTTGGATGGATGAGTGGAGTCACCTGTAATGCAGAGAGCTTTTTGGGTGAGGCAGGTGCAGAAGACATCCTGGAGTAAGGGAAAAGAAACACCCACGATCCTCTCCGCTGCTCTCACTACTCGTAGCTTTTTCTGGCAGGACCCAGTGCAGGGTCCTGTGTGGTATGACTCTCACCACAGCTGGTAAGGATCCTCTCAACAGTGCCTCTGTAGAAGGTGCTCATAATGGGGGTTGAGGCTCAGTTTACTGAGAAAGTAGAGTCGCTGTTGAAATTTCCTGACCAGTGAAGCTGTGTTATTTGACCAGGAGAGATCTTCTGAGATGTGCACACCCAGGAACGTGGTGCTGCTTACCCTGTCCACAGCAGCACCGTTGATGGTTAGTGGGGTGTGCAGGGTGCGAGTTCTATGATGTCTATGATGATCTCCTTAGTCTTCTCCATATTCAGGGAAAGGTTGTTGTTGCTGCACCACTCGGCCAGATGGTTAACTTCACTGTAGTAGGTCTCATTATTGTTGCTGATGTGACCAACCACAGTTGTGTCATCTGCAAACTTGATGAAAAGGTTGGAGCTATGTGATGGTGTGCAGTCGTGGGTCAGCAGAGTGAAAAGAAGGGGCCTCAACACACATCCTTGGGGAGCCCCCGTATTCAGTTTTCTTGTGATGATGGTGTTGCTGCCGACCCGTACTGTCTGCTGTCTTCCTGACAGGAAATCCAGCAGCCAGTTACACAGCGAGGTGCTGATTCCCAGCAGATCCAGTTTGTTAATGAGTTGCTGGGGAATGGTGACGTATGAGTCTGAAGTGTCCAGATGTGTGAGGGCTGAGTGAAGGGCAGTTGAAATTCCATCACTGGTTAAGCAGTTGGACCAGTATGCGAACTGAAATGGATCCAGGTTGGAGGGAAGAGATGAAGGTGGAGTCTTCTGTGTGGGGGTGTAGTTCTGTGCCTAAAAGGTAGCTAAGAATTTGTTTAGCTCATCTGGTAGAGAGATGGGACTGATGGTGGTCTGCAAGTGTGGGCTTGTAGTCTGTGATGGTTTGTATTCCTTACCACACCCTCCGAGTATCTCTGCTGTTGCTAAAGCTTTGCAAAATCCTCCTGGAGTATTGCCTTTTTGCCTCTCTGATGCCACGTGACAGCTTTGCCCATGCTGTTCTTAGGCTCACCTCATAATATGTTCGTGCAGTTTGGGAAGCACAGTCATTGGGTCTGCATGATTGAAATCACCCGCTAGGATGAGAAAAGCATCTGGGTGGGCCGTCTGCTGCTCACTGACATGCTGATATAGTTCATTCAGTGCCTCACTCCCATTGTTGTTATTGGAGCAACAAGCAGTAAAGCTGGAAATTCCCTCGGTAGGTAGAACAGTCTGCACTTGATGATCATAAGCTCCAGCAGAGGTAAACAGTGTTTGCAAGCCAGAACAGCATCATGACACCAGGCATCTGCAAGTCCTACCCCCTTCAGTGAGAGCTCTGTCTGCTCGAATGGCGCTGTCAGGAATGTTATTATTAAGCCATGTTTCTACAAACACGAAGACACAATACTCCCTCGCTGACTTCAAAGTGGACCAAAGTAACCATACATGATCCAGATTGTTGTCCAGGGAGCGTATGTTGGACAGTAGGATGGTGGGAATAGCAGGTTTGTGTGGATTAGCCGCTAGCCTCTGGATGCCTCCGCATTTACCCCTCTTCTGTTTCCTCTTGCACCGCCTGAGACATTTCCACTGTGGTAAATGTCTCTGAAGCAGTTCGCAGGTCCTTAGTGTAATTTGTAGCTCGTCCACGTATGAAAAGTTGGTGAATTTGCTTTTGTTGATTTTGAGCAGGAGCTCACAACTGTATGAGTGTTTTTGTGAAAAAGAACAAGAAAAAGCGCATAACAAAGACGGGAACACTGTTTTGTCGGGACAGAGAGAAGCTGCTCCGTGTGTCCACCATGTATCCCAAGTATTAATGTGTGTGAATGTTAGAAAGCACACAGAGCGAAGAAAAAACTATAAAAAAGTAATGGAGCAAGTTGTGTAAAGTGCTTTGGATGCTCAGAGTAGAAAGGTGCTATATAAGAACCAGTCTAGTTACCATTTAAAGGCACAATATAACATGGACCTCCAAGATACATTGTTGTATCTCTCAGGAACAAATTAACCTTACTAGTCAATGCACTGTTCTACTATCGACACTAACTTGTTGGACGAATGATATCACCCACTGCTGGATTCAGACTCACAGGAGTTCTGGCGTCAGCTGACTGTGGTAAATGTCAGCTTAAATTTGTAGTCTGTAATGTGTAACTTAGCTGAGCAGCTGCGTGGTTAACATTTCTTCTATAAGCACATGAGTACACACACTTCAGATCCACTTAATACAACTCAAAGGCTCAGATGCTTCTCTGTCTCTTGCTCCTGTACACTCACTCTAGTTATCTTTGGTGTAATACTTATTGGCCTCTTTAATGTTTAATTTTGTGTATGGTCCCATTGTTTTTATTTTTTAAATAGTGAATAGAGCAATTCTTGCTCAGTTTGTAGTAGCATATTAGAAATCCAGATGTGCTCAAAACTTCATTTTTAATTTGAACCTGGTGCTGCCTAAAACAAATGACTTCAGTCTTTTACTTCCAGTGAGGAACACAGCTTGGATCAGTACTTGGTATAAGCATGTTTTTCATCCACCAGATTTGAAAGGCACAGATTCCAATCATTACATCCCTTTTGACCATCAAAATTTGAACAAATCAAGATGAAAATTATTGTTGTGTCAACTTCCCATTCCTTGTATGGCTCAAGTTCTGTGAATGCATTAACTAGAATGTTCTAGAGCACAAACCTCCATATCAAAGCCAGATGTTTACTCAGTAAACAGGTCATAGGCCACTATTAGGGTAAAACAGACATTGACTGACTGTGCAGGTATATCAAGTACTCACCAAAATGTCTACCGTTGCATGCAACAATGTTGTTTTTTCAGAATACACCACCAGGTACGATAATAATGTGAAAAATACACTCATCACCATATTAAGCACTGGGCCTTAGTGTTAGTCATAATACTGAGAAACATAAAGGCAATGCTGCATGAGTAGAATCCAAAAAAAACAAAGTTTACTCAGCTGTTATTAGTTAATGTTTGACTGTCTTCCAAAAATATATCTCACTCCGTTTGTTTAACCCCTCAACATCATGTGTAGGATTAGGTTCACTTCTACCCCTTTAAATGGAATTTACAGACAGACAGAACTGGGTTAGCATTTTAATGTACTCGGCTATAAGTCAGACAGATATACTGAATGTGTGTGTGAGTTGTGGCAAACAATGTCTCCCCCCAAAAAAGTCTTAATTGTTTAAAGGTAGTATTAATTATTAAATGAGGACCATGAAGTCTTCACATGAAGACCAAAGTAATCGGATTAAAACTTCCAAAGAAGAAGGTCATTGCTATTCAGTGTCACTTCTACATTCCCGAGTCAGGTACAACTGACTGGTCTTTGCTATTGGGAGGAGAAATATGCAGGATTTGTTTAGACAGTGTGGTTATGCAATGTTGAATAAAGAGCAACATGTGTTATGTGAACCCAATGGTATATTTACAGGCTTTATTGGTGGGCTCCACTAAAATTAAGGTAAGGTTCAACCAGTTCAACCATTTTACATTTAATCTCATGTGAAATAAGGCTAATTAAAAAGGTTAATTACAAACAGCGTATACTAACAAACCAGTGTATATTTAAAAAAGAAAAATCGGTCAGGTCACTTTATTTCATAATGAATCAGTGTGTTATGTATCTTTCTCTTTTTTCCACTGCCCAGATGGAAACTATGAAGTCTCGCGCACACATAAGAGAATGTGCGTGGAGGAGAAGAGATCAATAGATGTGGCACAGTGTGCTGAACTCTATTACCAGAAACAGGATTTCAAGCCTCAACTGGGCAAATATGTAACAATGTGTAAGTCTGGGCAAGTGGCGTAATCTTATATAATGTTACGAAAGACTGAGTTGGAGTTCATTCACATGTTTGGTTGTTTGGCTATTTTGTGACCTTGTCAATCATTCTTATCAATGTCATTTAACCCCTTTGCATCCACTCACTGGTGAAACACTTAGAGGTAGGGTTAGGGTTTTGTTGTCTTTTAGTCACATGCTAAATAGGCTTCATTTTAAAAACTATGAGTTACCTTTCAAATCTTTCTTTTCTTTTTTTGTTTTGGTTGTCCTGTCTGGCACTGCAGCAATCATAACTATTATCTGAAGGCCAAGAAAAATGATCAACAGATTTATTTTTCCAAGTGGATCATTACAGCGTTTGTCCACTTGATTGTCATACACAGCAAATTCTGGTCTTTGGAATAAACTCTCTGGGAGTTCAGATTAACTACATTTCAGTGTACATGCGTGACCATCGAATGAACTCTAGTGCAGAGTTAGAGTAACTCTTTTCCGGGAGTTGATCTTTCAACTCTTTACAGGAGTTAAAACTAAACTCTCATGGAGTAAAATTTCTACTACCATATAGAGTAAAATTTAACTCATAACTAGAGTTAAGTTTGATATTAACTCTTTTATAGTGTTACTCATCAAATGAAAAAAGTTTTAGGTTTTAGGTGCAAATTACTACAAAAACACAATACTGATTATTATGAATGTATGCATTTTTTTTTATCAAAAATAACATATTCAAATATGAATGCTGCATGGATTAACATACATTCTGTGTAACAGTACTGTAATAGCATAACATCCACCATTATTGGCAGCTAAACAGGAGGTCAGATAGACCTAACATTGGGCAAAAAGAAAAAAAAAACAGAATTAAAGGAAACAAATGACTACAGAATAAGCACTTCTTGTAATGCAGTGTTAACGTGAGGAAGACTCTGTAAAGTCTCCATCAAGCCAACAAATTAAGTAATGCAACTCTCTCACAGAACATAAAATTGTGAATCACACCCATATGACATTTGGGCATCAAAACATTTGAAATGTCTTACTTTCTCCCTTTCTAGGACCAGTATCTTCTTAGAAATGGTTTCATTTACCTGAAAAGCAGGACACTGATCATGGAAACACGTTTCATGGTTAACATACATAACAAAAACAGCTATATATTTGTAGAGAGAGAGAGAGAGAGAGCAAGTCTTATTATACACTACAGTTGCAGAGCAAACTACATGAAATACTATATTAAATAATTTTTCTCTAATCTGTTTTATCTTCATGTTTAAGCTTTTTCAAGTAATGGCAACTAAAGAGTCAAGTATAAGTCTATTAAATACTGTATCTACATTTCTTTCATGTATGCTGTCCAATAGAGGCTGAACCATTTGAAGTCCGGCATCACTTGTGTCACTGCTCTGACTGCTGGTGGTTGAGACAGACAATGTATCTGTTAGACTTGGAGAGGAGGGCTCTTCCACATGTTGCTTCAGGACAGTCAAATCTGAGGGTGACAAATAAAAATATTAGAATATAAGGTATATACAATCAAAAACACAACACAACAAAGATACCATTTATGCACACAGGGCCAGTAAATTGCACGCTTTGATTAAGTTATACTTTCTCCCAGGAGAACAGATGGTTATTTTGTATTTTATTATGGTAATATACAATTTACATACCACAAGGTGTGAGTGTCACATAGTGTGTTAGGTCTGAGCAGTCACGCAGCTTCTTGGATGATTGTGTTTCCAGGATGTCTGAAATGCATGTGATAAATCCAACTTACTGTTGAGCCATGAAAACAGCATTTTGTGATTGTTACCACAGGATATTAGACAAATTAAAAATGTTTATTTAAGAGTAACTGTACAAATCAAATCCTTCAAAATCTATCAGAGCATATATTTACTTACCTTCAGCTGTATAGATGACAAAACACACCTCTTTGACTGCTGCAAGTTCAGGAAAGACATCCTCATCCACCTCTATACCCTGCTCATCTGTGACTTTCAGTGCTGCATTTTCTGGTAAGAGAAACTTCTGCTGCACTGAAGTAAAATCATCACTCAGTTACTAACAACATTATCATTTCCTCTTTAATGACTTAGTACAAACCATAACTTACCTGCTCTCACAAAATCTGTGAAGCTGACTTCTTCCAATTTTGCATATTTCTTTGTCTCTCTGTGTTTTACTTTTATCAACATCTTCGCCACCTACGGAAAAAAATACCTTTACTACTATGAAACACAACACAAGAAGAAGAGGTTGTTTATGGTAACTTTATGTAAACTGTGTATAACTTAATCAATAAACACTTTCTTACATTGAGTTAGCCTGTCCACACTAAATATTGCTTAAAATCTATTTAGCTAGGCTAGGTTTAGCAGACAATGTGACCGCATGTTTGCTGTGTCCTTGTCTTTACAGTTCTGGAGACAGGGTTGTGTGCATATCTCAGTGTGCAGCAGGACTAACTAACTGATGTTAATGGTACCTCAACATCTCATCAGTGCAGGCTGCACCTCTCTTTGGTTAAATACGGCCATTACCATGAGTCTAAACAGAATATTACTGTAGTTAGCTAACGTTAAATTAAACGTTAGTGTTAAAATTCAGAAATAGAAATAAACGTTTTCATTGACAACGTGAAATGTGTATCTTAAAATACAGTAAGATAAGTTAGTTAGCTAACTTTTGACTAGCATTAGCCTAGCTGCTATCTCCAAATCAGCATAACATACAGAAAACACATGTAGTGCTAGTTAGTTAACTTTATATTTTACTTATGCATCCATGTAACTGAATATATATATAAATAACATCACTACACTCACAGAAAATTCCAAAGTAAATAAAGTATTTTTACCTCCTACATGTCGGAGTCCAAGAAAGAAACACAGATAGGCGCGGTAACGGTCGACAGACAAACAACACCAGCAATGTGTTGAATTAGACTCCTTAGCACCCAGTGAATGAACACCTAAATAATACACCGTTTTAGAGTACTCCCCAACACTGACTGTAGTATAAGGTGAAAAATAAACTCCCGGAATGTAACTCTTGTGCCTAACTCCAGAATATTTAACTCCAGAGATTTGCTGTGTAGTTTATTCGATTTTTATTTAATTTTTAAAATTTCTAAGTTATAACAATCAGGACGGATTGTAAAAGGAAACAGAAGTTGGAAAGAGAGTGAACAGATGGAGAGAGAAAGAAAAATAGAGAAGAAGAGGGGCATTGAAAATCTGCTTCAACACCTGCTTCAACCAAGCAAAAAGAAACCTTTCAAATATTTTTGAAATGGAATTTGCTCATGATTCAGCCTGCTGACTTGGTTTCTGTCAGACAACGGTGAACATGTTATAAATGCTGAGAGTTAGAATAGATTAGAATGCCCTATTTGTCATTGCACAGGTGTTCAATACAGTGTATTGTCCCCAGAGCTGAAAAAGGGTGTTAAAAATAAGAAACAATAATGAAAATAAAAAATGAAATATAATTTTAAAAAAGGCAAAAAAAAATTCCCCAGTTTCCCGTTCTTAATGGCAAATGGACTGGTTCTTATTAAAGTGCTTTTCTACTTTATTAGAGCAAAAACTGCTTTATACAAAATGCCTTATTCACCAGTTCACACCAAATAATGTCATGATTCGGCTGTGTGCAGGCAGGAAGAGGACCCAAAATGCAGAACTCAAAACACACAGGAATAACCCAAAATGCAGCTTTATTGCTGACACACAGAAATGATACAGGACTAAACTAAACTGAAAAATATAAACTAAACTTCACTAAGAGGCACACAAGGAAATACATAGCATGAGGGAGGATGCGACACTGACACAGAGAAACACAGGGCTTAAATACACTGGGGAATACTGAGGGGAATGAGACACAGAAGAAAAGCACAGCTGGGAGAAATCAGACAGGACGAGACCAAAGGGAAGCAAAACTCAATATATTCACCTAGGACACAGACCTTCAAAGTAAAACAGGAAATGTAACACTGAGATGCGAACTTGACTAGGGGATACAGCTGACAGGGGAGACCGAGCAACTAAGAAACACAGAGACCAAACATAAGGGAGGCACAGAGAACACTAAACGGGTCAATGACCTAGGACTGTGACAAATAATGCAAGCTCGTTTTCCTCACCTAAGTCCTTTTTGTCTAACATCACATGCATTCATTCACCAATGAATACCCTGGAGGGCAACTTGGGATTCAGTATCTTTGGATATATTGAATATACTCATTTGACACTTAGTTTCTTGTTGTTTTTGCTGTCTTTGGTGGCTGAATAAATTACTTATATGAGCTTTGGCTGAGATTCTGGGGTTTCTGTGGATACCACACACATTTTTACATAAAAAAAACTTGACTTCACTGAGGCCTAAACTGCAGTTTTGCCCCCTGGTACCTGTGGCAAAGACATATCGCAATATATATATTGTATGGTGATATAGCCAAAAAATATAGTGATATTAGATGTTCCTCATATTTCCCAGCCCTAGTATTAACTTGCTCTGTCCTTTCTTTTTTTCTAGTGAAAAGAAAAAAGTTTTGGGGGGATGGGAGTTACAGAGAGTGTTGTTGGTGTGTCTGGGAAAAAGGGGCGTGAGTTGGGGAATAGAGAGAGTGGGGGTTTGTTTTGATTCTAGAGAGAGTGTTTCCCTGTTGTTTTGGCGTGGGCTTAAGCAAACAGCCAGAAGGGGTGAACCTGGGAGGCAAAGAACTGGTAGAGGGAGTCCTAGCCTGAGGATGAGACCGCCGTGGGCAGCCAGGAAAGACTAAAGAAAACCCGAGCTCCGGCAGTTGAGAGGTGCTGCTAGAGGGAAAACCAGAGTCCATTAATCCTGTGGAAGGAGGCCGGCCGCGGCGGGGACCTGGGTTGGTGCTACTTGATTGTCCACAAGAACATGGGCCGGTTTAAGTCTGTCCACATGCATTCTTCCTACACCCGCTGAAGTCCAAAACAAAGTGTTTCTGGCCCGATCCAAGGACCCGAAATGGGCCGTCATACAGTGGCAGCAGTGGTGTCCTATATGTGCATCGTGCCGGACAAAAACAAACTTAAAAGTCTCTAAAGTCTTCAGGACAAAGGTGTCAGGCAGGCAATGGTGCACCGGACCTGGAACACAAAATGAGTCCACTTGAGGGTGAGGAGACAACACCAGTGAACGGGAGCACGGTGAGGGGCTCCTGGGCAAGAATTCCACAGAGACACGGAAAGGCTGACCGAGGACCACTTCGGCTGGAGAGGCACCAAGTTCCCCCTTAGCCCCAGCAAAACCCATAGGAGGCAGTCAACCCAGCCGTCATCAGTTAAAGAAGTGTAGAGCGCAGCCTTAAGCGACCTGTGAAACTCTTGCACATCCCGTTAGCCTGCGGGTGGTATGCAGTGGTGCAGTGGATCTTGACCCCCAGGCTCTCAGTCATGGCAGAACAAGGCTCCGAAACAAACTGGGGTCCCTGTCGGACATAATGTCAGCAAGGGGACCAAAATGTGAAACCTAGTCGACAAAAATGCCTTGGTCACCACCACCGCGGTCGTGGATGCCAGGGGGACCACCTCTGGCCACTGGGTGGTGCGATCAACCACAGTCACAAGGTGTGTGAAACCTTGTGACTGTGGTAGGGGGCCAACCAGATCAACGTGCACGTGATCAAAACGTGATCAAAGGTGCCTTAGTGTGCTCATGGACCTTTGCATGGTGTCACAGAACGCGTGCCACCGCCCATTTTCTAACAGATTTGCAAAGGCCCGGCCAAACAAATTTGGAGTTGAGCAGTTTAACAAAGGCCCAGACCCTTGGATGTGATCATGTGTGCACAGAGTCAAAAACGCAACGATGCCATGAAACAGGAACCACGGGGGTGGGCGGTCAGTGGAAACGTCATAGACCAGGGGAGGACCGCCATCCTACACCGGTCTGTCCTCCAGCATGAGGCCCATCAGTGCAGACTTAAGTGAAGGATGGTGGTCACGCTGGTCAGCAGCCATAGTAGAATGGTCTGTGCTGACATAAACAGGTGAAACCAGTGCGCGGGACAAATAGTCAGCCATGGTTGGATGTCCGTCGTGAAGTCAGAAATAGCTGCCAAATGGCGCTGCTGGCGTGCACTCCAAGGGTCAGAAACTTTGGACAGGGCAAACGTCAAAGGTTTGTGGTCAACATATGTAGTAAATTGCCGACCTTCAAGAAAGAAATGAAAATGCCGTGTTGCCTGGTGGAGTAACTCCCTGTCAAAAACACTGAATTTATGCTTGTTGTCCCGCAAAGTATGGCTGAAAAAGGCCAGCGGTTGGCAGACACCAGAGCATGTCCCCATAAATTTGGCTAAGACAAGACAAAGACAGTGTACTGCTGACAAAATTCTTTGATTTTACTTTTGCCATAATCCCACCACTGCCTTAAAGACATGAAATCATCTTTCCTAGGTTTATACGCGCTCCAGAAAAACCGAAATCTGTCTTAAAATGTGTATATAATAACAAAGCAGTGTTAAAATGCCAGTAAGTAGACTTGTGTTTAAGATTGGCAGTAACAGCATTACAAGAAGCAAGAGCACGATCGGGGGGAAAAAGAGGATGTATGTTACACTCTTCAAAAATTCCAAAATTATGTCTGAAACAATATATTCTAGCTGCAGACAAAACATTATCTCTGCTCCTGGCCCATTTATATTGTCCTTCGTGATTGTGCTTTTTCCTTCAATACATCAACTAAAGACTGTGTTTCTTTAGAACTGTTTGTGAGGGCACATGACGTTCTAAATGATTCCTGTCTAACTCGTGATTTTCTGTACAGCTAAAATCTCTAGCCAAAAAAAGAAACACTTCTGGGTTGCACTTGCTTAACACATCTTCAAGCTTGTGTATTTGGAGCATACACAATCACCAAAACACTCATATGTTGCCTTCACCACCATTAATTCACCCTTTATCACCTCCTGAAATTCTCAGGAAAGCCTGTTGAAAAAAGGAGCGCCAGTCCACCACAAGCTCTGTTTAAATACTCAAAATCACGTCTGCCACCCATTCTCTCCTCCAGTCTCATTTAAACAGTCACTGTGTGTTTCTTGCACCATTAACACATGTATACGTATATGCTTTTCCACACATCTGTGGCTCAATTCAGATTTAAAGTAGATACTCTGAAGTTGCCCAGAGATGCAAGGATAAAAAACAACAGGAAACAACATCACTATTAAATTCCTGCTTAAGTTTTGCAACTATTTTTCTCAGTCTGCAGACTTCTTTGTCAGTATAAGCTCCCTTTCCTTTATTGCTCAGCTGAGGTCTCACATACAACAGAAACAGGTTCTTATGTGGAAAATAATCCTCTACTTTCACATTTTTATTTTTAAACATCTTCTTTGTGACCTTCAGAAGATGTTTAACAGAAGATTTACAGGTTGAACTGGTCCGACTATCTTCAGTCCTTCATCCTCTTCTTCCATATCACTATCAGATTCTGTCCTTTTCTTTCCTGAACTTTCCATCTCTGTTTTATCTGTGGCTTCATTTTCAATTCGAGAGCCAACTGCACTCTCTGTTTTTTTTCTCCTTTTTTAAATGACTGCTTTAGTATGTTAACAAAGACAGCCGTGATGATGGAGAGGAGATGTAAAATCCAGATGAATAAAACGGGTCAGCTAGCATTTTCAGATTAGCATCTCAGAAAAAGCATCTGGTTGACCAAATGTGGAAAGTTCACCTCCTGATGGTCATGGAGGCTTGTTTTTCTTAAATGTTGTTATTAATTGCATTACAGTTTATGCTTTTATAGAATATAATGTTGATCAAACAACATGAAATGTTTGAGCTGAGCCCCAAACATCTTCCACAGTAATGCTAATCATATAACACCGGTGGTGGGCATTCTTCTGCAGAATAATCATTTTCAGTTTTCTGTGTAATGTGTCGTGAACCCTGGAGTTTGGGGCCAACAATAAAGGCTGGTTTTATGTCTTGATGCCTGCTCAATCATCCAGGTCAGTCAGTGCCAAAGGATTTGATTCTGATCATGTGGATGCTCTCAGTGGGAGAAACGTTTCGTCACTCATCCGAGTGACTGAAGGAGTCTTCAAAGAGTGAAACTTGATCAGTAACATAACAGCGAAGTAGATAAGAGTGTTTGTCATGTCAGACGTTTGTCAAAATATGATTGTACAATACATACCAGCACAGACTTTTTCTCTCTAGTTTGATGCTATGATTTTACCGTAAGCTTATAAAAGGATTGCAGAAATCAACCTTAATGTGGTAGATGTACTGGTAACCTCCCTTAAAGCATTGCAACAACACATTGGAAATCACTGTTCATTACCCATCAAAGCTGGCATTTTATTTCAAAGAAAGAAATCTGGCCCATAGTAAAAGGAACTGACACATATCATGTGTTCCTTTGTTTGGCTAAGTGACTGGCAGGCAGTATGAAAGAAGTATTGATCTGTCTGAAAGGACAGACAGACAGCAAACATCCAAATAAACAGAGGCAACTGAAAAACAAACGGAAAATCAGTAGGACTGATCTGGTTATTTAGTCTATGTGAATGAGATTTATTTGATCGTACGTCTGGTCAGCATGCCCTTCCAAGGTTGTCTTTTGCAATGGTTTGCTGTGGACTGGCAGAACTCATCTCAAATAACTTCAGGAATTTGATTTTTCTAGTTTCTAAACTCCAGACTCAAACAGAGTCCAACCCCTGGTTCCAGAGCCTGAGCCATGTGTTGACTATGACTAGTCAGTATCTCTCAACGTCCAGCGCCAACTGAGGCTCCCACTCCACCTGAGAGGCAAATGGACTGATTCTTATATAGCACTTTTCTACTCAAAGCACTCTATACAACATGCCACATTCACACAAGCACTTTCGCTGTACTTTGTGCTTTCTAACTACATTCACACATGATGTTTGCATTGGAGAGCAACTTTGGCTTATTATCTTCCCCAAGAATACTTGACATGCAGATTGATTGAGCCAGGGATCGAACCACCAACCTTTCAATCAGTAGGTGACCTGCGCTACCTCCTGGCTACAGCCACCCCACAGCCCACAGCCCACACCTCAATTGTCAGGAGCCAGGAGTTTTCCTTCTCCTCTGTCACAGGTAGGGGAAGCTGTTCCCCGGGTTTATAGCTTCTCTTGGGACGACAATGACTGATGGAGACTTCTTGGAGACTCCATCTGCTGGCGAGGAACAACTCTGTTATTTAACTGGGAGTTAGAATTACTGGGAATAAAACTAATTAAATGATTAGGAATTCAATTAAATTCAGTTTTATTTATATAGCCCATAATCACAACAACAAAGCCTCCCAAAGCCCCAGCATTCATCTTAATCTTAATCTTAATCTTAAGGTTCTTGCACAGGACTGTATCGCAGCTGCAGTTCAATAACGGCAATATTTATTTGTATAAAAGGTTATTTATCTACAGCGAAACTGTTATTATTATTGACATCATTTGGTTTTTGTTTTTTTGTCTGTGCTGAAAGACTCACGTTTCCATAAATATGTTCCTGAAGGGTTATTTTCTTCCTGCTGCCACTTCCTGCACACGATGTGGGTAAATCACGGCGTAGACACAAATGTTTTTTTTCTCCTGGAAAACTGAAACTATTCCTTTAAGCACAAAATTAATACAGGTGCTTAAGATAATTAATTATTTCTTTTCTTCTGAATAAATGGTGTTTGTACTTAAAAGATAAGATGAGAAAGCTTCATCTGCAGTGACTGGTTTTTCCTTCCCACTGTCACCAAGTACCTGCTCCAAGGGTCATCGGATCGTTGAGGTTCTCTCTGTACTATTGTGGAGCTTTTACCTTACAGCACACAGCGCCTTCAGGGAACTGTTGTTGTGATATATAAATAAAACTGAATTGAAAGAGGACGATAACGGAGTATTCTTTAGATTTCTGTTACATGACTGGTGCATGCCCTTCTGTTAAATACAAACTGATCTATAGGCAATATGGATGCAAGTGTCTTTTCTTTGGTTTAACCCTACAGTAAATATGGGACAGGCACCGATTTTAAGTGGAAGTGGTGGCTTTTATCTAGAAAACTCAAACTGAATTCTTTGAAAAGCAATATAATTTGCTCTTATTTGGATCTGGATCAATCCATCCATGCTTTCAGGCAGAGTACACTAGTGAAGGGTGACACCCCCAGTAGATTATTACGTTAATACTGCATTAAAAGGAGCAAATGTTTATACTTTGAGTATCAGGTTCTTGTTAAATCTGTGGCCAAAGGAAGTGGCCAAAAACCGGACCCAATCGCAGGACTTCCTTAACAGTGAGTTTAGTGTAGAAACAGGGTGCAAACAATTCCAACAAAACAGCATTCCTTCGTAGCGATCACCCGAGGTCCCAGTGCAGGGATCCCTCTCCCAAACACAGTTTCCTCAGAATTCTTTAGAAAAGGTCCCTCCAAAGCTCTCCGTGGTTCCTGGGCAGAAAAGGAACAGAGACGAGACATGATAAGTTCCCCTTCTGCATGAGCCAGGGTCACGCTGACTATTGTCATTCAGTGATCCAGCATCGACTCAAGCTCAGCCACTCTGTTAAATAGTGCCCTGTGATGGGATCATCAGCGGCAGGTGAGTGTGACTATCAGCAGGTGTGAGTGGCTCCAGAGTGGGAACCACCCCAAGGCCCGATACTGCACAAAGACAAAAACACAGGCATGCACACACAGAAGAGGGGAGAGGCAGAGAGCTCGGGATGATGGGAAAACAACCGGAAACGGCAGATGAAGCCAGCGAGGACACAGACCACGACAGTTCAGAGTGCTCCCAAATAAAGACAGCAGCTCAGTACCTGTGCGATGAGTGGGACTGCACAATAATGTATCTGAATAAAACTACGCCTTCATGATGTCCAAGCATAAAATAACCCAAGGTTTTCTTTTTTTTTTTTACCAAGTCAGACCTGGATTTTTTAACAAAATGCAATAATGTTGAAATATCGGAGGCAGATCAGGGACTCAAACTCAGGAGGGGTGTGAGGGAACACCGCACCACCATGCTGCAACTACTTCTATTTATTTGTTATGAGTCAGATGATGACCATGTATAAATAGTCAAAGTGTTTCTGAATGAAGCAGAATAAACTGCTGCATCACAGCTGTTTAAAACATTCTCAGATATCAGTCATTAGTCAGACAAGTGGAGAGTTCATGGTGGTTCAACATTATCATGTGTGAAATTCTAATACACATTCAGAAGCACTGAGCACGTTGTTACTACATTGTTACTACACTGGTTATATTACACTGGTTATTTCATTTAATTGTATTTTATTTTGATAGCACCAAATTACAACAACAGTTGCCTCAGGGCGCTGTATAATATAAGTTAAAGACTACAATAACAATATTCATATGCACTGATGCTGTGTCGTCTGTCCGTCTGTCCTCTCTCTATGACAGCTGGAACAGGCTCCAGCCCCACTGTGACCCTAAAATTGGACGAGTGGAAGAGAATAAATGAATGGATGTTTAATAACTGAAAGAGTAATGCTGCCATCTAGAGACCGAAAGATGGACCTTCGAACAAAATGGAGTTGTAATGGTTTCAATTCATGAATGGTTCCCTCGACAAGTATTAAACCAGCTTTCTCAGTCATGGTTTGAAATGGCTCCACACTTTGTCTACAACTGGATTATATGAACTCATTTCCCAGAGAAAGATTAGGGCTATTCCAGGACTAAATGCAAGGTAGGATTAAACCTTCCAGGACCTGGTTTAGCTGCAGTTTGTTACACCTCACGCTTGAGACATCCGAATCAGATACCTGAACCACCTCAACTGGCTCCTTTCGACATGGAGAAGTAGTGGCTCTACTCTGAAATCCTCTCGGATGACTGAACTCCTCATCCTATCTCTAAGCGAGAGGTCAATGAATAAACTGAGTAGCAGTCAGTTGAATACTCAGGAGTAGCTGGCGGTGCTTGAAAAACCAAGAGAGAATAATTGTCAAGCAGGTTTTTGACAGGCAGCTGGGAAATAGACAAACAAAGTTAGAGAACAAAGTGCACAAGAGCCAGCAGCTTCAAAGAGGCTGTATTACCAACAATCTGTCAGAAAGAGCAGAGCCATGTAGTCCTTAAATATCATGAGCCTGATGTGCCTCATTATTTAACCTGGAGTGACAGAAAGAAAGGACAAAACTCCCCCTAAGACAATAACAGACATCACAGGATTTTCTCATTTGAAGTGGACACGTTTATTCCACATATAATTAATCCAATACCCATAAATTACACAAAAACATATTTCACATCAGATGACACAAGAACAGAAAAATTAGAAAGCAGAAAAAAATGCAACAACTTTCCATATATTCAGTACAAGCATGTGTGATTTCCATGCTCATGGTCCATGGGCACAAATGTTTGGTGCGCCCTAGCCAGCTTGTTTTTATTTCAGTCATTTCACACAGGAATGTGAACATGCATGTACGTATCTTACTCATACTAATAAAATACAGCTTCACTAAATGGTCTAAGATTAACAGGAAATATAAGATGTCAGAGACTTTTTTACAATAATATTACATTTAATGTAAGTTTTTGTAAATAAATCATTTCGACGCAGTTTCAGGTGTTTTGTACAAACATCAGTTTCTTCACAGCTGCATGAAGAAGTCTTTTGAGTTGTACTCACCAAACTGAGGTCATACACAGATCAGTCAAAGCATATATATATATATTATAACTACTTACAGTTACACAGATGTCTCTTTAAGAATTCAATTAGGCACATGAATATAATTAAAGAGCTGGATGATGCTCACCATTGTACAGAACAGTACAGAAGCTGACTTTGAAGACTTTGGTGTATATAAGCCACCATGACTCTGCTCTGCACACCTACAACGTTTTATTAGAATTCATTCAAAGATATCATGTTTACAGACAGAAAAGATGCCACATATGCACACAAACACTACCAAGAACCAAACCTCTTTGGGAAGCTAATAACCTATGGTTTTTTTCTTGCTTTAAAAATAAATCTTTAAGTGTGCCTAGTGATCTGATAATGTCCTCCATGAAACTAGTGAACTAAAACGTACCTAGAACTGCTTCTATTTTAAAAAGAAAATAGGCTGTATCATTTAGTTACCAAAGGCAGCTTGTTCCTCGTTTTCATATAATACTAAAGAAAGCTTTAGTTCTGTATGGTAAATATGCAGCACTTTTCTATGTGAGAATTCAAAGCATGTGCCATTCACCCATTCATACAAGCAGTTTATTTCCCTATGCCTAAGTACTTTCTACATAACAGTCACACTCTGATGAACACATCAACTCAAGGTTGAGTGCCTCGCCCAAGGATTTGGCACAGAGACTAAAGCAGCCAGGATCAAAACAGCAAATGGTAAATGACAAGGGTGGAAATGTTGCATGATTGAACCAGGGCCATTCACATCCTTAGCTTTACCCTTAGCTTATTTTCATTGATTTGATTGCATGGTTTTAGTGTGACATTGCTGGTATTAACAAAATGTATGTAATCTGCTCCATGATGCCTCACTGTAGATGGACTTCATCATTAACTCCTAACAAATCCACTCTAATATCAAAACGTTGGCACAATTAGACAGGCACAACTTTCAGCCAATCATTAGAGTTTCAACATTACCATTTATGGTCGATTTAATCTTTCTAAAAGTAGGCGTCCAATTGCAGTGCGAGACAGGAGAGGTTCTTCTTAAATTTACATTATAAAGCGTTCAACTTCCTGGATCATGGTCTCCATCAACCAATTAGAACGGCAGAAACCAGCATTGTGATTGTGGGCGTGGACCGGGCGTGAGGCGTACTTCGCGACTGCTCAAACGCATGCGCCACAAAGTCAGGGTTGGTTTCAGTGCAGGGTCAGAGGGAACAGCTGCTGTCACTTCAGAAGGTATGAGTGCCTGAGACAAAGTGCGAATGTAGTTTGTTTGATTCAGTGGATCTTTTCTATAAACGCGCGTGTGTGGCGCGGAAGTCGTTGTGTTTATAACAGCCAAGGCTAAAATTAGCCAGCACTGCAAGTTAGCCCACGCTATAACTCCAACATGACCCTTCATTAGTTGCCAGCTAAGCAGCTCACAACTTGCTCGCTAGCCTTCAGAGAGAGCAGCTAGTGGGAAATGAATGAGCTATTTTGCTGCCCCGCTCCAGTTACCTCTCTGTTCGTCTTGGCGTGCTTAATTTATGGTCATAAGCTAGCTGCTGGCCTGGTGACACAGGCGAAACAACCCGAGACCCAGCTAGTCGTGTGAGCCAGTTATTTGGTGGGAGGGTTAACGCTTAGCTAGTACTCTACTTGTGTCTCGTTTTAAACGAAGCCCCTAAAGTTATTTTCTATTTCTAGCAGGGAAAGTGTGTGATATGTCGCTGTACGGCATACTATTCACAGCAAGCCTCAACCGCTGTCACAGCCGTTAGCTTACAGAAGCTTCACCTTTTTTCATAGCTGAAAACCAAATAATTCGTGGGTGTTTCCTGCAGCTCACTCAGAAAGTGTCCTCAGCGAGGAAGCGGAGTTTTGATGTAGCGACAGATAATTCATTTGAAACAACTGCGTTCACTAACCGTTTTTACAGGTTTCAGTTTAGTTCCGGTGTTGTGCCAAAAAGTGATTTCCGGTGCTTCTTTGTGTTTATGTCTAAAGTCTTTGGTTCTATTCATACATATTCTGCAGGCAACAGGACTTCAGATGTCGGTTATATTAAAAATAAAGAAATCTCCTGTATCTTTAAGTGTTCTACATTATAGTCAATCCAGTACTGTTTTGGCACTTAAAATATCTTTATATAACTGTCATGGTATATTTGTTACAATTTCTGTGTTGAAAATGGCATTTTTAATTTCAGTGAGATTTTTAAATTCATAAATAATGGATATATAAAAGTTGCTTTGCCAAAACAGATTGCTGTCAAGAGGTAGAAGCTACAATGTTCTGTCTATCTTCAAATGGTTTGATATTATTCATTAAAACATGCAAATACTGTGAATCACTTTTTGTCACATCACCGGTTTTCTTTCAAAGACTTCAGTATTTCTATTACACCAGCAGCGTTTAAGTACAGATGTGTATAAAGTGCACATAAAGTTATCTGCTGGACAGAGATTTACACTGTTGATGTCTGACGTGATGATTATTGATTATATGACTTACAGTTGGAAAAGTAAAATTTAGCTGAGAGGCCATACTTGGGTCAAGTCTTGACCCCATAATGCATTCTCTATTGTTTAAGAGTATAGACTGTATATTAAAGATGGCTATGAAAGACCTCGGAAACCAGTTTCTTGACAACTTTATTTATAGCTTCATATTTATTACAACAAGTTTAATTTATAAATTTTTTTTATCCTAATGTAGAATAAATAGAATCATTAGAGTCACAATACTATCGTTACAATACAAACATTTTCAATACCACTGGGAAGATTTTGACTGCTCCATGCTGCAACAATGGAAGTAATGGCAAAGCAGTCAGTTAATTTTCCCACTTATAAGTAAAATTTAACAAATAAGAATTTAAGATCAAGTTTAGAGATTTGATTCATTTTACAAATGTAGATAATTTCATTTCAGATGTGGCCGGTGACAGGGAGGTCTGGGCTTCCCTGCTTAGGCTGCGGTCTGCACGACCTGACTTCAGATGAGTGGAAGAAAATGCGTGGATGATTTATCGTTTTATTATGATTGAGTGGTTGTCAAAAATGTTCGTCCAGCGTGATTCATTCTTGAAGAATGTGACTGATGGTGCCTCTGTTTAGAGAGTTTTTCACATTAAGCAAATCTCAAAGTTAACTTGATATCTGAGTGTTTCTTAGTGCCAGACTAGTCAGCAGGAACGTCGCTCGTTGAAATGCACTTGAGGTTTTTATAATCCCATTTCTTCATGGTGACAGCAGCACGCCCTTTATCAGCAGCTTTGGTAACAGATTTGTTGTACTCGCGTTCACTGCTTTTTTGTCAACTTGTCTTTCTGATAAATTCCTGTTCTCCGACTCTAACTGGTGCTCTATTGGTGGCTAAATACACTGATATATTGACAAATGCTCGAGACAATATTTTACTGATTAATTTTTTTTCTTCAATGCTTCATTTAATGCACAGCTCTGTAGTGCTCTGTTGTGAACCCATTGTGAGTGTGAGTATTGCACTGCGACTAAAAATAGAGCTGCAATAGAAAGGTATCTAGGAGCAGCGTGTGAATAAAAAGCATCACATTAAGCCCGCTCAGCCCCCAGGGTTTAAACAAAAAGGAACATGACATAATAACAGCGAGATAGAGCCATTTTGGGACACATACAGACTATTTTAATAAACAATTTAAATAAAGAGTATTTAAAAAATAAAAAAAACAGTCTGGATGAAAGACATTCCCTGAATGATGGTGGTGGAAAACCCACTCTAACACACTGGTCTGAAATATTTCACTTGGTTTAGCATCTGTTGACTGCATAATGTGGGACTGACATCCTTTTAATCCCTACCACACCAGTCAGTGCCCTAAGGACGGAGAAAAGAAATGTCCCATCATAGAATGAAACTGAGTACTTAGAACAATTCTGGACTGATTAGCAGTGACTCTCAGTGGGAAAAGTAGATCCAAACCGTGGAAGCTAAATCCCCCCCACAGCACTATAGAGACCTCGCCCTGCAGGTTTAGGCTTTTGCTTGTCATTTGTCACCTGACTTTAGGGCTGCCACAAACGATTATTTTGATAGTCGACTAGTCACCGATTAATTTTGCGATTAGTCGACTAATCAGATCATCATCCATTGGACGTAAAACGTACAGCTTACTGCACCAGCAGCATCTGCTCTTATATAACTATCATTAGCTTACAGCTTTAAGTGTTTAAGGTATGTGCTAACTAAAAATAAAGACAAGATGATAGTTTATTAAATTTTAATGAAATTTGCAGATTGTTTCGGTGAAGTTTAATAAACTCCTTGCTATCTAAAATATAACAGGACACCGGAGTATATTCTCGAGGATCTCACACTTCTGATAATCAGCTGTCTGCTTGACGTTTATTCAGCTGTGTAAAAACTATAACTTTAATCTCAGCCAAACCGATTTACTCAGGAACAAATAAAATACTGAAAAAAGCCAAACAATAACATTTTTAAGTTATCTAAGTGACTTATATATGTTTAACCTGAGTAGCGAAAGACGGCGGTGGGTTTGAAAACGATTTGCCGGGAGTCCGGTGTTCTCACGGCTCTAGTGAGCCTTGCCCCCGGCTAGCTATCGAGCTAGTGGGTAACAGACGTCTCCGAAAACGTCGGAGCGCTTTTGAAAATATGTGGTGTCTTGATAAACTGAGCAGATATTTGAGGTTTACACAGCTACATTCTCGCCTGAAAATATGTTAAACGTTTATTTTGTGACCCAGAAAGAATAATAAGAGTAATATTAACACTAACTAGCTGCCGCCATTGTTGGAAACTGAGCTGGGCTGCGCTGTGAATTCTGGGACACAGCTTCTTCTTCTTCTTCGGGGTTTAACGGCAGCTGGCATCCTTGTACATGCAGTGCTGCCATCTTCTGCTTCAGTCCGTTATTACACTCTTAAATCCTACTACTTATTCCTGCGTCTTTTGTGATCTTACAAAGCTTCAAACGACGCGTCGACTATTAAATCAGTCGTCGACGATTTTGATAGTCGACGTAATCGTGACTAGTCGACTAATCGTGGCAGCCCTACCTGACTTTAGATTTGAAAAACCTAGACTGACCTACCAAGTTGATAACCACCATCACTTGCATATCGCAGTTGTTGGTTGTTGGCAGCACGTAGCTCCAAGCTGTCCCGTGTATGTTGAATTGGCCGTTGCAGGATGGCTCCCTCTGTCCTTCTCCTGGTCACGAAGGTCTTTGGATTGTGAAGGTATCAGATTGATAAAACCTCTCTTCTATTGTAATCAATTTGTATTGTGAAAAGTAATGTCTATGTAATGGTTCACTGAGGTTCAAGCTTAGCTTAAAAAACTGATTTGTAATGTGTTGATGTCTCGATACTGTGGAGCAGAGTAACAGTGGTTAATGGTGTGCTCTCTCTGTGTCTCAGCCTGGTTGTCCATCCAGCATCATGGGAAAGAAGAGTCGGGTGAAGACTCAGAAGTCAGGCTCAGGAGCCATGGCTGTGGTTTCCCCCAAGGAGATGATGAGCCTGATTGCTGAACTGTTGCAGAGTATGTTTCCATTCAAAGTGCTAAAATAAAACCATTATGTGCACGTACACTGCTCCATTATTTTGTGAGTACAACAAATATACCAATAAATCAGGCTATAATAACGTAAATTATAATATTTTTGATTTACACACCAATAAAAGTAGAGAAGAGGTCAGTGAGACTGACCCTAGTTGATGTTATGCGTTAAGTGTTAAATTTTAACAGGCAAAACTATGAAATGCTCATTATGCCCTGGTGGGAAATGATAAAGTAAAAATGGAGATACAGTCGTAAGCATCATCAGAGCTGCATTCTACACTGCAATGTTGGGACTTTTGAGGTGCCGTCAAAAGTAAATACATTAGCATACAGACAAGCTGTTTAGCTAATACTAGCTTAGTTGTGTGTTTTGTTCAGCTGCTCTAAGTCCTGATAGCTCAATGCATAATGGTAGATGCAGAAAGTAGCCCTGATCCTGCATCAACAGCAGGCATTAGACCAGTGACTTTCTGCAGATGTTCAGCAGCCTTCACGTGCTGATTTCTGCTCTGTGCTTGAGTATTTATTGCTCCTTCTGGTTTCTTGGATAAGGTGGCTGTATAGTTGAAGTGTTGACAATGTGTTTTCCCAGAATGCAGCAGTGCAGCAGCCTCTGCTGGTAAAGAGTGGGAGGAGTACCTCCAAATAAGAGGCTTGGTGGAAAGAATCCGCAAAAAGCAAAAGGGTAAGTACATGTATAGTATTATGTTAACACATGATTGAGACTTACCATACCCATCCCATTGGACTAAATAATGTTTGTTTTGTGTGTATGTGTTCAGGCATGTCCATTGTGTTTGAGGGCAGCAGGGAGGACCACTTCCCTGACCTGATGTCTTGGGCTAAGGAAAACGGGGCCTCCTGTGAGTGCTTCACTGTGGCCAACTTTGGGAAGGAAGGCTATGGCCTGAGGGCCACCAGAGACATCAAGGTTTCTACTTTGATTTTTAGAAAATATTTTGAAGTTACCTCCTGCTTCACCATCACATGACCAAACATGGGATATTTGATAGAGGAATAGCTTTTTATACTAGAACTGCCAAAGAGTTCATTTTGAGTCCCAGAACTCAAAAGTAAAACTTCATAGTGTCTTTTTTGAACACTTTTCCTAAAATGTATCATATAATTTTGGGTTGTGTGCAATTACAATGTAAAATATTATAATAGAAAATAATAACTGTTGCAAACCTGTAGGTTTTGCAAAAACTGGGTCTACAAGGGTTCTGTAAAGGAACCAGTTCTTCTAGAGAACCGGTTCCCAGTAGTTCAGTTCCTTGGAATTGTTATTCCGCCCATCAATCCTGGTTATCTGTTCGACTTGCACAAAGGACAGAGCGCTGTGGTAAAGTGCAACTTGAGCTCTTTGAAAGCCCTGCACAGATGGCATGCTAACGCTAAGCTGGTCAAGAAGCCAGAGCGATGTTAGGCGAGTGAGTGCCGACTCCAGCCCAGGGCTCAGACCATTAACAGGTGACAAACTGATGAGCAGTCAGGCTGCAGCCTCATGTTTCTAAAGTAGAATCGATTTACTGTTTATGCTGGTTTTCATCTTTGTTTTCATACCTAAATACTGAGAGAAAGATGGTTTATGTGTCCTCATTAGCATAGAGATTTGTGTTGGTGTGTGAGGCTGTAGCTGTAGGTTTATATTGTTAAGTGGTAATTATGAGACGATGTGCATGAGCAGCCAGAGATCGAACCATGACACCATCAAACAGTTCTGATTAGTACTCATCACTCTACCTTTAAAGCTATACCCACCCGAATCAGCATCGCTCAGTTCATACCATTTCCCATCCCTGTACTGGTTACCCAGTAACATGTCATATTTACTCACAGCAGCTTTCATATCAAATGTGTCATTTTACAGGGGTCAGGATGGCTAAAGTTAGCACATGGAGATTGATGGATGAACATATAGGAGACTGTAGTTATTACATGGCTGATATTGAACCACATCACAGGGGGTTGACAAATGAGTGGAGAGCTGGCTGCTGGTTCCTGGCTGTGCAGAGCAATGGGAGCGTGTTGGCTGTCCAGAGTGTGGAGAAGGAATCTGAGCAAGTAAAGGTGAACTCCAGAGCACAGCAGTAGAGTCAGTTATGACAGTTTGCTGGTAATGACTGTATTTGTTTTTAGCATGCCTTTACTGTTTCCTTTATCTGGGGCAAGTGTTGGCTATGCATCCATCATTTTTATGCAAAAGGTGTTTATGGCATCATGGCTTCACATCTTTATGCCACACTTGGTTTGTTTAGCAAACTCGTATTGCCTGAAACTACACCTACCTCTGGAAGCTACCAACTGCTCAAATCAGACCAGTCAGTGCCAGGGAGATGGTGCTACTTGGATAACTGTGCAGCAGACACAGATATCCCTGAAAGTAGCAGGTTAGGCCGACCTGTCTGCACCCCACAGGCTTTCAGTACATCAGTGTCAAATCCATTTTAAAATCAGAAGTTGATAAATACTCTGACCTCTTGGAAGAGGCTGACCATGTGATCTGTTGTGCTCACTATTATTTACTGTGTGGTTTACAGGCAGAGGAACTATTCCTGTGGATTCCCAGGAAGATGCTGATGACAGTGGAATCGGCACAGAACTCTATACTGGGTAAGAAATGATGTTATTTACAACTCATAGCTCATTCCATACAGTTGTACACATTAAGAGGGCATCGTAGCACGCCAGATCTCTTCCTCTGAAAAGTAATCTGCAGTCAGCCTGTGGGGCTGCTGCAGGACTCGTGCTGGGTCAGTGCAACAGGAGAAAACAAACACATTGTTGGACAGGTCCAGCAGTGGCGAGGAGACATGTCGCAGAGACGATGCATGTTTGATTTGCTGCAGTAAATACTTTTATACAATCTGTAATCAGAAGACAGAACAACACAAAGGTTTTTATTAGTCAGGTTTCATTTTTGCCACGTTCATAGATCTTTTTGATGTGTTTTATTTTACTTATTCTAACATCAGTGCACATATGTAGAAATAATTTTAATAACACTGTGATATGAAGGGTGTATCCTTTTTAACTAAAGGCCATCAAAGCTCGCGGTGCATTTAAAACACAAGTTATATGCTGTGGCCCTCCAGACACGTGGCACATGTCCGTGTGACAGACTCGTCCCATGCTGTGGAGTCACTGCAGCCATCGCTGCTGTCAGCAGAGTGCGACGTCAGATTGCCCCTCTCTCTCTCATTGTTTTGGTCCTTACTGGTAAACGGCTGTGGAGCTGAAGCACTCTGAAACTGGCTCATTGTTTGAATACACCTTAAAACACCATGAACAAGAAGTTTTTGCTCCTTGTATTCACTGGCATCAAACCCACCAAAGCACATTGCTGGGTGCTGCTCACTGGAGTTCAGCCACAGTTTCCGTCAAGATGCAGCAATGTTTAAATCGTTGTTACGGAAGAGGAAAAAAATCACAATGTAACGTGTTTTAATCTCACGGTAGTTTACTTATATTATTATAAATCTTTAAAAATGATGGAATTTTAAAAACTGAATAAATAAATGCATAAAAATATGATTTCTGGTCATATGACCCTGTGACCTCTTTATTGCAGGTCCTTTGTATAGCCAGGATCGGATCCTGCAGGCCATGGGGAATGTGACGCTGGCCCTCCACCTGCTATGTGAGCGAGCCAACCCTGCTTCCTTCTGGCTACCATACATCCGCAGTCTTCCTCAAGAATATGACATACCTCTGTACTACCAGCAAGAGGATGTGCAGCTCCTACTGGGCACACAGGCGGTGCAGGATGTCCTCAGCCAGTATAAAAACACTGCACGCCAGTATGCTTACTTCTACAAACTGGTACAGGTGGGCAGAGACACGAAACAAAACACAGGTTGTCAGCAAGTATCAGTGGGCACTCTGAACATAAGACGTATAAACACAATTGAATCTTAACCTGATATTAAAGCCTGAGGTCTGGTAAATGGTGACGTTTGCTATTTTTTAAAGGAAGGTTGGAGGTTGATAACTGGGTCAACTGGTGGCTTTATTACTGCCAGTTTGAAGGCCCATCAGTAGACAAAGACTGAAGATGAATTAATTGTAGGACAACTTTGACCAATCATATGGGAATGTGGTCCAATAGAGACGGAGAAGGAATTCTCAATCAGCTGGAGTGAGACTAAATGCCAGTAGTGTTACAAGTAGCTGTACGCAATGTGCCTATGATTATGAATGTTTTCGTTTTTTCTAATGGTTAAAATGTTATTGTGAAAATGAAGTAATTACCGATTAAGGTTAAGGTGATGCTTGGCTCAGTAGCGCTTGGACTCTTTGCCAGCCTGGCTCCAGTGATGGGAGGAAAGTTGTTCAGCCAGTACGATGTTGCTGAGAGCTTACTTAACAAATGATTTCTCAGGTTAAATGAAGATCCAAGTTGGTGAGATGGGCTTCATGTTTTCAGAGGAGCCACAGTGTCCAGGGTCACGCACAGGGAGGATGGAACATTATTAATGAGTTACTCTGTGGGAGCAGAGTTTGGGTAGCTGCTCTTATTGTGATGACACATGGAGTCAAAGATTTGCATCCTTGAACTTGAGCACAGCACTTTCAAAGAGACATCTACTGTAATAACACAAACTTTACAGAAGCTTGAGCTGCAAATCTTAAGACTGCAGCTCTGCTTCCTCTCAACTCAAAATGTTCTCAGAGGGTTGAATGAATTTGGCTGGGAATGAGAGCCGCTCCACCCAAAGTGGGATGGGCGGCGTCTCCTCTAGCAAGAGCCAAAAAGAAATGTTCACCTGCTCCGTTTGGGGAGGGGGCCCAACTGGACCAGGTGCAGAGTCTGACATTGTTTTGTGTGTCATACTTGGTGCCCCCCGATGGACGTGACTGGCTGTCATTACTAATTATTTGACCAAATCTACGGTTATCTACGTTTGGGAATGTGTCCCCCTCCATAACAAGACCGACCCAGTGAACTATGGGAGACCTGTGATGTCCATGATACAGCCCAGTTATCTCCTCTATAACAGGAGGTGTGGAGGCCGTAGTACGTTTGTTGAAAGGGGCTGTGACGGGGATGGAGGTGCTCAGAGATAACTGGATGCATAGATAGGTGCAATATCCACTGTCTTTTACTTTGGGGGGACGGACGGACGGCCTTTTGCCAAGGTGTCCCAGCAAAGTGCCAGTTGAGTATAGCAGGCTTGTCATGTTGCTGTCCCCACCATGACCAGGAGAGGGAGGCATTGTGTCAGGATTGACATGGAGAACAAACCCAAACATCTAAAATTAGCAAAGGAGTTCCAGATGGGGCCGAACCACAGATGGGCTCCTGCCGTCACAGATGAACTACGGATTATGATCTGATATTTTCCCTTCTTTGGAATTCAATTGGCTTATGAGCTTCTAATCAGACTGTGATGGGTGGAGAAGGATTTTTTTATTTTATAAATCAAAACCAGCACAATCTTTTTTTACAGTTAGGAGAAAGATTCAGTGTGTGAACTTGTGAAGATCACACACTGGCTTTTTCTGTCCAGTTTAATGTGCCAACAAATTGAGTGAGATGTAGAGAGTGATTATATGATGAAATGTTGCTTAACAGCCTCAGACAACAGATAGTGGGACGCTAATCTGAAAATATGCTAATGTTCCATTATTAATCTCAATCATGGTGAAATGCCAGCTCAGCTTTGATCAGGACTTTCCACAGTTCTCTCTGAAGTCGGCCTCTTCTTCTTAAGGCAACAAAAGACCACTTTTTCAAACGTTTCTTTGAGGTGTGTGTTAAATTGGATGACATACAGGAAATACAGTTCATTTTGCATAACGACAGCAGGTATGAATGAGAGCTATATGTGGCTGAATCATTTGTTTCAGATGCACATATAATGGAGTGTCCCTGTTAGAATGACTATATAACTTTATTGTTGAGCACAGTGAAGGAGAGATGAAAACTCCTCCACACTGATGAGAGAGACTGATTAAAGTCATTAAGAAATACCACTTCAGAGTAACTAAAGGTTATCGTTTAAGTTGTTGAGTTTAGGGTGAACTTGGTTTGTCACACACTGCTTCTGTGTTTTACTTTGGTTTCTGTTAAATAATGGCATGAAACTATGAGGTCCAATGTCATGTGTGGTTGATCTGAGGTTGTATCTACCTAACTGTAGACTCTGGTAAGGACCTGCCGATCTTTTCCTGGCAAGTAAAAAGGTCCTTTACACGGGACCAGGTAGGCTTGGACAGCCTTTTTCCATTTAATAAATGAAATCATCATTTGAAAACAGCATTTCATATTTACTTAATTATTTCTTTATTTGACTAAAACGTGTGACAAACATGCAACAAACTGAGAAATCATGAAAGGGGCAGGATATCCCCCCTTCTTCTCCTCTCCTTCCCTCATACCCAACAGTCACAGGCAGATGGCTGCCCCTCTCTGATCCTGGTTTCTTCCTGTGCAAAGGGAGGCTTTCCTGTCACCAGGTGCTCGGTCACAGGGGCTGGTCTAATTGTTGGGGTTCTTCCTCTTATGTTTTAGGGTTTTTAACCCTACAATACAAAGTGGCTTGAGGCCATAGTTGTGTTGATTTGGTGCTAAATGAAAGGAAATGTATGGTATGGTTTTTCTGTGCACTGTAAGGTCAGAGCAACAGTGTACAACTGCAGGGTCTGTATTAAAAAAAGAAAAGGGGGGAAATGCTGGAGCTACTCTGAACTTGACTTTATCAGGAGGAGAGGTTGTGCATGCACGCCTGCCTCAGGGTAAAATGGTGTGTGTGGTCACACACCATTTTACCCTGCACGCAGTGACACTGATTCATCCCTACAGATGAATTCAGAGAGCCGTACTTGTCAAGTTACAGAAAGTTCTTCCCAGCCGCTCCTCATAAATCAGCCAGCTTGATAAATTGACCAGTGTTAGCCATTTGCATATACATCAGTCTGAGCGTAGAGCTCAAACGGATATGCTCATAAATACTGTTAGTATCACAGTTTGTCTATAGAGTTTACCTGAAACAGCCAGTGTCCCTCTACAAACAAGTCTTTAGCCGCCATTGTGAAGTGCTGCCCAGCTGTTGGTGGTTGTGTTGAAGCATCACCACCTTTATTTTTAGTGGTCACTGCAAGGAAGTACTACATATGTAGAATCACAGTTGTAAGTAAGTGTTGAGTTAAATTAAGATTTAAAAAGATGCTTTTGTTTGCAATGGGAAATTTATATCTATCACCATCTTTGCTGTTGGTCCTCACACACATGCACACTCTAATTATATTAGTGTGCCTGCGTGTATACATGCTTAGATATGTGTCTGTATGTATAATAGTAAACACACACTTTCCAAGTTTTAAGATCATTCCAGCACATCTGTAATGAAAACTGTGCTTTTCATATCAGCCGTGGAGTGTTGTCATTACCCTGCAGTGCTCACCTGGGTTTGTGATAACTCGACAACAAAGTGGCATAGAAGCTTTAAATTGATACTACAGGTGTATCTACTAAAAATGTCAGACGAGTTTGAATCTCAGTGACCTCGAGGTCAAGGTCAGAGGTCAAGTTTTCTGAAAATCTCATGAATGCAATAACTGCAGAACAACATAGGAGTTTGAAACTGATACCAGGTGTAAATGGTAAATGGCCTGTATTTATATAGCGCTTTACTAGTCCCTAAGGACCCCAAAGCACTTTACACATTCAGTCATCCACCCATTCACACACTGCTGATGGCAGCTACATTGTAGCCACAGCCACCCTGGGGCGCACTGACAGAGGCGAGGCTGCCGGACACTGGCGCCACCGGGCCCTCTGACCACCACCAGTAGGCAACGGGTGAAGTGTCTTGCCCAAGGACACAACGACTGAGACTGTCCGAGCCGGGGCTCGAACCGGCAACCTTCCGATTACAAGACAAACTGCCAACTCTTGAGCCACGATCGCCCGTGTAGGTGTATCTACTAAGAGGGTGACACCAGTATCTTTGATATTTCCCATGTTTCCCATGTCCTAGGCCTGCTCAGGGATACCCTCGACAAGGCCCAATGTTGTATTTGGTGATATGTTAGCAGAGGTTCTCTGACATTAGTTAGTACATATGCGCATGCATATATCCAACACGCGGGGCAGAGGGACGGTGGGGGTGAATGTGGGCGGTGTATGTGTTGTGGGGGATGGGGGTTTGGGATTGAGGAAGGTACATTCAGGTCAGTTCAAATCCGATGTGACAAGCTAATTTTCCAGCCCGGTCATCTGAGGAGGAGGAGGGAGTGTGTGTGTGGTGCATGGTGTGCTAGGATGGATCAGATGAGAGGACACACCTCCATGAGCCATCCTAGCTCAATCGTCAAGCCAAAAGGAACCAGAGCTGTTGCTCTTTTAGTTATGCTGCAGAGACACTAATCTGTTTGCACCGCTACATCGCAGGGACTTTGTTTCCAAAGAAATTTAAGGCCCTAATTATTAAAACTGGCCTTGGATTACACTATAGTTAGGCTGAGGTTTAAAGAACTGGGCCTAGTATTGAGGGTAGTTGTCAGAAAATGAGTGAAACTATGTAATGTTGTCTGCAGTGATGGAATCATGACGGTGTGTGAGGTTGATGTTGAGTTCACGTGAATGTTGATCATCGTGAAAAATGTGGTTCAAAACGGAAATGGAACAAATGTTTATGTGAGCAGGAATGAAAAGGAACAAAGATACACAGCAGTTTCATTATTCATTATTGTCAAGGATTTAAACTGTTTTAATAAGTAAAAATATTTTCAAGAAACATTTCAACGTTAAGGCTAACCGGTGGATTCTTCTGTATCAGTGCAGGTAGCCAACGACAGCAAAACTACTGACTGCTTAATAGAGTGGACAGTATACTTTGTTTTGGGGTTTGTTCTTTTTGTAAGATAAGTCATTGCTGCAGCCCGGGACGTTCCAAAGTGATCCCTGTTAGACTGATCTTTAGGTCCTAATTTTCCACCAAGTCATCGGTTCTGTTACTCGTCAGAAAACTGTGGTGTGGTACCGTCTGTACTGCAGTACACATCCTGTAAAAACTTCATTTATTTGACTTCAGACAGCATGAAGTCTATGACAGTTTTAAAGCCATGCTCCATGCTTTACAATGGCCTTAATGCCTGTAGTGTTTCATGTTCACTTTAACAAGATCCAAATGCACCAACTTGTTATGAAAAGGTCATCATCAAAGAGGATGTGAACATGCTTTTTAATGCTACTTTGGACCTTTTTAACATGTGAGTCTGTAGAAACTGGCTCTGTTTTTTGGAGCCAGCCTCACTTTTAGTTTGATGTTATCTGTTGTTTAATATTACAAAAAAGTATACTGTATGTTGGTGTCACTTAGCTTCCTGGTGGAGCAGGTGACTGTATGTCACAAGGCCTCAATGCCGTGGCCTGGGTTCAGTTTGACCCAGAGACCTTTGCTGTCTCCCCTCACTGTCTCACTGTCTCACTGTCTCACCGTCCCACCGTCCCACCACACTTTCCTGTTTTAAAATAAATAAAAAATGGTGTTAAAAATGCCCCGAAAGTGTTGACGTAGTGTTTTCAGTATTCAAATGGATATTTTATTGATCACGTTGGACAGCAGACCGCAGGGTGCTGAGTCGTGTGCTTGGTCCGTTCTTCAGCAGCACTGTAAACTGGTAACTGATTAGAATGTGTAACTTTGTAACCTCAAACTGTGTTTCTTTGGACTGTAAGCCACACTGTTGGTAAAACATCAGAGCCGAGGAATCGGCAGAGCCACCCCTCACTGAGCAGCTGTTTGGTCTGCGAGTTGTTCTTACTCTTTGGCCTTTCGTTCGTATTTCTTCATTTTCGTCATGAACTCCACTGAATTGAACGGTTTGCAGGTGGTGCAGGTGGTGCCTGTGGCTTTGGTGGAGGAATCTGTGGCATCCATGGACACAGACACTTAGACAGGCACTGATTCAAATTACCCAAATTGATGAGACAGACTTATGACGGCTGCTGGCCACACCAAATTAGGCCGACAGAGATATATGTGTGGGGTCAAGTGTCCACTAAGAGACCACACACTGACACACACCCCTGTTGTAGCCATGTATTGTTTGACAGGCCTACACACACACACACACACACACACACACACACACACACACACACACACACACACACACACAGTTTGTGATTATTTTGTTCTTATTCCCATCGTGTCCACCTTCCCCAGACTCATCCCACTGCCAGCAAGCTGCCCTTGAAGGACTGCTTCACATTTGATGACTACAGGTCAGTGCGTAGCAGTACTTTACATGTTTGTTTACCTTCTCCAGGCTCTAGCCTGTGAATAACAAGCTTTATTACAGCTCTGTTGTGACTTTTACGTACTAACCTTCATTTTGGTGGTAGAGAATCACTATGAGATCCACAGGCAGGCTTGTAACATAACTACACTCACAGTCAAGGTGGACATGTTTATAGTAATGGGCTGAATATAGGGCTTTTATAATCTTTCTGACCATTTGAATTGCTTGACCTAGCTCACATTAAATTTAGAATTACAATCATTAACCTCATATGCATTTCTTTGGGCAATGGGAGGGAGGCAGAGTACCCAGAGAGCACCTATGTATGCAAAGGGATGGAAACGTCACACAGAGAGGACCCAGCCAACTGTATTTTGAACCAGTGATCTCCGTGCTGTGAAGCCACAGTCCTAACCACTTGTAACCCTAAACACTACTTCTGGACAATTGTAATGAATTATTATGAGGTTGATTCAAAATGCTGCAGTGAGAGTACTGACAGGGACTAGAAAGAGAGAGCTTGTTTGTCTTATGTTGGCTTCTGTGTTCATTGGCTCCCTGTTAAATCCAAATTTAAAGTCCTGCTCCTCACATACAGGTTCTTGAATAATCAGGCCCCGTCGTAAAGACCTCATAGTACCATATCACCCCAGTAGAGCACTGAATGCTGACTGACGTCTGGAGCCTAGGATATTTAAAAGGCAGAGCCTTCAGTTTTCAGGCCCCTCTTCTGTGGAACCAGCTTCCAGTTTGGATCCAGGAGACAGACACTATCTCTACTTTCAAGATCAGGCTTCAAACTTTCCTTTTTGCTAAAGCATATAGTTAGGGCTGGACCAGGTGACCCTGAATCCTCCCTTAGTTATGCTGCAATAGCCGTAGGCTGCTGGGGGATTCCCATGATGCACTGGGTGTTTCTTCTTCTCTCACCCCTTCTCACTCACCGTATGTTTATACACCACTCTGCATTTTTATCGTGAGTGATTATTAATCTCTGGCTCTCTTCCACAGCATGTCTTTTGTCCCGTCTCCCTCCCCCCATCCCCAGCCCCTTGTGGCAGATGGCCGCCCCTCCCTGAGCCTGGTTCTGACAAAGGTTTCTTCCTGTTAAAAGGGAGTTTTTCCTTCCCACTCTATCCATAGTCTTTGGTTCTTCTGTATTGTTGTAGGGTCTTTACCTTACAATACAAAGCGCCTTGAGGTGACTGTTGTTGAGACTTGGCTTTATATAAATAAACTAAAAATAAAAATCAAATCCATCCTGGGCTTAATTTAATGTCATATAACTTGTTTTAAGGTTCTCTTCTGCCAATGATCAAAGTACTTTGTGGCAAATAGGATGGCTGTCACTAAGGATGTAGATCAGGCCAGTTACTAATTGGAAGGTTGGTGGTTAGATCCCAGGTTACTCCTGCATGCTCAAGTTTCCTTGGGAAAGACCCTGAATTGGAGTGTGGATGTATGTGAATGTTAGATCAGGTGTAGAAAAACGTGTTTGTATAAATGGGGGAATGAGGCGTGTTGTATGTAAATCACTTGAATTGTTCTAGTGGAGTAGTAAAGCACTATGTAACTGACAGTCTGACTGATCTCCGTATTAGAACGAGAAACATGTTTGTTTGATTAACAGGTGGGCCGTATCCTCTGTGATGACCCGTCAGAATCAAATCCCTACTGAGGATGGCAGCCGGGTCACCCTGGCCCTCATTCCTCTCTGGGACATGTGCAACCACACAAATGGACTGGTGAGCGCACACACACACACACACACTTGTATACTTTCCAGGAAATTGATTCTGTCCATTGGATGTTACCATTCATGTGAAAAGGGAGATGCCATCTCTGAATTGCAGAGTGTCTGTCACCATCGTACGATGCTTTAAGTGCAGCTATTCCCCAATTCTGTGAGAATGGTGCTCATAGCCATTGATCAGTGGCTGCGAGTACCACTCTGCATTTAAGTTTTATTGAAGGGTCTTTACCTTAAAATATGTAGCATCTCTCGGCAATTTGATTTTATATACATGGAATCAAATTGAATAATCTGCATATTAATGCTTATGAAGTTGACCTCAGTCAGTGGTGCTATTTTTGTCATCATGCAAATGTACCGTCGATGAGGTTGGGGACAGCTGCAGTCAGCTGAGACTGAAGAGTTACTGAAAACACATCCAGATAAACAGAATCAACTTTCTGGGATTTCTTACCTGGATGATTGAGGATACATCAACACACTTGTATACAGTGTTGTAACCTGATTGTTTAGCACAAGGTAAATATTCTGACACGAAACACTCTATGCTCTTCCCTCATGTGATACAATTATAAGCAGTACGTGGTTTCATTTTCAGCAAGTTGGAAAACATTCTGCTGAAATGAAAAACTAGAGATGCCGTGTTTAAAGCATTTCTTTTTGCATTTTTTTTTTTTTTTTATATTTAAGGTCATCAAACAAATATTTCCAATATTTGTTTGATGAGTAATATTGGAAAAGATAACCCAAGATAACCCAAATAAATACTTTACAGTAAAAACTGGAGATTTAAATAATTTTATTGAAGGAAATGTTATCTAGACCTACCTGGCTTTATATGAAAAAGTAATTGCACCTTAAACATAGTAACTGCTGGTGCCGCCCTTGGCTGCAAAAACTGTAAACAAGTATTTGCGAAAACGAGCAACGGGTCTTTCGCATCGCTGGGAAGTAATTTTGACCCGCTTTTCTTTGCAGAATCGTTCAAATTCAGACAAACTGTGGAAGGGTTTTGAGGATGAATAACCTTTTTCGGATCATGCCAAAGCATCTCAATGTGATTTGAAACAAGACTTTTACTCCACCACTCCAAAACCTTAAATTTGTTCAGTCTTTGTCTGACTGGACATCAGCAGGGCACGAACCGATGGCCAGCCGTTCTCCTTCAGGATTATCTGGTATCGAGCAGAATTCACGGTTCCATCAATTACAGCAAGTCGTCCAGGTCCGCAAGCAGACCAGACCACCAAAGTAAAGACGATGCACCACCTGGCCACGCCTATATATTCTGTCCATTAAAAACTATGAACAGAACGTCCACCACCCTCCGCAAATGAGTCTGACTTACTGCCGACAATATGAAGCTTTGTTCGTACAGGACCTGAATAAGTACGCACTCTGGCATAGACTTGCCCAGGTTGGCTGAGAAGTGTGAAAGCGTTTTTTTTCTTTTCTTTTTCCCCCCTACAGTTGGAGCACACACCCTTCTTAAGTAGGGTAACCACCACCCCCGTCTGCCAGTCCTAAAGGACAAACACATGTAGTGTTGCAGAGGAGTGCCAGCCAGGGTAGGCCTGCAGCATCCAAAGGCTTCAGGGGTGAATCTCAAACAGTTGCACAGTGGCAGGGCCCCCGGGGTGGCTCAGTACGTTAGTGATTTCAGCTCCGTGACGGGCAAGTCCACTCCTCAGACTTTGAGGAGATCCTCAGTGTTCCTTCCACGGCCCGACTATCATCAGTGGAGCGTCCCACTACTACTGTAAACAGTGTGTAAAATACCGCCTCCCCCCTCTCGACTTGTCTGAAGTTTGCCAGAATCACTTTGAGGCCAGCTGAAGTCTTGTTCCGTAGTTCCACTGAACTCCTCCCACACCCGAGTGTTGTGGAAAATACTTTCTCATTTCACTGCATATTCAGTCTTGGATGTCAGTTTATTGGGGTATTGTCTCTTAATTTTTATTTCTAAGTGAGCTTTTCCTTGAAGGACCTCTGGTTACATCCATCTAGCTCATGGGAAGCAACCCAATAGCATGATGTTAACAGAATCACATTTTACTGAAGTTTTTTTACATCAAACTGAAGGTTTTTCCTTTATATTTACCTTTAAATGCAAATTGGCAAACTTCAGTTTTAGTATCATGTCCCCTTTCCTGCATTCGTCTATGACCTGTAGATTAGCATTACAGTGTGTGGTGGCAGTGTAACATTACTGCTTGGGAAGCCAGAGTGTGGACTGTGGGACCTCACATGTCAGACTTGCCTCTCTAAACTGAGATTATTCAGTCAAATATGTTGCAGCTTACTGACATTTGGAGCCACAGCAAAAGCTCTGACTGGATACGTCCTGCTGCAAATCCATTTGGATCCATTGGGCTGCGTTGATGACATTACTTTTAAACTTGCAGATCACCACCGGATACAACCTAGAGGATGATCGCTGCGAATGTGTGGCACTGCAGGACTATAAGGAGAACGAACAGGTGACGAGATCATCACTTTGGTCTTTGTGTCTCGTGTCTATGTGCACAAGAAAGCCTCAGTAATAGAATCTAATTAAGGTGACTGTTTAAGCTTTAAGTTAGACTCAGTACAAACTCTATGTGCCTTTTTTATATCGCTGTGCTGCCATTTTATCTTCCATCAGCAGAGATTTTAACCACTTTGGTAACTCTTGTATAATATTTTAGTTTTCTTTGTGTAGTGACAGCACCTGAAGTCTGGAAATGAACGCTAACAACATGTGACTGAGAGTTGTTGCCAAGAAGGCGTCTGATGATGATTGTCAGTCATGCAGCCACAATCCTGTGTGCACATTGTTTCAATATTCTGAAAATAGTATGTTAACAGTATATTTTATGTTATTAAATTCAGTTCAGCACCAAATGACAACAACACTTGCTTCAAGGCTCGTTATATTGTAAGTTAATGACCAGAGAACACTCCAACAAATGGATGAGCCCATAGGAGCAAGCGCTCTGCTCTGCACATGAGCAGTTAGCAGTTTTACGGCTACTCTTTCATGAATCCTTAAAAGGAAAGTTGGAAATGAACCTGTAATTAGCTAAGACAGGTCAGGTCAAGTGATGGCTTAATTACCACCGGCCTGAATGACTGAGCTGTCACTCAATAACAGAGATAGGTTGATCATATTTAAGATCGGATCAAGTGCCATGCTTCAGTCTTAGTCTTCAGCCAATGTCTGTCTCTGTGTTGGCCCAGCGACACACCCGTGTGCTCGGCCTTTCGCCCCGTGGTAGCTGGAATAGGCTCCAGCCCCGGCGACCCTGGTGAGGATAAGAAGATGGATGGTTTTTGCCATTTTTATGGCTGAGGGGTGAGCAAACAGGCGGGCAGGCAGCGTGGACACCCAATAGTGTGAATGCAAAAACGAGGTGACATAGTCATCTGACATTCATGTCGTCTACCAAAAGTCTCGGGCGAGTTTGAATCTCGGTGACCTTGAACTCAGAATGGCAGTTTTCTGAATACACCGAGGATTTTGACATTTATAGCACAGGTGCATCAGTGTTTGTTTTTTCATCGTAGCATTCATATAAAGCATCTTGACGCGGCTGCTGTTGTGATTTGGGGCAATACAAGTGAAACTGACTTAAATTTTAAGAATTACAAGCAAACAAGTAGCTTAGAAATAAGCTGACTAAAGCAAACATATTTCTAAGGGGTTTTAAAACAAACTGTTGAACTCCTTAAGATATATACCAAGTTGGATATACTGCGTTCATACTGCCAGTATGTATAGATCCTGCTCACTACGGGCAGGACTCCCAAGTACTTTGTAGAATCTGACCACATGCTCTTTCCACAGATCTACATCTTTTATGGCACAAGATCCAATGCCGAGTTTGTGATCCACAATGGCTTCTTCTTCCAAGACAACGCCCACGACCGGGTGAAGATCAAGCTTGGTGTTAGTAAAAGTGAACGCCTTTACGCCATGAAGGCTGAAGTTCTGGCGAGAGCCGGCATCCCAGCGTAGGTTCAACCGCTCGATCAGCAGATCTCTGCACACTTTAATATGGGTCAAGAAGAGCTCCGGGCTCACTATAAACTCATGTAGATGCACTTCTGTCTTCCAGCAGTAGATATTTCCACCAATTAGGCTCCTCTTTGGTATAATTAAAGCACATAATGTAAATGTTGCAGCCCCCCCCCACCAAGTTTCAATTTACTATCCACCCCAACACTTTCATCACCAAGAAGCTTAATCAGTTTATCATTAGCTTCTTAATTTTATGCAGCATTCTCAGTGCAGCATTTTTAATCAGACGCCTTTAATCTCTTATTGATGACAGCCTAAATCTCAAAAGTGGAAATTAAGTGAAACAATCCACGTTGTTGCTGGGGTGATGTGCTCGTAGAGGATTTTCAAAGGGACGAGTCACAGATTTTGTGTTGGACCTCGGTGACATGTGGAGTCGCTGCTGTCATCACTCTTTTTCCTACAACATGAAGATCAGTCTGAGCGGGTATTTTAAGTGGCAATAACAACCTTTAAACACGCTGCAGGGCGCAGACTGAAGCTTCCTTAGCTGGCTGCACTCCTGCTTCTGCAACGTTGGACAAAGGGATAATTTAATAGGAAGAGTAGGGAGGCAGCTGTAATGCATTTGTTGGTTGTAATAATGCTGACCCTGTGCTGCTCTGATCGCCACATCGATCACTTTGCTGAGGCAGGGAAATATTGTCACTTAAGGTCTAATATATCCCGTGTTTTCTGGCCTCCTGCTGACTTTCACAATCCACAGGAATACTGGAAATTGCAGTTATTAACATTATTGTTCAGAGGCCAATGGAAAAATCAGATCTGCGAGTATGAGGTGAACTGCAGGCAGATGTCAGGCTTGCAGGATTTTTGTGAAGGCTCACATGTGGACATCCATTAGTTTTTAAAGGAGCCTGTTCTACTTTTCCCTTTCTGTCCAACTGTTCTCACGGTGGTCTGTGTTAAACATGGCTGCAGATTCAAAGAGTGAGGTCAGTGTGAAGCCACCAAGAGTTCAGGTTACAGAGTGCTGTAAATACTCAGTTTATCCCTGATGTGGTCCCCTCAGGTGCTCAACAACAGGTAGCCCAGCCCACCTGTTGTTGGAAACCTTTGGTTTACATTTGTCTCAAAGGGAGGGGAGCTAACAGACAGTGGATGAATTAAAGGCTGCATCGATACATCAGTGCTGGGTATGAGATACAGATCTTTAGCTGTACACCCCGGAGCCTGAACGAGCCACTGCTGGTCATTTTTACGTAAGCTGTCTCACCAGCTGTGTCTGCTTAGCACTTTCAACAAGGCATTCGTGGACAGGCATGCAGAAATATTTCTCACACTTAAACAGGCTGGCTCTGTGGTTTGCACTATTATCAGGACAGCTTCAGATGTTCAGATGGATATTTGTCTGAAGTGTCAAATACAAAGCATCAGGAAATGGTTAGCCAAGGTTAATTCTGATCATATGTGAACATGAAACGCATGACTTATGGTTTTCAAATTGATACCATAAGTGTGTCTAAGTTTCCTGAATGTCATGTGAGTGAGAGGGATGTTAAAACCACCGGTGAACCTGCTGGAAGGCTCAGGGGCAGCTCTGTCGTCCCACTGTGTTTTTGGGTGAACAGTTTTTGGCACTTCTGTGTTGGTTTTATGTTTTTCAGCCCAAGACGATGCTGCTTCATTCACTGTCTTGTTAATGACATTGATTTGGATGAGAAAATCTTTACTAGTTCACTGCAATTTTGTGGGATTTGTGTGTTGGTTTCATTTTTTCGTTTTGTGTCATTGCAGTGAAGTTACATGATGTATAGCTCAGTACCTCTCTCACTACACCATCCAGGTCATGTGCTCTCTTCTTGTAGTTGAGGTTGTTTCATACAGGAACTTATAGATATATACGCATTTTTTAACATTTAATTTAAAAACACTCTTAATTAATTAAATTGCCGGTTAAATTGTGGAAAATAAGAATCAGGATTCTTGTTTTTTCATCACCTACCACTGCATGAAATGGTATTTTGTACTGTGGAAGCTGTCCCGTATTCTGGGAAGCAAATGGTACATTCCCAGACTGGCGAACTGTTGCTTTAAGAACTTGTGTGCAGAGCTGTGGTGTTGCTATGGTTTAATAACTCTTTATTCTGCTGTCTTTCAGCTCCTATGTTTTTGCCCTTCACTGCAATGAACCCCCAATTTCAGCCCAGCTCCTCGCCTTCCTAAGAGTCTTCTGCATGACAGAGGGTAAGGCGCCGACACATTCCCAAAGTGAGATGAACTCAGACATCCTTTGACCTTTGGAGCCTGCCTCTTACTACTTGTCTTCTGTGGTCCTGCATATACTAACGTGTGTAATTTCAGATGAACTAAAGTACTACCTGCTCGGAGAGCGTGCCATCAATAAGATCTTCACCCTGGGCAACAGCGAGTTCCCTGTGAGCTGGGAGAACGAGATCAAGTTGTGGACATTCCTCGAGACTCGGGCTGCTCTTCTACTCAAGACATACAAGACCACGTCAGAGGTCAGTGTGGTGGAGGTTTAGGTTAAAGCTTCTCCGTATTTCAAAGGCAAAAATATTTCCTGTGTAGCCTTCTGAATAGCAGACGTGACTGTTAAAGTGTATTTTTATTCTCTCCTGTTTTTCAGGAGGACCGCTCCATGCTGGAGAAGCCTGATCTGTCTCTTCATTCCCGCATGGCTATCCAACTCCGCCTGGCTGAGAAGCAGATCCTAGAGAAGGCGCTGGCTTGTGGCCGAGCCAAACGTCTGTATTTCCAGAAAAAGCTGGAGGAGGGGGCGTCGCTGCCTTGTTATGAGGAAAGTGATATCGCTTTGCTGGAGAATACTGAAGCGGATGCAAAACTTCCAGTTATCCTGCGTAAGGTGGAGGAAGGCCAGGAGATCCAGGTGGATGAGGACAGTCCTCTCCTGAATGGGATGAAGGTGGTGTACGGGACTAATGCAGAGGCTAATGGAGAGCGAGATCAGGACGATAATGTCAGCACAGATGTTAACTCTGCTTTGGCCTCGATGGGAGGTTCGAGCCAAAGGGAAGAAGCTAACCTAAGTGCCAGTCGAACTGAAGACGAACCCAAAGAGAACACTGTTTAAATAATTCCAGTAACTGCCACACTCCATGCTGTTTATTTATTTTTGTGTCTCTCCAAGGACTCAGAAAAATAGCTGAAAAAAGAAATTGAATTAAAAGTTATGGAACTTCTGTGTGTGTTCATCTAGTGTGGCTTTTGTTAGTGCTTGATTGCCTTCCAGGCTTCTATGCAGAAGATATTTTTATTACACTGGAGTTTTAGTTACCTTTGAAACACAGGTGTAAACGGAAAGTGCATGTGGGGAGAAACCAAAGGGAGAACAGCACCTCGAGGCGACTGTTGATTTGGCACCATTTAAAATTGAACAGGTTCTAGAAAAAGGAGGAAAAGGTTTTAGCTGAATATCTCTACAAAGCCAAAATCTCCCTGTGATGTGAATGTGTTGGTGTGTGTGTGCACCACTCTCTGGTTAATGGAAGAACGCAGAATGCTCTGTAGCTCAGTCACAGGTGTTCAAAATAACACGCTGATCTGGAAGAGTTTTTGCATTGGAATATTATTTAGCATTTTAAGAAGTAACTAAGTAATCTGTAGTGTAAGCTGCACTGATTAGGAGTAGTTGTGGCTGCAGTGAGAACTACATGATGAAGCCGTACAGCAGCAGCGACTCGGTGAGACGGAGGGAACGCCTTTGGAAGCTTTTTCTTCACCCGCCTTAAAAATGTGCTCGTCCAATCACTGACACGTGACACGTGGAAACGAAGAAGTGTGTGTCGTTCTCTAGGTCGGCATTGATTGAAGGAGTGGCCTCAGTAACTGTGTCTGCGCTGGTCACGACTGAAAGTCTGACAGGCCTGCAGTGTAACAGTTTACCTGCTGTACACTGGACGTCGGGGCTTACCACACTGGTGATTTCAAGCTGACTGAATGTGGCAGCTTGGTAGATCTTACAGGGATGCAGACCGAGGCCTCAGAACCTGTTTGAATGAATCCGTTCTGGATAAACGCTGCACCAAAGATGTTGGACGTTACCTAGGAACTTCTTTGCATCAAGCTCTGGCAATTGTATCTTATTTTCAACATGTCTTCCTCAGTACATTTCTTGGTTCCTATTAAAAATTAAAGCACATACAGTTTTTCTCAGTCATTTCTTTGGAAGTGGAAAAAGATAAAATGCTGTTAGAGTTAACAGCGCTATTATAGTTGCAGACTAAACATAGCTTGTCAGTGTTTACCACAGAATTGGATTGAAGTTATACCTGTGATGGAGAGACCAACAGGACACACCCACTTTGTTAAAGAAATACATGCTACTACAAAGAGTTTTGGAACAATATTGGCTCCTCTCTGATCCAGATTAGCCTCAGGTTCTGCTGTTACAATCAGCAGAGCTAAAGAGAGGATCAGCCTGACACTGGAGAAACAGACCGATGAGCTGGTTAGTGGCAAATTTCAAAAAGCAAAAGCACCATCCTTTCTGAAAGCTAAAGTAACTGCAAAATATACATACATATACTCGGGGATCCCACCCAAGTTTATATTTAGCAAGCAAACACAGTTAAGGGAGCAGATGATGTGTGCCGCCGTCATCCTGGGAGGCTTTGTGCCATTAAAGCCTAAATAAATTCAAACCTCATTTCAAAATCATTAAAGATGTTCTTTATATGATCATTCCAGCCCTGAACAAAACCAGCTCAAAGATAACCATGACACTCACGCCCATGATGGATATATGTAACCTGCTGACCGCAGCTGTATCTGAAAGATTTGAGCTCCTTAAAGCCTCTCCATACATACCACTGTGTACATGCACTACAGTTGGTATGTTGTGAGCCTGCGAGAAAATGAGCACCAGACCCCTTTGAAATGTGTTGATTGGGCATTTCCAGCTTTTTTTTCCTGAGTCACTAATCATGTCAGCTCAACAGAAGTCTGGATTTAAAGGACGGGCGTAGCCGTCATGATGTTGCCCACTGGTTGGGGAACTCTGCCTTTGGAGTTCTTTAGCTTTACATTTGTTTCCATCATGATTTTCTAGAAACTGAAGTGAAAATGTTGGCGTAGGGTGGGGTGCTGAGTTATCGCCTTTGGTTGGTTTGTTTAGTCTCCTGCAGTCACTAATTGTACAGGTGCAAGACACAAATGTCTGCTAATCAGTGCCAAACAGATCAAATTCTAGAATTTAACAGAAACTGAAACAAACCTTTTGGATGAAAAAAACTGCTCCATCAGCAGAAACACTGTGGAGAGGGTTCAGTGACTGGTATCAGTCGAGGTGAAGCAATTGGTAAATGGACTGGTTCTTAAATAGTCCTCAAAGCGCTTTACACAACTTGCCTCACGCTCCAATGGATGCATCATAGAGCAGCTTAGGGTTGGGATTTCGCCCAAGGATATTTGGCATGCAGACTAGAGCAGCCAGGGATCGAACCACCAACCTTCCGATTAGTAGGTGACCTGCCAGCCTGATTCTATCAGTCAAACTGGCCATGCTCCTAACTTGTTGAATACTAACCTGTGGAGCAGCTGCAAGTGTCCAGAAGTTGATCTAATGAACTGTAACAGTTATGAAGAGTGAAATTAGCTATAAAACAGCTGTTTCAGGCTATAAACACATCATTTTCTTCGCTGTAGCTAAATATTTGATGCAAGCACCAACCTTCAACATTGAGCTTCCACAACAGTTCCTAATCCTGTCTAAATGGCCAACTTTGCAATAAAATAAAAATCATATTCATGGTACAAAAACTGATTTTGGCCTCCGTGGAGAGTTTGCCTCTTCAAACCAACTGTGTGGTTGGTGAATACATTGATTTTTATGAATAAAAGGATAAATACACTGGAATGAAAAATGAAGCCAACGTGTTCATGCCAAAAACTCCGGTCACATTACTGGACCTGCGTGTCTGCTGTTGTGTTGAGCTACATTTAATGGAACTGACCAATAATATCAGCTGCTGTGAGGTACAGAGTGTCCAAGACACTTTTGCAATTGGTGCAGTTTATATTTTATTGGTGTGCTATTTAGCACTGATTGCATTTATGTGTGTATATGCATTGCACTTGTACAGCGTATGAATTTGGTTTGCTACAGAAAGCACAGCTTATAAAATGCTAACATTGAGTCCAGAGACCAGTGGTTGTCACATGTCTTCAGTAACGGTGGGTGGTTTTAACACTGGAGTCTGTAAGGATACAAGCTTGTGGAGACAGTAGAGGACCAGAGGTTTTTGAGCTTGACTGAATTTGTTAGCTAATATATAAAATGAACAGAACGTGAGTGATTTTATTTTTAAGCAGATTTATTTATCATATTTACAGCTATTAATATGTACTCTCTGCTATTGTAATGATCTGCCGTGGCTGGTTGAGGGTGGGAGAGCACAGTCCCGGCTTTAACCATAGGCTCAACTAATCGTCTCCTGCCTGGGTATGTTGTTTTCAATCTGAGCCACACTGCTCATCCTCTCACTTTACACAGAAAGGGAAACACCGTCATCATCATCCAGGAATCACAAATTAAACTTCCATTTCTCACCTCTTGTGTGGAATAGTGTTCTTCCTCTAGCATCATCTTCTCCTCCACAGACACACGGTCAGCAACTCCTCAGTTTGCTTGTGTTGTCTCTCTTTCCTTGCCCCTGGATATATCAGGAATTCATAAAAGTAGCATTATCTTGAATCATTAAATTTAAGGCAACTACATTCTGATGTGCTTCCTTCATAATTCATGTCTGTCTAAGATTAAAAACCCTTTAATCACTGGATTTAGTATTATTATGGGCACTGGTTTGGTGTAAATGCTGGGAGCTGACCTGGGAACAGCACTCCCAACTAATCTGGACCTGTAAATTATGTAATACCATGCCTATTAATTCACAGTGCAAGTGTTTACGAGTTCTTTGACTGCTTTACTTCCTTTATCCTTTAGACAGAGCCTGTCCACGTCCTGTGATCACAAAGTACAGAAACTGTAAAGTTATTAGAAGTGGTTTGTTGTGGATTTGTGGTGGTTGGATTAACTGCTGTCAGGGAGCTGCTGCTTAAACTGCTTTCTGATTATTTCACTACTAATGAGAAAAAAAAGCAAACATATTGGAAATAAACCCCTCAAAATGACCAGAAATCCATAAGCTGTGGGTTTTTGATTATAAGTTCACTTTAATACAAGTCAGAAGTGCAATCTGAACATGCAAAGGCACCCCCCTGATATAAACAGCATTTTAATTTTCTCAGCCTCGTGGGCTATTTAACTCACTGAGCCACTGACCAAGGCTCTGTCTTTTCAACCCTCAGGAAGACAGTTGTGGTAACAAGTGAGTCAAATATATTCGTACATCGAGCTTATCTCAACCTCCTGGAAAGACCAGGGCATCGAGTGTGCTCCTAAATGTAGCCACGCTACTGTACACACTACAATGTGCTCACATTTTGTGGTTGTACGATGAGCCTCTTTGAAACAGCTGTCCGCAAATAGAAAATGTGAGCATGAACTTCATATTTACTCTGTGGTTGAGACCTTAGTTGATGGCCAGTGCTGAATATAACTATTCTAAATGAGTTTTTCCTCACCGTGTCTGAGAGTTTTGGTCATATTAAGCCTTTCAGTTGGCAGGGCCTTTTCTTAGAGGTCCAAATTTACTCGTCTAATGTTTTCACGAACTTTGTAAAATCTCAATCACAAGAGTTTAAATGGTTGTCTGTATATAGGCTGTCTTTTTGTCTCCATGTGATGAGGCGAGTGGATGAGAGGGGAAGTTTGTGTCCTGCTTGAAAAGTAAAAGCACGTGAGGTGAGCTTTCTGAACAAACTCCTCATGTGGGTGCTGGTTACATTCGAATGGCACTCGCTGAAGAGGAAAAAGGAACTTAGCCTGAAATGATTAACTGCAAGGACAGGTAGTTTAAAATGACTGCAAGCAAGGCTTTGTTTAAACTAGCACAGGATTTGGATGAGGTGGTCAGGGTGGTCTGGAGAGAATATATAGACAAGAAAAAGGGGCTGTTTTCTTTCTTTTTCTTGTCTTTTTAAACCAAACGACTGAACCCTACACCTTTAGAGGGACATTTCCATATACATCATGTCTTTGTCAGTGTGTCTATTTAGACCATTCATAGAAACATAACATCGTTTCTTCTAAAACAGCAGTTTAGAAAGAACAGCTTAGACAAAACTGACATTAACGTGTTATAAAAGTCTGTTGGCACTTCAGATACCACCAGGTTTTTTATGGCAGCCTGGGAAAGGGAAGAATAGCAACTGTTACAATGATCATGAATGTTACAGTGTAACGCTGGCTGTGAACTGTTTGCTGTTGAAGGAAGTGGATTCACTGTGTTTGTGGCCCTTCTTCAGTCTGACCACACTACACTATAAAAAAAGACAACATGTACACAACATGCAGTAACATACAGACATACATCATATTTAATTTTGATAAAAACATACTCACACTTGCAGCCCTCTGTTGACCTAATGAAATTTGAATGCACCAGCGTATGAAAGAACAGCCTGCACAGTGTAAGCACTGCAGTGGCAGTCTTACTAGACCTGAGCTACCAGATGACGACTGGACGTGTCTCTCCTGCAGCTCGGGTAGTTTGGATTGTGTTCAGTATAGGCCAGTACACAGGCCAAATCGAAGGCACTCTAAAGCAGAGGTCCCCAACCATTTTTCCACTACGGTCCGACAATATTTTAACGGAACGGCCTTTAAGGTGTCGCGGATAAATACAACAAAATAAAACCAGTACTGGTACCCAAAAAAAAGATTTATTCATAACACACAGGAAAAGACCCAGGGAAACCGAGTAAACGATCCAAACGATAAAAAAATACCAATAAAAACCCTGAAAACCAGGAGGAGTACTGGTTTTAGGAGAAGTACTCCTAAATAAATACTGCCATTCAGGAACCTTGATCACATCTTAAAGCAGGATAGTAAGAGAGACTAAATGACGCAGAGACAAAGCAGGGATGTGTGAACAGACGTGAGGGTGGAAACGAAAGAAGACTGAAGGAGGGTAAAAGGGTAGAGATGGAATTCTTTTAAGGGCTCATGATTCGTGTTTGTGGTCGTTTTAAGTAAGCAGGCCTTTAAAATACATTTACTGCAGTGGATAGGCAGTTACAGCCTGGACTGCTTATCTTTCCTATTCTTCTCTCCTTGTCTCCTTTTCCTTTCTACCTTTGTCCTCCTCTCATGTGACCTAGAAACAGAAAATATGACTGCACAAACCAAGATTAGCTTTCGTTTTTCTTTCTTTATCCATTTCTCCTCTCATGAAGAGGGGAACATCATTCTCTATTCTTCAGGTCAGAGAGGGAACAATTAAGTGTGGAGGGCACTGGGAGTCAGTGACAGGTGATGAATGGCTGAGCTGGCTGCAACTGACAATATGCAGACAAGCTAGATAATTTGCAAATGGATGCGGAGAGATGGAGGATGGATGGGGTAGGAGTGTTTGGTGGTGGATGGAAGTGAATAAACTCAGGGGCAAGAGAAGGAGAAGTGATGGTGCTGAGGGGGGGTTAACCCTTCCAGGATCATTTCTCACCAGTGGAAGGAGGGAGGCGAGCCACCTGCCCAGCAGAGAGGCTCATTTGTTAGGGGTGATGGAGGCTTCCAGACAGCGTGCTGCCCTGGGGAATACAGTGCAGGCTAGTTAGCGTGGTAGCATCATCACATCACTGTGCTGACCAACAGCCTCGTGCAGCAGTGAGGTCAGCACCAGGGCTCAACTCAGTCAATCATAAATTATGACAGATGTGTTTTAACATCAACACTGCTGTTCATTTTGAAATGCAGAATTTTAAGCAATAAACAAGAAGACTTTGGATTATTGGATTATTCCCCCTTTTAGATTGCTTCTGCTTTCATAGCAAATGATGTTGACTATGAATTATGTTGATTATGTTGAAAGGGTTAAAGTTAGGCCCAGTGCTGGGCTCGGCTGCATAAACCCATTGCAGGCCTCATATACACCAAAAATAATAGGAAGAAGAACTTCCCTGTTACTTAAATATGTTCAATATCACGAAGATTACAAAAAAATGAAAAACTTGATTTTTATTTTTTTAATAGCCTGGAGAAATAGTTTGCTGCTTTATAAGAAAGCCCTCCACAAAGCCAGAACATCTTACTATTCATCACTGATTGAAGAAAATAAGAACAACCCCAGGTTTCTCTTCAGCACTGTAGCCAGGCTGACAAACAGTCAGAGCTCTGTTGAGCCAACCATCCCTTTAACGTTAACTAGTAATGACTTCATGAACTTCTTCACAAATAAAATTTTTATCATTAGAGAAAAAATTACCAATAATCATCCCACAGATGTAATATTATCTACAGCTACTCTTAGTACCATTGATGTTAAGTTAGACTCTTTTTCTCCAATTGATCTTTCTGAGTTAACTTCAATAATTACTTCCTCCAAACCATCAACGTGTCTTTTAGACCCCATTCCTACAAAACTGCTCAAAGAAGTCCTGCCATTAATTAATGCTTCGATCTTAAATATGATCAACCTATCTCTAATAATCAGCTATGTACCACAGGCCTTCAAGCTGGCTGTAGTTAAACCTTTACTCAAAAAACATCTCTAGACCCAGCTGTCTTAGCTAATTATAGGCCAATCTCCAACCTTCCTTTCATATCAAACATCCTTGAAAGAGTAGTTGTCAAACAGCTAACAGATCATCTGCAGAGGAATGGCTTATTTGAAGAGTTTCAGTCAGGTTTCAGAGCTCATCACAGCACAGAAACAGCTTTAGTGAAGGTTACAAATGATCTTCTTATGGCCTCTGACAGTGGACTCATCTCTGTGCTTGTCCTGCTAGACCTCAGTGCAGCGTTCGATACTGTCGACCATAATATCCTATTAGAGCGATTAGAACATGCTGTAGGTATTACAGGTACTGCACTGCAGTGGTTTGTATCATATCTATCTAATAGACTCCAATTTGTGCATGTAAATGGAGAGTCCTCTTCACACACTGAGGTTAATTATGGAGTTCCACAGGGTTCAGTGCTAGGACCAATTCTGTTTACATTATACATGCTTCCCTTAGGCAGCATCATTAGAAGACATAGCATACATTTACACTGCTATGCAGATGACACCGAGCTCTATCTGTGCATGAAGCCAGATAACACACACCAATGAGTTAAACTGCAGGAATGTCTTAAAGACATAAAGACCTGGATGGCCGCTAACTTTCTGCTTCTTAATTCAGATCAAACTGAGGTTATTGTACTCGGCCCTGAAAAGCTTAGAAATATGGTATCTAAGCAGATTCTTACTCTGGATGGCATTACCTTGGCCTCCAGTAACACTGTGAGGAACCTTGGAGTCATTTTTGACCAGGACATGTCCTTCAACGCACATATTAAGCAAATATGTAAGACTGCTTTCTTCCATTTGCGCAACATCTCTAAAGTTAGAAATATCCTGTCTCAGAGTGACGCTGAAAAACTAGTTCATGCATTTATTACTTCCAGGCATCTCCGAAAACGTCAGAGCTCTTATGCAAATATGTGATGTCTTGATGAATCAAGCAGATATTTGAAGTTTACACAGCTACATTCTCACATGAAAATATCTTTAAAGTTTATTTTGTGACCCAGAAAGAGTAATATTTCAAACTCCGCCACTCTGTGTTCCTCCGCCACTGCCTCGTTTGAGTTTTGGACGAAATGCATTCTGGGATATTGCATTTCGTCATTTCGAGCTGATTGGAGACCAGAACAGCCAATCAGGTTTTTTTGCATCCAAGTCTGTGATTGGCTGGTTTTGTGGCACAAATATAACGGTGTAGAGAAAGAGTTGAGCGCGCACGGGCAGAAATGTTGAGAGCGCGAGCAACACAATGCAAAAACTGAGCGAGAGGGGCTGCTATTGTGTGTGTGGATAATAGCAAACACTGAAATACAGTTTTTGCACGCAGCAATGAATTTTGTTCACTCAAATTCAGCTTTTCTTCGCTCAAAATAAATTTCTCCTCAAAATACAACACTTGCACCTGCAATGTTGTTTTACATGCGCTCAGAATTTTTTACAGTAAAAAAATACTACTAGGATTTTAAGTTATTTGTGTGATTTCAGATCAGTAATACTAATGCAGTATGTCAGTGAAAAAAACAACTAAATTCAGTTGAGCTGAAAAGATACCAAACAAGACAAAAGGAGGAAAATAAAATGAAACAATCTGAGGGTGAAATACAAACCTAAACTCAAAAGGAGTCAAAAATGTCCGGTTGTATTTCAGACCTCAGAGGGTTAATCCAACAAATCATGAAAAATTAGGTTTAAATATTTGTTCATGACAGTGCAGATTTCTGACATTTTGTGTAATTTAAGCTGTAACAATGTGATTGTTTTCTAACAAAAAACTGTGAAACTTAAGTTAGACTTGTGTTTGTAAATGAACCGCCCCATGTTGTGTAGCTTTCTGGAGTTTATACTTATTGGGCTACATATTTATTTATTATACAGGCTGTACAGTACATAACATCAAAACTCACATGTTTTATGTAACTAAAGTGTGTAATTATGTGGGCTACCGACAATAATTAAGTTATAAACTATATTTATATGAAAAACGTGTATACTTACTGCATTTGAATCATTTTAACCATATATAACCACCTGCATATGTGTTTGGGAAAAAGGCTTTGATTTTGCCACCCTCATGCCACCCTAAGAAAATTTCTCTAGATCCGCCCCTGAGCTCAGATAGCACCCCACTCCACTTTCATTGAAAAACAAATATAACTTGACAGCTGCCAAAACACCAACTTTCTGCTTTCAAAATGTCCGAAACCAATGAGTTATGGCAACAATGGTTATTCCCACCTTCTATATACAGTCTCTGTTTAATCCTAAGAAACTAGGATTAAAATCAGAATGGGATTTTATGAGCCGGTGATGTCGCTAAATCCATCTTCTCTACCTACACTTTCATATCACTTGGATAACAACCAGATCAGTCGATTCATATTGGGCATGAATGTCGTGTATATAATAACTTCTTTTCTACTGTGGAATGATTGTACATCATGCATCTTTAATGACTTTAAAAAACAAGAACTGAGTGCAAAGGTTTTTATTCATTTTGGATGTCCCTGGACACACACACACACACACACACACACACACACACACACACTGACATTTGGTTAAATGTCTCTTAACATGTTGCACCTCAAACAGATGCTTTTGGTGTGAATTGGCTTCCTGTGCAGTCGGGTTGGAGAATGGGTCCTGACTGTTGTTTGTGCTTATGTGCTGAATGGTAGTTCAGAGTACCCAGTCTTCTTGGCATTCTGAAGCAGGCTTTATAAAAAATTGGGAAACTTCTGAGGGAAACCTGGCCTTGTTAGGAGAGATGGTATCCACCCCACTTTACAGCTCTAATTTCTAGAAATCTGATCAAATTTAATAAACCCCACAAAGTGTGACCTTCCAGAGTTGGGACCAGGAAGCAGAGTTGCAGTCTTACATGCCTCCCTGCACCTTCTCTTAAATGAATCAACACCTCTGAGTTATATAAATATCTGAATCCTCAAAGCACAGGCCGAGGGGGCGGAGTGGCAGCAATCTTTCACACCAGCCTATTAATCAACCAAAGACCCAGACAGACTTTTAATTCATTTGAAAGCCTGATGCTTAGCCTCGTCCACCCCAGCTGTAAAACTCAGAAACCAGTCTTACTTGTTATCATCTATCGTCCACCTGGGCCTTACACAGAGTTTCTGTCTGATTTCTCAGACTTTTTATCTGATTTAGTTCTCAGCTCAGATAAAATAATTATTGTGGGTGATTTTAACATCCATGTAGATGCTAAAAATGACAGCCTCAACATGGCATTTAATCTGTTATTAGACTCAATTGGCTTCTCTCAAAAAGTAATAATAATTGTTCTAATAACATTTACATTTACAATAATTGATTACACAGCAGTGGAGAGTAGACTTTATCACAGTAGATGTCTTTCTGACTGTGCTGTAACTAAGTTTAAGAATATAATCCACCCACTGTTATCATCTTCAATGCCCTGTACCAACACAGAGCAGAGCAGCTACCTGAACGCTACTCCAACAGAGGTCGATCATCTTGTTAATAATTTTACCTCCTCACTACGTATGTGTCACAGTCCTGGGTCAGTGACCCAGTGTTTTGTGTACTGTTTTTGTAATTTGTTATTTCTAGTGTTTAATATAAGTTTAGTTCAGTGCCTTTGAGGTTTGGTCTATGGATTTCCTGTTTTATTCTGAAAGTCTGTGTCTCATGTCATGTTTCTAGTTTTGCATCTCCCTGTTAATTTGTATCAGCTGTGTTCCTCATCTGGTCCTCATTCCCTTGTTTTCCTCCGGTATTTATTGTCTGTGTTTTCTTCTGTTTAGAGTTGCGTCGTTAACGTCAGTTCTCCCTCGTGCTGTGTCTCTCCTGATGTTTTCGTGTATTTCGGTTCTAGCTTTCCAGTTTAGGTTTTCTGTTTCGTTTTTCTTGGTCAGCAATAAAGCTGCTTTCAAGTTCACGTTTTTCCTCAATGAGTCCAGCGTTTGGGTTCTCTTCTCCTGCCTGTACAGCACACACCATGACAGAACAAGGCCACCATAAAATGGACCCAGCGGACTCAGGTTTTTCCATGGAGGAGGAAATGCTTGAGCAGGAGCGTAATCCATGCCACGGACAATTGTAAGAGAGTTCAACAGGTAGTGTTTTTCGAGCACTTCCTGTCATCCACTACCTGTACCGTCAGGTTTTTGGACATTAAAGGATTAAAAATAATAATAACGGATCTGAGAGCGAGGCTCTGTTTTGAACTGTTTTGCATGGGCAGTCCAGGCAAGGCAACCCTCACTGCTTGGTCTGTGCGGTCACTAGCTCAGGCCCCTGTGCAGTCAGCCACCCGCCCTGTAGCTCAGTCAGCCAATAAACCACCTGCTCTGCTTCCACCACAACCACCACTTCAGCCCGTAGCCCAGTCGGCCGCCCGGCCTTCAGCCCAGTCGTTTCTAGTTCAGTTTCCTGCTCCGTCGCCCGTAGCTAAGCCTGCTATTCAGCCTCCTGTGTTGCCACTTGCTCACCCATTCTGCCACCATCCTCACCCATTGATTCTACGCAGGGAGAAAGTCTCACTCCAACCTTAGCTGTTTTGTGAACTGGCTGCTTTTGAGACAGTTACTTCCTCCAGGGCCTCCCTAGAAGCTGGGTTTCAGCCCTTAGCTGATTCTGGATCCCTGGAGGCCAAGAAGCCCACTGAGAACTGCACCTGGCCAATGCCCTGCTGGTTTTGTGTCTGTCTCCGCTGGAGGGTCCGAGGGGCCCGTTCAGCAGCCTGCCTCCGCTGGAGAGCCGAGGGGCCCGTTCAGCAGCCTGTCTCCGCTGGAGGGTCAGAGGGATCCATCCAGCCTGCAGCGCCACCACCTGCTCCATCGTTTGTGGCTGCCACTCCGTCATCTGATCCTGCCTCGTCGCCATACCACCGCCTCGTCCACGTGCGGCTCAGCCTGCTCAACCTCGTCCACGTCTGGCTCGGCGTCGGTGGCCACCTTCCAGGCTGCTGACTGGACTTCTTTGCTGGCGCAGACAACCTTTGGACCTGCTCTATCGCCGCCACCTTCCACGTGGCTGGCCTCCTGAACTGTGGCTGACTCATAAACTGGAGAGGAAATGGCGTGTCACAAATTTAGAGGATCATCATTTAGCCTGGAGAAATAGTTTGTTGCTTTATAAGAAAGCCCTCCTTAAAGCCAGAACATCTTACTATTCGTCACTGATTGAAGAAAATAAGAACAACCCCAGGTTTCTCTTCAGCACTGTAGCCAGGCTGACAAACAGTCAGAGCTCTGTTGAGCCAACCATCCCTTTAACGTTAACTAGTAATGACTTCATGAACTTCTTCACAAATAAAATTTTATGCATTAGAGAAAAAATTACCAATAATCATCCAACAGATGTAATATTATCTGTGCGTGTGTGTGTGTGTGTGTGTATAAAATTTACATTTCTGTCAGTTACCATCAGCTCCTCCACTTGTCTGTCTGTGGGCTACGGCCTGCCTGTTGTTGTCGTTCTTCTCTTGTTATATCTTATTCAGCTCTGCCATTGTTCCCTTCCCCAACACACACATGGATAAAGATGTCTTAACTGACTTAAGGTGTGGATAGATGCACTACTTAGTCACCTGATATGTAGATTGGTCACTTACTTGAGCCCCAATACCTTTAACAAGGTAAGTTTGTAGTGGAGGACATCTGAGTCACCAAAAATGTGCTGTCATTGTTTTGTCTGTGTAGTTAATGCTTACATTGAGAGATCGACAGATCTGCTGTCCTGCTGATGATCACAGCCAGGAGCACTCCACTCTGCTTCATGTACTCTGTTTGCATGTATGTGTACATAAACATACATGCTGCCTGTATGTATGCAATAGGAAGCATACATGCATGTGTCATCCATAGACTACAATCAATTGTTTTTATTCTCTATTTGATTCAGTGATAGATCCTGCACAAAAAATATTTAAATAATGGAAACTGCCAGCATTTGTGAGCATTCAGTAGAATACCATTAATGGAAAATTGTAAATATTTTTGTCACTGTGTCTGGATGTGGTTCCCAAGGTTCTCATTTTTGTAATGTTTGTATTTTAGGTTATTTATTGGCTTTTTAATCTTTCGTTCTTACTTTTGTAATCTGGGTTCTGTTTCTACCCCGAGTCTATTGTGTCAGTTTAATATAGCGTCTCCAGTGCCTTTTTGTTTCTTTGCTTTTTATACACTGTTGTCTGTTGCGCCTTGTATTTGTTTTCCATCCTTGTCTCACTATTCTTGATTAGTTTCAGCTGTTCTTGTTTCCTAGGTGCTTTCACTTCTCATAACTGCCATAACTGCCCATACAGTCTTCCACTCAGTGTTTGTCTCAGCATCTGCTTATCGACCTTAAACTCTGGATTCATTTTTTCCTCTTGCTTTGTGGAGTTTTGTATTTCATGGTGTTTCAGTAAACCTAGCAAAAGGTGCATCTTGTGTTAACACCAGCCTGTTTCAGAGTCCTCCGTTGGGTAATAATTCCATGCTTCATGAGGCTACACTAAGGACCAGTAACCAAGCCTTGTCATGGCTGCCTCTATGAAGCGCCTTGAGGCGACTTTTGTTGTGATTTGGCGCTATATAAATAAAATTGAATTGAATTGAATTGAATTGGTCCACAAACTTACAACCTAGCAGTCAAATCTCATCGTGATTATCTGGTTTGCAAACCAGCAACTCAGCATCCAAGTACCCAAGCTACAGTGGCCCCTAGAGACAAAGCACGTACAAACTCCAAAACACATGCAAACTCCAAAACACTTGCAAAATCCAAAACACATGCAAACTCCAAAACACTTGCAAACTCCAAAACACAACGGAAGTGCTCCAGGACGCTAGGGGCAGTGTTGAGCTCGATTTGCAAAATAAACGGCAAGTTTGTCTGTATGGGACGGTCTAGTCGCCGTCGCGCTTCCCAGGTTGCCTAGCAACCATGATACTAACTGCTGGAAATGTGTCATACAACTTTGTTTGACAGAAATGAAGGAGAACATATTTTGTTCATTTGTTTGTTTGTTTCTACAAGAGCTTTGTGTGATTTGATAAGTATCTGAGGCTGAGACCACAGGACAGTAAAACATGATTTTTGGGCTTCATGTCTGTACTGAACAGTCATTTAAGATTAGTTAGTAAATAACAATTAGCTAATGTTGTTCATGAGACTAAAGTCATATCACTTTGGTAATGTAAATATAATATGGACAATATTATAGTTATTATATTAATCATTATTAGCTATTACAGCAGTGAACATGAACTCTGTGTCAAATACTGAGCCTCAGTACAGATTCAAGTTGCAGTTATTTATATGTCTTATCACCTTAAATCTTCACTCAAAGACAAGTGTCTTTGACAGTGTATATATAGGTGTATCATATATAAGAGACAAATGTTGTTCCTTCAGTATGTTGGCATTACTAAATTTGGCTCATTGCTTACATCACGGTGGCACGGTGGTTCGCACTGTTGCCGCACAGCAAGAAGGTCCTGAGTTCAATTCCACCATCAGGCCGGGGTCTTTCTGTGTGGAGTTTGCATGTTCTCCCCGTGTCTGCGTGGGTTCCCTCCGGGTACTCTGGCTTCCTCCCACCGTCCAAAGACAAGATAGGTTAATTGGATAATCCAAATTGCCACTAGGTGTGAATGTGAGTGTGAATGGTTGTCTGTCCTTGTGTGTTGGCCCTGCGACAGACTGGCGACCTGTCCAGGGTGTACCCCGCCTCTCACCCTATGACAGCTGGGATTGGCTCCAGCACCCCCCGCGACCCTGAAAAGGATAAGCGGTAGCGAATGGATGGATGGATGCTTACATATATTTATAAAAAGAAAATGTACGAGCTGTGAAAACTGTTTCTGATAGAATGAAGAGTAGACTGATATATTGAATATTCCTTTATTGGGTGAGAAAATCAGACCATGTCATAACTGCTTTAAGTCATACAGAATAGATATCAGAGCCTTAAACAGGCTGACTTCTGCTAAATGGGTCAAACTGGGCAGAAAGTCTACAAACACATAACATCCTTATAGAATATGATGTAACACTATAGATCAACTTACCTCAGAATATATAAAGCATATAAACAATTACAACAATATGATGCAACAAACACAGCAGCTACTGATCCAAAATACTCAAAGCTTCATAGAACTGAAACAAACATTTATTTTTAGCTCCATTCTGCTGCTGATACATACTTTAGGTTTCTGAACATTAAACTTGTTGCTGCCTTTCATAGTGTGTAACTTGAAGGCCCTGAGTACTTTCTCCCACACTGAAAACACTGGATGATAACATTATTTTAACATCACCTAATAAGACTGATTCAGGACAGACAGTTATGTTAAACTTTCCTAGCAGTCCTTCACAAACAGGGAACAGTCTGTCTATTCTCTCCATCTGTCAGCTGCTGCTGGCTCTTCCTCCTCCTCTTCCTCACACACTGCTGAGTTTGTCCTGGTGGATCATCAGGGGTGCAAAGCCTCACAGATGATGTGCAGCAGTGGGTCCCTCAGTCTGTCCTCACTCTGGACACTTGCAGTCGTCACACATGGAAATCAAATGTGTGATAAGCTGCAGGATTCAAACACAAGTGTAACTTATAAACACATGTTCATACTTTTATTACACAATCAGAGAGAAAGAAACAGAGAGAAAGTGCAGGACAGACAGACAGGTGACAGTCTCAGGTGTACACACTGCTACAAAACAGCACAAGAGAAGGAGGATTTAGTGTTTGTGTTATTACGAGTGCTAAACAAGAAGAGTTCCCAGATGGTCCAGTGGACACATGTGTGACTGCTGTGATTAAAGCATCTTTCTTTCAGCTTAACGAGTGAACCGTCAGCTCGTTCAAACACACGTTCAAACACACCCTGAATTGGGATACAGCCCAAATCCGGTCATTGGTACTTCCTGGCTTGTGTAGTTACTAGGTAACAAAAGCTCAACACTGCCCCTAGCGTCCTGGAGCACTTCCGTTGTGTTTTGGAGTTTGCAAGTGTTTTGGAGTTTGCAAGTGTTTTGGAGTTTGTACGTGCTTTGTCTCTAGGGGCCACCGTACCAAGCTATGTCAACCTCCAGCACCTAACTTAACAGCTGATGCTGAGTTGTTGCCTGGAGGATTTCTCATCTCAGCTTCTCCTCCTCTTCTGGGTCAACCCCTAAACTGTCCCTGTGCTCTGCCCACACTAACTTGCTCCTGTAAGTGTCTGTCTGCCATCTATAATCCAGTTTTGAGATCCTCCCCAGACGCCTTAACGCCCACTCACATCCTGGGCCATCTGACCTCGGGAAATCACATGATAGGGTGGGGCTAGGTTTCACAATGAGCCCACCCGAAACCCTGGCTGATTGTGACCTACACCCGTTTTCACACCTTGGCTCATGTGATTAGGTGGAGGATCATCAGGGGGTCTTTGGTGGGAAACTCCCACTGGGTTTAAATCTGGGACTCTCCACCATTTGACCCTAGAACTGAAGAAGCTTCTTGGATGAGAGGTGAAACGTCTTCAAGCAACCTAAAGAAGTCCAGACGCTTTTCTTTCCAAGCTCCTTAGACTCTCTCCGCTTTGCTCTACCTCTGGGTCGAGTAGAAATCGTTTTCTTCTACTATTATTAGTTTCCCCAAAATAGCAAAACATTTCACAGCACCACACTCCCACCTCCATGCTAGAGTGGGAGTGTGGTGACGTTTTTTATCATCCATCATATCACCCCTTAGAGGTAGGGTGAGCATTAAGTTACATTTTGACCACAAGCATCTTCAGTCTTCCCATCAGAGCCAAGTGCTTCCTCAGAGGGATCATCTGATTGGTTCCTCTTTCTAATATTGTCAGATCTTAACCATAGACAGTATAAAGAAACCATCTGTGATAAGAGAAACTGCACATTCACTGGCTAATAATCCCAATTTATTACACTTAGAATTACTATGATTTTTAAAATAAATTCTATATCACCTGAATATAACAACAGAAACTATAACCTTATCAATAAAGTGTTTGCAGAAGTGACAGCGAAAAGAAGCTAAGGGAAGTTTTTCATACACTTTGATACAACCGAAAGTCATTTTGCGGCTGCCAGGTTTGCCTGGTCATGGCTGTTAAAAAGAATCCAAGTTTAAGGCACCCATAAGACCCATAAGTTACAGCCATCTTTTATGCTGTCTGTGTTGTTTACCTTATAATACATAAAGCACATTGAGACAACTGTTACTGTGAATTGTTGATTTAAAAAAACCCTGAACAGATGATTTTCAAATTAAAACTCTTAAAATTGTGGTCTCACAGTACCTCTGTCACAGTTTTTTCCCTTCAGGACAAGCAAGGCAAGCAGCGCTTGCCTAGTAAAATCTAAAAATAGACAATTAAAACAACAAAGTCAAAGTGATCTCTCTCCGTTTAAGGCACCGTGTCATTAAGCTGCTTGCTTGTTTTCAACCATCATAAATCCAATGTTGCCATCTTGTAGCACAATTGGCCATTGTCACTGAAAGCATGCTTGCCTTGGATTCCTGGAAAATGGTTCCTTGGAACCTGTAGTGTCTCTGCATATCACAAGCCTGTCCATCTTCAGTTAACAATGGCTTAAGCTTGTCAAGCTGGAAGGCCATACGTTTTTTCTGGCTTTTTATGCTCGCATTATGTCGATCGACCGGTCTTTGACAGCAGACTCAGCATGCTAGACAAGCTGTCGCTGGTTCTGCTTTCACTGCTCTAAGATTAGTTAGTGGTAGAACTAGAGCTTGTGTTAGAAAATGGTGATTTATTGTTGCAATGCACAAGTTTTCTCCAACTGATTAACTTGGCTACTATGATTAGCCTCTATGAAGAGAACAGAGGGATGGATGTGCAAGATATGTTACAGGAATGAGTGCAGAAAGGTGAAAACAACTGTGAGGAGTGCAGCAAGCTGCAAGAGACTAACAGCCAGTAGACAATAGAATAGAATAGAATTCCTACACTGGATTCTCTGGCTGCAAGCCTAAAGGACCCCCAACTGCACTGCATTTTTCTAGATTAGGTCTCCTGAAAATTTCCCAATATAACATTTTTATTTAGAACAAAAAAATGAGTCAACATGAATTCTTCAGTTCTAGAACTGAAGAAGCTTCTCATAGCTCGGTCTGGAGCTCACAGTGAAAGCGTCCGGAGCCTCTGAGTAGGCTATCCCAGAGAAGTAAAGCAAGTTCATCTCTGAATGTAAAGCATTCTCACGTTAAGCTTAACACCCAATATATGGAGCTCAGACGTCTGTGTTGTCATTGCTAAGTCTGACCGTACAATGAACAGACTCAAGTTTTACTTTGAAAAACGCTGCATTGCAGGCTCAACAGTTTCATGGTTTGAAAGAAAAGACTATGAAAGACTCTTTTTTTTCATACTTGTGTAAACATTACACAAAATTCAGTCTCAGGTAGAGTGTCATGAAGCCGTGTTTGCATTTATTTGCACTGCTTTCCACTGTGGATGTCTGTTTATGTTCAGCTTTAAGTATAAAAGGGTCCATTATAGAACCTGTTGAATATAAACATTATTTTGTGCTGATATTGCACTTATTTTTCAGAACCAAAGAGTTTTTAAATCTGCGTAAAATTGCATTTTAAATTACTTTTGAATATTACTTTAAATACTTGGATTTAAAGTTCTGCTAAAAGTTTCAATAAAAACATCAGTATTGCTGAACTGTGACATATTTTGGGTGCAGTATATTTTTTACATACAAGTGTAACAGAATAGTTTTGGTGTTTTGTCTTTTTTAATTTGAGTGCGAACTTATACAAAAAGCAGCAAGATATAAAAAAAAAAACAGCTTTATTGATTATAAAAATAGATTCTATCGGATTTATATCGGTATTGGCAGATATCCACATTTATGCTATTGGACATAAAAAGGTGGTATCGTGCCATCTCCAGTTTTATCCCAAATCTTTGACATTAAGGGTTTAGAACTCCAATATGCTATACTGTCTAGAAAATACTAATGGGAAAAATAGAGTCTTCTTCAGGATATAAATGGTATCCTTAAAGGCAGAATTTGGAATATGAATGAAAATGTTACGTTGACTATAACTGACTACATTTTAAATGAAGCCATGCCAAAAAAAATGTAGTATTTATGCTATGAGTTTATTAGCAGGCCACACAGGTGCTCGGAGTGATTTCTCTCTTCCTTTGTTCTGCTCTTTCCCCATCTCTGGTCTTTGTCCTGGTTATGGTGTGACGGCCTGTCAGGAGATGCTGCTGAGGGGACCGAGAGTCGACAAAATCAGCACAGATCAGACCTGATCCCCTCACATGCACACACGGCCAGGCACAGCAGTGTGCTGACCAGTGAGCGGTGAAGAGGCCCAGTATTGGTGTCCCACCTTATCTTCATCAGACCTCCCAGGTCTGACCCAGAATCCTCCAGACCTGCCACTCCAGCTCCCTTTGCCTGTGTGTGTGTGTGTGTGTGTGTGTGTGTGTGTGTGTGTGTGTGTGTGTGTGTGCATGCGTGCTTCCTCTGACCACGTCAATGATCACTGCAGCTGTGGCCTCGGTTGCTCAGGTGGACGGAGGGGGTGTGACATGATGGTTTTTGGCACCATGGGCTCTTCTGCCCAAGTATCTGAAGAGGAGAAGAGAAGGATGGGACAGGGAGGAAGACAGAAGTAAGGACAAGAAAGTAAAAGGAGGTAAATGAACTCAGTACTCAGTATTCATACATTTAATCCAGAGTTTATCAAACAACTGGTGAAAAAACAAAACAAACAAAATTGACCATTTTATTCTGAAGGTTAAGAAACAGAAGCTGAAAAGCAGACGAGCTGAAGAGCCTGGAGACGGCACACGTCCAATGAGAGGACAGAACAGGAGAGGGCAGTGGAGGACAGCAAACCAAGCAGAGCTCCAACAGAGAGACCGGCAAGGACATAAAGAAACATCATATTCACCAGGCATCTTTTTTCGGCAAAGCTTTAACAGATGCACCATTACAATAGAGCTCTGTGGGCAATATTGTCTATTTAGTCAGAGTTTAATCCTAATAAAACATCTGCAACAATTAAAGAAAAAACAAACCGATTTAGCCGTGTGGCACATAAGGTGGGCCACAGGAAGTAAGTGTATCTATCATTATATAGACGTCATTATATAATTATTTTAATGCTTAATACTATATATCTATATGTGTGTATGTATAGACCCTTTACACAGGAGTCTATTTCTATGTAACAAAACATTTTTACATCAAAATACACATAAATTAAATAAAAATATACTCATGTAGAATCACAGCTGATATGATTGTACGATAATTATTGATTCATCATTGTATAAATTGCTTTAATGCTGCAGATTGTGTTGGTGTTAATTTAAAAAATGGTACAATATTTATAAACTGAAAGTAAAACACTATACTGCTAAAAGTATTTGCTCATCTGTCTTCACGTGCATTTGAACTCGACTGACTTCTCTTTGTTAATCCAAAGGGTTTAATATATTCACCCTCCCGTTGGAGCTACAGTGGATTCAACTGTTCCGGGGAAATTTTCTACAAAGATTTGTAGTGTTTATGGGAATTTCCGACCATTCCAGGAGAGCGTTTGTGTGCTCAGACACTGATGTAGGATGAGAAGGTCGGGCTTGTAATCTCTGTAAGGTGCTCTGTGGGCTAGAGGTCAGCACTGTGCAGGCCAGTCAGATTCTTCCACATCAAATTCGCTCATCCATGTCATTATGGACCTTGATGTGGCCGAGTCCAACTCCTGAAAACCAGCCCCACACCATAATTCCCCCTTCGTCAAATTTTACACTTGACTGCACAGTGCAGTCAGACAAGCACCGCTGTCCGGGCAACTTCCAAGCCCAGACTCGTACGACAGATTTCCAGACAGAGAAGCGCGAGAGAGCCGGTCTCCACGGCTCTAGAGTCCGTGGTGGCGTACTTTACACCACTGCATCCAACACTTGGCTGCTGACCATGGAAACCCATTCTATTATCTCTGCACACTGTTGTTGAGCTCATCTGAAGGCCACATGAAGTTTGGAGGTCTGTAGTAACTGACTCTGCAGAAAACTGTCGACCTCTGCACACTGTGCACCTCGGCATCTTTTTACCACACTCTGATTTTACGAGGTTCATGCAAAACCAAAGAAAGAAATGCAAACAGATAATAAAGAGAAAAATACACTGAAAAAACAGCCGAATGACCTGAGAGAGGCTCAGCAGCAGCAGGATACAGTACACAGAGAAGCTAAGAGATTAGTAGTTGATCCATATGAAGGCAAAGAATGATCACTTTGATATTAGGAAGCACATTTTCTCAATTTTTGTCACATTTTCTGTTTGTAGCATTTTCATATCAGACAAGTTAAGAATCCCTTCAAGCTCATATTCCTTCGTGCGAGCCTCATGGCAGACATTTTTACGTCTTATCCGACAAAGATACTTCGTATGTAGTTTTTTACTTAATTTTCAATACTGCACCGTAACATTGTCTTTTTCAGTCTTATATTTGTACATGCTTTAACACTACACAAACACTTTAAGTTTTACTTCTTATTCGAGGTAGAACATGTAAGGATGTTATTACAGTGCAATATTGAAGTGAATCTTAAAAATCAGGCATCTAATCGTTTTATGTCATTTACAACAGCTGCAGGAACGTGTAGTCGGACTACAGGTTCAAACCCAGGACAGCCACGTCTGTGTGTTAATGTGTTACAATAGCAGCCAGGCACAATCACATTGTTGCATTTCATAAGCTGGCTTGCCGAACACAGAAGCAAAAAGATATTGTTGTTGCTATGTTGCAACAGCCGTGCAGCCTGTAACCATGTAACAGTTAGATGTGTGACACTGATGCTTCCCAAAAGCTGTTAAAAACAAAAGTACAAAGACTCTGTTTGATTCTGCCATGTAGCTACAGCCAAGATGAGCCTCGCATCTGAGGTGTGTACCAGAAGTGTAACTTATGACAATTTTCCAAAATGATGTTAAAGGTGATATTTTTCCTTCTTCCAGCTCAAGCCATGCAGTGTTGGCTCCATGAACTCTGGTCCTTGTTGCCGCTTCTAATCTGGAAAGCACAAAAATCGGACTTCATTCCATAAATGTTTCCATTTGATCATTTCACACAGAGCAGTTCAGCATTCTGAGGTTTCGAATGTCCCCAGTTCAGCTTTCAAACTCAGCAGCAGCATGTGTCTCTGTATTATCAACATACACCTGAGAAATGAACAGTCCAATAATGCATTGTGTTGGTGCTCTTTTGCAAAATCACCCATGACCATTTTCCCCATCTACATACTGTAACTCACATTTTTACTCATGCACCACTCAGTGCTCGGCACCCTGTCTTTGAGTGCTTCAGAAAATAGCAACCAGGCTTCCGACCTGAACTACGGGCAACCACAGTTTTGTAGTGAGTTAGTGGGTCATTCAAAAAAATCTTCTGAAACTCTTTTTTATGGTGGTAAACTTTTATTTAACATAGTTGTTTTTTTCTGGGTATGCGCTCATCATTTGACTGTTGATCACACGAGTGTTTGTGTACAGGCATGCATGTGCGGAGCTTGTATTTGTATATACATGTGCTGCATGCTGGAATATGCTTTAATTTGTGGATTGTATTCAAATTATAATTCACTTTGTAAGGCCATGTTTTAAAAAAGCTAACAAATCCTGTTATTATTAAACTTTTCAGCCACATTTAGAAATAATGATCCACATTTCTAGATGGCTTTTCAACGTTTTTCAAAGTGGAAATCTTTAATCTGGCAAACTCTTCCTCACAGTG